>NC_071402.1:113916565-114535041 GCF_017976375.1 Cuculus canorus
AGCTAGGAGCAGGGTGTGCACTTCAGGAAGGTGCAGCACAAACCCAGAGAACTCTTCAAGTCTGGAAATTAAAACAGGGTTTAACCAAAACAGCCTGGGGCTTACAGGGCATGCCATGATCTTCCCTAGTGACCTACTAGCCTGCAACCAAGACAATCTGCCTCTTCTTCCAAAATGTCCTGGAAAAAAAAATGCCCACCTGGTTTCACCAGTCCCATCCTTGGATACTGAGACCAAGAATAGAAGAATTTTGGCAGGTCAGATATTGAGCTTTTCCCAGTGGATTAACATGACATTGCAATTCTGGCTGTGTGTGTATGAGAGATGAGAACCAGGTCTCCATAATTGTGCTTTTATACAGTCGGAGTATATTCTTCAAGTGCTGTAATCAAATTCCAACTCAAGAGAACATGCACAAAGGAAATAAGTAATCTTCCCACTGTTTACATTCATTACACTGAGTAATTCTGCACTGGGCACTTCTCAGAACGAAGTTTTGAAGGGCAAATACTGTTTGACCAAGTTTTTTCTGGTAGAAGAGAGAAAAACAGTTTGGGCAAATTAAGAACAAACTTAAAGCCTCAGCCACTATCTAAAATTAGGTTTCAAAGTGCAAGAAGCATGTAAAAATCCAAGCAATTATTTTGTCTTCTTTTATTGTTGGTTGCCTCTGTCTTTCCAAACCTTATGCTGTTCTGGAAGCAAAAATATTATGAAATATATGTTTTAAAAGTTTATTAAGTTTATCAAGA
Source organism: Cuculus canorus (assembly GCF_017976375.1). Classification (NCBI taxonomy): domain Eukaryota; kingdom Metazoa; phylum Chordata; class Aves; order Cuculiformes; family Cuculidae; genus Cuculus; species Cuculus canorus. Next base: position 113,917,318 of record NC_071402.1, read on the forward strand.
TGGCTTAGTTCAACTGAAGTTTGCAAGTCCATGGGATAAAAATCAGTCAAATAAGAATAAAAGTTCACTAAATCTCTTTTTTTTAAAACAAAAGATGGGCCAACTCAGCTGTGAAATTCAGATCTTGGACAGATTTTAGATACTGCAAATGTCTTGGATTTGTGATCAAACTTCACAGAAGCAAAGTGATTAAGAAGCTTACACCCAGACCAGCAGGTTAAATTCCTTCTCAGGGGGTACAAAGTCCTCATGGGATCTTGGCAGCCCAAGATACAAGGGCTCTGCGTCTGGTTCTTCTGATTCTCCACTAGTTTAGTCAAAGGCTATTTCCCCCTCAGCTCCTACAGTGGGACAGGTACATAGCCCATGGAGTTTCTGGTGGCAAGAGCAGACCTGTCTTTGATAGTTTCCCTCTAGGTGAGATGAAAGGAACACTCACCATGTGATGCTATCATTATCAGGCAGCTGCCAGGATTGTCTGGACACATTGCACTGGACTTTTAACTCTCCACAGGCAGCACCGGTAGTTTTTCCCGTGTATAATTTGTGACGCATACCCAATGAGTCACTCCTAACAAATAAAGTTCTTCAGCGGCAGCAACATCACCCCATTAGTCCTGAGAGCACAAAAACAAGATAGCAAAACCAGTCTAATTACTTCTTCCCCCAACTAATGATCATTCATCAGATTTGAGATGTCTCATAGCTGGCCTTTGATCATCACCAGTCCTGCACACAGAACCTTCCTGGTACGATGAGAGCTGCGGTGGTTCTGCAAAGGACTTGTCTTACTTACGAGACTCTTATCGCAGCAGCTGCTCTGAGGTTTGCAGAGGCAGGCGGTGCGGGAGCCAGGCTGTCCCCGTCCTGTGGCAGTGGGATGATACGCACGGCTGAATGCGGTTGGGGCTGCTCTGATGTAAGCTAAATCCATCTCCCCACTGTCAAATCTCAGTGTGGTCAGATGGAGGGTGGGGTCAGCTGCAGGAGGCTGGAGGATTAAAAAGGGCTGCTTCTAGCCTCTCTTCGTGCGAACTCACCACTTCACCTTTGCAGGCTGTAACAACCATGGCAACAAGGCCAGCTACACTGAAAACGAAATGGTTCAAGGTCCAACATCAAAGGGGAGCAGTTTCTACCCACACTGCTCTCAGAGTGCAAGGCTCCACTGCCAATTTGTGGTTAGCCTGTTGAAAGCTCCCAGGAATTGCTCAGCCAGTCTGTTCTGTGTCCTTGGTTGTTGGTTTTTTTTTTTCTTAACTGCTCTGCCTAATCTAGAGGAGGGTTGGGGCAAACAAAAGCAAAGCCCAGGTGCCCCTAGGCCTTCTTGTCTCATGGCCCATCATGCCCTGCAAAAAGGCACCAGTGGAACTTAAGAACACACTGTTTCTGGGATTTGACTAACATAACCAGCATCAAAAATCTCCCCCCTTGTCCCCATAATGTTTAATAACTCCACATGCCTGGCGTCTTTGTTTTTTCATGTCATTCATTAGCAGTTACAAGTGAAGAAGTTAAATAAAGGCATGACTGCCCCCTCACTTGCACTGATCGCTCATCATCTGTATCCCATGCAAACTCTGTGAAGGTCAGTGAGGTAATGCGGTACTGAACGCAAGGGAGAAGTAGAGGACCGGGGAGGGAGGAAAGCCTCATTTGGTACAGGAGAAGTCCTTACCCACAGCAGTGTTCCTCTGCTATTTAATGAAGGATGCTATTTCTCATCATATTAAGAAGCTGGCTTTTCACTAGTCCTGAGCTGCAGAGCGCTGGGGGTTGTCCTCACGCAGGTGTTCCCACGCAGAAGTTCAGGGTTGCATCCTGCTATATCTTCTGCACCAAGAGGAGTGCAGCTCAAGGTTACCCTGCAGCCTTGCTGCAAAGGGGAATATGGGACATGACTCAGGGATTCTGCATCAGCTGATCCTCTCCCCCACTCAGCCCAAAGCAGCGTTTTCAGTTTCAGGAGCCTTTGAATAGATGCCCGGTGAATCCGAGGCTGAAATGGAGCAGCAAGGAATATCTGGAAAATACATAGCACGCGTTCAGTATCTCACACAGCTGCTCCGTGCAGGGAAGAGGAGCATACTCTGTGGTTCAGCTATACAGCCCCTAGGCTCCCTCATAGTACAAAGGCCCCATGCAAAAAATATGCTGGAAGAAGAGTAGGACTTACTCGTGACCAGGAGACACTAAGAGGAAAGATAACTGACAGTGTCTGTAGCTGTGCATCATGTTCCCACACAGGACATTATTGTATTTTGTATTCTGACTTTGAGCTTCTCTCTCCCTTATTTTTTTCTAAACAGCAGCATCACCATTAATTGCAAAGCACTGTGTGGGAGTTCCAATTAAGCAGATTTCACTGAATGGTACTAGGATATATTTTAATGGGGTTCTGCATATTTTTAACTCTTTGAAGAAACTTTGTTTGCAGGGAAGTACATTGCTGGTAAGACCAGCTCTGTAAATAAAAGGCGAAATTAGCTTTTTCAAGGTGGGAGCAATTTGATGCTCAGAGTGAGCAGGAAGCATACAGCTTCACAACATATTTGCATTAGTGCCAGCCTCCCCAGCAGCATAAATTGCAGCCCCATAAAGCAATATTTACTGTCTGAAAGTAGAAACATGTCTATATGCTAAGGCAGAGCCACAACTTTTTGGGGAACCATTCGGTTGCTATTAAATCCAGCTTCTGCTGCAGAACTTCACTAAGGAATTTGGAGACTTAAGTTTTAGACTTTCTAGCTGAAAGAAATATTGTCTCTTTTTAAAAGTTGAAATAACTTTCATCTGTCTCCCTGAATTTGGAAGAGGCTGTTGAGGAAGCAATAAGACAAATATTGCAAGGTGCCAAAACTGTGCTGTGTATGACAATATTTTGTGTTCCTCTCAAAGTCCTGACTCCTGAAATCTTTACACAAGAAGCTCAGCTGTCTGTGGAGAAAATTACGTTTCCTCCTCTCAGTTTCAGAGAAAGATTTAAAAGTGCTGGCACAAAAAGCTGAAGAACTATAAGGCAAATGAAAACATGATTAATTACATTAATTACGAAGGCACATAGTATGCAGATTCCCAAGTGTTAATCCTTAAATTTGATTTTGAACCTATGGTTTTCCCATTCTTGCGTATGGAAGTGCTGATTGCTTCATCAGAACCAGGCTTCTCACACTGCCCAGCCTGAAACTGTCTCCCCATCCCTGCAGTGAGAGGAACCTGGCTTGCCTGGGACCTGTTGCTAGGACCTTCCCACAGCAGCTCTGCCAGAGCACTTCAGCATGGGCTGCACATGAAAAAAAAGAAAAAGAAAAAAAAGGCACATGATTTTCAGCTGTGGCACATGAAATCGAAAGTGCAGGGAAACAGTATAAATGGAGACTGAGACGGGGATGAGACAAGAGTACAAGCCACAGTGTTATTAACTCCTCTGGTTAATTCAATGGATCTGCTGGGGTTTTTTTTCCCTGTAATGGGAAATCAGCTGCCACAGGATTTTTAATTTTGTGCATCAGAGCCCTGGTTGCCATCCAGAAGAGGGGACCTTGATAGCAGGGTCTTGCTACACATCCAAGATGACAATGCACAAGGGCTGGTGTTAGTCGTGTTTCTTCCGGGTACCATACAAGGCATCAAGATGAGATGAGGGAGGCAGAGGCTTCACACCTTTCACTGGAGAGCTGTTATTACTGCTGCTCTACTGCTGTGCTTTGTGGGTTTATTGCCTCCCCCTCCCCTCTTCACCCTAAACTCAGCATTTCTGCTTAGATTCAAAGGAATGAGCCAGGGGAAAAGTGGTATCAAACATTCAGTAAAGAGGGAGGGGACCAACAGGCAAATCCATCACAGCCACTGATGGCACCTGAGACTGGATCTCGGCTACTGGATCCAGTCATGTTTTGGGATAGTGGTGACCTTCTGTCTGCACACTGAACTGAGAAATAAAAAACCACAATCGGAGACAGACATGAAAACCTCTTGGAGGCTTTGGAAAACAGGTAATTGCACTGGATGAATTGCAAAGACTTTAGGACATTATGAAAATTTGGGATGGATAAAGGTTTAGAGCAATGGTGGAAGGATACATTGGGAGAAGGGGGAAAAAGATAGCAAGTGGTCACACAAGAGAAGGAGAAGCATGCCACTAACAGGAAAATGTAACTGCATTTGGAAAGCATCACAAACATACTACCGCAGACAACCTAAATCATTCTCATCTACTTTAACCCTTTTTTTTTGTCCTTGCTGCATCATAGCTGCTGTCCTGCTCCAAAACTTAACAATTCCTATAAAATACATGTTTAGGCAGACTGACAGTGTCAAAGCTCTTTTTTTTTTTTTTTTTTTTTTTTTTAGTTTTATTTTTGTTTTTACTAGAAGATTGGAATTTGGATCTAGATTGCCTGGAGACAAGCACTTCAGAAAACACTGCTTCCTCCCTCATCCTTTCCCCAACCCCAGCTATGCCCATCTTCTGGCACCTGCCAGAAAGATGATAATACCAGCTAGTTTTGATCTTTTACCTTTCTGCTCAATCAACCCTCCTGTATTCACCCTTTCATCCTGGGAGAGAGCACAAAAACAAAGAGAAAATGAACATGAAGATCCTGCAAGCTGAAGTGTTATCTCAGGAGTCACAAAAAGATCAACATTGACTTCCACTGGCTGCTGCCTGCAGCCCAGGCTTTACCTGTCTAAGCCTGGAGCATGGGCATACAGCAGCAGCACAGCACCATTACCTCTCCAGCAACGAGACAGCCCTGCTGTGCTCCCTCTTCCCCCAAGCCCTCCTCTCCTAAGAAATCAAGCATAATAAGTTTCTACTCTGCCTGAGCAAAGATCAACCTCAGAATTCAGACCATTGAATGATAAAGTGTTGGAAAATAAACTTTGTTCCCTGGCAGCCCCTTCTTCACTGTCTCTCTGCTGTTCTCAAAAGGGAAAGTTAAAAAATAAAAATAGAAGAAAAAGGGTCCAGTAAGATTAGCTTCATTTCTCTGGTCTAGAAGGTGCCTGAGAGTAGAGAGATTTGACTTTCCAGGCTAGTCTGCCCAACCCAGGGCATCCAGAGTACTCTCACCACAATTGGGCTTCTGGTGCTCCAGAGGGGAAATTGCTGCTTTGATGGAGGATCAGAAAAATTGGTGGCACAGATCAGGCTCTCTCATCCATTGCTTCAGCCCTGTCTTTGGAGGAGGCTTTTCCTTGCCCCAGGACAAGGTGGCTTTGCAGGTGACAGTAGTGCACACAGGCAGAGAGCGGAGGAGGGATGCCCTCACTCTCCTGGTGAGTCTAGAGGCGTGCAGCAGGCTGAGGTTAACCCAACTGACCCTGTGTTCCCAGGAGATGTGAGTCAGAGTGAGTCAGCTCCCATGCGACCGCCCTTTCTGCTCTTAGCTGCACAAGAAACACTGTATTATTGATGGAAAGCTTAATGAGGAGATGGAAACAGTGATGAAGAACAATTGTACTCCACAGTGGTGCACATGTAGGCTTTGGCGCTCAGAAACGTTCCGTATCATTTTCCCCATTGCCCACAGACACGCTCTGTGTCCCAAGGTGATTTCCAACCAGGGCTGTTCCTCCTGAGACCTGCCCCTCCAAAGGGAGATATTTTTCTCCCTATGCAGGATGATCAGCTTTCCCGTTTCCCATCAGCAAGCTAACCAAGGCCTTCCAGGACAGGACCTGCTACCTGTGGAGACCTGCCATCAACCTTCTCCACAACTGCAGCCAGCTTACGCTTCCTCCCAGCCAAAGCAGGAAAAAAGTCCACAAGGCCCATGTTTTTTAACACACATTAGTCTAATAGAGTTGATTGCAATCAGGCCCCCCTCTGTTTTAGCCTCTTTCAATTGGAAAAAAAACCAGCAGCTAGTTCAGTGTGCAGAGTAAATTTGTGGGAAAAGATGGAGAAACTGCTGATAATGATCCTGCTTGGGTTTTCCAGCCAGGCAAGCAGATTTTCCTTGTGGCAGCTGCTGTTGTGTACTGCAGACTCTTTTCCTTTAGAAAGGTGGTAGTTTAAATTGGAGTTAGACGTAAGGTACCTGCCAAGTTCAACATGCCTCTGAGACAAACAGGGCTCTGTCCGTGAGAGGCCCCGCATGGCTGAGGCTATGCTAAGGCCAGCTCAGCTATGGAAAACAGCAGGGAGAGGGCTTGGCTGTGTGAAAATATAACCATTTCTTGTAATGTAGACATAAACTTTTCAAGGAAGGGTTGCTGGAAGGGCAGAGAGAAATATGAAATACAGGCTTGACTGTTTTTATTATTATTATTGTTATTATTTTTGCAAGAGTTCATTCCCAGTTCCTTCACGCTGCACACAGGCATTGCTCTGTGCACTGGCTGCCTGTGCACCAGAACAGCTCAGCCTCAGGACCAGCAGGATTCAGCATTTTCCAGCAGTCACGCCACATGTCTGAGGCTTGGAGCCCATTTCACCATGTCTGTGTCCCCACTGAGCTGTGTCCCTAACAAGGGGGAGACGGAGAATGGCTGCAAATCATACATTTTCCAGGGTCTCTGAACTGCCTCTCTTGGCTGCCACTGGAGAGAAATCAAAGCAGCTTAGGCAACTTCCTGGTAACGGAGTTTGGGGGGACGCTTCAGAGGCCACTTTCAGCAGTATTGATTCTTCCCTTGACATTTAAGGGGAAGAGGCAAGGGACTCCGACCTCCCCCAGCTGCTGGATCAGACATCCTGGCAGAGAACATCAGTGGATGCAGGACCCACAGCACTACAAGGGAAGAAGCAGCTTGCTCCCTCTTCCCATTCCTGTTCCTCAAGTGGAAATGGCCACCATTTGCCCTCATCATCTTTAAAACTTGCAGTAGCCTGTGCTGAGGTGCCAAGCTCCTACACTCAACGCAAGGCTAGGATTTGTGATTAAAGTAACATAACCAGTAACCTGGTGATTCATAAATCCATTCTGCCATCCTCATTATCTGTCCCAAATAGCTACCAGACCCCACCAGGAAGGTGTCCACAAGAAAAGAGATTCAAACCTCTCCTGGCAAAAACCCTTTGAAGAAAGGCCCTACACAGCCACTCTATGAGGGGATCCCCAAAACATGATGCCAGAAGAAAGAGCAGAAACCATGGGAGATGACCTACAAGTCTTTTTATGATTCCTTCACATTTTAGGCATCCAGAAGCAGCAGCACAAGGGCCTGATTAAGTGAAATTAATGTAAAAGCTCTTTGTGCGGCAGTAAACGATGAAACTGAAAGGAGGGCTTTTCCAGACCTGTGCATGAATTAGCCCCACAGTGTGGAGGAGGGTGGGGGGGGTGGGGGGGTGTGAGAAGGAATGCGCTACTCATGTTAAATCTGCTGTAAGGAGCAGTTTGAGAAGTTTCAGCTTCTGCCCTCTTTCTCCCTCCCTGGCACTCGCTTCCAGGACTATGTTAACCCGCACAGTCCTAAATCTTTCAGTATTTTCTGCATAAACAAATCACTGCTCCTGGGCAAAAAACACCAGATCTTAGTGGTCCTCCTGGGGCTGGACAGGGGACAGCTTTTGGCCAGAAGGGACAGAGATGCTGGGAAGGGAAAGGAAGGAGAAATATGTATGGAAATATTTGGGCACACTGCAGTTGAGGCTGTGCCCACTCAGACAGCATAAGGATAGCAGCTATAGGGACTTCATGAAATGCAAAAGTGATGGGATTGATCCGCTGGGCAAGGGCCTTCTGACAAAACAATCTGTCCTTGGAAAAATTTGACTCAAAGAAACAGAGACTTCCCATGGAGGAGCATCCATGTCTACAAAAGTTTCCTTAGGTCTCTGTCTGAAGATGGTCTTGCCTGACTTGTCTTGCTTGTTCTCCTTCTCTGCATGGGTTTGCCAGGGAAAAAAAAACAGAGCAGTTTCACAGTTTGAATGCAGCTCTGCCCAGCTCCAAGCAGGAACATGGTCAACCTTTATCTCACATCCCAGCTGAGTGCCCCAGCTGTTTGGTAGGGGCTTTTTCTCCATTACATACTACCACCTCTTTCTTTCCCTGCCATCCAGCACCTAAAAAACCCATCTGATTTTTCTTATTTTTTCTGCCTGTACAACTCACTCTCAGACTGCCAGTACATCCAGTTGAATTATTCACTGCAGTCATTATCATTAATCCAGCCTATTTGCTGAGCCAGCCCTGGTGGGTGAATATATTTGTCATTCTAAAGTATTTGCCAAAATAGCCTGGGTGAGCCATTTAGCCTGGGGCCATTCATAGTAGCTTTTTGTGTTCCTTTCCATTAAACCTCATCTTTTCATAACGGCTGGTACAAGCCCCATGCGGGACTGAAACCCTTCTCGGGTACTGTTTCAAGCACCTTGGTGCAGGGCACGTTCCCCTGACCCATTTCAGCAGCCTCTCTGTTCTGCCAGGATGGCACAACCCAGCTTGGCAGAGGGCAGTACTGGCTCCCTGAAGCAGAGCTGTTATCTCCCTAAATTAATGCTTTCCCTCTTTTTTTTTTTTTTTAATTCTCTGTGATCATAGCTTTTCGTGGCTATGGACACCAGAGTTATGTGGATTTTCTGTTTGCTTCCTGAAAAGTGCACATGCATATGGGTGGAGAAAATGTACTAAATGCCAAAGATTATATTTCTCCAGTGTTGTAGTAGGTTCTGTGGTTACAGTCACAGAGAGTAAAGGAAATGCAAATGCTGAAACGGCCGCAGGAACTGGAACTGAGCCTCTATGCATAGGACCGGCGCGTATTTAACGTGAGCAGCTATAGGCTAGGTGACCTGTTTGAAAATAGAACCTGTGCACAGTATTGAAGCCTAATCTGTTGGGGGAGTCATTTCTGGTGATGGCTGCCTAAAAACTATATGTTGAGTTGCTTGGTTTTTTCCATTTCTTAAACCATGGCAAGGATCCTCAGTTGTACAGAACCCTTTATAGTCACCATGTAGATCATTGTTATTTACTAACAATGCAATATGAATTTAATATAAATCAAGCTATTAACTAGCTATGCATGTGTAGTGCACCCCCTGCTAACATGGGGTAATGCAGCAAAAAGTTCCCTATTAATGATATGTTTATTGTGAATCCTGACAAGCTAAAAAAGCATTTAACCCAGAAAGAGGAGAAGCTGAGCCCAGTCCACTCCTAGCAAACATGAATTAAATTCAGCTTTTGAGATGGTTGATGTTTGAAAGGAGCCCTGAATTAGCCAGACAGTACTAACTTCGTTCCTTTAGCCTACACGACCATGAGGATCCCCATGTGTGGTTGTTGTTACAAGTATTACAACAAAAGAGACAAACTTAAAACCTCTTCCAAATTCAAGCCCACGGAAGTCAAAGTTGATTACACCAGACATGCATTTGGCCCTTAAACTGATGGAAAGCAGATAATCAGTTATTTTCTTTGATGGCAAGACAGAGGCTCCAGCCTCAGACATGGCTACAGCACATGATCAGTGTGAGGATCACAATCCAGAGGGATGCAGGAGGACAGCAATAAAGTCATAGCAGTCCCTGCATGTGTGCTCACGTCTCTTCCTGGTATCTTTTCCCATTCCCTGTTTGCTACAGCCTAGCCTGGATCACATAGCCCCTTTCTAACCAACCGCTTCAACCATACTCTGATGAAAGAGGGATGATCAGCCTCACGTGTAGCATTGGTGGCAGGATGCATGTAGGCAGGTGCTCTGGAGCTGCTGGCACAATTGCAGTTCACACTAATTTGCTTTCTGTCCATAACCTGGTAGTACGATACCTTTGCCTGGCCAGAGAGTACTCTGCTTTCACTGCGCCTTCGTCAGGGTCAGGGAGCAAACAATAAAAACACAGTGTGTCAAGACATCAGATTTCAGAGGTTCTGCCTGTAAATTTTTTAGCCTCTGATAATGACTTTTTGCAAACAGGTGATAAAATGCAATTGTTCCTTCCATTTTAAGTGAAAGCAGTGTACGATAAGCACTCCTGAGAAGAAGAAATATATTGTTTCACAGCTCAATATATTCATAGTTTTAGACCCACACGTTGCATTAAATGAGTTGCCATCAATCAGCTAGGAAATGCTTTAGGTCTGTGAAGTGTGCCGTGTTTTAGAGAACCAAAGGATGTACTGCAGAGCCCTTCATCATGAGGACAGGGACACTGCTCTGGGAAACGGTTGTTTCCAAAGATAAAGCCTCATGGATCAAAACTCAACCTGAGAAATAACAGTAAAATTATACTGACACTCTGAAATGGTCCTGGATCAGCTCCCAGAAACACACCATTAACAAAAGCATTGCAGGAAGCCTCTACTCACTCCGCTACATGCTGGCTCCCCACTTTCCTCTCTCTCTCTTCCTCAGGGCAGGAACCCTGTTGACACAGGGGTAATTCTGCACAGGTAGAAAGATGAATTTATATCACATGGGGATTTTCATAACCAAAAGGAGAACTTTACCACAAGACCTATCTTTTCAGATAAATGGGCCAGTCTTGAAATTTATAGTTGTTAAACTTCTGTGGCTAGGGCTGATATTTGCCTTATGTTTGGACAAAAACTTTGCCAGCTTTGTGCACCTGATCTCCACAGATCTCTACTTGCAACTTGGATGTCAATGCAAGCTGGAAATGTATCTCTGAGGGGAATCAAATCTTTTCTTGTCTCAATCCTGCAGCAGAGACTACTTCAGGAGCACCAGAGCTGTGGAAGGCATGGCGTAAAGACCATCATCTTTCCCCAGTCTTCCTTATAATCAGATCCCATGGATCCATCTTGTAACTCCCTACAGGTTCAAAATTTGGTTTTGCAGAGAAATTGTGACAAAATACCTCAAGTGTTGAATGTAAAGCCTCTTCAACATTGTGTAATAGAAAAGCTGCCTTTATGCATGTTCTTTTTCCAGAGCAGAAGTGTTCAGGGAAGAAACACTGTAGAATGATGTTGGTCTGCATGGAATAGACCTCAACATGCTTTCACAGGGCAAGACCAGTGTTACACTCCTGCTGGCACCCTGGTTGCAGTCCGCTGAGCAGGTATCACTAGAAGAAAAGAAAAAAGAATATGACATGGCCTTCTCTAGGTATAGCTTTGTAAATCTCAATCAAAGAAAGCTTGTGGAGCCTGATAGACTGAAACCAGAAACAGAGCAAAATACTCAGCTTTGAATGGACACAGAGCAAGCAGAACAGACTGGCAATGACCACTGCTATTGTATGTCAATTCCTACTTAAAACATATGATTCTGGAGTAAGAGATCCCAGAAATATACAGGAATAATCCGCACTTTGTTGCATGACCCCACAAGTGATGGTGCTGGCAGCAGCCCAGGACAAGAGAAATCATGGGAACTGCTTCGGCTGGTCTTGCTGCCAGGAGAAATCCCCATGCAAGCACAACGCCAGGTTCCCTGCAGCAGTTCTGCCTCGACCACTGAAGTGTGACAAACCTCATCACAACCCACCCCATGCCCATGGGTGTTCCCAGCTGCACACAGCAGGGCTGGAGATGAGGATGAGGAGGGCCACGGGAAGGGACCAACAGCTGCAGGGTGGAACAGATGGCCTCAGCCTTCCCACGGCAGCTGCAGTTGCATCTGTTTAGAAATTGCTGCTAAGTGCCCATTTTCATTACGTGAAATCACTGAATACTTGTCTGGTGGCAACCACATTTCATCACAACCTACAGAAACTGGATCTTGAATGGCAACCTGGAGATTAAATGAAACTCTATTAGTCTGTGTCTATGTTCAATTAGCCTGGGTCTATTTCAAATCAGGTTTTAGCCACTCCCTCATTTTCACATCTGAGCAATTTTCATGCAGATCCTCTCCCTGCTCACTGCTGCAAACACATAAGAAACTGAGCCCAGAAGACCAACACAGGACAAAGTTACAGGATTTAAAGAAAACAGAGGATGTGTGGAGTTGTACCCGCCCCTAGATCTCTGCAGCAATCCTGCCTGGGGACCAGAGCACAGCTTTCTTTAAGGGCAGGGCCAGATGACTGCGCGGTCAGAAATTGCCATGCTTTCATCTGAGATATGGTATCAGTGCACTCTGGTCACCTTGGATAAAGAATTACTTGAAAGGGGTTATTCTCACGGGAAGAAAACTCACCTTGCTGCCTGTTCTCTCTGCCTGCTTCCAGGCAGTGGTCTGCAACCAACTGCAGGAATAGGAAGGATGGATGAAGGAAGGAAATTGAATGCTTAAACACTTCGCTGCATATTATGAAATGTTTTACATATAGAATAGGTTAAAGAACATCATGAGGAGGAGAGAATGTGGAACAGAAGGTTCATGATTATTGGTGTTGCTCTAAAATGCATTCATGGTAAGGTCAGAGCAGACAGGAAAACCTCATCTTAAGGAAAAAAAAATCAGATTCTTGTGTATCCAAGAGTTTTAAGTCTCGTAAAGAATTATGATTAACCTGAATGACAGCATTTGGAGTTACAGGAGAGTTCAGTGAAGCAAATCATGCTGAACTAAAATTAGCAGCATCTAAAATTCAGCCGTCTACTTGGCACCCACACACGGTGCTTCCCTGGCCCCAGACCCATCACATCACTCAGCTTTTCCAGTGCCATCAGCTCCTTGCTTTCAAAAGCACTGCTGAGTGAACTGCTGCTGTTCACATGCAGCCTGCACCTGCCTGGAGGCAGCAAGCCCAATTGCTAGACACAGGTTTGGGTTTCTTCCAATATTTCCTCCAATGTTTATTTGCTGATTGTTTTCCAGGCAGCTAGAATTCAAGATGTGTAGTGAGAACTGTCAGTGAAAGGATGGAAGAAGACTAGAGGTAGAAGGACAAGATCATAGGCCTAGAAATACACCAGAATCCCATGTGGGTCAAAATGGACATCAACCACATCCTGAGAAAAGCAAGGAGGTGTTTATCATGGTCCACAAGTTATAGGGCAGTAGGACAAGAGTTAAGGTCTGCTTCTAGGGGACTTAGCACAGAGAATGAGTGTGAAAATAAAGATTTGTCTCTGCCCTGGATCCTGTGTGTTCACTGCATCTTTGCCCAAGAATACAGCTGGGCTTACCTTAAGAACCTTTTCAACTCCAGGCTCGCTATTCTCATGGGCTGCATACAATCCTATAGGCACACAGGCCAAGATCTGAACCATGCATAAGCACTCACTGCCCTCACCCAGGTTCATACTCTTGCTCACAGGGTCTGAAGGGACTGCGGTGACTATGATACAGATTGGTTCACCAGCAGTAAACCCAAAGCCAGCTCCAGCTGGAAACCGTGGCTTAGGCAGGAGCCAGCAGCATGGATGGAAAGTACTCAAGCAAAAGAGTCCAACATTTGTCACCTTGCAGAGCCCAAGAGTGCCTCCGGAAGAGTAACTTCTCCTAGGGAACATGGCAAGGATGACACTGGGTATTAGGACGGAGTAGCAATCTAGCTTCCTTTACAGAATTAATTTTAGTTTGTAGAAAACCCATTGGAAATGTTCAACATGATTTTTTTTTGCCTGAAGAAGCAGTAAGGTCGGAAACCTGGAAGATGATGCACAGTGCACTAGTAGCATCTAGAGACTAAGACAGCTTCACAGTAACTTGCCGGGGTGTATGAGCAGCACAGTAGCTATCAAAATACCAGGTCAGCAAGTACATGTTGGAACAACCCATGCAAAAGACAAACCAGAAAACTGCATCACTTCAGGAAGACAGGGTGGTCAGCAATAAATCAAGGATAAGGCAGGCAGAATCCTAAGACGGCAGAGAAAGAGTAGGAAGAACTAAGATTTACCCACAATACAAAAGAAGAGACAACTACAAAGCTAGGGAAAAAAATAAGACTACAGGAAGTAAATTAATGGCATTTAAAAGCTATTCTGCATTTCCAGGGAGCAGAACAGAGACATGAAGACACGCACATACCCTGCAGCTTGCAGCCATCAAGGCCACAGATCTCTCATGACTCATATAACGAAATCTTCATATGCACCACAAAATACCAAGAGAGATTCAGGAGTAATAGTCACACGCCACACAATTACACTGATTTCAATAATGTACACGAGAAGAAAACTCACCTCTGGTAGAAGACTCTGTATCTACCTATTGCAAGGGCTTTTCACTCATTCCAGTGAACATTTCACATAGGGTACAACATGGGACTGGAGTTTTCACTGGACCTACCTAAAACAGTAATTTCCATTATACTATTTTTTCTGACAGCCTTGATCTTTTGATGCCTTACAGTGGAGTTTCTTCTCTTCTTTACTCCTTTTCTGCATGGACACACATTATCTGCACCCTTGTGATGAGGTATTTTCACAGGTTTGCTGAGTACAGCCTTTGAAAGAACAGCTGCAGCCAGGAGAATGTGAGGGGTGCTAATGTAGCCTGATGTGGGCTAGCCAGTGGAAAAAGGCACAACTTACGGACAAGGAGCACTGGAAGTCATGAGATGAGAGCAAAGAGGATGAGGACAGGTAGATTTCAAGATGCTGGTCCTGTCTGGCACAACAGCCAGCCATGTGCTTCATTTAATCCATCTTTATGTCCTCCCAGGATCCATATTAGGCTCTGCAAATGCCTTTTCCTGATACCATTTACTGTTGAGTGCAAAGGGGTTCACCTCCCGAGCTCCTACAGAGCAGCTTCCCTCTGTGCCTGTACCAGACCCACCACCTTATTTTATTAATCTCCCCACTTCCTCAAGGTAGTTCAAAGATGACCATAAGTGCTTGACCTTTCCTGCTCACCTTCTCCCAGCTGGACACAGGCAGTGGCACTTGAGGGTTTTATCAGCATTGAGAGCAGATTTCTGTGGTTAACTCAATGCTCCATCATGCCAAGACAGCATTGACTTCCAAGAAAACTTTCTGCTCCGACAGCAGTCTTACCTTGCCACGGAACATGAAACACAGACGCATTTCATCAGGATCATCAAATCAGACATTTGTAATGCTGCACAAGCAGCAAGTAGCATCCCCAGAAGCTGATAAACCAACCAAGGTAAAGCAGAGGGAGGAGAACACTTTTGCTTGGAGCACATAAACGTTGGTTAAGAAACAGGCATAAAAAGCAGTTTGAGGCACAATCAGGCCATTACTTCTGTATTTAGGCTGCCTAATATTATGCATGATAAACAATTTGTGCAGGTTTCTTGGAATCTTGGAGATTACAGTTATTTGCAGGAGATCTCAAATGCAGCAGGTAGAGCCCTCAGGCTAAAGCCATGCCTTTTCCCAGACTTGTGAACTGCTACCCCAATTTTGTTAGAGTAGGTAAGTCATTAAAAATGAATTACTGTTCTGCTTCCACTCATTCCCTCCTCTGCTACTCTTCCCCCTCCCCACCTGAGTATGCTCAGAAGCCTTTTAGCACTAAGCCAAAATACCTCACAGCAAAATAATGCCCCTTCTAACGGCACTGGGATCACAGACTGCTTAAACACCAGTACCACATATTGGACTGGGGATGCTGAGGACCAAGGGAAGAGGAAAGCAGGGAAAGGAAAACAAAAGCAAAAGATAGAAGTGGATGAACAAGACCTAAGTCATGGCAGACATTCTCAGGCCTGGCTTGAGGGCGGCTGTTGGCCATTGGGAAACTGCACGCAAAAAAAACTTCCCCTGCAGGAATGTCAAGAAGGGTATGAAGTCAAACACTTGGGACATAAGAAGGGTATGAAGTCAAACACTTGGGACATGGCAAATACCAGCTTTCCCAGAACACCTTTTCTTTCACATGCACATGTGCTATGAAGTGCTGAATTTCCCCACAGGACTCCAGCCTGATATTTAGCCCAGGATGGAGGCAAAGAGGAGCAGAATGCAGATGTGAACAGTCACCATATTTCCTAATTTTTGTCTAACAGACTTTGTAACTGCAAGAACTATCTTTTATGATTACTGTGTGTCAATGTTGATGCACACACATACACAGACACACACACAGCAGATTTTCAGCCACCACCAGTGTGCAGTTTCAAGTACCACCAGAGCACTGCTGGGAGCAGAGAAGTCACACAAGTTGTGCAAGTTGAGACACAAACTCCTTCCTGAAGCAGACAGATAACATGTCTCCCATGCAGAGCAGTGCTACACCCATCAACTGAGTCATGGGGGTTAGGTACCCAGGCAACTATTTCAGTTCTTTTGTTCTGGTGCGGTTTCTGGGAGGTCTGGGGAGAGCCAGCGCAGTTACACATTACATGTGAAAGCAGCAGCAGCACATACTTCTACCTAAGCCTTTCCAAATGAGTGGTTTGGAACAGTTATCTCTCCACCAACCAGCAATGATGTTCTCTCAATCAACTGGTTCAGCTATGAATGAAGAAACGAGCTTTACTTCTTGTTCTACATGCTTAAAGACAGGGTAGCATTGGCCAGAAACATGTTACCCTATGAGACACTGGTGCATCAATCAGCCTCTGGCAGAGTGCAGCCTCCCAGGTTTATTTGAAGTTACGGATATTTTTCCTGATTTTAGGGAAGGACTGCCAACCTTTTGTTGCAGTTGTGCTCTCCAGTAGCAATGGGCCACCCAAGTCCATGGCACTGTTAGTTTTCTGCCTAGATAAGCACAAATCTTGTAATCAGAGGTTTTGCAAAGGCCCTTGGTGGCTTTCACCTCCTAGGGATAGGAGGCAGATAAGCTGTGACTCTACAAATTTTCTACAGACTATTTCCAGCTTTTCCTCTCTGGGCCACACAGACCTTTGCCTGAGGCACTGTTACTTTAAAAAACAAAACAAAACAAAACAAAAAAAACCCAAAAAACAAAAAAAAAAAAACCAAAAAAAACCCCACACAAACCAAACTTAAGCTGCTCAACAGATTTGTTGGCAAGATACGGATCTTGCAGTTAATTCCATTTGGGTACTTGTTAGATGTACTTATGTACATGCATGTTTTTATTTACAGAAGACTGGCACACCCATGTCTGGCTGACTTCACAGCCTTTGTTCCAGAGACCTGGCAGGGCTTTCTGTAAACAGGATCCCACCTTTAGACCTATTATTCAGTTTGCAAATAATGAGGTTTAATTTTGCATTCAGTAGGTATCCAGAAGAGTAAGCCTTGACTGTTTGAGTGTTCAACGCAAGAGAGGTGTGAATGCAGACAAAGCAAGCATATTTTTAAGTCTGAGCAAATACTCACAGAAAGCATAGTGCATTCTTCCAGCCTGGTAACCGGAGAGTGAGTGCAGCTGCTTTATTTACTCCTGAACGGAGTGAATCCCTTCTGCGCAGGAGTTAGACTGAAGCTTATAGACCTCACCAAGTTATTTGTCACAAATAATTGTAGAGATTTTGGCCTTCACCATTTACAGTTGGTTTGCAAGCAAGGTTCTGCTTTGAACAAATCCCTTCTGTATTCATAACTATTTGGCAAATACACCAAGCAAACAAATTTCAGCCTCCCAATTGTTTGCAGGCTGTGTCCATTTGCTATCATTAGTTCTTTTGCAGATTAGTGGACTCCAAGTTCCTGCTTGAGAAGGAAGAGTTCCCCCTAGGCTAGGCAGAAGTAGGCAGACCAGTCTTGATCAGCAAAGACCTGGTGGAAAGCACACCCTGCCTGGATAAATGCACATATCCACCACCTCCTCCACTGTAAGACTACCTGTTAAAAAGTCTGCTGTAGGCTCCAAGACACCCAGGAACAACTGGTGCTGTTGTGATAAGTGCTTATGACATTTTTGTCTGCTGAATCACTTACTAACTGGAAATGAAAAAATAAAAATAAAAAGGCAATTTTTGGGTGGCCGAAACCATTTGTAAATTCAGGCAGCATGGAGTATTTGAACATTTAGCAAGCAGACAGGCAGAGTGAGGGCAAACTGTTCCAGTTGCTGCTGATTGAGGTGAAAAGGTTACCACTCCCAAGCACACTTCACTGTCCCAGCCCTTCCCACGCTAACAGTAGTTATCACATTCACTTTTTTACCCAGTTTAAGCTGTTTGTTTGATTACTGCCAAACTCAAACTTGTAAACTCTCCAGTTTAATAACAATTTTAAAAATATCAACCTAAGAACAAGCTATTATTAAAAATATTTTTAAGAACTTCCCAAATCTTTAGTCATTACATAATCAACAGAAAGTTATGCAGATATTGCAAAATTACACAGCGGTAGAAACTGATGACAAGAATGTAGGAAGAAGATTATGACAACCATTTGGGGGGACAGAGGAGAGAGTAAGTAATGTGGATCAACAGCTGGAACAGGAATTCAAAAGTAGAACAGGCAAGTTTATGGAAGAGAAATACCTTGGGTGTTACTGATAGATAGGAACTGCATTTGACTCAAAAAATCCCTGAAGAGAGTTGAATGCTGGGAGCACACTCAGTAAATGCATATTTGGCATGCTTGAAGCCTTATCCAGGCACCCACATCTGGCCACTGCTGGAAGGATGACACACATCACTAGGCATATCCTTAGTCTGGCACTAGAGAGATACTTGACACCTAGTTAGACAGATGTGGTGGGCAGCCCACATGCCTGAGGAGCTGGACAGCTTAGTTCAAATCTCTGCTTCAGTTCCAGCTGAGAAAGTCTGGTGAAGAGACTATTATTTGGATAGTAATGATGCGAGGCTAGACTGTGAGAAGAAGAGGGGGAAGGTGGTAATGGGCCTTGAACACTACCTGAGTATATTGAACACAATATACTCATTGTATAGTCAAGCAGTGCTTTTTTTTAAGGGTCCTTAAGACTATGAAGCAAGGCCAGACCTCAGATCAGAGCAAGAGATGTATGAGGAATGTCAGCTGATAAGAGTTCTGTTTTCTACATCTCTTACCAAGGATACAGGTGTCCCTGTGATCAAGTAGCTATTGCTAATACATTCTTCCATTGAGGCATTTTTCTAGTCCTTAGAACCTCTCCTAACAGTTTTACAAAAGTAATATTGCCTCCACTTTTTAAGGTCAAAAGTACTCTTTTTTTTTTACCAAAGGCTGTTGGAGCCAATGGGATAAGTGACAGCGTCTAGATTTGATCTGCATCATTAATACTGACTTCTAAAGAAGGCAATTCACACAGGGCAGGTGACAGGATCAAATATATTGTTTAAGCAGGCACAAGAATAACCATCCATCTTCCTTGCATCCTGAAGCTCTGCAGAGCATGTAAACGACAACACTTTCATGTTACTAGATCAGCCACTTGGAACAGTCCTGGGACCAGTTCTTTCAGCAGCTACTACGGCTCATACACAATCTCCCTGCAGGAAATCACAAGTTCTTTTCCTAGATGTACTAAAAGAACTAAAGCATCAATTTTCAGAAACACTGCAGTCACCCTATTTATACTATTTATACTATTGGTCCCTGCCAGGCAAATTTGATGCTAGTGAAATGTGAGTTATGAGCCACACATCATAGCCCAACAAGATGTGTTCTCCTATGTATGGTGGAATCGAGTTTCTGGAGTATCAGGAGTACATTGAGTTCTTGATCTTGTATTTAACTTCTTACTGGTATCGGCAAACTTTAAACATGTTTAGCTCAGCTGTGAGGACACAGAGAAGAGGTGAAAGGTCTGGTAGAAAACTCGGGTTATTCTCCGTGTGTGTTCAAGTCATAGAGCTCTAGTTTTTGAAAGGTATTTGGGACTTGCACAGACAAACCTTAAGGTACCTGCAACTTGCACCAAACCACCGAAAGCCAAGTATCATGTCGAGACATTAAATGGACAAAATCTATGCCTCAGGCACTGGTCCTGGGAGCAGTTTGCTTAATCAGCTTTGTGTCCAGCCTGTCCAAGGTATCTGAGTTCACTGACCATTGCAAAACTGTTGCCCAAAGACATTAGGAATGCCTGTCTTAATGGAGAGAGCATTAAGCCTCATAATTTGTATTGTGATTTCTACAGGACTGCATATATCCTCCCAAGCCAATTGTTGCAGGTCCTTCCTGAGGGTCTTCATCCAGGAATTGCACTCAGAGGTAAATTAACAAGAACTGGCATATCAAAGGAGGTAAGTACCCAGCACCAGTCCAGAAAACTACCCTATACTGCATACATGAGGTTTCCTTTTGTGTTGCATGCTGTGGACTTGAAAACTTCCTCTCTCAAGATATGATTTTTCTTCACTAATTGTGTCCAAATCAAGGTATAATACTGACCCTTTCTGCCCCATGGTTATGGTGGTGTGGAAGCCCATGGGAAAAGAGCTACACAGCCTACACCCTTTTACCTTCATCAGGGTATAAGAAAAACCACACTCTTCGTTCCTAGGGCTGGTGACCACAGTCCTTCAAGCAGATGCTGTGAGCAAGGTCCTTGTGCAGAAGCATTAATGGTGAGCCTTGCATATGGGGATCCTGACTTATTTGCTGCATGTCAACTCCTGCACCTCATTCAGTAAGAATTAATTAATCTACAGGGTACCTTTTCCAGTCATAAACCCTAACAGCTAGAGATAAATTAAGCCAGAATTGGAGCTGGACCAAGAACATTTGAGTAATTCATCCAGCCTAAGCAAGATCCCCCAAGACAGGAAATTTCAGCAAGAGGTGAGAGAGAGATCATAAAAGAAAATAAGCCCAGGCTCCACAGTCATGTGCTGGTAGGATGACCCAGCAGAAACAAGAAGGCATTAGAGGCCATAAAGCCCGTTGCACCTAAAGGCTATTATAAGCATAAGTCAAAGCATCAAGCAACCTTATCTGTAACCATAATTTCTTTAGAAAGAGAAGAACCACATCCTTCAGGACCTATGTTTTTTTTTTGCGGCTTTGTCCTACAGCATCTTCTGCTTTTGCCTTTCCCTAAGTACCTGTGAGAGAACGGGAAAGGAAAGCTAATGAATCATCTGCATAAAAATGCACACTGAAGTTGAACTGTAGCCCATCAGGTGTATCTCCCTTTTATCACAGAATATGTTAACACCACACCAGTCCTCAGAGGGGAAAGTATAGGCAAAAAGCTATGCTGCTATGGTCTAGAGGTACATCCTGAAGTTGGTGAGCTCAGGATCTCTTGCAGTGTTTTTTCTCACAGCCTAAAACCATATTCCAGGTGCTTGACCAGGGTGGCAGGAACTTTCATCAGGATCGCATAGGCCATTTCTCAACTCAGCCCTGCTTTTTCTCTTGTGCAACAACAACACTCCTGAGCTCAAAAATTTTACCTCTATCACGTAACTCCATCAACATGACTGCCCTACCTCCCACTTCAGGTTATTTCCACACTAAGTGGGACACCTTAGGGAGGACAATGCCTAGCCAAGATATTTTTTTATCTTCCCCAAAGACATCACTGGCTAACAGCGTGCAGCCCACTCCCCATTGCAAATCTCCCAAAATACCAGAGCAGCATTTCTCCTGCTCACACACAGACACATTGTAGCCTAATGCAGTGACTACATGGGACAAGTACATTTCTAGCAAAAATACCATTTACTTTCCTTACTAGGGGCACTGTCTTGAGGCGCAGTGGGGCTCTGGGACATAGAAAGGTGGGTAAGCGTAAGAAGCATGAGAAAACTGAACACATACAAAGGGGACTCGTATCAGAAGTAAGTGGGAGAGGATAAGGACTGCCAAGTTTTAAGAGGAATTGGAATTTAATGAAGTGATTGAACAAAGAAATCGAAAGCCTCTTTTGCCTCCTGCAAGGGTCGAATATATCTGAGCACTACTTGGCTTGGCTGCATTACAGGGTTGTTATTTAATTTTAAATAACTTGGAAGCTTTCAATGCACTTCATAATTCTATTGACATTTATGATTTGAAATACTTAATCTTGAAAACACAAACACAATACTGATCTGTCTCTCACCCAAGAGAACTGGGATTCAGTCCTGCAGCTCTTTAATGCAGCACATCTAGGCCCTGCTTGCCATGAGCCAGCTTTTACCTATCTCTCTTACTGACACCAGACAGGGATCTTGTACTTTGCAGAGCTGAAATATTCAATCCTGAACAATTTGATACCTTTAAAAATAAGCTTGTTTCATATTTACCTTGCAAGGCGGCAACTCTAGTCTTGCTACTGGAGCAAGACTCCACCTATCCCATTCCATGATCAGGCTGGGATCCTTCCTCCCATAAACCTGGATGGAACGAGTGGAGCCATGGCCGCATGATCCATACATCAACAGCAAAATTTGTGCAGCTTGGTCTTGTTAGACCCCTGACTGCAAGGAGGGGACCAATGACTCAACATCCCATGCTCACTTCTGGATACCCCAGGGCATCTGCAAAGCTACATCTGACCCTGTGTGTGTATTGGGGTGGGTGCACATGATATTGTGCAACAGAAACTGGCTGCATAACTTCAGGTCATTCTGCCTCCTGGCAAAGGACCCCGTGGAAACAAATATGAGAAATGTTGGTGCATTAAGTCTCATATTAGGACCAATATCCAATTCACATATTGCAAAGCTCAGGTCTGTTCACATTTGAAAGCAGATGTTTCCAGTAATCATGTGTATTAAAATGGAAGAAAATATGTGGCAAACCTGACATTAATTAGGGTCGGATTCTGCTCTCATTAACAGCCATGCAATTCCCATTGACTAAACAAGATGCTCTACCCTTAGAACACACTTCGGTCCCTAATTTTCACACCATGAAATTAGTGCCGACATTTCAAAGACATTACAGTAGCAGAAAGCTTGACCTTTGGTCTTTTCTACCAAATGTATTTTCAGAGTATGACCAATTTGTAAAGCCTAACATTACACTCATTAGTTAGTGAATAAAGAGCACTTTGAAGATAAAAAGTGCTGTTATTATTTCCATATTTTTCCTAAACTGAAGCTTGCATGCCAAAGCCATGTGCATCAAATCTAAATCATTGCCAACGATGCTTTCTTTCCAAGCAGACCCTCCCCATGTGCCCCCATTGTTTCTGCCTTCATCTGTGGTTTCAAGATTATTTTGTGAAGATGCAATCAACAACATGGCAGCACAGCAGAGATGGTGGAAGGCACATCGAGACAGGACGGCAAAGTAAGCTCTGATTTTCATTTCACAGCTGTGAAAGGCAGTGGATTCCCACTGCTCCGGAATGGCAGGTTTGAGGTGAGGAGGGTAGAGGAAAGAGGGAGCAGCCAAAGAGGAAAAAAGGAGAGGAAGAAAGAACATACTCTTGATCGCCTCACATTCAGCCCCACGCCTGGCTGGTGGCATGTCGCAATAAGAGCACAAGCATGGGAAACCAGAGGAGTTACAGATTTGGACCAAGGAGAAAACTCAAGAGCCTCACACTTTGCACAGGGAGATAAGGCTCCTTTTGGTAAGCAGCTTTACCAAATCTTCCCCCTCTAAACTCCCACAGCCACCCTGCATGACCCTAAAACCACTGCCTTCACAACTCCTCGGGTTCCACACACTCTCAGCTCTGCAGTACTCCCTCTGGCAGGGCTGGCCACTGTTCCTGGTTTTGGTGGAGATCATAACAGAAAGTAAGTGCAAGTTCTGTTACCTGAATAGCTGTGTTTGCACCACATCAGTCAAAGGTATGCAGCCAGATAGGAGCTGGATATAATCTAAAGAACAGCAAAGCCTGCAGAAAGTTTTCCATTGATTTTAGCAGACTTTCAATCAGACCCTGAGAGAACCACAATTTGCATGTCTGATAAGAAATTTTGTTCCCACTCCAGAGGGAAGAAGGAAGGTTGGGTAAAATGGGAGAAAAATTGGAGGTAAAGCTGCCTTTCATTTATGGTCTTCTGTAAAGCTTCAGCTATTTCACTAACTAGCAGGTGCAGAGGGAAAGGGGAGACAAAAAGGGCCAAATCACTATGAGAAGGAAGAATCTGCAATACTGAGATGGGGAAATTCTGCCCTTAGTGAGATAGCATTTCTGATCTGCAGGCACACAAAGCCTTCATAATTACCAAAGTCATTATTTGCAGTGGATGGCAGAGAGATATGACAGGTACTGCAAGACACATAATAAGCTGGAATGAACAGTGATGTTAATCCAATACCATCAAAGATCAGGCTCATCATAGGATCCCATTTAGAGTCCGCAACAGCAGCCTTGATATCACTTAGGAATGTGTTTCATCTAAGTGCAGATATCACTCGGTACAGGCTTCAGTCCACAGCTGTACATTTGCTATATCTCCCCCTTGGCTCCCACAAACTATTCAGCCCAGTTTACCTTACTACATCTCTGACCCACTGTTTGCTAGAGCCTGTCTGCCTGCATTTTATTTCTCTACCTAAACTACCTCCACCAATGAGGAGGCCAGTAACAGTCCTAAACAGCATATGTAAAAAATCACTTATCTTTCAGCCCAGCTTCTGAGGCTGTATTGCTCTCGTGCACTTCGGGGCTGTAAGCTGAGTTTCAGCTCTCAGACATTTTCTATTTATCAGGATTCCCAGATGCAGTGCCTGTGAACCCCTCAGTGGATCTTCTTGCTTCCACAGCCTGCCAGGTAAGGAGAATATGTCTAGACAGAAGGCAAGGCTGAAGCTAGGGATAATTTTTCCTCCAGCAGCCCCTTGACAGCTTTCAGCACTGGAATGACAGCTAAGGATTTATGGCTAGGTTGCCAATTCCAAGCAGACAGACACCTTACTCAGGTGCTTTTGTGGGGTTGGGAGGCATAGGAGACAGCTGCCAAAACAGCATGGTGTGGGAGAACGCGTTTAGCCAGATCTTTGTGAAGCACATTCCTGAATGTTTATTACATTCTATTTTGACTGTACAATTTATGGCCACTAAGCTGGATACAAGTGTTCCTGCAGAGAGACATGTGAAGTAACCAAGGCTGAGCTGCATTTGACCTCAACAGAAATTGCATCCAATGTCTTACGCATTTGGCCTGTTATTTATTTTTAGAACTTGAATTTTGCACTGTGGTCTCTCTCTGAACTTTACTACTTTGATAGTAACCACAGTGCTCCATGCAAACAAAACAAGAGAATAAAGCGACTACAATTTTAACTACCGCTGTAGGGGAAGTTGCAAGACACAGCAAAAGGCACATGTGAATCTATACCAAAGAACTTCATGAGTAGCACAACCTAACAGCCCTGGCATTCAAAAATTCAGTGGAAGAGGCCTGATTTGAGTACACAAATATACTACAGCATTATAAAACAAAAAAATGGCACTTGTTTTACCATATTTCTGGAATATAATGCCTTTTCCTCCACTTCCGAAAAAGCAGAATGCCAAATTTCAGTGACTGCAATTAGCTTCCCATCTTGGTTTCATGGCTCTTCCGTTTATTGGTTCTTCTCAAGGATAATCTGTTCAATGAGAGCTCAACTCTGCCTTGAAATCTTGATTAACTTCTACAGGAGACACTAATAGAGTCAACGCAACCAAGCATAGATAGGCATAACTGGAAGGAAACGGAAGAACACAGAGAAAACAGCCATAAGGGACAACTATTTGTGTTAGGGAAGTACCAACCACACCTTGATGCGCAGGTAACAGCTCTCTCCTTCAGCTGCACACTGGAACTCAATCTCTTTATCTATGATTATTGCATTCATGCTTTTAAAAACCTGTAGCACTTTGAGCATGAAGTGAATTTTCAGGAGATTTACAACAATATTAATTAAATGCATTTTTAACACAATTGAAAATAAAGACTGGGTCTCTAGGATACTTAGTACTTCTGACAGTTGTCTGTTCAACGTTCCCGTGTAGTAAAAAATTAAACTCTTGTGTGCCCAGGCTGTACTTGAAGACATTAGCTTGTAATTAAACCAAGCTGGTAATGATTTATATAAGTCTAGCTAAGAGTGTATAGACTACTGGCAGGTCCACTCTACACATCAATGTCTTAAAAAGTACCAATTTTCTATGGAACATCGGAATGGTCAGAGCACTGGTGGCAACCAAAGGGCACTCCGTCCCTCGTGATGTATTAGCTCCACCTGCACCCAGTCCAAATTAGCTGCCTACATTTTCTCTATGAGCAGTGGAGAGAGAATATGACGCTTCTAGAGGGAGTTCATCCCTTTTGGCTTATCTTAGGACAGGTCTCAGCAGAGGCAACCCATCTTATAGACCTGCACTAACTGGAGAGTTACTTAAGTCAACTAAACTGAATGTCTTGCTTTTCTCTAGCTCGAGTTAGACAAGGTATGCTTAGGTTTGCCGTTAATACAACAGGAACTTTCTGGTAACTCAAAAACAGTTTTAAGCCAGGTGTACCCTCCTTCACATTGTTATGTTTTACTGTCTTAATCAACTGTAATAGCATGCCAGAAATAACTGGCTATGCAAGTGAAATAAAGATTTGCAACTCATCGCACTGACTTGAGGGTTAAGAGATCTCTAAAGCTTCATTCTGTGCTCAAAAACACATAACAGCCCCTACAAGCGCTGCTCAACCCCTAGATTAGTGAGGTCCCCCTTGTGCTGGCTGCAACTTGCAGAGGGGCTACCATACACTTATGCTAAAGCCACACCAGTGTACAAGACGACACTTGAGCTTTTACCATTCCAGAATGACTTTTTTTCTTACAGATTTAAATTGCCTTTGCAGGGCAAAGTTAATATTGTTTGGCAGATTTAACCTGTATCATTCTTGTAATAACACAAAAAGATTTTTTCCAAATGTCCTCCTCTACGGTTTTCATCCATGAACCACTGAAATAAACACTCTACCTTAAAGGACTTTGCCTTTTAATCACTTGGGGCTGGAGGAACTGAACACTTATTCAGTGATAGTGACACCATTGCCCCTGCAATTAGAAATCGTCTTCAGTCTGTTAGATCATCAGAACAGTGATATGCTGCATAATTTCAGATAAAAGCCTGTGATGTACTCTAATTTCCAGGAAATTAGTTATCTTTATTAGAAATATTTCCTTAGGTCAGTGTTTAAAACTTACATGACGTCTTGTGTTGCCAAGACAAATGTGTGCATTTAAATCTGCAAGTAGATTTAGCATTCCTCTTCCAAACAGCGATGTCTTGCTGCCTGACCCCTACCATGCCAGTAAATCTCATGTGTCTCTCAGAGCTCTTGCCACCCTATGAGATGTCAGAACAATCAGTGGCTGCAAATATAGATTTAGAAGCCTCAGCCACACACTCATATACCTCTTTTCACTCTCAGGGTAGAGCAAGGTGTAAACAAATAATCCCTTACATTTCTTCACGCTCACTCAAAGAGTCCAGTATAGCATGTTCCTTAGGGCATCCATCAAGACCTTCTTTGTTATCCTCATGAACTCTGCCCATGAACTCTGGAGTCAGTGGAGCCAGCCCTTCATGGTTTGGGCACATGTGGAGAATCCAGTGGACATTATTACTTGCCAGTGAACAAAATCTACTCATGGTTTCTGAGAGTCAGAGATAAACACTGAGACCTAATAGATAAAGTTGTCTTAGTCCTCCTTCCTTCTGACCCTAGTAGCTGCAAAAATCCTCATGAAAATCAGATCTGGGCTTATGTAAATAATCCATACCATGTCTAGGCAGCCTTTCCACTGCAAACTACCTGGACTCCCAAGCCTTTCAGAAATCCTCAGCCATGCCATCTCAACCAGCATCTCTAAATGAAAGCTTTGCATACCATCCTGGTGCTAATGGATTCAAACTCATGACTGGCAAGCAGAGAAGCCAGCTTAAAATACGAAGGTTAGTTTGTCCATCAACAGCCATTTACATCAGAAGGTTTGAACGGTGTTGGACAACGTTGTCCAGATGTCAGCTTGGAGGCTCCTGCTGCCACTACCTGAGAGGTGAGCAAGGGGTTCTCCCATGCCTCCCCCAGGAATGACAAGTTCTGACCCTGAGGAACTTAGTCCTCCATCCCTGCCCACCTTCACCCTACCAGCACAGTAGTACGGTGCGGCTTTTGTTATTTGGCTTTTTTTTAATAATCTCCTTTACACAAGCCACATCCCAGTGTGGCCTCTGGATCTAAACAGTATGGGAGGGCAAATCACATCCCCTGTACAGCCCTGGAGAGAGTGCTCGTGGGAAAGGCCACTGCCTGGGGAACAGGTTAAAGCGCCCTGTTAAAAAAGCAACAGCAGCAGGAGAGAGCTGTTAAGAAAGAGGAAGGAGTGAGGAGAGACAGGTTAAAATTGGTAGTGAATTATACTTGGAAGTTGCAATCCAGGACCTCCTGTTGTGAAGATCCTCACTTTTGTCCTTAAACCATTGGCTTATTATCTGCACACGCATGAAAAACGGTCAATGCATAGCAAACCTTGCCAGAAAGTGCATTTTGGGGAAGAGCAGAAGCATTAAGAAATATAATCCAAATTTAATTGTTTCAAGTCTCACAAAGGGAGCAATTTAATTCTTTTCAGTGTTGAAACATTCATTTTCAAATTGAGAAGTATTTAATTCCTTTCAACACTTCTTTCTGAGATGGCATTTTTCATTTAAAAAGCATCCCAAATTGCAAGCAGAAAGGCTAGGCACCCCAAAATAAGTATTTTACAAATTAATTGTCAACCAAACTTTTTTTTTTCTGGTTATGTATTTTCCCAGAGAGCCTAATAACACCACTGGGTTTTGGTTCAAAACCCAAAATCTTCCAGTCCAGCTACTGTCCAGACAAACCCCTTATTTTCTGAGCTCTACTTGCATGGGTTTCTTTCTGCATTTGGTGCTCCCAGCGTCTCTGGATTTATCACACATAAGGTGATTTTATCCTGGAAGAACACAAGAAATCACATCAGTTTTCCAACTACCAAACACACACTCTTACACTGGCTGCAGAAGAGCAGCAGGTCATAACTACTACAGGAGAAAGGGAGAACAGAGAGCTTTCAGACAGGAGGGATACCAAAGGAAATAAATGCTATTTTCAGAAGCAGGGAGGTAAAAGTGTATTGCCCAGTTGAACTAAGACTAAGGCTGCTTTGTGTCACCAGAAGCAGTGGAGGATCCACTACAAGCCTGCTGGACCTCCTAGTGGGGACAAATGTGTCTGTGACTCTGCCACCATCTCAAAAGTGCCTTCTCCATCCACACACCCCACACGCTGTGCCTGCCAGACTTCCCTGGCTTGGTGATGTATTATTTTTTTTACCCTGAATTCTCAGATATCATATCCATGGGAGGGGGAAGGGGACAACAGTTAATTGCATTTCTTTAAAAAATTAGGCAGTTAAGCTTATCTCTCTGCCTGCATATGGGGAGCCATGTGTCCTGGATGAGTGAGCTGACACGAGATGGTTTCCAGGCAACTTCTGCAAGCCACGTTGAAACAGGAATATGAATTAAAATTAAAAACAAACCCTAAACAAGTCAAACAAAACAAGTAGCAGCTACTCCACACAAAACCAGATTTAACTGACTTGTAAGGTTCATGTGAGGTCTTTTGTGAGATTAATATCACTTTACTTTTAAGAGAAAAACTGGTATCCCTGAGGCAGCATCTATTGTGAGACACATGATAAGCATGTTTATGCAGACAACATACATAGCTTGTGTGTGATAAGAGGCCTGTCATGCCATGTCCGTGCGATGATATTACTTGATCGCTGAAATGCCACAAGTCAAGTGTTCCAGGAATGCCAGCCTGAGTACATCCAGAGACTGGAAAATGATGTCATTATCACCAGCTCTTTTCTTTTTGACAAAGAATTTTGCTTTGTATTTATCAATTCATTATTCCTTTTTTTTCCAAGGTATCGGTAAAGTTTAGGCAAAAAGTAGTGTCCTTGGGAGCTGCCTTTATGTGCTTTTTTACTATGTAGTACAGAAATTAGGAGGATCTCTCACCTGCTTAGGTTATCTGCAGTATTACACTGTACTTTTTCAGTATCAGCCTAAATTTCAGGATTAAAGTGAGGTGATCCCATTCCCATCAAAACTTATTCTTACAATATCTTCACCAATTTATTGAACTACAAAGGTCTCAGACAGAGACCTCACCTATGTAAATCCAGAGATGCATCATTTTTCCAGTGTCAGAGTAAAATTTAGTCCTCGGTACCTCAGCTGATAATTAATGGTTTCACTCCCCTGCTGTCAATTCTGTTTCTGAGCCAGCATAACAAGGGTTACTGGGTGCAGTGTTTACAGCCTTCCCTTAAGCCAGGAGGGCAAGGAATGCCTTCCAGGGATTTTAATTATCAGGATCCCATTCTGCTCCTGCTTCCCCTGGGTGTGAATGAAAAGCAACTGCCAAAGTCTAAACTTGAGCGAGATGGGGGAGTTTACATTGTCAAATAAAGTTGCTAGGAGGTGTTTTAAAAGCCAGAATTGCCACCATTATTCCAAAGCATGTGTTCAGTTTCCAAGGAGGTGAGCACCAAAATCAAGTGAAGTGATTAATAACCAGGCCTCCAAAGCAGTTTAATTTTCAGACCACCTTTTTTCCCCCCTCAAACGTTGTATGGCACCATTTGTCTGAGTGCAAGACTGTCTTTCTCCAAGAAAATAGGTTATAAGAAGTGATGCTTCACAAATTTTGTGGTTCATGTGAAGTCAGAACAAATCAAGGTTATGGTTAGAAAAAAAATCTCTATGTCTCACTTGGGCTTTTCTCACAGGTCTGAAGAAATCATCAACCAGCAACAGTCCTGGGCTTTCTTCCAATAGTTTTGTGCTCAGCAGCGGCTTTAGCAGTGATGTGTGGCCTCTGCTAGAGAATCCACAGCAGCATCCTAGATATTTCAAACTGGTTCATGTGGAACCATCTCCCGATCCTTCACAGTTTCCAACAGTGGGCCAGTGAGTAAACAGTGCTGGGCTGGTGATGGAAGTGGACTCACCTGCCCTGGTGACATGCTTTGGCTCCACCGTCTCTGGCTAGGCTTCCCTTCCTAAGACATCCAATGCAGCAGGACTCTGCTGGTTGTTTCCATGGCTGCTCCTGTCAATACTGGCTGAAGTTTGTAAAGCCCATATATAATCATGCTAACACTTGATTCCCATACATTTGGCCTCAGTTTCTGGAGATAGATGGTCCTCAGCACTGCTGGGTGACCATGTACAGGCTTATTCTTGCAATCCCCTCTCAGATTTCTTCATGGATGCTTTATTCACAATCCCCCTGACCCACCTAGACCTCTAAGACTTTAGTCGGCTCAGCTCAGCCTGAGTGAAGCTGTGGCAGATACCGAGACTGGCCTCCTCTTTCCTGCAGTCTTCCTATGTGTTCCCAAACTGACGGCTCTGCTCCCTTCACTAAGCACTGTCGCCTTCTGTCATCGCTGGAAAGCTCCCCGGCTGCCTCGCCTGCAGACAGAGAGGGGCCCATTTAATCAAATAAGGAGAAAAAATTAGCAACAAGGTCATGCTGTGACACCAGTTATAGGGAGTAATGATAGCAGAAGCATCTGTGGTGTAATTTGGAACGATACAGCCTCTCCACTGTAAGGCCCTTCCAGAGGGACAAACCCCTACGGCCACACAAAGTGACTCACAACATTGGGACTGAAGCATTTGTCTTCTGAAGAGGCTCCTCCATTCCTCACTATCTTTTACCAACTCTCCACCATACAGAAGACATGCCAAGGACTATTTTAGGTGAGGTCTTGGAGTAGTAAGAGAGCTTGCATCAGAACAAGGAAAAGGGATTCCTCCTCTCAGGGATTCAAGCTACTGCTTCAGGAAGACTTACAAACAGCACTTGGAAACACGGGACATAAAAACTAGATGTCACTTATTGTAGTTGTAACCCTGAAACAGCTGGGTTTGCAGTGCATTATCATTTTTGTTGTTGTTACTATTGTTCTTACTAATACTATTATTACTAAAGATACTTTTAAAGTAATTTCTCCTCTGGAGATTTGCTGTTCATCCCTTTTAGAGGTTTGAGTGCTCTGGAAGATACAGGCACATCTGTCTCCTGAGCCTAAACTTACAAGCATTAACAGTTTGCTCTGTATCATTGTGTGCGTGAGTTTATGGGCAGTAAAGATACAATTCTGTTATGCACTCACAAACAGTCACATACACAGAGAATATTCTGTTGGTGGCTTAACCTAAAGCTTTAAATCAAAACACCAGAGTTATCAGAATTATAATTCTGCAGGCTCACCTCATACGCAATTTCAGCATAATTTTATAACATATTGCCCTGCGGGTCGCTCTTGATGTCATTTTTCTAAAGGGAAATCGTGTGTCAAGTACAGTAGACAAGAGTTTGATTAGCTTCTGGAATCTAGTGCTAAATTTTCATCAGAGTCTTAGTCAAGATAGTAGGAGGAGAAAGATGAAGATGATTTTTTGTCATGCTTGCTATTACAGCTTAGAGGTGGGATACTCAGGGCTGTGTCATAGCACAAGCACTTCAGCACATGACACAAGTCAAATGGCATGGAGCAGTGAGGGTGACTGCCCACGGAGTTATCTGATCATCAGAATAAATGCATAGCTGTGGTGTGAAGGAAACCACATAAGCTCATAGTGTTCTGTGTACCCTGCCATACCTCATCAGGGTCAAGCTTTTCTCTGCATAAAACAGCTCAGTCCATGTGTAAAGCCCGAAACAATTAACTTTTACATGCTTATTATCCACCTTTTCTGTCATCAGTCCACTTCATTACAGCCCATTGCTCTGATTTGCATTGCTTAAGTCTTAGTAAGACACATACTCCTCTTTTTGTGGTTGAGGAGGAGAGGTATGTCTTGACCACTTAGAACATGCATTAGGCAAGAAGTCCTAGGGGAATTACTGCTTTGGCACTGCTGTCTCAACTGAGAGATAAAGATAAGCAGAAGTTCACACAAAACTTTACTGTATGATGTTTTGAACAACTAAAACTCAAAAGGTCTGCAAATCGCTCTCAGGTGACCTACAGATGGGTGACCATAGCATCGACTCATCGAGCTGCTGAGCTGTTCAGCATCATTTTCTGAGGTACATCAGACTGCAAGAGGGCAATTCCTGTAACAGTATAAACAGTGATTAATTTGATGTTTCTGACCAGCCATTTCAAACCAACATGAGAATCCCAAACATTTTTTTTAGGCTGAAAGACAGGGACAGCTACAGAATAAAAATACAGTTTAAATGCTTCTTTCCCATTATATGTGGATTTTTCTAGAGTACTTCCATTGAAATCCACTAAAATCCACTACTCCTTGTTTATACTGCTGGGATCAAAATCTGGTCCCCCTTCATAAGTAGGGACCATTAGAGCATCTAAGATCCAGCAACACAAAGGCGTTAATGTAAATAATTCCTTGTTAACAGCATTTTGTAACCTTCCAAAGACCTGAAAGAAGACCAGAGCTGCCTAGAGCTGCACAAGAAGCCAAACTCATGGCCCTATCTTGTCTCAAAGTGCATTGCTTCTCCCTAATAATGCATCCATGTTCTCACTTAGAGTAAAGGCATCTGCAGGTAAATCACTCTCTGCCTAGTCTAATGGACGAAATTCGGATTTCATTTTTGAGGATATAAATTTTAGGCTCACTTTTCTGATAACACAAGGCATTTCAGTATAGGAAATTTCAGTCAA
This sequence comes from Cuculus canorus, assembly GCF_017976375.1. Classification (NCBI taxonomy): domain Eukaryota; kingdom Metazoa; phylum Chordata; class Aves; order Cuculiformes; family Cuculidae; genus Cuculus; species Cuculus canorus. The sequence goes on from NC_071402.1 coordinate 113,950,608, forward strand.
CAACCTCAAAATCCTGAATTGTTTCCTCATTTGTTTGGGGGGATGGGACTGTTGAATCCTCCAGTTTACTCTTTGTATGAAAACAGTGTACCAAAAGGCACGGAAACCTTACTGCAGTTGTCAGCAGCTTATCCACACAGACCTTTCCAGGATAAATTTCAAAGTGGAAGATGCAACACATCAGCATTGTCCATCTTCAGCCTGGTTCTGCCTTCGTCATTGCACAGGCAGCTGAAGAGTAATAATGGGTCCAAAGTGCAATGGCTTGGTGCAGGGCACAAAGCGGGAAGAAAAGTGAAAACTGAAAGCCATCCTTTATGTGAGCTTCTCTGTGGAGCCTCTGCTAAAAAATGTTGGGTTATTTAACTGTCACTTTTTGGAAAAGGTTCTTACTGCAAACATGGCACAAACTTTATTCTTTAAAAGCTTCTAATGAAGCAGTTTCAGTAACACAACAGATCAACACAGGAAGGGAAAGCATTTACTTTATCATTTCTGTACCCCCACTCTGTCTCTTTGCTCTGGTTGCTGACGCTCTACAAGTGTGCAGAAGGAGCACCACCACCCTAGCTAGTATGAATGCTGAGCTTTCTGAGAAAACCAGTCACTGTTGTTTTCCTCTGCAAGAGGGCTATATACATGTAAGAAGACAGGGTTTGATCTCTACTGCTGATTCAGTAAGAAAAATGTCATGCAAAGAAGAGACAAGAAATTAAGCAGACAGCTAGCGGGCGGTGCAGAAGCCAACCAATCATACCTCTGCAAAGTGTTACTATCTACCCAGGATGGACAGCCACTGTTTGAAAGTTGTGGGTTTTAAAGCAGTGGCTCGCTTTGCTTTGTGCATTTCTCCGTTTGCTGACCTTGATGCTGGAAGGAAGGCAGAGCAATTAGCCACTATTCCACACTGTGGTATTCGCATCATAAGTAGTAAGTGAAAAGCAGTTCTTAAAAAGGCACCTGGGGTGGGGCTGGAGGGAAAGGAAAGTGCATTAGCAGAGTGCTCAAGAGTCTGGCACCTGATAGATCAATCACGGCTAAATTCAAAGGCAGATGTTTAAAGAATTAAAATATATTTAAATAATTTAAGTGATTAAGGCCTGAATTTTTGGCATCTAGCATAAGACGCATGAAGAAACCTATATGAGCAATCTACAAGTCATTATCATTGAAAAGGAAAGGAAGAGCTAGCTCCTCTTCCTCGACCACGGTGGAAGACCCATGCCAAAGTATTCTCCTAATGGAGGACTCAGCTGAATGCTTGAGGCTAGTTACTGGGAACAGAGGCCATGATTAGTAAAAATTGTAGTATTCAGGCTTGAGTTTAGACAAAGACTCAACTACAGGCTTTGCTGTTTCAGTGATGGTGCAGCAGGAGTCCAATTGCTGTGCATAAATGGAATCTCTCTCCTGCTTCCTGATGCTCTGCATCATGCATGGTTATTATCTATCTGCAGAAGAAGGAGCCGAACACTTGGAGAAGTGGAAATAAGATAGTGGTGTACTAAAGTAAACCCAGCCAGTACAAGACAGCATTTGCTAGCCCTCAAATCATGTGATGAATCTCAGTCCAGCTTCTAGTGCACCAAGGTCTCCCTTGCAAAACATCTTCAAGGTCAGTGATGCTGAAATGAGAGGGCCGTTCCCTGTTATAGTGTCTCATTCACAGGATGCATTTTGGCAATACAGATCTGCCCATACATGCTGTCATGGAGAAAAACACCGCAAGTTCATAAAGGCACCTTGTGAACTGCAGAGACTGGTCTTGTTGACACCTGTCCCTCCAAACCCTCACTCCCACTGAGCTATTTTCAAGCATATTTAAAATTCTCTTTCATGTAATTGGCAATTTCCCTTCCCTCCCTCCTAGTGGCTAGGTTAAAAGGGGCAGGAGGTCCTTTTCCGTATTGATTTGTTTTCCTGACCTTTCAGATACATGCAGAGAAGATCAGCAAAACGGCACTAGAAAAAGGAGCAGAACAAAAGCGCAGTGCTTGCTCTCATTTACAGAAGTAAGAGAAACACGAGAATTAGCAGTGAGTAAAAAATAAACTGTCCGCTGAGAAAAAGAAAGAAGCTACACGTACAGAGAAGGAGCTGTGTGGAGTACCACTATGCAATGCAACACTGATGGAAGAGGCTATGAAAACAGAAAGTCAGCCTTCAGAGAGCAGTCGTGATCTCAGAGGTTTTAGTTTTCTCTAAAACTTTTTTTTTAATGAAGAAACATAATTTAAATAGGTAAATCCCATTTTCAAATAAAAGGAAATCAGATAAATTAGTTTTAATCCTTGATATTTACACCCTGATATTAAATCGTTATCCCACTACAGTGCACTGTGTGTGGTACTGTTATATGCCCTGTGGATTTGGTTAGACATAAAGCAGATGCCCTGATTGCTAAAGCTTCCCTGACATTTTCTTGTGAGTGCATCATGGTGGCCTGACCAAATTCTAAACTGGGTAATAACATTTTTTTCTTGCTTAATTCCTCCCATGTATTCAATGTGATTTGATATTGATCTTCCCTCCCACATCTTGTAGCACTGCTTTGCTTTGCTGTACCCCACACTAAAAGCAGACATAGTACAGCACAAATGAAGTGGTTGTTACAAAGCCTTTACCAACCTCACAGGGACATGGTGAGGATTAATTCATTGCTTATTCAGAGTTTCCACATCCTAAGATTAAAAATAGTATAATCATAATAAAACCCGATTACTGCATTATCAGAATCAGTCACTAAAATCCCCAGTAAAGACAATACAAGTTTCCCACTAAAAAAATTTCAGGACTGTATTTCAATCCCACCCCTGCTGGGAAACACAAAAAAATTAACCCAGACTAACTTTTACTGTCGGTAAGTTATATCTCATTAAAGGCCTGTATGACATTCTCTTTCATAATTATGCTGAAACAAATTAGGATCATTTTAATTCTGAAGAGAAGAATCTAAGGAATCCATCCTTTTATGTGCCATTGCTAATCCACTTTTAATTTACACATTTAGTTAACTCAAATTAAGCTTTCCTCAGTGACTCTGCATAAGCAGATCCTCTCTCTGAAGCAACCACCTCCCACCGCACATACTCAGCAGCAGCTCTCATAATTTCAGTAACCTTGTGGATTTCCATGGTTGCACATGGGTGATAGTTTCTTCAAAGCCTCAGACCCCCGGGATTCAGATCTGAGCACCAGAGATGTGAGGGAACTGCAGAGGAGATTCCCGTAGGCCCTTCCTTGAGATGTGACCCAGGGTTTCTCCAAACCGCACTCCAGATGCAGTAACTCTTGAGGGCTGTCAAGCAGCCAAGAGCACATGGGCTTTGAGTCCTCCAGTGCTGTTCCCTCTCACGCCCCATTCATCCTTGATAACAGAGATTAGTCACTCCATGCAAAATTTACCTCTTTGGGTGCAATGTTCAACCTAAAGGAGTCCTTCATGGAGGACTTCTGTTCATACAGCCAGAATGAGATTTAGTATTGTGACTTCTACATCCAATTTTTCTACTATGAATACCTGACAGGTCTTCAGGACCTCACTGCAGGCATAATTTCATTAGTTTAGAGAAATAAATACTCCGACAAGTTTCAAACCCTCTGAAAGATGGCATACATCCACTCCACTATTACACTAAGGCTAGAGAGGTCTGCTGAAAGACACCAGCACGAGGGCAAAGGGCCCACAAATGGAAGCAGAGTACCCTCGCATATAGACAGTAAATCCTCTATTCAAAACAGCCAAAACAATCCTTTCCTTGTGCCCTAAGGCATCAAAATTCTCTTTGAGAGTGACATTCTTTTAAAAGAAGAGTAATCAAATATAAATGCTTTTCAGCACTGAAGCTGAGCCTGCACCCACGATGTGCAGGGGCAAATGCACCTGTGAAGAAAATGCCTTTGTTCCTTTCCGGTTGATAACAGGGCAATGTGCTCTAGATGGCTGCAACTCCTCTAGCTGAATGTAAAGGTGGTGCCCTAAAAAAAAGAAAACAACATTGCTTTTGTGTACAGTTAAATCTGGCTTGCCACGGGGGATTCGTTTAAGATACGGGGCGTCCTGAGGCTACATTCCACTGATGTATTTTGAAGTTAGGGCAGATCTATTCATCGTTATATAAACCTTTACAAATATGTTAGCATACCCTGCATAAGCCATGGGAGGTGTTTGGGAGACTACAGAGGAGCGTTCATTAGAGCCGCTCAGCGGTGAGGAACTGAAGCACAGATGCATTCTGCTGAGAGAGGAACAAACGCACTGCTCAGAGGAGGTTTGCTGATATGTACACCATTATAAAGTGTTACTGCAGTGTTATTTCCTTTCCAGCTTCTTTGTTCTAACTTTCATTGTGTTTTCTCCTTCTGCTCCTCACCCTTACTATTTCCAATTGCTCCTCTGCTTTTACCTTACTGTCTTCCCTCTCTACTTCCTACTTCCAGCCCCAAGGCCTCTCTTCCTCCCAGGTCTGAGCAATCCTAGTAAGACAACAGCAGCTGCTCTGACACTTCACTAACTGTATAGGCCTCTCTGGCATGACCTGAACACTTTCAGACACACGGGCCTGGGTGCACACCAATGTCAGCGCATTACCTGAACCTTGCATTACTGACTGGTCACCAGAAGACCTCCATTTTTCTTCTCCCAAGACAGAAATAGAGGTCCTGCAGGGTGACTCATCCCATTCTCATCACCGTCTAGAGTTGTCTCACTTGAACTGGCTTAGGTTATATGCTTAGATGATGCTCTTGCACCAGGCACCTCAATTGAATTTCCCTCTGTCTCAGGGTAGCTGGGATGAATCTGAGCTTCATACTCTGCCAGCCTGACGTACCCTTTGCAGGAGGCTTGGAGTTGTATTATTTTGCCAACTGAGGCTAAGGATAAATATTAAATCTGGATTTACTGAAGTTGCATACATGCAGTCTGCACTGGGTTCAGTTTTTTTCTAACTATGGAGAAGCTCAAAGCCACCGTCTGCTGCACAAACAATCTATGAATTCATAATATATGAATTTTAGAGGACAGGGAACAATTACTGTACAATGCTGCGCATGTATTATTCAAGCTCCTGAAGCCACCCAGCTGGCAAGACAACAAAAGAACAAACGTTTTGCAATAAAGTTCATTTTAATTGAAAGACCAAAGAGTCACATGTGCCTCTCCTTTTAGCTCTAAGGACAGCAATAAAACTAATGTCATTTCCAGAACCACTACTATTAAAAGAGGAGTGAGGGAGGCCTTTGCTTTTGATCAGACATATTCACATCTATACTACTCTGCCACTAAACAGGAGAGTCCATTTTGGTGAGAAGGTGATGCTGTATAATCTGCCTTTTATGGAATACATGGCCTGTCACCTCAAATGTTAACCTGGATATTACTAGAGAAGGGATAAACACAAGAAAGGTCCGGTTCTGTAAACTCAATGCACGTTCATGACACCATTATACAAAATCAGTGCTGGGTGGGAAGCTCTTTCATTTGTTATCCTTGGCATAAGAGATAGCTCAACAACTAAATTCACTTAGATTCTCTGCTTTAGGGGCAAGTGCACATACGGCTGTCTTCAGGATAAACTCACGCACTAAGCGAGATATTGACATGGCAACATTCCTTTCTTTTCTTCTTTCTTGGTTTAACAAATCTCTAGAGGCAGTTTTGCACGGTTCATGTCTCAAGTTTTACACAATTTGAGGCTGAAGTCCTAAAGAGACCAAAACCACTGGTACAGCCTATTCCAAGCACATATATTTCTGTGGACAAAGCTTATGAGATCAGAAGGAGAGACTCAGGTGAAGACAGCCTCTAGGCTGCATCCCTCAATGTGCAAAACCATATGCTATACGCTTCACATTCCTCATGCATTCTCTTAGAGTGATCAGCTGCTATATTAGTGGGCTATAGCTAATAGGGCTATAGCCCACTAATATTAGGGTCCAGCACAACATATACACTCGAAATAATTTGCTCCTTTTTGGAAAAGGCGGGCAATTACAGCATTCATCTGCCCGGCTTGCTCACTATGTTGTACTCTATCCATGCAAAGTCAAATTTGCAGCCCCCTTCATAGATTTAAAAGTGTGTGCAGCAGATGAGTTAGGTAGAAGTAAAATACAGGTTCTCTGTACCAGGATGGTAGTAGTTGATACAAAGCTCCTCTGTGACAATGCAAGAGCATAAGACTTTCACGCCGGCTACAAGCCTACATTCTGCATCTCAGCAGCTCCCAGGAAACTGCTCTCCTGAAGAAAGGAAAGGGGTAATCCCAGCAGAAACGAGCTCTGACTGCTTGCCAGGACAAAAGGATATGCTTGATTAGACACAGCTGTTTTGTCCATAACCTATAGGACAGTACACCTGCTTTTTGAGAGGGCCTAAGCCCTTTGTTTAGGGTTGACCCGTGTTTGACCAAGTCAAAAGTCCCACTACATCCAAGTAGTGTAGGATTAGGCTCTTAATCCTTCAACACATTCAGGAGCACAGAGTTCAGTGAATTTCCCTCTTTACTGCAGTCTCTGTCCGGTGAACCACAGTTTGTTCCATACTGAGCTCCTGGTAGCACAAAGGATGCTACAGGTCCCAAAAATGCTCACCAAAGTTAAACTTGCTCACAATCCTTTTCACTTTCCTTTTGAAAGGGGGGAAGTTTTGCTTTCCTTTTTATTCTTTCCTTAGCTTTAGAAATGACTTGTTTCTGAATAGCTAATTACGTCATTGATTCCTCTCCTTCTATCGTGCAGGGTACATGTAGATACTTTATTAATACTGTGAGGCTTTGCTGCTGCCCTGTACTGGAAGCCTCTATATAGTTCCATGCTGCAAAACATATATGTACTGTTTGCTGTTTGTTTGCCTCTGGTCAAAGAAATTAACAAATGAGCACAATAAATTTAAGAAACGGGAGAAGAGAGATCTTTTGGATGTGAAGACAACACTGCTAGTAATTTCAAAACCTTGCTTCACTTGCCCTAGCCCTTCCAAATCCCATCCTCCTCCTGCCTTCCAGGATATCAGCAGTCCTGGAGGTGGGGAGAAGCCAAATTAATGACAGCTGCTGAACTCTGGCTTCTGTAAACAGTCCAAGGACAATCTACTACTTTCCAGACCACTTGCAAGGGGAAATATCATCCTTCAATTTTTTAGGCATACATTTTATATTTAAAAGACCACACACAGTCTAAAGCTTTGAAATGATACTGTGGGATTAAAAGGATATTTTCTGGCCATAATGATTTATGGTGCTGCATCAGAGCCCTCTTTGAAGAAAGAAGGTGAAGCCAAGTGGCTTTGGCAGAAAGGGAAACAGCCATCCAATGATATGTCCAGACATCAGGTTTAAAACAAATAAAGACCCAGCCATCACCATACGATGCTGCAAAGGCTGGAATTACAAATGGGTTAAAAAAGGGATTAGACAAATTCATGGAGACTGGGTCCACTGGCAGCTATTGAACACCAGAGGCTGGCTGCAGCCTCTGGCTTGTGAAGTTCCCTAATTCACTGATTGCCAGCAAGTGCTAGGTTTTATTGAAAAAAGATGTCTCTACACGTCCTGTCATTGTAATCTTTCCTTACACAGCTGCCACCCAGAAAAGACAGCGTGCTGGTACAGCCCTGGCTTTCACGCAGAAGAGGGAAGCACTGATTTGCTCTGCTGAGTGACTTCGGGCTGCGCAGAGGGGCCTCTCATTGACCGAATGTACAAAGGTGTTCAGTGGACACTAAACGCAGACTAAGGGTGGGAGCAGACTATGCCAAATTCACTCAGGAGCCAAGCAGTTACGTGCATCCCAGCGCAGCTCCTGGGAGTATAGCTACAAGAAAATACACTTGTTAGGTTTTCTACGGGGCTTCTGGAAAAAAATACGCACACCCTAAAAAAGCCTTTAACACTCAACACAAACACTGCAGCGCAGTCAGCAGGAATCCCTTTAGCAAATCCAAAACGCTGCCCAAGACTGAGCTTGCAGAACAATATTCTCACACGGGTGGAGAAAAAACACAGCGAGAGTCTCCAAAGTAACAGCTCAGAGAAGGGAAGCTGTGGTCAGGGAAGAGCCTTCCCCCAGACTCTCCAGCAATGTCCCCAGGTCTCCGTACTTCGTTAAAGAACAATCCAGACATATTTTCAGAGAGAAACGAATGAGATTAGACTTCAAAAATATCCATCATCTTCTGTAAAATATATTCTGTCATCATGAGCACCTCCCCACATGATGTGAAGTACTCGGTATTTTTGAAGACCCTGCCCTGCGGTTACCTACCCGGGCAAGAAAGGACATCTCCTCAAAGCCTCGCTCCCTTCTCAGTGGCTCAAAATACCCACTGACAGATCTGTGCATTTTAATAACTTGACACCACAGAGTCATCCTGCATTTTGAGAAGCTGGGTGTTTTTTTCAAGTAAGTATTCTCTCCCTAATACCTTATGCAAGCAGACTTTAATGCCAATCCCGTACAGCACCTGTAAGCCATCTGGAAGATGAACAGCTACACAGAAACAAGCAGTCTACCCCAAAGTTATAGCAATGAGAGATAATGATCCTGGCTGCAAAGGCAGAAGCAGAGCACTGTTCTCAATAACATCTTTTTTAAAGCCTTCTCTCAGTCATAACTGTTCTCCCAGACCTGTCATGCCAAGCCTAGTCTCATTCTCCTCATGTTTACACAGGTGTAAACCCAGGAATATATTCATTACAGCTGGTGGCGGGGATTTTCCCCCTGTCTCAAGCAGTAGAGTGGCATTTTACCAAATCAATGGCAGGGTCACTTCGTTAGCTAGCAAAAAAATAAAAGGTGCTTCACTGAACCATGTGAGATCGTGTTTTGGCCCACACATCTTCTAGCACTCGGAACTATATGTCATCACAGAGGGCAACAGCAGGAAATGGTCAGAAGACCCCTGAATAAGCATGAATCAACACGGTGCCAGTGGCAAAAAGCTGGAACGCAGCCAGCCCTCTTACTCACCTCTTCCTTGACTGATACAGCTTCTACTCAACCGTAAAAACACCAGGCACTGCCTACACTTGAGGCAGCAAAGCCTTAAGGGAGGTGAGGTGCACGGAGGAAAAAAATGATGCGATGACTAAAACAGACTCTGGGGACTCCAGGGATGCGGGTGCTGTGTGACACCAGGAAATTCAGCCCCCGGTTCTGCAGACTTTCCCACACAGCAATGATGGCGGGAGGCTTAATGAGTGCTCAGGACATCTGCAACTCTTTTTTTTTTTAATTAAATTGTGCTGCACTCTGAGCTTTTGCTATATCAGGTCTGACTGAAATACCATGCACAACATTCTGCTCAAAAGTCACCTCAACATTAAAAATGATTGGAAAAAATACATCTAGAATTCATTTTAATGTGCACATTTTTCTCTCCATCCTATTTGAATTCTCCAATATTTTTCCTGTCACTCCTGTCTCCTCTTATTTCAATGCAGCCTTGTAAAAGGCTGGTCCAGGTCTGCAGTTCCTGGTTCCTGTGCTGTAGGTCTTATGTTCGAACCTCCAAGTGGTAGAGGCAGGTGGAATAGAGGCAGACAACCTCTTCAAACCTTTTAGGGTTTTAAAGTGCCAGTTAATGCATGTTATTTGGCAAGACAGCTTTCTGAAGCCAGGAAGAATCTTCCTTTCCCTGCAGTATTTTCCCTTCTCCTTGCCATGTAGCAGACAAGGTCTCCAGATGCCTTTGGCAGGGGGCAACCTGAGAAAGCAGCAAAGCAGCCACTGAGCTACTTCTTGGTCTGCTGTAGGTCCTAGAAGGATTTGTGGAGAATCACAAGATGAAGGAAAGTCTGTGCTCTTATGCTTTCACATGCTAGTACCAAAATGATTGCCTGCTGCTCCCTAACACAACTCCTAAGTGCCCAGTTTTGATAACACAGCACACACTTCTGCCGTGGTCATGAGAATGTGCTCCGACTTTGAAGCTAGGTCTCTCCAAGGTCTGGATCTGCCACACAAGTTTGCAGAGAAGTGAACCATAGGACCTTGCCAACCTTCTCCATCTCTCCAGTGTTGACCCAATGGAGACAGCATGCAATACACTGAGTCAGATGCCAGACTCCAGTGCTCTGTGTGCTCAACCGAAATAACCCTGGAGAGACCTCCTGATGAAAACAAACAAGAAGGAGGATAAGCATGGCACAGATACCCCTTTCCCTGCCTACACCATTCCTTTCCAACCTCTGTATGGTATGTGACATGTACAGCTAATCATGATTGCTCCCTTTGATTGTCACTTGGTGATTTGCATCCTTTTGGTAATTATCTCCTGCATGGAGCAGATAATTCAGAGGGCCTGCTGGCGACATTCAGCAGCCATGTCCCCAGGTTAAAAAGTGAAGTGGAAATTTTTAATGACTGGGGGGGGCTGGTGAAATCTTGAATTGATGGCAATATATGGTGAAGTCTCTTAAATAATGTGAAATGCCCTTTTGGCTGGAAAGGGCTGGATGAACCTGTGGTTGATAAGTTGTTAAATTACATCCCATGGCTGGCTGGTTGTCTTGGGAAGGTAGTGAATGATAAGTGTGCAAATTATCATTACTGCACGGAAAGAAACCATTTCCAGCAGAGATGATTTGATAAAAGAGAAGTTATTTATCATGATTAAAACTGGTACATTTGTACTTCTCCGCATTGAACAGATCCTGAACCAGCAATCATCTTCTGAAAAGGTACCTGAGCTTGATATAAAGGGTTTTATGACTGTTTTAATGGGCAGGTGTTTCTCTTATGGAGAAAGAAGATTTTAATATCTAAATTTCTGTCTTTGTTGGAATTATTTCCCTGTTCATTGCAGGCAGCCTTGATTTTTTTTTTTTTTTCATGCTCTGTTGTCATATCTGACTTTTCAAAAAAAAAACAAAACAAAGAAACACTCTTTCACAAAATAAGGGGAAACAGGTTGCAGAAGGCTTTGTCTTCTACACCTCACTTTGGGCTCTACAGAAGCAGACAAGGCTTAAATTAATTTTCCGTATTTGGATGCTCAGTGATGGAGGGATTAGGTGGTAGAGTCAGTCTTATTGTAAGAGGCAGGCTGACTTTGGTTAGCTTTAACTGCCATGGCTAGCAGCTAACAATTAGCCACTGGCAAGTGGCCCTTTGAACCTCTCAGGAAACAGGTCGAATGAACATGATATGAGCTCATATGAGCTATCATATGAAATATGAGCTTCCCACAGGGGTCTGCAGGGTACCCAAGCCACAGTGGGCAGGGTGAAGCTGGCAACATTCGGTGAGTTTAATGAGTAAATGAAGAGTGTTACTCTCCAGCACTGTTATTGCAGGCTCCTTCATTGCAGGCCAGCTAAATAAAACAGTTAGGTGGGACTACCTATAGAATACCATGACTGCCACAAGGAGCTGGCAAGAGCCATTGTTAGCACCATTATACAGTAGCCCTTGCATGGGGAAGAGTTCAATCATAATCCCAAATAATTCCCTTTCCTGTCCCCTCTGTCACAAGGGACTGGACTGTTTTTTCTGCCTTGAGACAGCATGAAAACCCCACATCATGATAATATTAAGCTTATAGATGAGCAAGATAGCTAAACATGTCTGGGCAAAACAAGAATGACTCCTACAACATCAGTGGGACTGTATAGGGTATGCAAAATCTAGTTTGCTGAACTAAAATCCCTCCAATAATTCTTGAAGTTTTCTGAGCAAGATGTCATTGTAGACATTTTGGCATTAACTTACAAGCCTGCTATCTCTTATTGAGACAGTAGTAGCTGATTTAGGTTTGAGTATCAAATGATCTAATCTGACTTTCCATCTAATATTGGCCAAGGCCTAATACAAGTAAGATATTTACCCTTCCGCAGTTCAGCTGAGCTCATCTGCATCCAACTACACTGCCCCTTCCAACAGTCTTAGCCTTGATCTAAAGTCTTCCAGAGATGATTCAGCACCAGTGCGGACATTTCAAATAACAGTATGTTTGAAAAAGAGGAAAGAAATGCCACCTATAACTTTATGATTATAATGCTGCAGTATTTAGAGCACCAGCGCTTTCTAAAGCCCCGCTAGTATCATCAACAAACAGAAGAAAACATCACCTTGCACTGACATGTTCCCTCTGGCAAGATCCACATCCAAGGACTTTGTGAATTTTTTCCCCTCTGTATTGCAGGAGTTGAAATGCTATTACAGATTACTCCTTTCAGTATTTTTTCCTCTCTTTCTCTGTTTATTTATATTTCAATAATATTTTGTGCCTGTGAAAGTTAGACAGTCTTTGAAATTTTGTGATGCTTAGAACAATTAAAGCCCCAATAAAAGTTTATTCACAGGATATGTGTTCAACAAGACAAGTTTAAAAGAAGAGAGCTGGAATCAAAGATCAGTTGGAGAAGCAAAACATTGTTCTTTAAATCTGCATGTTTGCCAGCAAAACAAGCACAGAGCAGCAGTAGGATTTCATAACTAGGTTCTCCCAGGGCTCTTCACACTGCCCTGAGAAGAGACAGCGTGGAACGTTTTTCTTCAGCTGCACCTCAGTATCAAACTTAGCTCCATCGTGCCTCAGTAGAGTTGTGTCTTCTCATACAAGGGACAGATTCGACCAAGAAGTTTCAGTGGGAGCAGCACACAGATAGCTCTGAGCAAAACTCGGTCCTGTCAAAATGTCTGTTTTCCATCTCCATTAAAAAAACATGCCCTAACATATAATCATGCAACTGGCAGAATGTGGATCTCCTTTAGCACGCAATCCATCAGAGACCTGTTCTTTCTGTCTTGACTTCTTTTATTTGCAGTGAAGGATCAGATCTCCCAGTTCACCCCTGGCACACATGGGGCTTGTGCAGAAGAGGTATCTCTTCTCCAAAAGCTCTCTTTGCTACACAGACTGAAGGACACAGTGGTACTGGCCCTCGTTGTCCTTACCGTCATCACTGAGAAAGAGGGTAGATGCTAAGAGCAGTAATTGCCAAAGGGACATTTTTGGTGACTTCTCTGCCTTGCTGAAGGCCAAATGCTTTAAGGCAAATTACCTTCCATAAGAAAAATTTCATGAGATAAACAGCACTGAGATGCTGTCACAAAATAGATGAACTTCTGGGATACAACAAAGATCGTCAAGAAGTGGAGAATTTAAAAAGTGGGTGAGCTCACCTATTCAGTGTACATCAAAAGAGGGCAAATTCTACATTGCCTAAATTGGATGTGGAGCAGCACTGTGTACTTTCAGTTATGCCTCCAGGAAGGAAAATCCAGGGTCATCCACAGGTCCAGAGAGGAGTCAATAAGCCAATAACACAGCTGTCCTTCCGTGTCCCAGCTGGACTTCTCCTGATCCACCACTGTCAACGTGTTAGATGGAAAGAATGAAAACAAATGGCAAAACTCAGAAGCTGCTCCAAAATTGCAATTATTATTCTGTGATTATCCTCTTCCAACAGACTTCATTAATCGGCACTTTATCACTCTGGATTCCTTACAAAGGCAACACAGTCTTGGAAATATTAAAATAACTCCAGCTGTTTAATTTCTAACAGTGCTTGGAAAATTCACCCAGGTCCAGTTGAGCAAAGCATTCCTCTTACTCAGCTTTATTTGCACATAGACACGTAGGCCGAATTAAAGCACATGCTTCAAATAACATATACGAATAATTGGCTTGTTAATTTGGAGTCTTAAAATCAAAAAGGTCCTTTTATAAACTCAGGGAGGAGATATGATTCTGATTTCTAACAGCATTATTAAGTGTAATTGCTGTCGGATATTTGTGTATGGTGAATATATGGGTAGCAGATAACCTAAAAGAGTATTGACTCAAATTATACACCATGATTAATAGTTTCAGTGCTCATGCACTAATAAAAAAAAAACCATAGTCCATTTATGTTTCTGCTCCTCTGCGTCTCCCTCATAGGAACTCAGGGCAGTGATGGAAAACAACTAATACCCACCCAGTTTGCTAGGATTCCCTTTTCAAGACCCTGGAGAAACAGGGCAAGCTCTTAGTGGCATTTTGCATTAGTAATTCTGCCCTCATGGGGAATGAAATGAATTTTCATTGTCTTGACTCACAGAGATGGAAAGCAGGGGCCTTGATCTCTGCCCGGGTGTTTGCAGTGCTACCTGCAGCAGAGGGAATGCCGCAAAGCCAGAAGCACAGGTTACGAAACACTCTAAAATGGATTAACAAAGGCCACGTTGCATCAAAACAAAGGCTGGTTTAGCCCAGCAGCATCTCTCTGACAGTGGTCAGAAGTAGATGTTTAGAAAGAACAGAGATAGGGTTTGCACAAAAAGATCTTTCCCTGAAATGCCCTCTCAGCTTCTGGCTGTCTGCAATTTAGGCACTCTCACTGTCTCAGGTTGCATTTCAGTTGCCAGGAGATCCATCCTCCCCATTTATACCCAAAACTTCTCTAAAACAATTTACACCTAGAGCTGCCACAACCACATGTGGCTGTAGCTCCATGAGTCATTTCTGTTGTCAGTGAGTTACCAGCATGCAAAACCCAGGACTTGTTCTGCCATTTCAGGGAATCCAAAAGGACCAAGTTTACAGACTGATGTAACTGATCAAGAATGAGCCAAACACAAGACGTTTGTTACTATGCTTATTCTGTCCATTTGTTACCTCTCAATTCTGCCAATGGACCTTTGCTAAGCAGCCACACACTAATGCTGATGCTCGTGTTTGTCCATGCTCTTCCCTTTCCCTGCAGTATCTGGCATCAGCTGTGAGGTCCCGAGGGTAGAGAGCAATGTAGTTGTACTCTGAGAGGTCTAACACCCTCTGGTCAGTGGAAAATATAATTACTGGTAGAACAGTTGAGTCTGTGCTATTAAAGTATACACAGCTGGCTAAAACTCACACAAATTCTGCTAGGCAATTTATTTGAGATGGTTGACAACCAGCATGAAAATGACAAAGTTACTTTGTTGTAGAGGAAAAGCATGTGGGTACTTAAGATATTGATGAACTGGACTATAAGCGGATTATCACAATGCTATGAGTAGAGACTAATTTCCCAGTAGAAAAAGCCTTTTGAAATACAAGACAAAATGTCAATCTATTTACTAGTCACACATATTTAAAAGATTTCTCTTATTTTGCTCCCTGCTACTGACTCTCAGCCTTCAAACAAAATGGAACTGAGAGGAATGTCCAGCATTTAAACACCATGTCAGCTTCACACTATCTGGATATCAAGATTTGGAAACTGGGGATTTGGTGGAAAAGTAAAAGGTTCATATATTATCATGGTCTATCCAAATTCCCTTCAGAGTCTAAAAATACAAACATACAGATTTTCTTTGGACACAACTGCTTCAGGGCAAGAGGATTTCTCCTGTGGAGCAGTGGAGGAATCCAGGACCATCTACTTATACCTTGAGGGCCGCTGCTAGCCCCTTGTTTTAGACGTGCTAAATTCCCTTTTATTTTTGTGTGACAAAGAGAACATGTAGCACGAATCCCTTATTGGAAAGGCACCACTACTTTCAGTGGAAGTACAACAGCCAACAGAAAAAAAGAAATAAGACTGGAAAAAAGCTGTGGAGAAACCTTGGTAGATATTGTAAACATACAGAAGTCTCTATAAATAGAGATCTGTCATTAATGCTTAAGTGGAGAACTTAGACAGACTACCTCTTCTTTGGGCAACTCACAGCTCACCCCAGGCAATCTGTCTGTAGGTGGATTACCCAAACTATGGATTTAGCATCTCTTAGGGGACATGAGCCCAGTGCCATCCTGCTCCTGAGGCCACACACTCACCACTGAGACTGAGTTCTATCCTTCTTAAAACACTGCTGCTGGGCAAAGAAAACATCACAGTCTGAAGGGCAAAGAGAGTGCATTGCTCCATCATCTCCATCTGCAATCTCTGCCTCGGAAGAAGGAGACCAGGGATGAAGTTTCTAGTGTTAGGACTGGTTCTGTGTTTTAGCAAGTGACCCTTCAACTTAAAAAAATAAATCCAGGAGCATGACCTGTGGTACTGAGCTGTATGATGGTGGCCCAGCCACGGGTGAACTGGAGCCAGGTGCCCTGGGGCTGCCATCAACCAAAAGCCAGCAGCTGCTGGGAAGGAGCTGAAATCATGCAGGGAGGGATGAGCAAAGTGAAGTTTGACCAGGGAGGGCAATTTTATGGCACATTTCAAGGGCCCTGCTGCAAAATTAGCTGAATAAATGGGGAATATTTCCATCCAGGTCTTTGGGTAAGGTCTAGCAGCCATTTGAGGAAAATGTATCAGCACATGATAAATCCATTTGAAGATTATGACATTTAATCACATCCTTAATGTTGACCTCATGCTTACATGCATACCCGTGTAGGAGACTAAGAGCAGCACTCCCATTAACTTCCACTTCTCAGACTTTCTGGCTGATCAGAACCTCATGTCATCGGGGTCATTTTAATCCTAACTTGGATGGAACAATACACAGGTTGCCTGTCTAGACATAAATCTATCTCTGAAAAAAAAAAAAAGAAAGAAAAAAAAGAGGTGGAGAGGGAAGAATGAAATTCTTTTAAGCCATTTTCAAATCCCAGACTTTCAAACAATGCAATTTCACAGCCGATTTCAGGTTCTGGTTTTGGTTTTCCCAACAAAAGCAGATATATGATTTTTAAAGCCATTTAAAAGGTCCTGCTGAGACAAAACTCAAAATCCCGTGCCTGGCTGCCATCCCAAAGGATCGGGCCTGCTGGCAGAGCAGGTGGCGTGTGGGTCACCCGCGCCTGTGTGACAAACTGTGATAATTGGATTGTTTGGGGAACGGGGGAGGGATGCGATCGCTGTGTACAAACCTCAGACGGGAATTAAAAGTGAGCCTGCATCCCAGTTAATAGCACTCTATAAAAATGCAAAGTGGCTAATGATAAGCAAAGGAAGTTCCATTAAGCCCTGTGCCTGGCACGAAGGGGCATCATTGACCCCGCGAAGGATATTTGCTGGAAACGGTCAGGCAGCAAAAACAGGTGCAGGAATAAAAGCAAACCACTGGTTCATTTTAAACTCCCCAATATGCAATGTTAATGAACATGAGGGCCAAGGAGAGCCGAAGAGACTAAAGTGGCTAGAGCATAAAATTTTGTACCCTCTGAAGTCACAGGCATGTTCAAAATCAGAGGAAAATCAGAAAATGGCTTGCCAAGAGGTGGACATCCCTTAGCTCTGCACAGTGGCACACCACACCAAGAGCTTGCTGAGGTTGTTCAGGGTGAGGTGGGATGGAGGGCAGGGAAGGAACACAGGGAAAATTCCCCCTCAGCCCCAAGCATCTGCCAGGCTGTGATGCGGCCAGTGGGGAAAGGGACTGTCGTCAGGCCGATAATGAGCCGTTCTCATTATAAGATTAGATGCCAGAGCGAACAACACCCTCTTAATAATGCACACATCACTATGACAACCACAGAGTTTGATACCCGAGGACAACTTTATTGTGCTTGTGAAATTTCCTTATTTTAAAAACACTATTTATAGTTATCAGGCATTGATTCACCATATCCACCCTCCTCCTCGTCTCTTTGCCTTCCTTGTCTCCATGGCAGGATCAGCCAAAGTGTTTATGTGCCACTCCTTAGGTTAGCAAACTGCTGTCAAATATCAGCACCAGAGCCCGCTGACATAATTATCCTGCTAGCCCATGCATGATTAGTAAAGCTAAGCCCAAACTATATTAATACCAGGATTAATTACAGTGGAAGCATAAACAAGGATATTAATGCTATGAAAGTCGCAGTACGGATATTCGACAGCTCATATGCTTGTCTGTAGGACCACTAGGGATTGTGTTGAATCGGGAGCTGTGCGGTGCCCTGACTGTAATGAGAAATGAGAAAACTGCTGAAAAATTGATGCCGCCTGCAGATTGCACAATCCGCTGAACAGCAGGGGGTCGGCTTCTTACATCTCCCACTCTCGGTACAATATGCTAATTTCTGCATGCATACGAGTGTAAAAGGAAAGAAGAAAAGATTTCACAAAAGGAAAAAAATGCAAATGACAACCACAAAGATCACTGCAGAGAAATCCATGAGCTTTATATGGATTAACTGTGTTGGAGCTAGTGCTCGTCTGAGTTTAACCCTTTCTGTCCTAGACCCTTTGGCAGGTCCTTTTTGTGATACAGAGGGATACTTACAGCTCCTTTGTGGGGAAGGAGGGGGGGAGGGCAGCAGGGAGCTGAAAGGTGGAAAGGATCTTTTTTTGCGCTTTTCCATGGCTGCACTCCTCTTACTTTAACATTGACAAGGAGGCAAGAGTCTGAAAGGGGGATGACAAGGGGATTGAGAGGGGAGTTTAGAACAGGAAGCCCATAAAATGTTGGTAGTGTTTGAGAGAAGACCACTATGGTCCAGTCCGGTCCAGCTTTAACTGGGTGGCTTTGGCAACAGACTCTCCCTTGTCCTTCAAGAGCTCCACCAACTCATTTTGCCCTTCGCAGCATGTGGCCTGCAAGGTCCTCCTAACAACATGCTACAAAATCCTTACCAAGAAGACAATTACCCCATGATTATTTTCTGCTCCCGATTCACTGCCTTTTCCTCCCAGGCAAAAGAAGCAGATGTGCTGGCTTGATGACAAACCCATCTCTTCGCCGGAGACAGCCGATGTGCCAGCAGTCTTGTGATTCCCTGGCATGCCCAGAACATGCAGCACGCCTGCAGACAAGTGGGCTCCAGCCCAGACAATCCCACTGCCATTTGCATTTGCCTTGCTCCAAGAGAGTCTAACCCTGCCTTCAGCCTGCCCCTCCCTGCTGCTCATGGGATCCAAGTGAATCGCTCTTACTACAGCTCCAGGGAGCAAACTGGCCCCTCTGCCTTGCACATAGCACTGCCAGTGTGGGAGGAAACCCACGTGTGCCGACTCCCATGCAGATAACAGAGAGGTGTGTGTCCATACAATCCCACTCTTCCCTCAGGTGCTGCCAGAGGGAGTCATCCACCCAAAATTTTAAGCCCCTCTTACATCAGAACAGGAAGGCAAATAGCACCTCCTCCCCCACCTGCAAGGGGGAAATATCTATGTGTCTGCAATAAGACAAATCAAAGCCTTAATTCTTCTCCAATAATTAAAGAGATTAGTTGTTTTCTTTTAAGTAGCAGCAGGAGCAGCAGCAGGTGCTGTTATGCTTGGTCCGATGTGTGCATAATGTG
This sequence comes from Cuculus canorus, assembly GCF_017976375.1. Classification (NCBI taxonomy): domain Eukaryota; kingdom Metazoa; phylum Chordata; class Aves; order Cuculiformes; family Cuculidae; genus Cuculus; species Cuculus canorus. Next base: position 113,969,749 of record NC_071402.1, read on the forward strand.
GCTTCTGTATGCAATCACTGTGTCCAAGCGTGAACAGAAACCTTAGGAAATATTTGTCATTAAAAAGTTGCCGCTGGGTCTGTGTAATACAGTAAGTACTTAGCAAAAGAAATAATTTGCTTGTTTGTTTTAAATAGTTTTGGAAGGAATCTAGCATTTCTGGAAAAATGTTACTGCTCTGGCAGCCCAGAGCACAGAGACAAAAATGCCTATTTCACACCCAGCAGGGAGAAAGATTTGTATCTCAGGATGTCCCAACCTGGACAGAAACTTGCAGTGAAAAGGAGAAGTGACAGAGGAGAAAAATACAAAGAAGTCTATCCTGCCTCCCTATCTGAATGTGACAGAGACTGTGAGAAAGAGGGAGAACAAATATTTGAGGGGTGGTTAATGGCATAAATTTACCACCAGAAACTGGGATAATGATCAATGACCACCCTGCAGATTTCAGTACCTATGTGAATCTTCAACCTACAAATGAAAAATATTTGTATCTCACTGAAAAGTCTCCAATCACCTACTGAGTATCCTGCCATCCACTAACCTTCTCCCTCAGTACACCATCTCCTCTTCTTTCCAAAGCCTCTTTTACCCACAGCATTGCTTATGCTAGTTGCTGATTTTTCTCCTGACGGAGACTTATCAATTTGATTTTAATCTGTGATTCCTTCTACACGTTTTTCTTCCCCAAATGAGTATTCTTCCCACCAAATAATATTGAGTCGCTTCCTTGGTCTGATACTACAATCTGTAAAAGCATGTGGGAGCTCACCTGGGAGATCTTCACAGCAGACGCTTCTTCCCATATGGTGGTATAATGCCTTATAGATCCAGATTCAAAGAATCACCTAACTTGGCAAGTCAGAATGGCTCTGACCCAGGTGACATGCAATGACCACACCCTATCCGAAACCTTCTGATTCCACAACAATAGCAGTAATAACAATAACAGATGTTGGCAAACAATGAAGAACGTGTGTTTCTTCCTTCTCCTCAAATATTTTTGATTGCAGGTGAACAGGGCATAGGTAGAAAGAACAGCCACCCCCAGAATATTTGTACAAGAAGAGCCCCTTTGGGTAGATGATCAAATAGTAAACAAATCAGTAAACAAAGTTTGAGTTGTTGTTGAGTAGAGTCATCATTTGGAATAGCAATGAATATTTGAAAACAACCTTTCTACTGTATTTGATCAGCTTTGCCATTACAGTAACCTTCCTGAATTTACACTGGAAGCTTTGTGTGGCACTAAAATGCCTTATTTTTCTATTGCTTTGTTTGCACCAGCCTGACAGACTAAGAATATAACTGCCATGCTTCTACCTTGTTGGAGTTAAACAGTGTTTGGGGGAAGGGGAAAGCACTGTGTTTATAATAGAAAAGCTGTCCCCTAAATGACAGAGTAGCACAAGAAGGCACTGTCAAGAATATCATAGGAGGAAAAACTCATGACTCAAGTGAAAGAATATCTTGTTGGTAGCAATTTAGAACTGCTACGTTTCAGAAATAAGCTGCCCACTCCTGAAATTCTTTTATCCAAAGCTGTTATCCAGAGCCAGCCAGCTGGAAAAAATGTGGAGAATGGAGAGAGTCGAGAAAATCACAAGTCAAATGGGGCAAGTGAGAACACCCAACTCCAGGCATCCTTGCAGCCACCATAGGACACTTACCCACACAAGATGCTGACACTCGGTGGCACACAGGTGCTACAGAGGGGGTCCAGAACACTGCAAGATCTCATCCTCCAGGAAGCATGGCAGTGCCTGTGCCAAATCCACCACAAGCAGTTGAACCGTGTCAGATTAAACCAGCTCATTAAAGTGGCCCCTTGGATTTACAATGAAAGGCTTCTCCTTTATATAAGCTAAACTGGCAATCCTGGACTATACACACATTTGATTTGAAACAGAAACAACACCTGATTCTCCTAGTCTGCACTGGCGTGGCTGACAAACAGTTCAGTTTTGACTCCCACAGCAATTTAACGCTACTGTGGCAAATCTCAATTTAAATCATTCTTACCCTTCTCCTCTCTGCTTTTCCTGCATCCCTGCATCATCCGTGAGTAAAAACGTTTGCACTGCAAAATCAACTCTGCCTGATTTATTATTTAAACCTGCATCAGCCCATTGATACAGTCAAAAGTCCAGCACCACAAGCAATCAGATCGGCTGAAGGAGAAGCACAGAGACAGCAACAGAAGCCCTTACACCAGGATCATCACTGACAAGAAAGTAAGAAGTGCCACACACCATCAGAATCTTCTAGAAACACCAAAAGCTGTTTCCACCAGGGAAACTGGGTTTTTATATCTATAGCAGGGCATTGCATGACATGTTTTCATCAGGCCATGTCCATTTGAATTTGTGTTGAGCTCAGCAGGACCAGGTGAGTTTGCGTAATTAACAACCTGAATTTGCAGCCTGAATGCAAATGCAGCTCCCAGTGAAGTCAACAGGAGATTTTTAAGTGTGAAGAAAGCAAGGCTTATATATGAGCTTCATATATGGCAGTGATTAATATAGTCATAATTACATTTATACGGTGGTGATAATTCTTTCCTTTTTTTTTTTTTTAGAGAAATTCTAACTAATTTGTAGTGGCAATAAAGTTCAGAAAGGCTGTGACCATGCCTGTGACAACACCTCCAGAAAAATTAGGCTTTGCAGAGCACTTGTGGGAGAGGATCTTGCTACCACAAGCCCCACCAAAGACTTCAAAGAGGGTGATAGCTAAGGAGAAAAGTAGCGAAGCAATGGTGAGATCTCTTTACGGAAGCTGTGGCGAACAAGCCAAGCCACATGGAGACACACGAGCCCTACCTCAGATGTGCTAATGCTCTGGCTTCCATCCAGGGAAGCCATCGTACTGTCGAGCCTTCTCTACTTTCCCTCTTGCCCGGAAAGTTTTGTAGTGTCACTGCGTGCGCTGTTAGACAGATGCCCCTCACCGGTCCAGCCCAGGGGAGCCCCGTGCGACATGGGGATGCGTAGATGTGCACAATATGCTTCTGCCTGTCACTTGGCTGTGGCAGCGCTTTGAGTTGTGGCTTTTTTTTTATGCATAAAAGGGGCCACGTGAACATAAGTCCTGATTGCTACCCCAGGTTGCATGCAAGCCTTCTGAGCAGGACTGATCTGTCACGGTGGGCATTTCTCTGTCTGATGTGACCTGAAGTAATTAAAAGTGGCCCAGCAGGCTGATTTCTCCCTCCCCCATCTCTCCTCTCACTCCGTTTGCTGGCATTTACCCAAAACAACAGTGACTGACGGCTCTGAGAGGGCTGTCACTGCTTTCCCTGCCATGATACAGCCATTGATCCAGCAGCATCTGCCAACTCATCAGCAGTTGCTCTCATCCCCTGCACTCAGCTTTGGATTGTGGTTTTTTTTTCCTTCTTTCCCCACCCCATGGGTGATAATTGCTGCACAGGAGAGTTCCCTTTTGCCCATCCTGATGAGATTTGCCGATTACCAATTTCCAGTTTCAGCACTCAACTTGGGAATGTTTATGACTACACACTGACCTTAATCGAGGATGTTCAGCAGCCTTTTGGGGCAGAATGCTGATGACAGAGTGGAGGAGCATTCATTCAATTCAGCCCCCAGCGGCCACTGGCATTTAGCTGAGCTAAATTACTTTCCCTCCACTTTGAGTTCATCACTAGGAATCTGCCTCAATGTTAAATTACAGTATGGCCCAAAAGAGAGGAGCCTCTCGTGTATTTCTCCTCTTCCTCCCCATCTCTCCCATCTACAAGGCCTACAGAAAAACTACATTAGCCATCAAGATGGAGTTATATTCTGGAATTACAATAATTGCACCAGAAATCTATTGTCAGGAGCTTTGACCTGGCCTTTTCGCAAAGCAAGAATGCACTCCAGAGAAAGGAGCATCTGCTGCAGCTTCAGAGGTGTGAAATGTGTTTGCTCTGGGTCAGCCCAGGGTGTGCAAGCAAATGTGAGCAACTCCCCACACATTTCCCTGGCAGTAAAGCAGTCTTCAATAGCAGAGCCGAAACAGCAGCCACCACCATTGAAACACTGCAGTGAGTTGATTAAAAATGAAGGTTTAGACTTGCAAGTTACATTAGTACGAAAAACTTGGTATGTATTGGCTTGACTCCAAAGGACTCAATAGAGCTCATGGGAACCACTGTAGCTTCTGTTGATCTGGAGATTGCAGGACTCACAGACAGCCCAGTATTGATGTCAGCCTAATTTCAACGTAGTCCAAGAGCACTTTTTTCCTCTCTTCCCTGTTAAGGCATGATATAACTATTATTGCTCACAAATAATTAATATTTCACCATGGCTTTAACTTCAGCACAGAGCCACATTAACCAGAAACCTCGTAACACTTTCTGATTTCCTTTTTATTTCCTCTTCTTTTTTTTTTTTTCCTCTTGGCACCTATTTTCAGATGGAGGTGTGCACACACAAAGCAAAATGACACCTCTTTCACATCGTGTGGGTATATGGGTGACTTCATTACCAGGTACCTTGCTGGCCACTTGCACATTCTGGAATGCAACTTTCAGGCTTGCTAGCTGGCTGATTCTCTTATACACTGCAGCATGCCAGCCTGCCCAAACTGGGCTTACACACTGCCATACACCCACCACTGATAATCACATCTATGAAGTCTTCTGCCCTAGGGAGCAGGAAAGACTTTTGAATGAAGACAAGCAAAATCCTTTGGTCCAGGTCTTTCTTTGCTCAGTCTCCACTCCTCTGTATTATCTGCCTATAAAGTTCAGCTGAAAACATCTGAGGTTTCTGAAAACAGGCATTCAAATATCATCAACTGGATACTGAACTATCCTGAGACAATCTTAAATGTACTGAGATTTGGGAGAAATGTTGCAACACCAGTTTGCTACCTTTAGGAAGCTCCATTTTTCCAGCAGGGAGGAGAATCCAGGTACTTGGCCCTCTCTCTTCTGCTGCTTTCAGCCATCCTTTCTGTTCCATGGTGTGGTATAGAGCAGAGGCCAGGACACATCTGGCTGCTGTACTGCAGCCTCATTGGGTGTTTTCACCAAGCACCACGTGCATTGGCACCAGACAGGCTCAGGAGCCACACGTGGCTCATCAGCTGCACTTTTGTCATCCTGTGCAGGAGCTTGCATTGAAAGGAAACCTCAGCAGTGCCATCTTATCTTGGTCCCGAGAATGCCCTATAAAATCCAAAACTCATGTTTCATCCAGATGCAACACTGCTGCTTCTGCTGCAGCAGGTGCAGCGGACACAACCCTGGGAGGCTGACACAACCCCACAGTCTGGCTCCAGTCTGGCAGACCTGAACGGACTCACCATCTGGGGTTGGGGAGCAGGCTGAGCAGAGATGAGTTCAAAATGCAACTGTTCTTCAAGCAGAATATGGAGGTCTTCAGCAGTAAGCAGGACTCCAGACCAGCACCACTCTATGATGAGTTTTTTGATGTAAATTTGAATTTTGAAGCAAATATACAGAGAGATGCTTACAGAAGACACAGAACAGAAATGGACTTTCTTGCCCATTATTGCTGCAGGATAATGAGACATGAAAGAGCCTTTTATCTGTTCGTAGGTTCGAGGGTTTTTTCCCCCAAATGTCAAGATGATCTAATTTGCTGCCATGCCAGCAAGATTTTCAGAGGCCTAAGAAGCACCATTCTGTTGGAGTCCTCAGCTTTCAAAGCACTGACCAGATTTTGTTGAATCTCTATGACCGCTTTCTCCTCACAGTGTGTTTTGGCTCTCACACCAAGCTGACCTACATGCAGACAGCCACCAAAAGAGGTAGAGAGTCCTGCCCTGAGACGAGTGTCTGCATTGCCTCCCTTCTGCTAGTGCGTGTGGCAGTGAGGTCACCTGGAGCAAGGAGCTAATCCACCTGGACACTGCTACCAAAAAAATAGTGATGGCTTTTCAACCAGAAGAGTCCTCTCCTCGGGCAGACTGCACAGCCACTCTTACGCTGCTTTCAATGGGCTGTGAAAATGCATGCAGCCCACTTCCACTAGGAAGCAGTCCAGGGAGGTTATTCTCCCTCTGTACTCAGCACTGGTGAGGCCGCACCTAGAGAACTGTGTTCAGTTCTGGGCCCCTCACCACAAAAAGGATGTTGAGGCTCTGGAGCGTGTCCAGAGAAGAGCAACAAAGCTGGTGAGGGGGCTGGAGAACAAGTCTTATGAGGAGCGGCTGAGAGAGCTGGGGTTGTTTAGCCTGGAGAAGAGGAGGCTGAGGGGAGACCTTATTGCTCTCTACAACTACCTGAAAGGAGGTTGTGGAGAGGAGGGAGCTGGCCTCTTCTCCCAAGTGACAGGGGACAGGACAAGGGGGAATGGCCTCAAGCTCCGCCAGGGTAGGTTCAGGCTGGATATCAGAAAAAAATTCTTCACAGAAGGAGTCGTTGGGCACTGGAACAGGCTGTGCAGGGAGGTGGTCGAGTCGCCTTCCCTGGAGGTGTTTAAGGAACGGGTGGATGAAGTGCTTAGGGACATGGTTTAAGGGAGTGTTAGAAATGGTTGGACTTGATGATCCAGTGGGTCCTTTCCAACCTGGTGATTCTATGATTCTATGATTCTTGGCTATGGATATAAGGTACACCGTAACATCAGCAGTGGTCTCAGTGTCAGTTTCATGAAGGACAACTCCACATGCTGGGAAACGAAGTTAGAGTGAATAGTTTGACAGCAACACTTTTTCCTCATCACAAATGAGTCTGTTACAGAGGTGTGGAGACAGCGAGCGAGTGGTAAAATGTTAAACTTGGAAGAACATTAAGCAAAGACCTTTTAAAGAAGTCTAGAAGTCTATTTATCTAATTTTCTTTTTTAATTACCATGCGTTCACAATCTAACCAAACGTACTTGTTAGGATTACTTGTGTGAGACCCTTATTCAAAGATCACCAGTGTCCAAAGATGGTATCAATTTCATCTGAGAAAAAAATATCTTCAATTTATTTTCTGTCGCTGGGGTAGAGGCTGTATATTTTATAAAGTTCCCAAAGAGTATTTGGAGACACTCCCAGCCTGGTGAGATTACAAGGCAAACACTTTGTTCAGACCCACAAGAAGAACTCTGCTGACTCCCAAAAAATAACATGGCAATAATGAATAGCAAATGTGGATCAGATGCTCAGCTAAGAAAAATGGGCATTGCTCATCGGTACTTGGCAGAGCTGAGGTGGTTTACACCAGCAAAGGACCGGGGCTGCTCACTCTGCTGGAGGATATCTATAGAGGATTCCTTATTTGCTGGGGGGGGCATAAAGCTGTTATTGACATGAATTTGGGATGTCTGCTCCACTTAAGATTAATGAGGCCACAAGTGAGTTATGTTAGTCACCCTGGCGTGACTGATACTTGGATTTTTACTGTGCCACCCCACTGCCTCTTGTTTATGCCAGAGGATTTACAGGAACAAACCCTAACTCTGAGACTTTTTTAACGTCTCTTTTCTTAATCCGTTTACCTATACTGCTAATTTGCCTTAGCAGAGATCTGGAAGGGAAAATAAATATAAATGGTGCATTTTAAAATGTCTAAGCTACACCCTAAAACAGCAGTTCTGTCAGTCATTGTCATGATTTAAAAATCTTGGTTTTTTCCAGTCTGCCACGGTTGGAAACACTCGCTGTATTCCTCTGGAAATAAGGATTTCTCGGCCATCCGGTAGTAGACATTCTTCCTTTCAAGCACTTTCATAATGATGTATATTGATATTCGTTTCTTACAACTGTCACTGTTTGGGGAACTGAATATTGTACATACAGAAAACCAGCTGGCAGACTAACTGATTGATTGGATGGTTGATATTTGAGTGGAAGCAGGATTTTGTGTTTGAAAAGCAAACTTTTGCTGTTGGTCAGTGTGGAGAAACTTAAAGGAAATTGGCTGAGGTATGAAATCTCAGATATATGTTCTCATTTACAAATAGATACATTTGTTCTAATTAGAGTTAAGATTTCCAAATACATAATCCCAGGGGAATTCACAACCAAGACGTTGCTCTCGAGGAAAAGTCTTTAAGCAACCAAGACCAAAGACTGAGGTGATCAAAGGTGAAAGTTAAAGTACAATTTAGCACCTGCTTTGGCAGCTTACTGCACGGTTATACTCATAGGATACTCATAGGGTACTAAATACAGATACAATTCAAGGAAGAATTTTAAAAGCTTGGGTCTGCAGGAAAATTACACTGTTATAAAACAAAGTGTGGATCTAAACTCATAAAACTACTCAGGCGTCATCCTCTGTGGATATCCTTATCTCGGGAGTTGGCTGCACACTGCGGTGGAAGCAGCTGGTGAGACTTTCTGCCGCAGTCAGTTCTTAAGTATCTATCTCAGCTGTAAAAGACAGTTTAAGTGATCTAAACTGCAGGCACAAAACATATATTTATTTATACTGGCTGCTTCATTTCCACCACTATGCAGAGTCAGTTAAGGCTGAATTGAAAAAGTGGCCGCCAGTATCTACGAAGATAGTTCAATACATGTATATTGCACCCACAGCCACAAACTCATTTTCACTTGAGAGGTGAATGTGCCCAGGTGAGTGGGTCTAAGAACAGCCTTGACATTTTCATTATGTTTAATAAAGGAAGAGGCTGAAGAGAGAGGTTGGAAAGCCTGAGGAGGTGGAAGTCATGTGAAAGCTGCTACCAACTGTGTGCAAAACTGTTGGCGACTCCGGTGTCACAACAGTTCGACACTGAGTTGGCAGTATACGCACTCCTCTATGCCAGTTTCTCAAGGGGCAAAGGACAGCTTTCCTTCAGTTGCCAAGCCTGCCCCAGTGATCAGATATTATTGAAGAGGTGACAAGGGCTGGGACTGGCAGGGCCGTTTTTTTTTCCAGAGGTATTAGAGGTATTACATTCAGTTCCAAGCTAGTGACATCTGCTTGGACTCAGATCCTCATGAGGCTCTTATTCCTGTTTATTATTTACAGCGTACTTATTTTCCAGGGGCAAATGTCTAAAGATTTTGTAGTTGGCTTTTTTTTTTGTAGAGAAACAGCTCTAGCATATAGAATAATCTCAGTGAAATGAAGGATGGAAAGAGAGGTGGGAAGGGTTAGAAGAAGAGCAGCTAGGAAAATACCAGACCTGGCTAATAATAAAACAAAGTGTCTAGATGATTTATCTTCCTTCTTTCACTGGTGTCTTTTGCCAACAGTTAAAAATCAAAAGAGGAGATGGAGCAAAATTAGCAATATGAGTAGTTCCTCCCTGCTTCTCCACTAAACTTCAAGGAAGTTCAATTCCAAACTTTGTACCTTTTTTCTGTTTGAGATTAAATTAAAAATCCTAGCATTCACTAATGATTACATTTCTCAGCAAATCCATGTGCTGCTGTGCTGTTTCCATGGAGGTTGAGCTCATCAGTTTTTGCCGTGTTCCAATGCCCAGGCATATTTTCAGTCAACTTGAAGGCATACCTGAGAAACTGTAAGGCCTCCTTCTTCAGAAAATCTTTTGTAGTCTGATACCTGCACCTTACAAGGCTCACTGCAAGGCTGAGTCCCAAATCAGTAACTTCAACTACAGAAGAACGGCCATGCCAAGGTGGAAAGAGCCGAGCTAGGGAACCGATCCTTTGATAACATGCAAGCACATCATGAATTCAGGAATTAAATTCTAAATCTGTATACTTCCCACCTACTCTCATTACCAGGAGAGGACAAAAGAGTCATGATACCAAAAAAAGTGATGTGGGCTGTCCCTTCCCAGGTTTGCTTATTGTGTGCTTTAGGGAATGGTCAGCCTGCCGTCCGGGCCACTGGCACCCTTGTGCTGCTCCACTCAGCCCCCGTCCAGAGCTCACTTCCCTCTCAATTTTTTCAGCATAATTGCACATGAAAGGGCTCTCTAACTCAACTGTTGAAGTGATGAGAGGTACAAAAATAAACGTAGCACTGGAAGTGTTGAGGCTGACCCAGATTACTGTGACAGAATTGGGTTAGGGAGCACCTCCAACCTGCAGTTATGCTGGCACATATGAAGCGGGGATAGTGTTTAGAAGGGTGGAAAAGGACAGCTGGGGCATGGGGGTGCTCTGAAACTGGGTTCATCTGAGGCCAGAAGAGCACATTAACCCCTTCTTTAAACAGCACCTGCTCTCGAGAGAGCATCTCATTTCTTAGCTGTGTGAACTTTTCCCTACGGTACAAGCATTCAGGGGGCTTTTCAGTGACAAGAGCAATGAAGTGCAGTGAAGCTAAAAGAAGCAATGAAGAGAAAGAAGGACAGGCTGAGAAGTTGGTAGGAGGTGAAGGTTGTCCTTGCTTTAGCGACTAGTCAAAAGACTCTTCTGAATTACATACAAGTAAGAGAAAAGCCTTCTTCTTTCACCAAAATCTTAAAAGAGGATGGGGTTTTTTTCAAACCAACAGAAGCTCCAGGCTAGAGATGAACTCTGCTATCTCAGCAAACACCTCTGAACTGAAGGCGTCCCTCACTCAACATTAGCATTTTCCCCCCTCTCCTAGCATTTGCCACAGCAGCCACTTGAGTGAGTGAATGTCAGATCCTTTCACATCTCTGCAGCTTAACTCTGGTCACATGTTAGAAAAGATTATTACAAAGATAGGAACAATTATGGCAAAGAAAATGAAGTTCCGGTTTCTTGGAAGCCCTCCTCTGTGGCAGATTGTTAATCAAATGGTAGCAGAAGTAAACAATTTTTTCAGAGAAACATAGAGAAACACTTTTCATTTGGGATAAGGCTGGGTGAAGAGCAGGAAAACTGGGAGTGGAAAGTGACCAGCCGTCTGCCAAGGTAAAACTGTATGTCTTTGTAGCGAGGGGGCATTCGTGTGATCCAACCCAGAAGGTCAAGCTTAGGAGAGAAAGAGAAGATATGGAAGAAAAGGCAGAAAGGCTAGCTTTGTTCTTCAAGATTACCTGGAGCTTTCCTGGCAGGGTGCCTCTGGTGAGAGAGGTGTCCAGCTCAGAGAGGCTCATTCAAAGGAAGTCACCACAGGCAGGTGATGTGGCCAGGGGAAAATCATCCTCAGCATTGGAACAGAATTAAGACATGACATTAAGTGGAAGTTATTTGCATTTGGTAAACAAGTTGGATTAGCTTAACAAACCCCTACAATTACGCCACATATTCTGGACATCACCTACCGATGAGTTCTCTGCTACTCCTCAAGAATAATGTGTATATATGGTGATACAAAGCAATCCTTTAATAGCATTCTGAGACCGGTTTGAGGGTGTTGTTTCTGTAGCAACCCCTGGAAAGACTGGGCTCTGAGTCATATCATAATGGGTCCACTACCGTGTAACTGATTAAAAGCACTCCTTATTCTTAACAGCACTCACTCAGGTCTTGACTTTATAACACAATTCAGATAACAAGAGCAAGGTGATCAGAGATATTAATAGGCATCACGTCTAACTGGAAGATAGGACGCTGAGTGTAAATGTTAACGCTTCCCTTAACAGAGTTTTGGCTGTGAGCTTGGTGAAAGGACTGAAATGCAAGGCAGAGAGTCATTCTCATTTCCAGTAATATTTTATTGATTTACTTCACATAATGCAGTTCAATTACTCATCCTCCAAACAGATGAAACTTCAGCTCAATATAAATAGGTATTAATCTCAAGTAAATTACTGATGTGTCTTAATTAAGTAATAAGATGGAACAATCCATACGGTCGAGCTGACTAATGGCACGCCTTGGACATGCACTGAGGCACAGGGAGGTACAGGGCAAAGTAAAGTGCTTCCAGTCCACCCTGGCAAGAAATGAATCAGCAGAATGGTAACTCCAAACCCAGCCCTGGGAAACCGACATAGTCAAGGGCTTGACTCTTGCTCCAGCCATGACTATGCAACTTCAAACTTTGTTTAAGAGAAAATATGGCAGAAACCAAGTCCCTAAGGTTCTTCCAAAGCAGCAGGAAATGTGATGGCACCTTTCTTACACGCCCAAATAAAATGTGCCAGTACGAGCAACATAGGAGACAGTGTATAACACAAAAAACCTCACCAAGTCGAGAGATGCTTTTGCAAATCCCTGGAATACGCTGTGTTCATCAGTGCAAGCCAAAACCAATTCTGCACATTTTACAGGGCATTATTGTGATTTTGTTTATGGTGCTGTAAATTAGGAGAGACTCCACAGAGGTCAACAGAACTAAAAGAGTGTGAAATTGATGTGAGGAAGAGAAAAGGGGGAAAAAGCTCTGTATGTTTCTCTCCTTGCCCACTACCATCAGAGCCTGCTTTCTGGTTTATCAAAGCATGCTATAGCCCTTTCTATTTTGCGCTAGAGAAGTAGACTATTAGCATACAGCTGCACCTCTTAGGAGAGCAAAACAGAAAGAACTGGAGTTTTGGTGGAGTGTTTTTCTGGGGTTCTTTTTTTTTTCACAACAGGCAACATAAAACACACAGAAGAGGGAGACATGACAAAGCAAATTCTCAGCTACACTAATTCAGTGCAGCTTCATTGTAATCAGTGAAGTTATATGGATTTACACTAGATGGTTAATTCACATCAGCCCCTTCCCGCCCCATTTCGCCCCCTGGGTCCACAGAGGTTGAAAGCAAGCACTGAAGAGAAAACAACGCATAAGGCCAAAGAAATTCAAGTGGTAGAGAATCTTGTGGAATGAGAATGCATCAATATTTAACAACGCAGAGACTATGTGCCAGAGAGGGAAGACGGAGACAGAAGACATTCCCAGAAAATTCAAAAAAGTTTCCAGTGGAAAAGGCATTGCAGCCAGACAGTCCTGGACTGCTAGCACCCCCTCTAAGACTCATCTGAGAAAGGGGAAAAAGTACATTTGAGAAGCGAGTAAATGAGGGACTCTCACTCTACATTACATGCTGAGATAACAGGTTCATAATTATGGGAGCCCACTGATTGCAGTTTCAAAATCCCTACTTGCTCAGGATCTTCCTAGTCTCCTGCACCCTGAGGCTCTGCATGCCTCCATTCTCACTGTTCTCCCACTGCCTTTACCGGGATTCATTCCTACCACCACCTGCCTGGCATCTCCTTATGGTTTTTTTCCCCCTTTTCTTCTATGTCCCTTCACCACTGATTTTGTGGGCTCTGGTTTTAATAAAGTGGGAGGTAGGTGAAGAAAAGAACCATTGATTATTAGCACTAAGGCCTTCAGCCCCAAAGATAACTCTTATTGCTGATTAAAGTACTGACTGTGGATAACAAATCACTTTCCAGCTTAACAATACTCTTGCCGCATGGTCTGTCTACCCTTCCAATACAACTGGAAAAGTCCAGAGCAGGCTAGAAGCTTTGACAAGAAAACTAGTTCTTCTACAGCACTACTGCGAACGAAGCCTTTGTTGGGAACAATTTCTTTGAATCAAATTAATATCATGGGTCGTTACTTGTCACAGATACTGAACCACCAGGTCAGTTGTTCTGTCACGGCCTGTTTCTGAGAGCAATAAGCTCTAGCTGAGGTGAGGCAGGCAGGCATAAGTCAGCAACCTCTTCAGCCACCTCCACTGAATCCAAGAGACAGCGTGAGTCAGCTGGTCTTCAATGTGTCAGGATGCCCTGCTAATTTTTCTCCAAACTTCAGCACTTTGGAGGTTTGGGGTTTTTTTTATTTTACCCAAGCACCAGAAGAACAGATTGCAGAGTAGAACTCTTTTTTCCTTTCACTATTCACTCTGCACTCGACTACCCTCCATGCACACATGTACAGACACACACACATCCCCATTTGAGCTACTGGCAGTCCAGCTATATCCATCCTAGCAAACCCCTCTAGGGCAGATGTAAGTAATACCAGCCAAAAGTTCTTTGGGCAGTGCACCTTTTAGTGTGGTTCATTGATGTAAATGAACTCTGCCGGGGAAAAAAAATGTTTGTTTTATGTTTGATGTTGGTTTAACTGCAGCTGCCATAAAAATCTAGCTGGAAATGTCATAGTGGAATCACACCCTGACTGACAATGAAATACCAGCCAACGTTTCTAGCATAAATCTTGCATAAAGTACCAAGGTTTAATTTCTAGGGCAAAAGGAAGCAGGCAAACCCAGCAGGCAAGAATTTAAAAGAAAAGAAAAAAGAAGAGCACCTTAGGAGAAAACAATTCTATTATTAAATAGATATTCATTCATGTACATTAACAGATAGTGCTGCATCCCATTAGGAGTCACTCTTAGAACAGTAAGATTATTTCTGTCTGTTTAAGGCCTCCAGATAAAGCTGCCAATTGTTGAATGGAAAAAAGCTCCAATGAAAATATTTAGTTTTGGTGGAGACAAGGCCACCTACAAGGCTTTCTATTTCCCTTTTTTCTCCTCATTCTTCCTCTCTCAACCCCCTTGCAGTCATTAATTTACCAGCAGCAGCTGTGATCGTCTGAGATATGCAGAGAAGCATAAGAAGACCGTCCTGACTCATGCCAATGCTGTTAGTTCAGGAATATTATGGGATTATTTTTTAAGATGTTCCTCCTGTTGTATGTAAGGCTGGAATTGGAAAAAAAGGATCTTAAGAGGATTTTCATGCAGTGTGTTTGTTATTCATTTTGTTGTTGCCACAGCATGTGGGATTTGTGTGCATTTAAGATATCAACTTAGCTATGTTCCCTTCACTTCATTACTTGTGTTTGCCAGCTGATGGGATGCCAAGGTGAAGTCACTGAATCAAAGATGATTTAAAGTAAATACCATTTAGAATATGGGGTAAACAATGTAATGCTAGCAAGGTGGCTAGAGAAGAGGGAGAGGAGGAAAATAGGTATCGTGCTCTTTTAATACAGAGTGCCTCTCCAAAAGACTAATGGCAGGAGAAACCAGTTGCCCTGACAAAAATCATCTCAAATGTTGCCAGAGAACTCTGTTGCCATCAGTCCCCTCTTTCAAAGGACTGCTGCACTCAGGTTTTATTTGGCGATGCCTTTTACTGTGGTCTGAAAGAGGTTCCAATCATTGGTTATCGTTATGAGGATAACTACAAATAAGCTATTGCATTGTGCGGTAGACTGGGTTTGTCCCATTTGCACACTTTCTTTACCAGTAAGGCCTTACCAGTGTACACCCAACAGATTTTTTCTTTCATCTTCTTGTTCTCAGGTTTTTTTCTTTACAGGAACCAAGAAGGTAAAAGCCTAAAAACTAGATGCTTGGGGTATAAGCAATTGCTACATACTCTGTGTTCTAACTCTTTTTTTTGGAGAGACCCAGGGAGTTAGATGATGTGTTACTCACAGGGCAGAGCTCTACCCAAGGGCAAGCACATGGCATTACCTTCACTGTTTTTCAGTAGGGAAGGTAAAATCTACTATTACACACCTATCTAAAATTCCATTTGTCAAGGAGACTGACAGCGCTCAGTAGCTAATGTTTCAAAGAAAGGAACGAAACATCCTGTTCTTCAAAATAATGAAATAACTTGGATCTTAAACAACTGACTTCTATCAAGAATTCTCACTACCTGCACTCAAGGCACTTAAGGTAAGGGTCACTTATTTTCAATCTTTTAAACATCAAAAGAATATTGTATCTAGGGAACACACTACGATTAGGGAAATCCAGGAAAAAATATATCGCCATACCTCTCTCTCCACCATCCAGATTTTGGAAATGAGAATATTTATTAACAGTGACAAATTGGAAAAGATATGGCCCAGTGAAGGGGAAAAGTCACTGTTACCCCTTGTGAAAACATTTTTCTAACAGCTTCAATGTGCGTGGACCTGCCAAGACAGCCTTCACTTGAAAGGAAAGGAATGAGGGCTTCTGGGATCAGATAAATGTCACATAAAGCATGAAGAGCCAATGCCTGAGTTACCATGCAAAGGCCTAATTTTGAAACAGCTCACTTGGCACCCTCCAAGCCTTGCTGCCTTCCGAGTAGCTGCCTGTTGTTGTTTGAGCTAAATTAGAGTCAGTTTTGTGACTAACTCAGTTGCTGTAACTAACTTCATTCTCTGAAAACGAACTGCATGTTTTTGAGACAGTGTTCTTCTCTAAAACTGATAACACAGGGTATTGGTATGCAAAAAGGCCAATGTTTGTATTCAGCCAAGGCCATCCTCAAGCTGGCAGAAGGGGGCCACACCTGCAAGGAGGGGCGAATAGGGCAGGTGATTCTAAACTGACCAACAGAGTATTCCATCTCATATATGTCATGCTCGGTATAAAATTTAGAGATCAGGAGGGTTTCATTCTCTTCTGCGATGGCTTATGTCTGGTGAGGACCTCATCTGTCTGTTTGTTTCTGATCCCAGATCTGTGCGTTCCTGAATCCAGCTCCTGAGTCCAGCTCCCTTCTAGCCATGGACCCATACCCTCATGTCTGCTCTGCATCATTTGTGGTGATGTATAGTCATCAAGGGGTGGCAGTGTGATCTCATGCATTTGTATATATTTTATTACATTATTATCATCATAATCATCATAATGTCATTAAAGCTGTAGTTTTAGTTTCCAAACCACAAGCCTTTTTCCTCTAGTTTCCTTCTCCCCTTTCCCTGTGGGGTGAGGGGAGGGAAGGGATTTTGGAAGTTCAAAGGCACAGTTTTAGCTGCTAAAATTTAGCTGCATGGGGCTAAATCATGACACTTCCTATAATAATTGATTTAGCCTCAAAATGGCATCAGGAAACTGAGACCTCTGGTCCTTATTTTACAGCTGGACTGTGGCACGGAGGATCAGTGCAAAGAGGAGATGGATGTAGATCTCTTGAGTGCTTAGCTGGTGTCTTAACCACAAACGATACCCCATCCCTGACATCCCTTTGAGTGGCACATGTCACCTGATAATCCCGACTGTCACTGTGCCAGCATGCCACCAGCTGTGCCCACACAGCAAACTGCAATTGTGCCCATAGCACGTGCCAGCATACCTGCCTTTCTCCCGACAAGGGTAATGACAGCAGGGGAAAACTAGGGCAGTGGGGGCTCTGGCATATATTAGGAATCAAACCACATAACCGGGATCTCTGGAGTGTTTGTATGTTGGTTGCTAGCAAATGTTAGAGCCCCAGCAGTAACACAGGCACAGCTGCTGTCACCCATACTGCTTGGGGTTATGAAGGACATGATACCATCACACCTTTACTCTTCTCTGAGGCTTTTGGTCATAGCTCTTGAGTCACAGCCTGAGGGCACTGGACAGAATGCTAAGACACCAGACTGTATATGGCTTGAGAAGGGTCATTCCACTTCTTTGGCTCTATTTCTCAGGGTTTCACAGACCTAATGATTATTCCTACATTATACTTGAATGTTTTTGTTCTCCTGTTTTACATTACCGTGTACAAGGATGCTGTGTACTGCTCTCACGTAGTTATACTTTTTTAACCTCTATTGTTTATAAAACCCCACTTAAAAGGCTGAAAATAAATTTCTGCATTGATTTCTTTTCTTTTTCCATTTGGTGAACATAGATTTTTTTCCTTGTGTTTTTAATGGAACTTGCAATTAACATGAATATGTTTGTTGAGATCCCTGTTTGAATTAGTGCAGTTTTAGTAATAAAGTTAGGTAGCGGTTACCTTGGAAACAGAGCTCTTTTTTAGCAAACATTTTAACAAACATTAGGGCCTACACAAACAGAAATAGTAAAACCGAATTCCTTGATAAGGGATTGGTAGATGTTGATATCAACCAGTAACTTCAGCCCAGAACACGCTGACCACCTGGTAGCGATCGTATGAAAAGTGTGTTAACTTGGGGGCTTTGGCTATTTCACAGTGTTCAAGTTTTTACCAGTGCTTTCTTTTTTTTTGCTCTTTTCATTGACTAGAGCCATGTTGTCACTCAGCATTAAGATTTGCAGCTTTCCACTATCCCTTAATTGCCAAGCTAATCTGAACTACTTGGCTTAGCTGTGTGATCCTGTAAAGGTGCAGGCGTACTGTGTGTACCTCTGATTCCACAGCAGTATCACATCCAAAGTACTGGGCACGATTGTCATGGGAAGATGGCCACAGGGAGCCAACGATTATTTACAGGGATATACTGCGCTGCTACAAATACACAGGTTTGAACGGTAGCCCACATGCTTGGGAATGTATTACGCCTTATCTCTGCAGAAGTGCAGGAAAGAGCCTCGAGACAAAAATACTGAAATGTATGTGACAGTTTAGAGCGCGGTGGTACAAACACAGAAGCAGAATATATGCCATAGCTAAAACTGGAAAGAGGTTTTCCATACACAACAACCTCACAGACAGAACAAGAGAGAGAACAGACTGAAAGAGCGTGTTAAGCTTTATCACCTGAAAACTGCTGTTCATATCAGTTAGATAAGGTTAATTTTTCTCAATTTCTTTACCTTCCACTAACATCCAGTGTACCAGGATAGCACCACTCGTCCTCTTTCTCCCTCCAAACAAGGAAGCGTTTAACAAAGACCAAAAACCTCTAAAGCAGCAGAATTGTTTCAGCACCTTCTTGAGAGCTATGATTCATGTACACCTGACTTCCTTTGACCATGAGGCTAAAGGTGTCTCAGCCATGCTTGCTTAGATTCCAATTAAAAATAAATAAAAAAAAAATGCTGAGGGAGAAAGGACACACTGTTCTGCTGAGGTTTGTTCTTTTTTGATTGTTTCTGGCTTCCAGTATCACCTTCAGGAAACAAAATTTGTAGCTTTGCAGAACACCACCTGGCCAGCCACTTATTTAGCTACGAGTACCTTTTGTGGACAGGCAACAGGACAATGAAGAAGGAAGTATAATGCTTAGTGTAACCTCAGCATTAACGCACACAGCATAATAGATGAGTAGCCACCACATTTGAAGAGCAGTTCATGAAGCAAAGTAGAAATGATGTGTGTGCAGGATATAATTACAGCAGTAATGTAATAACATTCCATGTTAGATTATTAGGGGTCTACTCTGCCCTTGACATGCCTACATAACTCCCATTAATGTTAATTGAGGTTATGCACGTGAATCAGCAGCTGAGCAAATCACTAAATTCATTACATGTAAAGTACCTGTTTCATTTTTTTAAATCCACTGATACATTTGGCCAGTGCAAATGCTAATAGTCCAGGAACCACACGGTGGAGGAGATCGGATGTGGAAAAGACCGTGTGGATTTAAAAACCCCATTAAACAAAATTAAGCTTTGACAAATCGGTAAGGGATAGTGGGAATATTAATTCCCGGACAGAGCTTCCTATACATTCTTCAGAAACCCTGGGGCTCTGTTTGAGCAAGCCAGGAGAGACTCTTGCTTTTCTGTAGCACCTCCTGCAGAGAAGGTTATCTGGAGCTTCTGTAAACAAAGGTGTTAAATACTGGCTCTGCAGGAAAAGGCGGCACCTATTGTGAGTGCAGCCCTAAGAGCAACGACAGGCTTGGATAAGACATACAGCTACTTTTTTTTTTCTCCTTGGCAATCACAACCCCCACTTTCTATCCAGGAACGCTTTGATCAAGCAGATGTGATGACAAGGATCAATGTGATGACAAAGTCTTTGCATATGGTGGGAGAAGTTTGGGCTTGAGATTCAAAGCATGTGTTTCACTGAAGGGCCTCATTCTGCAAACGCTTATCCCGGAGTTTGAAGGGTGGAGATTGTTCTGCAAGAAACTGAATCAACCTTCTCTCACTCTTTCTTTGTTTCATTCTTGGTTTAAGCACCAGGAGCTCTTGAGCTTTCAGTACTCCTGAGCTGCTAAAACGGGGCGTAAAGAACATAAAGCGCTTCCTGAGAAAGGAGAGGGGCAGTAAATACCCTCCATCATCTGCACCTCTAATATTGCCTCTGATGCCATAATTAGAGCAGAGCTGGGTTGTCAGCCTTTTCCACAGCAGGAACCCCCTGGAATTCCCTTCTCATCTGGGCAGGATCTGGAAGGGATTCCCCCACCCGTTTAGCAACCTGAGAAGGCCCAGATGGTCATAAAACCCTGGCACCTGCTCGTGATCCCCCACTGGGAGAAGGGACAACTGCCCCACATTCAGACTTCCTGAAATAGAGTAATATCCATGATGCAACCAACAACACCCCCCCCCCCCCCTTCACTACAGATTAGAAAGGATGCCTGAGCTTTTAAATCTTTATTTTGCATGGAGTAAATAGCCTCTCTGGTTTCATCTGGAGCTCTGAAAGAGCAATGTCTGGAGTGGCTTCAGTTACGGCGAGCTCCACTGCCCCCACAGATAGTTTGTGGCCCCGCTCCCGCTGTGTGACTGGTGGCACTGGAGCATGCTGGACGTGCTTCGCCATGTAAAGAGCCCTGGCTTCAAAGAGTTACGCTTGCAGTCCCACTGCCAGCCTGACAGGCAAAGGGGAACTTAAGTTTCACCTCAAGACAACGTGGACACAGCTGCCGAAGTAAAACGAAGCTAACCCTGGTCAGCTGCTCTGCAGATGGGGTTGCCAATTTAATTATCAGCAGCATTACTTTCTGTAATTCTTAATACATATTTCTTTGTACACATTTATTTGTAATGATTTGCACTTAGGAGTCTCTTGTCATGACTGGGGGTATAAACAGGCCCAGCTGGAGGCATAAGCAAGGTGAGCAGTTGCCTGGGCTGGCAGATAAAGGAAAGAGGTAAAATAGCAGCTTTAAGTAACATCACAGTGGCCATAGCTTCATCCCTGACCGGCACCAGTTCAGTGGCAATGGCACAGCTATCCCCACACGTCCTTTTCTTCTTGAGGAATAATGAACAGTGATAGCTCTGCTGCCCTGGTGTCTGGCTTACCACTGTCATCCTCCCTCATGATGCAGATGGACAGCCTACATAGAAATTATACTTCCCAGTGGCAGGGAAATGAAGGCGGGGCAGAATAAAGGTGTCTAGAGACACATCTTATTCCTTCCTCCCCTCTCCCTGCTCTCTGTCATGTGCCTCAATGTTGTCTTCGTGGAACCACAGCAGCAGGTCCACAGCAGCCAACCATGGAGCTGGGGAACCTTCGTCCGATGCCTCAAAATCCTCAAGAGAGATGGTGCTTAAAGAAATTGCCCTGCTGCCGCAAAGAAACCCCAGTGCAGCTGAGATGATCTCCTTTACCTTCCTGGCATGCTACACTGCACACACGGCTGAGAATTGGAAGTCGTCATGGTGAATGGACTGGCCTCTGCCTCAGAAAGCTAAAACGCTATCACCTGAAAAGAGATGAGAGCACGAAGAATAGATATTCAGCTGCCAAATAAGAATTTTTATGCTTAACTTCAGATGTTCATGTTTAATAATATAGACATATGTATTTGCTTGAGAAAGAAAACAGCTTGTTCATTCCTTGGTTTTATTCGGTTAAGTCTACAGAGGTCTCCAAAAAGCATTCAAGGTTATGGAATTAGTGTTTTAAGAAGGCAAGATAGACCTTGTGGATACAGGACTGGCTTTCCACCTATGTCTACATTCCTAAGTGCTCAATTCAATATCTCAGTTTCACCCTGCTTCTATATTAAAATACAATTACAAAAGAAAGAGAAAACAGCATGTGAAAATGCACCAGCACATTTCATAATGTTTTTAAAAGGATGGCTATCCTACTGTCATCATTTCAGAAAGGAGGGGACTGGTACTCAGGAGAAGCTGCGAGTAGTCAGCTAGCTACCAAATGGCAGATCCATTTAAATGAGCCCCTGTTCCATATCACGTTGTGCAAGTTTCATCACCTGATGTGTGCATGGATCATATTCCCATAACAGGTCAGATTCAGAGATAACATCAAACCTAACACCTCCACAGTGACTTTTATGTCTCCAGCACATAGTGCCTTTCTAAGACATCGCCTACACATACAGGCTCTGTGTAAGTATACTAGGTCTAATGATTAAATATCCCTGTATCAAACATCCAGTAGTTGGAAATTTTACTCTGCAATTCCATAAATATCAATTAATTGACCTGATCTTTTCTGCACTTTATGACATATTAGAAATCGCACCTTACTACGGCCTCTCCTTTTGCATTATAGATTGCACTTCAGCTCAAATATTCAACGCCAGTTTGTTTTTCTTAATAAAGTTCTGGGAGCATCTGTGCTGGGAGAGATGTGATAAATAATATGAATAGATGGCATGTCAGGCTCTGCAAACAGAGCCAGCCAAATCAAAGAGAACTGGAAAGACGTAGACATTGATGTCACTAAAGTTTTGAAGGCAGCACATAGAATTGGGCTATGCCTCCCTCACACCTTTCAGGGCTGCTTAGGGAGGTTGCTCATGAAGCCAGTGGAGACATTTCACTTGACTAAGCTTCCACTTCTGTGTATGCTTATTGCACTATAAGCTTGTAACCAGTACCCTATTTTAGAAAGCCCAATCTTTTAATCTACTTTTTTTTTTTCACTATATTTTAAGTCTGTCTTGCTAAAGCCCTATTTTTTTGTCTCTTTTTGGGTGCTCCACAGGCAGTTGATCTCCCACCCGTCCCCAACCAATGCCAGGGGCCTGATTCAGGGGTCCATCAATCAGAACCTAATCCTGAACTGTGTCGGTCAATGGCCAGAGTAGCACACCAGCCGTGGTGTGCCTCGTCCTTTTCTCCAACCCCATCCTCACCCTGAGGCCAGCCAGCCTTGAGGCCTCAGCTACTGCTCGCCCACAATGGAACAGTGCATGGCGGGAAGACAATGTGGCAGCACAAGCACCAATGGGGCATCAGCAGGCACTGGGGGTGCAGCAGGTGCCCCACGGAGGCTCACAGCATGGCCCTCAGTGGGTACCCAATACCAGCAACACCAGAAATGCAGCTTTTGCTGGAGGCCAGCAGTGCTGTATCTCGCCCCTCACGGCACTTTGTTCCTCGCTCATCCCAAATTAAATAACGTGGATTCATAGAATCATAGAAAGTGTCACTAGGTTGGAAAAGAATTCTTAGATCATTGAGTTCAACCATTTCTATCCGCCACTACAACATGTCCCTGAGCACCTCCTCTACCCATCTTTTAAATACCTCCAGAAATGGTGACTCAACGCCCTCCCTGGGCAGCCTCTGCCAGTGCCCCGTGACCCTTTCATAGAGTCATAGAATCATGAAGGTTGGAAAAGACCTCTAAGATCATCAGGTCCAACCGTCATCCCAACACCACCAGGGTTAGTGCCTGCTAAACTACGTTCCGAAGTGCCACGTCTACGTGGTTTTTTTAACATTTCCAGGGGTGGAGACTCCACCACTTCCCTGGACAGCCTCTTCTGATGCTTCACCGCTCTTTCAGTAAAGAAATTTTCACTATTATCCGATCTAAACCTCTCCTGGAGCAACTTGACGCTGTTTCCTCTCGTCCCATCTCTTCTTACTTGGGAGAAGCAAACGGGAGCAGCAGGTGTTACCCTGGATAGGGAGGAGAGGGAGGAGGGAAAGAGAAAAAAAGGGGAGATGAGGGCGGTATAAGGAAGAAATAAACCAAAAAAACACCCCAACCCCGCAGCCCAGCGCCAGGCAACCCTCCAGCCTTAAGGGAAGCGCGGCTGCTCTGGGGCTGCAGCGCCGGGGGCTGCGCGGAACGGCGGAGCTGAACCCAACGGCGGCAGCTCCGGCCCCGGCACAGCCCCGCCGCCCCGCTGCCTGCGGCACGGCCGCCACCTGCCGGAACATCGCCGCCATGCAGCTCCTGCGCTGCTGCAGCCCCTGTGCTACATCCCCCGCGCTGCAACCTCCTTGCTGCAGCCCCCGCGCTGCAGCCTCCACGCTGCAACCCCCGAGCTGCAACCCCCCCGTGCTGCAGCCCCTGCGCTGCAATCCCCACTATGCAGTCCCCGCTCTGCAACCCCCACGATGCAGCCCCTGCACTGCAACCCCTGCGCTGCATCCCCTGCACTGCGACCTCTGCACTGCAGCCCCCACGCTGCAGCCTCCACGCTGCAACCCCTGCGCTGCAACCCCCATGCTGCAACGTCCCTGCTGCAACCCCCCCGATGCAACCCCCGCAATGCATCCCCCACGCTGCAACCCCCAAGCTGCAAAACTCCCATGCTGCAGCCCTGTGCTGCAACCCCCATGCTGCAGTCCCCACGCTGCAGCCTCCCTGCTGCAGCCCCCACGCTGCAACCCCTGTGCTGCAACCCCCATGCTGCAACGTCCCTGCTGCAACCCCCCGATGCAACCCCCGCAATGCATCCCCCACACTGCAACCCCCAAGCTGCAAAACTCCCATGCTGCAGCCCTGTGCTGCAACCCCCATGCTGCAGTCCCCCTGCTGCAGCCCCCACGCTGCAACCCCTGCACTGCAACCCCTGTGCTGCAACGTCCCTGCTGCAACCCTCACACTGCATCCCCCAAGCTGCAACCCCTGCAATGCATCCTCCAAGCTGCAACCCCCAAGCTGCAACCCCTGCAATGCATCCCCCACGCTGCAACCCCTGAGCTGCAAAACTCCCGTGCTGCAGCCCCTGTGCTGCAACCCCCATGCTGCAGTCCCCACACAACAGCCCCCATGCTGCAGCCTCCCTGCTGCAGCTCCCACACTGCAACCCCCGTGCTGCAATGTCCCTGTTGCAACCCCCACGCTGCATCCCCTGTGCTGCAACCCCCGTGCTGCAGCCCCTGTGCTACAGACTCCACTCTGCAACCTCCCTTCTGCAACCCCCGTGCTGCATCCCTTGCACTGCAACCCTCGCATGCAGCCCCTGTGCTGCAACCTCCACACTGCAGCTGAAGGGAATGTGTTGGAGGAAGCCTTTCAGTGAAGGGAAGACAATTTGCTGGAGCAGCCGGACGGCCGTGGCTCCTCATAGAATCGTACAATCATACAATTATATGCTCATTAAGGTTGTAAAAGATCTCTAAGATCATCCAGTACAACCATCAGCCCAACACTACTGTGCCCACTACATCATGGAATCATAGAATAATAGAATCATAGAGGTTGGAAAACACATCTATGATCATCAAGTACAACCATCAGCACAACACCACCATGCCCACTAAACCAAGTCCTTGAGCATCACATCTACGCGTTTTTTTAAACACCTCAGGTTTTTTTTTTAAATCCCCCAGTTGGCAGCCAAGAAATGCAGCTTTTGCTGGAGGCCAGCAGTGCTGTATCATACCCTTCACAGTACTTTGTTCCTTGATAATCCCAAATTAAATATCGTAGATCACAGAATCATTAAGGTTGGAAAAGACCTCTAGATCCTCAAATCCAATCATGAACACACCACCACCATACCTACTAAAACATACCCTGATGCTGCACGTCTGCATGGGGTTTTAACACCTCCAGGGAAGGAGACTCCACCTCTTCCCTGATCAGCCTGTTCCAATGCTTCACCACTCTTTCAGTAGGGAAATTTTTCCTAATATCCAAGCTAAACTTTCCACAGAGCAACTTGAGGGCATTTCCTCTTGCTGCATTTTCCTTATCACTTGTTAATTCAGAGAAGAGACCAACACCCAACCTCAGTACAACTTCCTTTCAGGCAGATATAGAGAGCCTACAGAGGAGCAGAGGTCTCCCCTCAGCTTCCTCTGCTCCAGACTAAACAACCCCAGTTCCTTGAGCTGCTCCTCGTAAGTCTTGTTCTCCAGCCCCAATCTGGATGTGCTCCAGCAGCTCCACGACTTTCTTGTAGAGAGAGGCCCAAAACCGAACACATTATTCAAGATGCAGCCTCACCACTGCCGAGTACGGGGCAGAATCACCTCCCTGGCCCTGCTGGCCATACCGTTTCTGATACAAGACAAGATACCATTGGCTTTCTGGGCCACCTGGACACACCACTAGGTCATGTTCAGTCAGCTGTCAATCAACACCCCCAGGTCCTTCTCCCCCAGGCAGCTTTCCAGCCACTCTTCCCCAAGCCTGTAGTATTGCATGAGGTTGTTGTGACCAAAGCGCAAAACCCAGCACTTGGCCTTGTTGAATCTCACACAATTGTCCTCAGCCCATTGATCCAGCCTGTCCAGGTCCCTCCACAGAGCCTTCCTGCCCCCTAGCCCTCACTTAGTGTGGGGCCCAATTGTGTGAGAAGTGAAGGGACAAGGCCCACACAGGTCCCCCAAAATCACTTCAGCACTTTGCGAGGTGCCACTGGGGTTTGGGGAGCACCATGGCTCACACGCAGGGTCCTGCCTGAGGCTGGCCAGGCACCAGACACACCCTCTCTCTTACTCCAGCTTTTCCTTAGCAAATCCTGTGAAAGGAGCAGCCAGTGGAAGCAGAGCAAAATCTAGCTCTGATGTTCTGTCAGCCCCCAGATGATTTCAGGCGTAAATTTAGGCTGAATCGGGCTATGTGAGTGCAAATGTCCTGGGTGTCTGAGCAAGAAAGTCCTCAAACACCACAAATTGCACCAAGGATCAGTTGGGAATAGCTGGAACTAGCCAGTGGAGCAGACCAGGATAAGGGCTAACCCCACCACTTTTTGCTATTCTTT
Organism: Cuculus canorus; assembly: GCF_017976375.1. NCBI lineage: Eukaryota > Metazoa > Chordata > Aves > Cuculiformes > Cuculidae > Cuculus > Cuculus canorus. The sequence goes on from NC_071402.1 coordinate 113,996,045, forward strand.
CCCCTTTCCTTTGCTTTTTATGTGCTAATAATACTTATTTTGCAGACAGATCACAGACTGATGGAAACCAAACCACATCATTGTAATGTCCCCTCACATCCTCTCTCCTAAACGCTGTAGCTAGAGGCTACTGCTGTGTGCTACGCCCAAGCATGTCAAGCCACTTCAAGTAGGGATTTACTCCTTCTCTACTGTTTTGGGGGTAACAAATTCATGATTAATATTCATTGATTAATAATTATCGCCACCGCAGTCAAAGAGTAGGCATAGGTAGTTATGACTGAGTGACTGCTGAGCTGGAGTACGGGAAGAGCCAAGATGAGAAGTTTCTCTCTCTTGTGGTCCTTTTTTGGCAACAAGATTTAAATGCTATTGCCTCTCGCTGCTTTGTTCACATGTTCAGCAGTTGGGATACAGTCCTGTGTGTTTTAGAAAAAGGAAAGAAGGCTAGAGAAGATGCTTACTCAGTTAGGAAATATTTATTCCTCTGTACCTGTATTGATTACCTTTAGGTATGAATAGCAATGGCATTCTTATCCTCCAAATGTTCATTCTAGTCAATAAGAAAATTAATTTGTATACCAACAAATGCACAACTACCCAGGAGGGAAATGAGCTCAGTAATAGAGGGGAGAGTTTTGGCAAAACGAAGAGTGTAGAAAGGAGACTGCTTATAAGAATTATTGATAAAAGAATTATATGTTTATATAATCCAGTTCTGTGTCTTGAAGCATTTTATATGCTCAGTCCTCAGTGATAACTGCAGCCATTTCAATAAGTGCTGTTTGCTGAAGAAAATTGATTTTAAAATCTCCCTGATTCATTTACAAATTACTACTATTTTTTGTACTAAAGTAGCACCCTGGAGTCTGCAGAGCAGATTAGGGCTCCTCTGGGGTAGGTGTGTGTAAACTCATAATAAAGGAGTGTTGTGCCCTCAAACCATCACTCAGGAACTGGCTTTCTAAACCGCACAGCCCAGAGGTCCATGGGTATGTATTTGTGCATGCAGTGCAGAATGGCTGCACTAAAGCCGACATCTGAGACAAAGGTATTTATTTGAGCCTACATAGGCTCTCAAGCACCAAAAGGTGCCTTAAAAAAAGCTAGCATTCACACATAAAAGTTTCTATTTCACTCAAAAGCAACCCTTGAACAGCTGGTATTGCAACCACTGTGGACCCCCTGAACTCCTCAGAGGTGCAGAGACACTGGGGGAAGAGTGGAGCACCATCCACAGGCACCTTCAGCCTCTGCCTGTGCCAGCCCAAAGCTGAGGGCAAAGAGGACAACATGGGAGGTTTGCAGAGGTGGAATAGGATGCAAACACCTTACCTCACTAAATTTGAGAAGGAGGCTTTTGTGGCAAATGTTTGCTCCAGTTTTGCTCAGGAGGTATGTTGATCAGGCCCCTTCCAAGTGGGGAAGATTTGCTTGGTGGTGGGTTAGCCTCAGTCCTGGGGCTGTAGAGAAGAGAAACTATAGAGCAAATGATCCCAGAGGTACAAGGAGAAATGCATTGGGGAACTTGCAATAAAAAAAACCCCAAAACATTTCCACCGTATGCAAATGGCAGCAAAAGTGGTAGGAAAAAAAGTAATATTCTCCTCATGTTATGGTATATGGTGAACTGCCAAGATGGGAAAATAGGAGAGTAAGAACCAGTATTACCCAGGAAACATGTGACAAGGTTTACCTTCCTCTTAATCTCATCATTAACCAGTGGGCAAAATGAATGAAACTGCATTTCAAGGTCAAATCATCCCTTGCCATAAACTGTACCCACAGGGGAGAGAAAATGAATGTTTTGAGCAATGCAAAACACAAAGTACAAACGAATGACATGAGGAAAATTTGTCCTCAGGCAAAGATCTGTGCTGTGCCAACACATCTTACGTTGAAACTTAGGGGGTGCATGGGTTCTGGAACACTGTCCTGGAGGTGGGCTTTATCCCCCACATACAAAACTATGGCAAAAGCTGAGGAATATGCACTAAGAATGTCTTGCACAACAAAGACAGGGAAGGTAGCTGTGATCTTGCATTGTTTGTCCATCTATCTCCGAAACACATGAAGGGCAAGTCTCAAGTGAAACAGGTGGGAAATGATGGCAAAAGGTACTCTTGACTGATCCAAAGCCCACAGCAATCAAGAGAAGTCTTCCTCTATGGCAAACCTCATGCAGTACCCGCAGCTTCAGTGAATACAGTTAGTCTGTAACAAGGGAATACCAGAGATACATAGAGCAAAGTGTGTCTCACAGCACTCTGATGAGCATGTCATCAGTATGAAAAAAACCCAACCAAATGATAGCATCCTGTGCTCTGCTGGATTCAGTAAAACAATGTAATAGCCAAACATCCAGTCATAATGTTACCAGCTTTTATGATATATGTTGAATTTTTTCAAGTCTCAGCTTCTGGAAGTATTCTGTGATTATGTGAAAAGCCCAGTTTTATTCTGCTTTTGCTTTTATTTTTACTTTATTTTCTATTCTCCATGTAGCTGTAGAAAAAAGCTTGAAAGCCATGAACGCTGAAGGGCCAAACTCAAATCAAGTACATAATACATATATACATACATATATACATACATATATACATACATATGTGTGAGCGTGTGTGTGTATTATAAGTCCACTTCATGATTGACATATGATTTTTTAGAACCTGACAACTTGGCAGTACTGTGATCATCAATGGCCAGGCATGGCCTTTGAGGAGAAAAACATACAGGGTCACATTACTGAATACCAAGGTACCATCAGTCACCAAACTGACAGTGCCAAATTCTTGGCTGCTCAAAACTGGCATAGTTCCACTGAGTTACATAAATCAGCAGCTGGGTCATGAACTAAAACCTGAAATCAGGGAAAATACAAAATTCTGGCAATACAGACATCTCAGCTTGATTCACACACCTCCATCTTTTGTTAAACTTTTTCTTTTTTTTTGGCATTTGCACAGAAAACACACCAGTGTGTCTTTTACAGCACTCCAAGGAAGAAAATTCAAGCTGCTCTGCCTGATATTAAAAGACGTGGCATTTTGTAATATTTGGATGCAATCCAATTGCTAAACTGCTGAACCGCAGTTTGTAATGCAAGCACAGCTTGAAGGGAAAGCAGCAAAAGAGAGATGAAAATGAAATTTATCAACAGGAATAGAAGAACATGCGAGTAGAAAGCAGCAGGAGGAGTATGCAGTGTCTGAGTATGGAAGGAAATGTACCCAGCACATTAACATCATCGTGAGTGATTTTAACACAGCCACGTAACGAAGCTGAGCACAAGCGTCATGATAAATTGGAGTGGAAGAATGAGCTTTGGAGTGAGTGAGTGAGTGAGTGAGTGAAAGTATAGCATGTGGCCAGATGTGTGACAGCATGTGAAATGAGAGTGACCCCACCTGGAATGCTACTAAAGACCAATGCCTGCAATTTACTCAAATGATGAAATGGAAGTTGCAATATTTAAGACAAATAAACATTAGAAGAAACGGATTCTTATGCTATTAGAAAGATCACAGTCTGGTCATAAAAGACTCAGTTGTGTAGCTTCCAAGTATTCAGCCTTTGAACAAGTGTTACATGCATTCAAGTGTTAATAATTAAGGGTGGGCTATCAACCTTAAGCTTTGAATTTTCCCGGGTATTGCCACTTTAAATCTGACTCTTGGCATTGATGTAGCATGGTTTTGCTTTTAAGAGGAATGATGAGGTCCTAGGAATGCCACATCAGCCTTCCTAATGAAAGAACCATATAAAATAGGCCTGGAAGGGACCTTGTGAGGTCAACTAGTCCAGCCCTCTGCCCTAAGGCAGGATCAATTATACCCAAATCATTCCTGACAGATGTTTGTCTAACTTGTTCTGAAAAATGTCTGGCAATGAAGATCCCATAACCTCCCCGGGCAATCTGTTTCAGTACTTCACTACTGTTAACAGCTAGAAAGCCTGTCCTAATGTCTTCCTTAAATCTCCTTTGCTGCAATTTAAATCCATTAGTTCTTTTTGTATTCCCAGTGGACACAGAGAACAAATTATTACTTTCCTCTTCGCAGCAAGTTTTACATATCTAAAGACTGGAATCATATCCTTATTCCCTCTCCTGCATCTCCTTTTTCTAGATGTATAAACCCACTTCTTTCACAGTCTGTCCTCACAGGTCACATTTTCTAGACTTCTGATCAATAGTACTACTTTCTGCTGGACTTTCCAATTGATCTACATTTGTCTTTTTTGAAGTATAGTGCACAGAAGGACACGCGTTACTCTGGCTGAGGTCTGAAGCAGAGAATACAGATGGTAGGATTACTTCACATTTCTTTTTCATGACACATTATTTATGGAGCTGAAATCACATTAGCTTTCCTCACACTGTGGCCTGTCTTCAGCTTTTAATTCACAGCAGTCACAGATGCCTTCCTGGAGAATGACCACTGAGTCAGTCACTCTCATCAATTATGTATGTTGCTGGCTATAGGAATTTAGTGGCAAGATCCTGGAATGTTCAACGCTTCACTTCCTTGAATTTAAACCTATTTACCTCAGACTACCTTGTTCAGGTTTAGTAAGGAGTTCATATGTATCAGTATCATTTTAGGGAGAATTGGTAAGAGTAATATCAGAAAATAATTTAGCCCAAACTGCCCATCCACCATAGAGGAATTCAGCAACAATTCTTCCCATTAATCCCATATTTAGAATTTTCAGTCTGCCATAATCTGAAACACAATGATTTCTTTCATTTTAGAGGAGGTGGTGAAGTTTAAAATACAGAAAATTAAGCACCGAATATTATAGCTCAGAGGTATTCTGATATGATGAAAGGTCTTCAACATATCTGTATCTTGACGGGCATAATGTGCAGTGAGTGGAGGGCTCTTTCAATCACCAATAATACTCAAACTGGGATGTAATGGCAACAGTATCTTATCAGCTCAACATTGGTCAGTTGTCCAGAAGGGAAGGTCAAGCCCTATTCATATCTATAATGTATGGAATTATATTTGTCCTATTATATTATCTTGAAATGTGCTATGAGTAACCAGATATTGTTTTGCTTTTTGCACTACCAGCAGATCCTTCTCTGTAGCAGCTGGAGTAATTTGCAGGTACAGCCTCAAGCAGAGAGAGAACATGCTTCCTCTCAGTAATGGGGCCTAAACAATAACTCCAAAGGACACTGTGGTAAGAAAACGGTTAACTCTTCAAGTACCAAAGTGGGTTTTCACCCAAAACAGAATTACGAGTTACTGTTTATAAGCACATCAAGCATTTAAATGAAATTTTAAAAACTGCTCTGAATTTGACTTTCCTAGAATGTTTATTTTTATTCAGTTTCTGAAACAATTTGGCATGATTAAAAATTAATAGTGGAATATGAAGTAGCTCAAAGGAACAAGTCTTCCAACTCCCATCAAAGTCAAATGCATAATTCCCACAGGTGCCTTTCAAAATCCCTGTTTTGAATGTTGTTGTCCATTCGATAAAAAGCTCAAACATCACCAGCTCTCTACACAAACACGGTCTGCCTGAAATAACTTATGAAAATCGTAAAATTGATTTAAGCTCTTCTCAGTGCTCCATAAATTTTATGCAGCCCTTAAATTATAAAACTGCTGCTGCTGCTGTGGCACTGATCAGAACAATGCTTAATCTCTTCTCTCGAGATCGTTGGCATGCTAAAGGAGAAAAGAAGAGACTCAGGCAGTTGAATTGTTTGTTTCAATTTAACAGGGCGGAATAAAACAGCCTAGATGCCAGGGCTCTAATCCCCCTGAGACTGTGCACGTCAAGTTTTTATTGCCAAAGTAGTTGTTCTAACCTTCCCCTGCTGTTCCTTGGTTTAAAACCAGAAAATAACTTTAATAGATTTCACAAGGACACTGGTGTTTTTTTGCACGCGTCATCAGATTTGTAATACTTGAAATGTTCCCCTTCTAACTTATAATCAGTGCGTCCCTGTTCTCAGATGCATGACAACTAAATGCTGCATCTGCCCAATTACACATTGGTGCAGAAAAAGCTCTGCAAACCTCACTCCATCCTTATCAATGTCTCTCTCAGCCCAACACTGTACCAGAACAAATGTAGGCTTTGTGCTTTTACTAAAATTAGAGGTTGTTGGGAGTGTTTGGGTTTGTTGGGTTATTTTTTATCTCTACCTTCTTTGGCGAAGATTAAAAACATAATTTTTTGCACTGAATCTAACACAAGATGAAACTAAAGTCCTAGTACAGAGAAACTATGTTTGAATGGGCTCCTTGACTCTTAAATCTGCCCTAGTCCCACACTAAAACTGCAGACTGCTTTAGCTTTATTGAGATTTTGGGTTGTACTAGCTAACTCAGACTAAGAGCCCCCTCGTTTTTTCTGGTGACGTTGCACCTGAAGTAGCACCAGTTTTCAAAGGCAAAGTGCTCAGGACATTATCAGAATCACTCTTTGCGCTGTTTCATTCTGGGAATCCAAAGTCAACAGCTACTATAGTCTTTTTCTTAGCACTGACACTTCTCCAGCTCTCGCCATGCTCCCAAGAACACTTCCTAGTCTGTCATTCAGACAATCATCATTTGTAAGGCATGAGTTTTCAACCTTTCTATACTCACGTTTTTCTCCTGCGTAACCCTGTGAGCTTCATTCTTCCTCATATGCTGTGTTTTTGCTCAGAGGTATACAAACCATCTGTGCCTCTAATACAATGTTCTTAAATAGCCTCCAGGCAGATCTCTATGGTTTTTAAGTATCTCTCTTTGCCCTTCAGCCTGCTGTTAACCATTTTCCTCATAGTTTTATAATCTGCCCTTTTAAAGTTCGTCGTTACTGTGTTGTCCCTAAGGGAACAACTCTTTCATGACATCAAAACTAAAAGTGTGCAGTGATCACTGTTACCCCACGGAGGCTTGACAACACCTTCCTCTAATAACTTGTGCCTAGTACAAGGTAGCTCCCTCTCGCCCATGGCCTTGACTAATCAGGCATTGCACTGAGGAGTGCCATGGGAGTCAAGGAAAAGGAACCCTTTGCCATATGGATTGGAATGGCACCAAAGCCACATTCCAACTCCTGACAGAGGAAAAACTGCTTTTACCATCTGTTGCTTCACCTGCAACAAAAAATGAAAAGCAATAATGCGGTGAACACTGTAGAATTCAATCTTTTGTAGTTTTCCTGACTGGTCCCATCCATTTTCCCCAGGAGGAATTTACTTCCCAGAGGCTGGCTCGGAGATTTTGTAGGTTCTCAAAATCTTGAAGAAGTCTACAGGAGGTTGCAGTCATTCATGTAAAACTCTGTGGTGTCTCCTCTGGTTTTAATTGCTATTCTTGTGACTTCTGCCTCTGGAATGCTCTCAAGGAAGTGGAGTGCAATGGGAGGGCTATGACATGAAAAACCTCTTTACAGATTAACACCTCGCTCTATGAATGGGAATAAAGGGATGATATTGAAGAGGCAGTTGATACACCAACCCTTCCGTTTGCTGAATGCACAAAGGATTGATTTATGGCATCTTGCCACAGGACAAGGCTATAGGTTATTAACCAACTTCAATGGACAAACACTTGCTGAGACTGCATATCATACCTCTTGTGCCATACTAAAAGTAATGACTCATCTTCAGGCATGCCCAACGTCCTTGAGAATGCAATTGGCTCTACACAGCCAAGCGAAGCATTATTTAGTTAACACACCACAGCACAAGGGAAACAATCAGCTAAAATGATGACATTGCTACTTCCTGAATCATTATAAATCTGCAGCTTTCTAACAGGATTATATACTGAAGCACTGTAAAAAAAGACATTAAGTCCTGTGATGAAACTTTAAAAAATGTGTAATTAAAATAGCTAAATACAGGCTTCTTGTGTTCAGTGTCTGCAAAATACAGCCTTTGATCCTCCAAATTATATTTCCAGGAAGAGTGCGGGACACAAAACCTATCAGAATAGAATTCTGACTCATTCCTTCCTGTTTAGGCTAATGAGATGAACATTTGCAGTCTAACAAATTTCCTTTCACTTGAGAAAAATTAACCTTACCAGACAGGCTAGAAATAAAACCAAGGGCAGGAACTCCTGGACCACCCGCCCACACAAACATTTTCTTGCTCATTTTGTCCCATGTCTTTGCACTTGCTGCCTCAATAATGCAGCATTCTTGATGCTTCATCTTGATTCCTATCATTAGAGAAAGATCCTCTTTCTTCAAAAGGAAAAATAAAGGTCACAAAGCATCTCACCTTTCCTGATAATATGCAAGCACCTTTGCAACATAAAAAGCATCCATTGCTGCAATGCTACTACAGTTCACCCGTTTTGTTCTGGCTTACTGCTCAGCTGAGAAGAATGAGAATTAACACCACCATCAATAAATGTTTCGGAGTCTTCATGAACTGGGAAATTTTTAAGATTTTATTAATAAAAACTGTACAAGACTCCCATATTAGGTAATAGGCCACAGCTACTTTCACCTTGCTCCTCCACAGCACTTCTCTCACACTTAACTCAGCAAGCTCCACAAGGAAAAGAATACATATACATTCCCCTTCACAGGAGGGGAAAAGGACTGAGGATGAGGGCAGGGAAGAGAGGAAGAAAAAGCCAGGATAATTGTCCATTCTGGTCCTACACCCCCATGTTCTATGTGCTCTTTGGCTTCTCCTTTATTAGAAAGTTCTTGCAGTTATTATTTTTCCATGACCCACTGCTTAAGGCAGGTGATTGCTTAAGACAGTTTCACATTTCTTTCCTAAATGAACAAGTAATTGTTCTCTTTAGTCACAGGTTTCATGAGGAGTTGATGGCGTGTGTAATTTTCCTGGTGTGTCACATTAAGAACACTAAGTTTTCACATGTCTACTTGACTAAAATGCTTTTGTGCATCACTCACACCTCTTAATAAATATATCCAATTAGTTATTGTTAGGTGAAGTAGGAGCGAAATACAATGTATTCATACAAAGGTGTCCTCCTGATCACAGCACTACAAATGACAGTCAGAATAAGGGAAAGAAGCTGGCTTTCCGTATCTACCTTTCTTTCCCCTGCTGCGTTGCTTGAAGAACAACATGCTTTTCATTATATTATTTCCAAGTAAACCCAATTAATTTATTTGCATTCCAGACATCGGTCACGAAGCTGTAGGGCAAGGAGCATGATTAAGAAGAAGTACTGCACCCAGTACTTTGAGGTAACCCTCTTTTTAATGGACTTGTGTCTCACAAGGTTTTTCACTAGAAATAGCAATTTTTGTTTAAATGCAATTACTAACCAGATTCAAACAAGACCTCAATCTTATTTTGAACATGCCAAATCAGCTGCATGTTTGGGAAGCCCTCTCTAATTTTAAGGTAAATCCAAATTCCCTCTGATCCTTGGCAAGTGTTTATCTCTTGATAGCCATGTCTCCTAAACTGCCTCACAGCTAAAGTGAAGAGCCTCTAGGTGCAAGAAAAATGTAAGCAAGTATATTTTTGTGCTGATGAACAGAACCAGAAAAGTTTAAGTAAGCAGTCAATGGTTAATTCATTCTTTCAGATGAGCCTCAGCAAGTCAGAGTATTTACTCAGTTGTTGAAAAATACTTAAATATTCCTTCAGTATACTGTAATGCTACAAGATTTCTCCTGAGTTCATATATATATTTTTAATAGATTCAAACAAAGACTTAAGTATACAAACTAAATTGAAGGATTAATCCCTGGGAGTCTTTGATTCTGTATTTCTTCTTCCCATGCTTTACTTTCTTTTTTATACGTGCAGAATGCAGACAAATGTATTTCCAAATGTAACATGTCCTCATGGAAATAATCAGGTTGTCACACTGCACCTCGCTGGCAGTTCTAATATCAGACCAGTGCTAAAACAAGCACTTAATAGGTCTGGCTTTAATTTTCTGAAAAGACAACAGATCTATTAATTTTCAAAATCAGGGTTACCTGCACTCACACAATTAGTGTGAAATAGTATGCAGATTTGCATCTGGTCCGATGCTGCAGGAAGCTGATATGAACGGAGACAGGTGGCAGTCAGAGACAGGCAGCAGTCGTAGGAGGCTTCATTATCAGGTGACACAAAAAAAACATTTTATGCAGTGAAACTTTCATTAAAATATCTTTGTACCATTTTTAGAAAACAAAATTTATTGTTTAATATCAGATGAACAAACTAAAACCAGCTGTTTCACACAGAAACTTCAAATTTGCTCCTCAATGAAGCTTTACAGCCCAAATAACTGTGAATGTCCTGTCACGCAGCAGAACTGGCTTCACTGCTTTGTGCACTGTAATTCTGCAGCAATCTCAGGTCTTGCTAAAATATGGTTACAGAATACACCATACTTCCAACTAATTTCAAAGTCACTAGTCCCATTTCCACCACCTTGTTCTCCCCAACTCCATCAGTTCTCAGTGTTATTTCGAATTTCAGCACATCCTATTACATAAAAGGTACAGAAATGGACCCTTTCAGTGTACTGTACAAGGGCAACTAAAAAATTTTAGAGCTTTTTATCACAGCTACATTTCTTGACTTAAATTTCCTGTTTACAATTTCCTACTTAATAATGTTTTTCCACAGCTTAAAGATTAAATACATTTTTTTTAAATAAGCTCTTTGAGATCCCAAATAATTATGAACACATATGTAGCCAACTGGAACAAATACACTTCAAAAAAAATCCCACCACAGAGCCCAGCGTGCACAATCTCCAAGGGTTTAGGCATTTCTTTTGCATTAGTTGATACCTCAACTACAATCAAAATTTTTGTATCTTGCTAACACAAACAAGTCAAATGAATTTGATGATTCTTAGCATTCACCAAAGACAGGATTAAGACCAGATCACTTTAGCAACTGCAGGCTTACTTACTGCTAGGGCTCTGCAAAGAGCTAGTCTGCCAAACTACACATGCAAAAGGTAGTGCAAACTTTTGTTAAACTATAAGACAGAAAACTTCAGTCGCTGTTCCACAGCAATGAAGGCTCTCTCTTTTGAATGGCAAGTCAACAATAACAGGTAAAAACCACACAAACATCAACTAGGGCCAGTAAACAGAGAGGAAACACATTTTAGTAATGGAGGAAATTTTAAAATTTATCGATTGCAAATTTATATAAGTTGGATATGTACACATATATTTTGCTACTCATTTGTGACCCCAAATAGCTTTTACATGGATGGTTAAACTCTTTTAAAATAAAGACCATACGCTGTTCATACAGTTCCACCTGAACTGCAGAGACTCTTGCTAGTTTTATACTGTTTCTCTAGTTGGACCATACAGAGTAAGGGAAGACTTGGATACCATGCTTCAGTTTCTAGGAAAGCACTCAGTCTTAATCGGATCCCTAAATGGGTAAGTAAAACATACAAGAGTACAATTTCTAATCATCATTTTCCTCATCATCAAATGAGAGAAGACTGCTATTTTTTATTTGCTTAGCTGTACTCTGAGGAGTAGTTGCTTCTCTCTTATTTTTCTTTGCCTCTTTCATCTTCTTACTTGAACTTACATTGAAGTCCAAAAACTTCTCTGAAGAACGTTTGGCTGGTTTCCTGAACATAATTTTTCCATCAGCAGGTTCTGGTTCACCATCTATAACAAAGACAGTAAAATCAGAACTCATCTGCACATGTTCACACAAGCATACAGATGTTCACTATTATCTTTTCTTTTTCTCCAGAACCAAGATCAGCGAGACCTTTGATAGGATACAACAATCATGAAAATGTACTTTTTGGCCACAAAGTCTGTGTCGATCAATGTCCTTCCTGCACACACATCTGCTCCATGGCAACCAGTCTTTGAAGACAGTTCTCCTGCAGCTCCTCTTAGAAATGGGTTTTCACTAACCAGAGCTTTAACTCAGTACATACTGTGAGCAGTAGAGCTTTCCCCACACAATCCAGCCACATCCACTTATCAAAATGGAAAGGAACACTTTATAGGATCCTCTAATTCCACTTCACTATTCGTAAAATCCATGACAACAAATGTACTTATTTCAGAATTATGGTATATCTGTAAAGAACAAAATGACACATATACCAGATAAAGCTTTTCTTTTTCTTCTAATACACTCTGTACTACTGAGACAGTGAAACAGATCACATGGTCATAAACCTGCCTTCTATTATCATATAAGATGAAAGTTTTAGGGTTTCTTCATAGCTGCAAAATTACCGATTCTGCTCCCCTGTCTGTACTGGAACAAATAGCAATTTGAAAAACAAGACAAATTTTAAAACAATTTAAAAAAACAGGATTATGAGGCAGAGAAGGAAAGCTACTGCACAAGTAACAGCATCAAGGCATTATTTCTGGAAAAAAACAAGTGTAATTGTAAAGGAATGAATCAGACACAAAGGCTCATGCTGCAGCAGTTTGCGATTTTTATAATGTGTATGTGACAGGAAATTAAAGAACCCCAAGTTCTGTGCAGGACATTCTTCCTGGAGTACTTTTGTGAAATTCACCATTCAGCAGAAATTTCCTAACAATATGGATATGGTTGACAAGATTATGTGCTATTTAATTATAACCAATAAATATCTTTTGCCTTTAGCACGAATTCTTTCCTCAATTCATAAGCATTATCTTAGAAGCCTAACATTTCAGTGTTATCACACACATCACTGGCTCAAACACACTTCAGTGCATACTTCAAACAATAAAACTATTAAATCTGGTGTCTTAAGGGTTGTGTGTACAAATTAAGACCATCAACCTCATTAGGAAAGCTCACTCATAGTTCTTAAGTTTCAAAGATTCTTTTTAAGAAGAAATCTAGCATAAAGAAAAAAAAGTGCTACTTCTGTCAGTGACTTCTACAGAACGCACATTTCTGCAGTAGTTTATGAGAGAACACTACTAGGCAAAAAATAACCACATTTAGGGAAAATATTTCATTACTGGTGCATTAGAAAAGCATTACAGTTACAAGGAATATGTAGCAATAATAAACTATTGATATGATAAGCATACCTGTCAACAGATCTTTTGTGAATTCTGCATGGAAAGTTTAGGTGTTTAAATGCTGTACATGGGATAGAGAAGTTCAGGAAGTACCCATGGTAAATTCTGGCATAGAAAAATAACTATTTCTGAAAGCATATCAAACTCAATCAACCGAAATGCACTATGTACCATTCTTCTCAGAAGCTGGATTAAAAATTCAAAATATTTTTCCACATAACTGTCTCTACTTTGGGGCTCTGAAATTAAATATAAAGCTAATCCCCATACTGCTGGTTAGCTACCATTTTTCTGCATCTGTCAGAAAAACTTCACTTATAAGCAGGTGCAGCTGTTGATATACTCAAGCCAGTCAGCATGCAGACTGCATACAGTACCAGTACAGCTGTGGAAATAGGATTTCAAAGCAACCAGCTACTGCATAATCATGAGAAGCATAAAAAAACCTCTTGGAAACTCTTTGAAGGAGCAATTACATTTTTCTAGAGTAGTAAATTGAAAAACCAAACCCCTACAAACTTAACAAAAGCATATGCATAAAATAAACCAGATAAATACCTATGTACTCATGTAAAAAGGGAAGTAAATAATTTCAATTTTACACCCAAGTCTCCTGCTTCCCATGTTGTGAACTGCACAAAATCATTTTATCTTGTCTACCAGATGGAGAAACTGATAAGTATGTAATGCAATATGAGTTTAAACTCTTAATAAGCAAAGTGTATAAACAGAGCAAAGCCCAAAAACTCCACCAAATGGCAACTAGCTCAGCTCTGACCTCCAGGGCCTCAATACTATTTGTGGATCATTTTGCATCAAAGGAAAATATTTTAGCTCTTGGCCTGGTTAAACACTGTCACAATTTCATTATATGCTCAAGGACATTTCTTTCAGCAGGAAGCCCAGGACAGCTTCAGAGAGATACGACCTGTTGCCAGTGCTTGGCCAAGAATGAGGCAGATGAAGCAACACAGCAGGCTTAGCCTTCCTTAAGCAACTTGTGGGAAAAGGGAGGACAGACTATGCTTTTTGAAAGAAACTGATGTAGCAGCTAAAGAAATTTGTGTTGATTTGTTCAGGCTGTCTTTTCCAGCTAGTAAAAGCTTCCCCTCGTCCTTTTTGATTTTACCAGATGCTTACATGTCAGCTGTCTTTTTTTGTTCTATCGATGACTTCCAAAACCTGACTTGTATTATGCAACACAAAGAAGAGATGGAAGAAACAATCTTAGTGTTGGTAGTATTTTTAAAAAAGAAGCCCAAATAAAAGACTGTATCAGTATTACAAACGATGGAAAGCAGGATTTCTGATAAACACACCGAAACACACAAAGTAAAATACAATCACCATTAAAGCATTCCAGGAGAAATAATAATATCCACTTCTGATAAAGAGTCAAAAACATACACTAGCAGTTCAAATTCTGACTGTTCTTAAGTCACTGCTGCTTTTACCTTGATCACAAACTTTTACACTGCTCAACTAAGAGGGGCATGATCAGACATTGAGCTGAAAACTCACTTTGCAAGTGACATCAACTTAAGAAAAAATGTCTGAAAAAAGAAACACTGCCCTTCTGTTTACTGTATTTTTATGTAGTAGTCATTTGTGTAGTTAGCAGCAACATTTTTCAGCAGTTTCTGTCTGCATGGGTCAATGAGGCAACAAAAGGAAACACATATGCCACTGAGCTGGCAGGAACAACAGGAGAAGCTGAGTAAACAATATTTCAAAATAGATATCTATTCAATGACAAAGGCTGAAAAAAAATATAACTTGGTGAATTCCTTCATGGTTTCTAAAGTTAAAAGTTCAGATCAGCTGTTTCAGATCCTCCTTCAGGTGCTTTCTGGCCACCAATCTCTATGCACACCTTTGGAAGCATTTACTACAGGAATTAGGCACACTGCTATCACGAAGATAAAAATGCCAGTCTTCTTCAAATATTCAGTCCCATTTGTTTATGAGGACACTTGGGAGAGATTTTGTTGCCTAAATATTGTAAAATTAACTTTGATTTAGATTCTTGCTGTTCACATGATGAAGAACAGCAAGAACTCTGTGATACGTATCTGATATATCAGCTGTTTAAGCTAAGGGAAGAGCTCCAATACCCAAGACAGCATGGGTATTCTCCTTGCCCCTCTTCCATCCTCCCCAGCCCCAGCATAAAGAATGAGACAAGAATAGTATTAAAAAACTTCGAATGAGTAAGGACACCTTCTGCCAAATTCAGTCATCTGCATGTATCAGTGCCTCATCTAGTTCAGATGAACTAGAAAAGCCATAGAAAAACTAATTCCATAGACTATAATGAATGCTGAGATTAAGTATCTTGCAGTAATTGCCATCTTTTCTTTTGTGCAAATTTAATTTCTGATAAGATCATTTTTCCTTGTCTCTGAACCAGCAGTAACAGTTTATAACATGCTGCATAACTATATTAAGCAAAATGATCCTGTTGATAAACGAATGACTTCTTTTTAAAAAGCCCCTAAGTCAATCCGCCACGGCTAAAAATATTTCAGTATAGAAGGGTGTTTAGTCATATAGGAAAGGTTTGATCCTAAATAAAAAAGTTTTCTGTGACAACACTTGCAAAAGCCAGTGTACAAGAGTCACTACATTTTGTTCTGCCTTAAGAGGCAACTAAGTGCATCTAGGATGCTGATCAGCTGGTTTTGCCAAATTAATACAAAAGAGTTATTAATCTGTAATAGAAAATGCAAGTCACAGGAACTGCTGGTTCCTGAACTAAAAAAAGCATAGTTGTGTCAAACTGGTTATAGAAGAAAATGAAGGAGAAAGTATGTAAATGAGCTATAGAAAATCCTAGAATAATATCCCCAACCAAAGCCTGAAGACAAGGACCTTCATATGAAGATGATCACTACAGATATGAAAGAGGAGAGGGCACAACCTCAAAACTGAGTAGCTTCCATGTTTTCAAAAACTTAAAGTTTCTACTCACAACAGAGAGTTACCAACATACTACTTATGATCTACCAAAGTGCCTCAGCATTGGCATCAATGTGGTGAAAAGGACGATTACCTGGAAATTTACTTCCCAGCTGCCTTTTCAGCTTCACATAATTTCAACTAATGATCTGATTTGAGGATATATACTATGGTCTAGTACCTGTTAAATTAATTCAATTCTGGGATAAAAATCAAAGCAACAAGAAATGTAATCAAAATCATGCAGCATTAAAGTTCCTTTATACTCCCCACTTTCAGAACTGATAGTTATCAAAAAAAAAAAAAAAAAAAAAAGGAATGCACACCAAAAAAGGAACACACACATTATTCAAAAATTCTCTCTCAAAAATACCTGCACCTGAGTAGAAATCAGAATTCAAATCCCAAGGTCAGACTGACAGTGCAGAGATGTACAAAGACTCAAAGCAGTCTTCAGCAACTGTAGCACACTCACCCACCTTCACTGAAAATTTCACAGGGTCCTCTCTATAGCAGAGGAACACTGTAGCACTTACCCTGCTTATTCCCATAAGCCAGCAAATTAAAAGGCGGCCAAGACCTCATATTAACAACAAAGGCAGATGAATGAATAGTAACACAATACCAGAAGACAGGGCAGCAGTCCCCAGAGCACAGCAATTCAACACTCCACTGCTTTCTATGTTTTTTTTTTCTTGATATAAATACAAGTTACTACTCAAGGGCTGAAGGGGTAACAAGCAGAGGTGCCAAAGTCCTACAGGGACTCAATACTACTATCCTCACTACACACAATCATGTCTTCAGAATGTCCTTTTCCACGAAAGAAGTTCAGTTACTCTCTTCAAATACACTTCCATTTCATACTGTGTATTCAGCCTGGTAGCTGTTTTGGACTTTTTTCACAGCATGGACTCCACCTCAATAGATTCTTGTGGACAACTACTTCTTTTTGCCCAGCCTTACAAAATCATTTTCCCTCCTACTGTGATCATTCAAAATTCAAGTCGCTTATATGAAAAGAAAACCAGTGCTCAGAAAGAATCATGCCATTTCTTTCCAATAGGTCAAAACTTCTCCCAATACCAGGACGGTGATCCCATTTTTTAAAAGAAATCACGTGACAGCTTTACAAACTCCAACACCAAGTGTGTGCTTACACTTCAATAACAGGACACCAGGAACCAAGTAGGAAGCAGAACAATTTCTCAGCAGAGTTCAAATTATGTAAAAACAGCTCTCAGTCCACCATCTGGTTACACCTAACACACCTCTATCTACCTGCAGAAACAAATCAGATGCAGTTTTTTACTTAGTTTCAAGCTAAACTACATTATAAAGATAAAAGATTTTTCATCAATCTGCTATTCAAAAATGTAAGATTCTCAATGTATTTTCTCCCACTACTGTTATTCAACTTCTACCTTTATACAATCTTCACTATTTAAATTTTAACACATACTTCTACGTAAGGACAGCTCAAACCTCAATTTTCCAATCCAAACAGCAGAAAAAGACAGAAACTAAGGATGTCATATTGTTAGTTATGTGCTAGCCTCTTAATCTGCTCTAAACTCAATTTACAGCCTTTGTAAACAACCAAAATGGCACACCGAGGAAAAGTTTGACAGCTTCTATGAATTGCCTTTCTGTTTTACAACTGCAAATTTCCAGTTCTATATTCTTCATTATCAAGACATTTCCACTAGAGACAGTAATATCTACCTTTAATCTACCAAGTCTTCTGTCAGGAAAAAATAAAAATAAAGCTACATTTTGTCTTGTGTGATGATGGAAGGTTTTGGACTGTCAAAGCATTTGTGTCAACCATATCTGAATGATGAACGCTGACAGAAATTCTTAACATAACTGTATTCATAGAATCATAGAATCACCAGGTTGGAAAGGACCCACTGGATCATCGAGTCCAGCCATTCCTAACACTCCCTTAAACCATATCCCTAAGCACTTCATGAACCCGTTCCTTAAACACCTCCAGAGAAGGTGACTCCACCACCTCCCTGGGCAGCCTGTTCCAGTGCCCAACGACTCCTTCTGTGAAGAATTTTTTTCTGATATCCAGCCTGAACCTCCCCTGGCAGAGCTTGAGGCCATTCCCCCTTGTCCTGTCCCCTGTCACTTGGGAGAAGAGGCCAGCTCCCACCTCTCCACAACCTCCTTTCAGGTAGTTGTAGAGAGTAATAAGGTCTCCTTTCAGCCTCCTCTTCTCCAGACTAAACCACCCCAGCTCTTTCAGCCGCTCCTCGTAAGACTTGTTCTCCAGCCCCCTCACCAGCTTCGTTGCTCTTCTATGGACATGCTCGAGCCTCAACATCCTTCTTGTGGTGAGGGGCCCAGAACTGAACACAGTACTCCACCCAACTATTCATCAACTATAGTTTCATATCTTTATTGTTTGACTGCAGCAGCCCTCCCCCACCACTTCCACCTTTCCATTCCTGAAAAGTCTATTAAATAACGCAGATAAAGCTTTCTAATTCTTCACAGCAAGGAAATATTTTTTTCTATACCTTGCTGTTTGTTGGCGCTATTGTATCATCTGTTATTTTCAACTAATCCATTTAGCTTTGCTGAATATATCTGTAAGTCACCATACATACTGGGGATGATTTTAAGCAAGTAATAACATGGACCAGTCAGTTCAGTGAACATGTTACTGAGCTTACGCACCTGCCATTCTTTCTACTGAAGCAGTAATCCGGGTTTCCTCCTTCCGCCCACTCTCTGTCATGAACTCATACAATCACCTTTAAGACAGCCATGCCACCATCAAATTCGGCTGAACTAATTAATGATTACAATATTATCACATGTGAAGTCAAAAGAAAAAAAGATTTAAGGTGGTATTTTGAGGTAGGATAAAGCACAATCAAGAAGCACAGAACTGCAACACTACAAAAAGTCAGACAGCTTGGTTATGTACTCAGCGACTTCAGATTAGGAACCACAAATCCAAATAATATAGCTGAAAAATTCAAAACAACTAATCAAAGGTAGTATTAAATGGTAGAAAAGGGAGCAAATACCTAGCTCCCTTTTATGGGTTATCTTTATTTAGCTGTACAAAGCAAGAAATTAGTAGTTTGAAACTCGCCTGATTCATTTGATTTTAAGGCCTCTTTGATTTGTTGTTTAATTTTCATTGCTTCTTCAGCAGTCAAGTCCCCTTTTTTCAGTGTTACCACTTGAGGCTGCTCATCTTCATTGTCACTATCATCATCATCATCTGCCAGTGGAAGCTGCTCTCTCTAGACAGGAGAGAAATAAAAGCAATTCTGATCATCACATTAAATCAAAACAGGCAAGGGTGGGCTGGTACTCTTTATTTCTGCAGTTAGGTTAGTGAGACCTGGCACAGCTGTCAGTGCCAGGCCTTCCCAACACACTTCGTCCAAATGACACTCTAATTCTATCCTTGAGACAGTGTCCCGTGGAAAAAAATGAGCATAGGCTCTTTCAATTAAAGACCAAAACAGCAGGAATTTAGAAGGCAAATTATTCTTTTTGTTTGTTCTCTTCACTGTACAAACACTGCCTGACACACAACACTACAATAATCTAAAGAAAGGATGGATCCAGATTTGGATTTTCTACATTGTACTCAAAAGAGTGCAAAGGGAAATGGAATCCCTTATGGCTTTGTTATAAAGATGACAGGCCAAATCATTGTTAAGTATTACTGACACAAGGAAAACTATGTTCCTGTTTCCAGTCTCTCAAATTTGTGCTCTGAGACAAAAGAATCATTTGGAATCAAATCCTATATAAATAAACTTGTGGTTGTGGAAACTTCAGTTCAACAACATTACGTTTGGCAATATTATAGGAACTGAGAATTTAATCTTATAAAGAAATGTATAAATAGTATTACCATCATCTACTGAAGTTACCCAAGTGACAGACAAAATGCAGTCTTCCTCAGGAAGTGCAACAGTTCATACTAAATTTACTGAAAGCATAATTTTCTGTCAAATTCCATCTCATCACAAGTAATGATGGGCCACTTTCTTAAGGCATCCTGAAAACCCCTACAGTTAGCAGGAAACACACGCAAAAACACACCGCAAACAGAGGCGAGGGAGGAGAGCTGAGGGGGAACCTCAGAAAAGGCTGCCTTTTAACAAGCTGGCCTAAACCCTACTGCCCTGCCCTTCCTTCCTGCTGGGAGTTTGTGTCTGGTGACCTGATGTGAAGATGATGTTAATCTCTTTCCAATTTTTTTTTACGATACTCTTAAAACACTTTTTTTTTTTTTAAATCCATACCAGGGCTTTGCAAGGCCACTTAAACCTGGGGCCTCCCTACTGCTGCCCTCATAGAAAGCTTGGGCCCCGAAAAGTCAGAACTGGCTGCTCTGCAAAGGGCACCACGGCAGCAATTATTAAAAACAGCATCGGGGAGGGCCACTGGATTTTGTCATTGTTTTTAATCTCCAACACAGGCAAAAATCAGGCTACCAAGACAGTGCCAGTTCACTTTAAGCGTGAAACTGCGGCTGCCCTTGCCTCACAGGGCCAATGAAATAGCTGCTTCCACACCACCTGCCATGGGGACTCTCCCCTGCTTTCACTTTGGGCCGGATGTGGCGGCACTGTGGCAGGAGAGGCTTCATGGAGAACACGCTGCCTCTTCCCAATGATACCTAAAATACCAACTTGTTTTGGAGTTTTACAAACCCAGCAGCCTTAATCTGGCCTGGGCAGCACGAGGCAGTGATCTCTATCCATCGTGTGCAGCGAGACAAGAGCTGAGACAGAATGCATTTCCCGGTCACATGTGTATAGATTGTCATAGAATCTTATGCATATTCTGTTACTTTCCAAGGACTGATTTTAATGCTATCACAACAGCCAAATCTCTTGCTAGGTTGGAGCTTTGAGCCAGCTCTGCGTGACCTCGCATCTGAGATAGGGAAAGGCTGCAAACATAGGTGGTTACGGCAGAAGACACATCTGTTCAGCACAGATCCCACTGCACACAACGCGTTGCCATCTTCGAAGGATAAACAGTATCTAGAAAGACGCTGCTTGAAAGAAAACAGGCTGTCAGAGGGACATTCTGTCTTTCAAAAAATACAATTACTTAGATGAAATTTAACTCTGCTTTAGCTTAAATCAAAAATATTCCACTTTTTGTAACAGTAACTCCTCCTTCTGCCGCCGACCCGGCGCGAGGCCGGGAACGGGAGCCGGTCCGTGGCCCAGGCCCACGGGAAGGAAGAGAGCGCCGCGCCGCCCGCGCGGGGCCGGGCCTTTACCTTGGTTTCCACCGTGGGCCCCTCCCGATACCCGACCTGCCGCTTAAAGCGGCTCAGGAAGGCGGGCTCGGCCGGCCGCACGTAGGACACCTGGTTCCTTTTGCTCATGGCGGCCGCCTGCGAGCACCGACCTCCCCCGCGCGCTTCCGGGCCGAGCGGGGCCGAGGGGACGGCGGCTCGGCTGGGACAGAAATAACGCGGCGCCGCCCGTCCGCGACGCTTGCCAGTCACGTAACGGGGGGCGGAGGCGGCTTTCATAGCGAAAGTGCAGATAAATAGAAGCATAGAAGCACTGGGTTGGAAAAGACCTTTGAGAGCATCAACTCCAGCCATGCCTGTCCACTGCTAAATTATGTCCCCAAGGACCTCATCTGCCCGCCTTTTAAACACCTCCAAGGATGGTAACTCAGACACCTCCCTGGGCAGCCTCTGCCAGTGCCTGATAACCCTTTAGGTGAAGAAGTTTTTCCTAATGTCCAATCTAAACTTTCCTTGATGCAGGTAGAGGCCATTCCCTCTTGCCCTATAACCTATCACTTGGGCAAAGAAGCCAGCACCCACCTCTCTACAATCTCCTTTCAGACAGTTGTAGACAGTAATAAGGTCTCCCCTCAGCCTCTTCTTCTCCAGACTAAACAACCCCAGTTCCCTCAGCCACTCCTCGTAAGACTTGTTCTCCAGCCCCCTCACCAGCTTCGTTGCTCTTCTCTGAACACACTCCAGAGCCTCAACATCCTTCTTGTAGTGAGGGGCCCAGAATTGAACACAGGATTCAAGGTGTGGTCTCAGCAGTGCCGAGTACAGGGGAAGAATAACCTCCCTGGACCTGCTGGCCACACCGGTTTTGATACAAGCCAAGATACCAACATACCACCTGGGCACACTGCTGGTCAGGGCAATCTGCAGTTTCAATACAGCATGGGAGATGATGCGATTGAGAGCAGCCCTGCAGAGAAAACCTTGGGGGTGCTGGTTGATGAGAAGCTTGAAGTGAGCCAGCAATGTGCACTCACAGCCCAGAAGGCCAAACATATCCTGGGCTGCATCAAAAGAAGCGTGGCCAGCAGGTCGAGGGAGGTGATTCTGCCCCTCTATTCCTCTCTTGTGAGACCTCGAGTATTGTGTCCAGTTCTAGAATCCTCAACGTAAGAAGGATATGGAGCTGTTGGAACAGGTCCAGAAGAGGGCTACAAGGGTGATCAGAGGGTTGGAGCACCTTCTCTACGAGGACAGGCTGAGAGAGTTGGGCTTGTTCAGCCTGGAGAAGAGAAGGCTCCGTGGAGAACTTATAGCGACCTTCCAGTACCTGAAGGGGCTACAGGAAAGCTATGGAGGGACTGTTTACAAAGCCTTGTAGTGATAGGATGAGGGGGAATGGCTATAAACTGGAGACGGGCAGATTTAGACTAGACATAAGGAGGAAATTCTTCACAATGAGAGTGGTAAGGCACTGGCACAGGGAAGTTGTGGCTGCCCCATCCCTGGAGGTGTTCAAAGCCAGGTTGGATGGGGCCTTGGGCAGCCTGATCTAGTGGGAGGTGTCCCTGCCCATGGAAGGTGGTTGGAATTAGATGATCTTTAATGTTCCTTCCAACCCAAACCATTCTATGATTCAGTGGTTTTTTATTCTATTTCTTCTTTCATCTGTCTGACCTTGTGCTTGAGATAGGGAAACACTACAAACAGAGGTGCTCAGCACAGATTACACCGCACACAAGCCATCATCATCTTCAAATAACAACTGTGTCTGGAAAAATGCTGTCTGAGCGAAAATATGCTGTGAGAGACAGAAAACACGCTGTCAGAGGGACACTCTGTCTGACTTTCAAAAAATACAATTCCTTAGATGAAACGTAATTCTGGTTTAGCTTAAATCAAACAAATATTGCACTTTATTGTAACAGCAGCTCCAGGCGTCCCTCGCAGCCCGTGGCGCGGGGGGTCGAGGGGGAAGGAAGCTCGGAAGCTGCTGGCACGGTGCCAGGTGGCGGCGCGCGCACTGTTGGGGGCGGGGCCTGCTCCGCCCTTAGCGCCAAATTCAAATCGTCCGCCATTTTGGGTCGGCAGAGCCGGGGGGGGATTATGGCTCCTGGCGTGCGAGGTGAGAGCGGGCGGCTGCGGGCCCGGAGGGGTTCATCCCCTTTTTGTGTGTGGGGAACGAGGGAGAGAGGGTCTGGGGGGGGGGGGGGTGGCAGGGTCGGGGCGGAGGGGGCAGGTTTTGCGAGAGAACCACGGAATCGTTTGGGTGGAAAAGACTTTTGAGATCATGGAGTGCAACTGTACTTGCTCGCCGCTAAACCCTAGTCCTGAGCGCCTCGCCTGCCCGTAAGAGGGAAGATGGAGGAGGAAGGAGAGTGGGGGTGCGGGCTCGGGAGGGATGATTCCGAAAATCATAGAATCATAGAATAGTTTGTGTTGGAAGGGCCCTTAAAGTTCATGCAGTTCCAGCCCCCCGCCATGGGCAGGGATACCTCCCACTAGATCAGGCTGCCCAAGGCCCCATCCAACCTGTCCTTGAACACCTCCGGGATGGAGCATCCACAGCTTCCCTGAGCAATCTGTACCCGTGCCTTGCCACCTTCATTGTGAAGAATTTTTTCCTTGTGTCTGGTCTTGTATCCTGGAGAGGGAGCAGGCTTGGTAAACCAGAGGGGAGCTCTGGGGCGGGCAGGCTGAGTGAGAGAATCATAGAATCGTTTGGAAAAGACCTCTGAGATCCTCAAGTCCAACCATACCTGTCCACTACTAAACCATATCCCTGAGCACCTGGGCTACCTGTAAGAGGGTAGATGGGGGAGGAGGTAGGGGAAGGGAGCAGGCTTGGTGAGTGTTTTCACTTCATCATTAATCCTGTTTTTAATGGGATCCTCCTACAAAAAAATCTTTGCACTTTTAGAGGTTTATAGGGTCTTTATCATTTGAATACTTTGGTAACTCTTCTATCATTGTCATTTTACTATTTTTAACATTTGATTATGTTACCGAGTTAATATTTTGAATAATCAATGTGAAATATTTTGATATCAGATTCACCCTTAAGTTAAATCACTACATAGATCATAGAATCATAACATGGATTGAGTTGGAAGGGACCATGAAGGCCATCTAGTCCACGCCCCCTGCAGTGAACAGGGACATCTTCCACTAGATTAGGTTGCTTGGAGCCCCATCCAACCTGATCTTGAATGTTTCCAAGGATGGGGCATCTATCACCTCTAGGCAACCTGTTCCTGAAAAACTTTTTCCTGATATCTAGTCTAAACTTCTCCTCTTTTAATTTAAACCATTACCCCTTGTCCTATTGCTACAGGCCTTGCCAAATTTTTTTTCCTCATTTTTCTTTATAAGTCCCCCTTTAAGTATTGAAAGGCTGCAAGAAGGTCTCCTCAGAATCTTTTCTTCTACGAGCTGAACAACCCTCTCTCAGCCTCTCTTCACATGGAAATTCAATTTTTGTGGCTCTTCTCTGGACCTGTCTCTCTCCTGTGCTGAGGTCTCCAGAGCTAGACACAGTATTCCAGGTGGGGTCTCACCAGCGGAGAGTAGAGGGGCAGAATCACTTTCCTCGACTGGCTGGTCACTCTTCTTTTGATGAAGCCCAGGATATAGTTGGCCTTCTGGGCTGCAGGCGCACATTGCTGTATCGTGTCAAGCTTCTCACCCACCAGGACACCCAGGTCCTTTTCTGCAGGGCTGCTCTCAATCTCTTAATCCCCCCAGCCCATATCGAGGGTTATTTCTACCTATACTCTGCATACCTACCTATGGGGCAATATGTGCCATCTCCTTGAAATGTGAAGTTCTGCAAAATTATGCTCATACATACAAGAGAGCTTTATGCATTACAGAGTGCTCAGTGTTATTTCTTAAACGTGCAAGTGATGTAGGCGCGCAGCAGTTGAGCAGGTTTAGGAAACTGAGTTTTTGCGGTCATGTCAGTAAAAAACTATGTTATGCTGTATTGCTTTATCTGCAGTGAGCTAGCAGTTTTTTAAATATAGTGGGAATATGCAATACTATTAGCATTTATGTTCCTAATTCTCCAAAACACTTGTAAAACCTTATATATATTTAAAAGACAACTCATTGCACGTACTTTTACGTGTGAGCATGCTTACATTGCAGAACTGGAGCTGTAGCTACCTTTGCCAGAAACTGCAAACTTTCTGCCAAAGGAATATAGTTACTAGATATTTTTGTGCAGTTCTGATTCATGCATGAGACAGGTAATTTTAAGGTTCTCCAATTATCTCCCTCAGTACTGCTTAGAGTATTTTCTATTAAGTTGGGGGGGCTTTGAGCAATAATTTTATGATGTTTAATCTTTGTGTGTTTCACTTTTATAGGAGACTTACGTGATTCTGCGTTACCTTTGTTGAACTCACCTAGGTAAAGTAGTATTGGCCAGTTCCCATATATAATCATATGGTGAAAAAGCTGCAAACAAAGCCTAGTATAATTTTGTAAAATAATTTGAAGCTTTTTCTTTCAGTGTTTTATTGCACAAGATTGCCTTTCTCAACTTCCTCCTAAGCTTTTTAAAAAGCATTCTCCTAATGAAAGTGTTGTTCTGAGGTATCAGATTCCTCTTGGAATCCTGCTATGCAGTAAATTCTCATATCTTTGTGAGCTCTGCAGCTGGACTCTAGGATTTCTCTGAGGAGATATTGTACAAGGAACTTGAATTCTGTGAGAAAGTCCTAAGCTAAAACAAAAACCAAGAAGTCCTCCAAATAGAAACAGTTCCTGCCACAACTCAGAGTAATATTATCTAAGGAAAAAATATTTGGAAAGTTAGTGTGGTGTGTCTTTAAGCCTGTAGAACATCTTCATTTTCTCAGCTGCTTCTTGTTCTTTTCTAGCCCTTTTCTCTGCCACTCTCCAAACCCACATTTCAGTCATGAAGTCCTTCCCCCCACTTTTAAAACTATTATTCTCCTTTCTCTGATTTACCAAAAGTAAAAATCAGTAACATTAACACTCCCGTGCAATAACAGCCTTCTGGGAAAAAGTGAAGTAAATTTCAAGTTTGCTGCCACTTCATGTAAGAATTTAATTATTTAACATTATACTGTTATATTGCTATTTATGTCAGAACTCCTTAAAACTTTAATAGAATAGTGATGCGCAGTCACTTATTCAAGCTAAATGTACTAGTGCATCTACTGATAAATGTGATTAAATAGGTTAGGGAGCTTTTAGATGTAGGAGTTGCTGTAGTTCATTGGATTCATGGATCAAGAATTGATCTTTCACTTCTTATGAGCAGCAAAGAAAAGTGCTAGTAGCTTTCTTGATGGGATATAGCATCATCTGCTCCATTTGTAAAGTCTTTTACAGTAATAAGAAAGATGTTTGAAGCCCATTGTCTCAGAAACTACCGAAACCTATGTTGTAACTCTGGTCTTATATATCTCAGTTTTGCTGTGAAATGTGTTCTTTTAGAGCTGAGGTTGCATGTAATAGCAATAAATTCCAGTAATTTCATGTTCATTGTTGTTAAATCTGCCACGTTTTCACCTTTAAATCTGTGACTTGTAACGAATTGATGTGTACAGCTAACGTAGTATATTTTCAGGAGAATTTTGTATGACTTCACGTGCTTAATCTGATTTTTGTGATTTGATTTTATCAAACAGCTGATAGATCTATTTCAAAGCAATCTAATGTATAAATATTCATTTAGTGTTGAAGGTGATACAATCAAAGTTTATGTAAGGGTACGTCCACCTTCAGAAGGAACTGTGTTAACCGATGGAGACCAAGGCTTGTGTTTATCTGTTCTTTCATCAAATACCATCCGTCTGCATTCGAAGCCTGAGCCAAAGATCTTCACTTTTGATTATGTTGCAAATATGGAAACAACACAGGTAATAACTTCCAGAATCTCATAGGTAGTGTAGGTTTTCCCCAGGTTTTGGCAACAGCTACATTAAACCTTTCTAAAGATGTAATGTCTTGGGTCTTATTTTTTGCAGTGGTGAGATTGGTAATATGTGGTTATAGTACAGAAATGTTGTACTAAATTCTGCTAGTTATTTTAATGGGTTTTTTAACTGTTAATTTTTTCAATATCAGTTTTCATTAAAATTGAAGGTTCTGTTTGTAAATGTTAGAGTAACACCATAGACAGAAAACAGCCCTCCATGTTGAGACAAGCATATAAATATAGCTCAGTCAGTAGCTGATATTAAAGGTGTGATTTGTATATTAGGAACTTACAAGTTTATATTCCATTAGTTATATTAGCTTCTTATACATTTGCCTTTTAAACAGATGCATTTTTCATCTGGAACAAGTAATACTGGCAGGAAAATCCTTCCATTTAATTTTCATAATACTGATTTTGAAATTCTGATCATAATTTTAATTCATATAAAATTTTAATTCTATGTAACATCTGTCTTCTTTAATAAAAACACAACAATGACAACAAAAAAACAGCCCATGCACTGTGGGCTGTTATTTGTAGCTAGGCTTTTCTTGCAGGTCTAAGAAAAAGAAAACAAATGAGGCTAACAGTTGTGCAGATGTGTTGAATATGCCATTGTGTTATGGCAAATACTGAAAGCTAACTAGATCTGATGAGTGTCATGGGCTCAATTTTGTCCCACTCGTGGTATAAACCCTGTAACAACCAAAAACCCTGGGCCAGACTTAACATAGTATATATTTGAAAGCCATTACTATGGTGCTAAGTTTTATTATTTTTCTTTCAGCTATCAACAGAGAATAAAAATTTTTCAGAGAGGGTGATTTATGTTACCAAGATTGAGGATGTATTGTTTTGCTCCAAGAATTCCAGGCGCCATAATACATGTCTAACTTTAAGGAATGCATCTGTTTTCTATGCCATGGCTTTCTAATGTAAAAAACACTGATAGTAGAGATACATAAAGGACTGGTGCCAAGTGCCTTCTCTTTTTCCTTTGTCCCTAGGAGTCTGTGTTCTCAAGTGTGGCCAAAAATATTGTTGAATCTTGTATGAATGGCTACAATGGAACCATCTTTGCATAGTAAGTCATTTCTCATAGCAGTCACAACATTTGATGAGATTGTATTAATGAGTAGTTGTGGGTTTAAGTGCCAGAGCTTGCAGTGCAGCACAACATAGGGAATGTTCTTGCGATATTGAAAATACTTATTATTCCTCTTTTGAAGGAATGTATTTGTAGGTGTTATGTTTGTAATGCTTAAGGCCAATAATGTGGACTGTAAACTCATTTCAATTTTAGTATTATTTGTCTAAAACCAAGAAGTTTTATTGTACCATTAAAGAGAAAGCTATTGTTATCAATATGTGTGTAGTAAAATGGAATGAAAATTTCTGCTTGATTTTTGGCCAGCTCAGCTCTCTAGTGAGTCTTGGCTGCCTGTGGGAGAGCTCATGAATGAGAATTTTAACTTTAAAAATATATTAAGGGTAGAAATACATCCATTGCTAGTAGCACAAGTAGCGTTGTATTAACTCTCAATGTTTTTTCATTTTGAAAACTGAGCGAGCACTTTGGTCAAAAATGCTAACTTGAAAGACAATCTAATCAAAACATTACTGGCTTTTTTTAGCCTAGTGTTGGATTTGCAACACTGTGAAAGGAAGTCTACTTTGCCACAATATAAAAATGTGGAAAAATGAAGTGAAATTGCCTTGACCTTTCTCTGGCATGATTAATAGCTACAGTTAAAAAAAGATATATTCAACTCCAATGTATTTTCCTCATTTTGTGTTTATGTGCACTACTGAGTAGCAGAAAACCCAAGGGATTGAGCCAAAAATTAGTTTACTGTATATATTTGAAAGATTTCATTTTAATGCTAATTTCTGCTGTTGCCATTTCGAACAGAAATAAGGAAGAAAATGGTGGGTGGTAGGGGAGTGAAAAGGTGTAGCTAATAGAATTTAATGGTCAAATTACCTGGTTTATTTTTATACCTTTTTAGCTGACTGATTTCTCAGCTTGCCTCTGTCTCTTCAATTTAGAATTTATTTTTTTTTTATTTTAAGCTGCGAGTTCTCCTTAAAAGATGCAGATTAGTTAAAAATTCTAGAGCCAGCATAAAGCTTTATCTGACCTTTTTTCTTTTGTTTGTTAGTGGCCAGACTGGGTCAGGAAAAACCTTTACTATGATGGGTAAGTGCATGAGAAAGCTTAATCTTTCAGTGCTTTCTTCATTTTTTTTTTTTTTGTCTTGAGTTGAAATGTCATCTTGCTCAAACACCAGAGATTATTTAACCTTTTGTCTTCTGCAGATAACTTTTAAGGTTTAAGAAACAGTGTAGTGCTCAGTGCAGTTGTTCTTGCTTTATATCAAAAGAGTGAAGAAAAGGTACAGTTATATATTGCTTTGAAGATGTAGTTTTTTTCTGGTTTTGATAGGAGAGAAGCTTTTCAATTAAATCAAACACTAGGTAAATTTTCCTCAGTAATTAGTGTTATAGTGTTTCCCTGTTTGGCTGATATCCCTCGTGTGTGTAGAAAAATATTCTCGTATGCAAAGATCTTCCTTGTACAGTGAATAACTGCTTCCTACCCAACTATGAATTTAAGGTCACACTGTATGTGAAGGGATTCCCTTGTAATCGTGTTCTTCATATAGTGGTGGTTCTAAATGCATTTATATTGTACTTGACAATAGAAAGTTACTGAAATAAAACTAGTTTGGCCAACATTTTCAAGGGCTACACAGAAATGAACTAAACACGGGAACAAACCCAGCCGATCTTTCTAGTTCTTCAGATCAGGGTTGAGGTAGATGTGTTGGCATACCTGCGCATATGTATGTTTTCAATGGAAGTCGATGTGATTTATACTATTTTAGACCTAGTTAATCTGTGGACAGGTAAGATAATCTTTCACAAGCATCATTTAGACAATATATAAATCTGATTATGGAATATTATCTTAGATTTTGAAAGATGATTTTAGTACATTTCTTTGGTGTTTTTTGCCATGAGCCGACTCAAACCAGGTTGCTGAAATCTTCTGTAATGACATCTTCAAAAGATCAACCATTACTTTTGAATAGCACTGATTAATTATTTTTTAATTAAAAATCTATTTAGGACCATCTGATTCGGATAATTTTACTCACAGCCTGAGAGGTGTAATTCCACGGAGCTTTGAATACTTATTTTTTCTAATTGAACGTGAAAAAGAAAAGGTACAGCTATTTTATACTTATTACTGCAGTGAAAGTAATGTCTTGCATTAAAGATTGTCTAAGGTTGTTTGGGAAGTGGGGTGTATATCAGTTAAGTTTCCAGGATTATTGCCATCTTGCATTGAATTTGTTAATGAGAATAATTAGCTTGCATCTAATAATCTACCAAATTATAGTACACTTTCTTCAGACACAAGTGTGCTTATATTTTAAGTCTAAAAATGTATCCAGGTTTCTGGATGTTGATTGTCTTATGGGCTTCAGAAATGTACGCAGAATATATATGCAAACAAGTAGCTTTATATACATACAAAGAGACTGACTGCAATAGAATGCCAGACTTAATAAAACTGATCTGCTTATGCTATAAATCACTGTTTTTCAGGCTGGCAATGGAAAGAGTTTTCTCTGCAAATGTTCATTTATTGAAATCTACAATGAACAGATCTTTGACTTGCTTGATACTGCTTCAGCAGGACTCTTTCTCAGAGAACACATCAAGAAGGGAGTCTTTGTTGACGGTGCTGTTGAACAGGTGTTGTCATCTGCTGCGGAAGCATATCAGGTACTTTTTGTCACTTTTTAAGGTTTGGACTATTTATCGTGATGCTTATTTGGTAAATATTCCTCTTTGATTAAAGCACATGTTTCGCACAGTATCCGTGATGCCCTCTTCCCCTATCTCCATCCACCATGAAACAGTGTAAAAAGCTGTTTCTAGGCAGTACTTCCTGTCTGTCCCACACGTGTAAGAAATTATATAGTTTCAGAGTTTGGCATATACGAATTGCAATTACAGTAACCTTTCCCTAATGCTTGACCTACACATCTCTGAAACACTAACTGAAAACTACATCTCCTGCTAATTAGACAGTACATGTGTTCCAGAATTTGTCACGTTTATTTCTCCATGAACGAAACATACACATTGTACTACTGTGACTTTTAAATACTTTTTTCTTTGTGTACTGCTAACATACGCCAGTATGGGATATGTTATGCTTTCAAGTGGCAGTAGCACTCTTGGAGGAGGGAAGTGAGCATTAAAATTAGTGTTTTTATTAAGCTTGACTGTAGTTATGTTTTTTCACTTTTAAAATCTTTCTACTGGAAAAAAATAAATCAGTCCTTGTCCTTGAGATTTTTGAAAGCTGTTACATTGAAATATGCTTACTACTGTTAGTCACCTGTATGTAAATACTGGGTGCTGTCTGAGATACTTGATACTATTCGATATCTTTTTCACACTCAGGTATTAACTATGGGCTGGAGAAACCGTCGTGTAGCATCGACCTCGATGAACAGAGAATCTTCAAGATCACATGCAGTTTTCACTATCACCGTGGAATCCATGGAGAAAAACAATGAGGTTGTTAACATTCGGTCTTCCCTGCTCAACCTGGTAGACTTGGCAGGATCCGAGAGACAGAAAGACACCCATGCAGAAGGACTGAGGTTAAAGGTTAGTTATGTACCATCTTTCTCCTTTCAGATGTACTGCCCTGTTCCATCCACCAAATCTGTTCACATGCGTTCTCTTTATTTAGGAAGCAGGTAACATAAATCGATCACTAAGTTGCCTGGGCCAAGTAATCACAGCACTTGTTGATGTGGGTAATGGAAAACAGAGACACATTTGCTACCGGGATTCCAAGCTCACTTTTCTGTTACGGGTAATATATACCTTCTGGATTTTATATGCTGCTTGGGGTGTAGAAAAGGTATTTATTTGTGTTGGGATTTTTTGATTTTAGAAAGCTGAACTCTGGTACATTAAAAGTTTTTTCAATATTGGGCAGGTGGAAGAAAGCTTGAAAAATTTGTTTTCCTAAACAGACATCCAGCCAATACATTGCTTTATCTGATGACAAGAAATTTATGTACGCTCCTAATCTCCTTTTATGTATTTGCAAGTTTTAAAGAAAAAAGCAGCGTATGTTTTCATCCCTATAACTTGGGAAATTCTCTGTATCATAGTGTAATATTTAGAGATGTGTTGAAACGCTTGACAGGATTTCCAGAATTAGCCTATGTGTGCTAAGTGTTGGTACCATGTTAAGAATTAATTTACAGTTGTGCACCTGAGAACTTATGGGTTCTTTTCAGGATAACAGAAAACAAAGGTGGAAGCAGTCAAAGATTTGTTGGATACCAGCACTCTCACATATTCTGTGAGCAGTAATTAGTAGTATCTTAATTTGTTATTAAAATATAGTACTTGTACATAATATAGTATTTGTGTTACAACACAGTATTGTGATCACAGCAAAATTTCCCAGCCATTCCATCCCTGTTCCATATGTATCTTAGAATCCTGAACCTCTGAACAATTATGCTCTTCCAGTGCAACCTAAAATACATAGAAATTTAAAAAGAATTGCAACTGTATGAGTTGTTACTTTAAGTGGTTATTTTTTCTTTTTAGGTGGTTGTACAGCCAAAAAGTCCACAAATATGACCTTCTATACTAGACAAAGAGAATAGCCCACAAGCCTCAGTGGCATTTTATTGTACTTTTAGAGTCTTAGGTACAACTGCTGCATTCTCCAAAGATTTGAGATCTGCTTGTCTTAACAGCACAGAGATATTTGGAGACATGCATGTAAAAGGGAGAGGTGTTCTTTTTATATCCTTGGTCAAGAATCTGTTGGCTTGTGATTTTGTTTGTCTGGTAATTGCTACCAGAAGATAGGTTTGAACAATCAGCAGATTGAATGATGTTCAAAGTAGTGCAAATACCGATCTGCTAATCTCCAGGATTAAAGAGCATATCTACTTTATTCCCTGATATATTTTCTTGGATTTTTTTCTCTCCCTGCTGTTCAGGTGTAATAAATATCAGAAATTTTTTATTAGTGGTACAGAATCGAGGTGTTGAAAACCCAAATGAAGTCTTTATTTACAGTCACATCCTTTATACCTGCATTTAAAATAAAATTTCAGACTTAGGTAGCGTGGAGATTTGTTAAACAAAATCCTTTCTGCAGTTTGTTCGAAGTGATACACAGTGCCTTGTAGGTGATGGCTTCCTGCTGCAATAAAAAACATGCAAA
This sequence comes from Cuculus canorus, assembly GCF_017976375.1. Classification (NCBI taxonomy): domain Eukaryota; kingdom Metazoa; phylum Chordata; class Aves; order Cuculiformes; family Cuculidae; genus Cuculus; species Cuculus canorus. The sequence continues at coordinate 114,029,474 of NC_071402.1, forward strand.
TAAAGTTAATTTCTGTATTTTCAATAGGATTCTCTAGGTGGTAATGCAAAAACATGTATAATCGCAAATGTTCATCCAGGATCCAGGTGTTTTGGTGAAACACTGTCCACCCTTAATTTTGCTCAACGAGCAAAGTTGATTAAAAATAAGGTAAGAGAGTTACTTAATGTCTTTATCGTTGTAACAAACCATTTCTTATTTAAACAACACCTCTGCGAACAGGATTACTTCAGTGAAATACTTGTACTTTCGCTGATTCATATGACTAGAACTTGTTTTGAAGTCCTAAATTTGCTTTCCTAAATGTTTGACAAATGATTTTGAAAAGGACTTGTTTACTCTATTCATAATCAAAAGTACAACAGCTGGGGACTTGATAACTAATAGTACATGTTCATTGCTTGCTCTCTGAGTTTATTGAAAAAGTAAGTTAATCTGTACTAAAAATTGTCATTTAAAAAAAAACCTAGATTCAATAGTATTTCTGTGCATCTAGTTTTTACATATGCTAATTTCCAAAACATAATGACTGGGTTTTGAGCATGTGTTGGTATCTGGCTGGAAACCACTGCGTTCCTTGTATGCTGCTTTGATTTTTTTGGTCAGGAAGCTCTTGAGAAAATTTTATAGAAAACGTTACTTTTTCTAACCAATATTTTTACCTAAAGTGCAGCTTACTGGTTTCTCAGTAAATGGAACTTTTTTTTTTCCTATGAGTTCTTCCTTCCTTAATACAGAAAACTTCCCAGTGTTTTGTTGCTTTGCAGTTCTTTTGACTTTTCTTTCATCCTATGGAATATAAGATTTTTTTTTTTCAGTTGTACCTCTTCCTAACTTTCTCTCAATATATTTATGAAAGGCTGTGGTAAATGAAGACACGCAAGGAAATGTGAGCCAACTGCAAGCAGAGGTGAAGAAGCTGAAAGAGCAGCTTGCTCAACTTACTTCAGTGCCATCTGTGCATGATATTTCTGTATCACAAGGTAAGAGTTGGGGATGAAGGGAGAGAAAACTTGCTACTTTTTTAGCCTAGAATGTTGGACTTTGAGGTAATTCATTAAGTTTCTGAGCAATTAATATTTTTGTAGGGACAGATTGTAGAGGTTGCATTTGTCTTACGGATCCCATTTTCTGTGTTTTTATGTAGTATTTTGAAGAGATTGTTAACATGGTTTTATTTTCTTCGTTTTCTAAGTTGGTGTACAGGGCTATGTTTCCATTACAGAATACCTAGAATACTCTTCCAGCTCCTAAAAGATATTCTGCCTAATCCTTTAAGTAACCAAAAGTTACATGTGATTTACATTTACTTTGGAGGGAAGGTGTTAATAATGCCCATTGAATCCATGTTCTTTTTAAGCTCAGGACTGCCTTTCTACCACCTTTCCCCTTTTGCCCCTTCAGGAGGATCCTACGAAGGATGTTTACCTTTCAGTAAAAGATCAATTTTGATGTAAGATGGTAATGGGGTTTTATTCAATATGTAATTTCTTTTCTTCCGGTACCTTTCACTACACCACTCTATCTGCAGTATAGATCCCGCGTAGCTTTCTACTTTGTGTACTTATCAGTGAAATACACTACCTTATAATGTTTGGTTACACTTGGTCTTGTAACTCTTACGGTCATCCTGAGTCAACTTTTTCCTGACCTTGCCAAGAAACAGAAGATAAAGCAGAAGTTGAAAAGACTTGTCTAACATAAAGCATCTGTGGCTGAGTTTTCCTAAGGAAAAATTACTTCTCTGTGAGCTTACGCATTTAACCAGCAAAAACCAGTCGGTGATTATGACACTGAATCACTGTCTGTTAGTACACGAATATTGACAGAGAATTCAAAAAGTTGGTAGACTGGTGATGCAGTTCTGAGGGAAAGCAAATGATGGTGCCTAAACATTGAGGGGAGCTTTTATAAAAAAAAAAAAAAATGTATCTGAGCTCTGTTTATGCAGTTAAATCACACTTGTAAATATTTGATGACACAAATGTGAAATCTGCTTGCTAGCTACTTTAAAAACTTGACACTTCTTAATATATTAAATTACAATGAAGCAGTTGTTATGCACCTTTATACTAGAGGGATTAGTGTTCTATAAATAAGTAGCCTTGCCTGCATGAGGATATTCAGGAAAGCCATTTTGAATTAATTTCTGAGGTGGATTAGTTAAACCCTTTTAATCCCTTGTGTGAACACTTTCCTTCCAGATTAAGTCACTAATTGTCCACTTAATTCATGCTTATTCTCCTGAATTTTCTTCTCATAAACCCGTTAGTCCACTTTTAATATGTACAAACTGTAATAATGCCAATAATGGCTTAGTGTTATCAAATTAATTTCCGAGAGGTTTTACTTTTTATAGAGATATTCAGCTGAACAAACTGATTCTTTTATTTTAATAGAAGTTCATCATAAAGCTGTTTAATGCTTGATCAATATTGTTAATTATATATTGACTCTTTATCAGCACTTGCAGGTGACTAAATTACAGTCTAAATGTCTTTGCTCTGGGCACGGCACATGCTCTTAGAGGAATTATGTTCTTAGAAGAAATTATTTAAACTTTTTTTACACAACTGTCACGTCATGCTTGTAGGAAAACCTGGTTAACTGATATTTTAATAAACTTGTTTCATTGATTTACACTACAGGTGCGGTTGAAAAAGGGAAGAGCAACTTAAATTACATGAATAGCTTTATTGAAGCAATGTTGTTCTGGGAGAAATCAGAAGGTGAAAAGAAGGTAAAAAAGCACTAGTATTTCTAAGTGCATTCAGTGTGTTATATGATGAGAGCTGACTCTCCATGATTTTTTCTCTGTATTTGAATAAAAATATTCTGTCCAAAGATAATAAGATTTGCTAGTGAGGGAAATAGGAAATAGTCAAATGACATTTAATATAAAAATCTTTCAAATTCAGACAAGCCATAAGATACCTTTCATACTACATTTACATTTGGGGTTGGGGGTTTTATTGGATTTTCTAATAAAAAATTGAACAGAATAACAAACTTCTATTTTACTTAATTTTGAGCACATTTTTTGAGTGTTTGGATCAACAGTGTCTGTTTTGAAGCAAGCCTCGTAGTCATCCCTATTTTATTGTGCTTTGGTTCATGTCATGGTGCAGTGCTGAATCATTCAAAATGGATTTTTTTTTTTTAAGAATGTGAACTGAAACAGGTGTTCTAGATGTGCATTTGATATGCTTAAATGAATACTTAGTCTGCAGGATCAGACTGGAGCTTCCAACTGAAGCATTTGCAATATAGTGTGTAATATGGCCTCTTGGTGTGTGCTGTTGCTCTCTACAGATCTGCTCCAAATAAATGATAGTCTGGGTATTCACAAAATTAGTGTTAACTGAGTATTGTATGTTTTTATGTGAATGTGATATTTGCAACTTAAAAATTCATCTATTGTAACTGCCACTTTTCCACCAATCTGTATATGTACTCTCTAAGAATTTGTTAGAAAAAATTGCTCAACTAGAAGATCTGTGTGCCAAGAAGGAGAAATTTATCCAGTCCAGTAAAATGATAGTTAAATTCCGTGAAGACCATATTGTTCGCTTGGAAAGATTACATAAAGAGGCTGGTGGAAGTTTATTGCCGAAAGAGCAACACGATCTCCTCACTGAATTGAGGGAGGAATTGCAGACACTCAGAGAACAGGTAAGAATTTAGTTTTTCCTTTCGTGGATGTCCTGAGTTCAGCTGTGAGAGAGTTAATTTTCACAAAAAACTTGCTCAGCTGGGGCAGCTGAGCCATACTGGCTAAAGGGATGTTTGATGCTATGAAGTCATGCTCTACATAAGTGGGGTAGTTGGCTGCCTGGGGTGCAGTTTGTGGCATGACTTGCATTTGTGATGTGTTTTGCAGCATGGTGTACACATTCTGGATTGGGAACGCACACAACATTAGTTTTCCAGGCAGTTGGAACTGTGTATCATTTGCTTTGTATATCCTTTTGTTGTTATTGTAGTTATTGTTCTCTTCCTTTCCTGTCCTGATAAGTTGTTTTTATCCCAACCCAGGAGGTGGACCTTTCTTTGCAATTCTACTCCCTACTAGTGAGCAAGCAGCTATGTGTTTTTTTGTTGCCAGCAGGATTTAAACCTCAATGCAGAAAAATTTTCTCTTGTGAGAACAGCTGATGTGATGGAGTTCTGTGATGGGTGGATACAGGCCTTTTGATTTTGAAAGACAGGCAGGAAAAAAGTGGGTGGGTGGTGGGTTCCGTTATAGAAACATCTCAAATGCATGGAGTTTGCCTATGGAAGGGACAATTAGTGGGTTTAGAGGTTGTGAGTTTGCTTAAGAGGGGAGGCTAGTAAGGGTGATGTCATGGGGGGAGCTTGCTAAAGGTTAGATACATAGAGGACTAAGTTTCCTTTAAGCAACTTAAGGAAGTCTCCAAGTCACAAATCTTCATTCTTATGGGAGACTTTAACCTCTGTGACATCTGTTGAAAGGGAAAGACAGCAGGATGTAAGTAATACAGCAGATTTCTGAAGGATGATAACACCAGATGCTAGATGGGCCAATGGGGACTGATGCTGTCCCGGAACTGTCTGAAGAACGCAAGTAGGAAAGTACATACCTAAGGCTTCAGGAGAGGAGGCTTCAGGTTATTATGGTATCTGGTACATGTGGTATCATTTGCGAGGCAGTTGTGAAGAACAAAGAAGCTCAAGAGAGAAGGCAGATCTTTAAAAACTGTTTTCTACAAGCACGAGTAGGATAAAGGATTAGATGTATTAGGAGACCAGTTTGAATCTGTAACTCGTAACTGAGCTACAAAGTGGAGGGGGGAAATGCAGTACAAAAGTCAGGATAGTCATTAAAGGACTGTAGAAACATTACTCCGTCATGCAGGGATGGTATTAAGAAAGCCTAAGCTCAAAGTTGAAACTGGAAGGTATGTCAAGAGCAGAAAGAAAAGCTTCTGCTGCTTTATTACCAGTGAAAGGAAAAAACACATACGATATAAACCCACTTTCTTTTTTGGGAGCAGATTCCAAGTTAGTAAGAAAACTTAACAAAAAGGCGGGAGGGGCAGTTTTAGCCACTGTAAAGAATATCTTTTTTCTTCTTATATTACAATTTAATGCTTATTAAAGGTAGTAGAGCAAGAGCCAGGTATGTATAGCACTGTCTGGTAAATAAAAGCTGTTTAATAAAATATTATTTATCACAGATGGAACAACACCCGCGAATTGCAAAGTATGCTATGGAGAACCATAACCTCAGAGAGGAGAATAAAAGACTTCGTTCTTTACAGTCAGTTAAAAAGGCGCAAGAAATTGATGCTCAGACCATCGCAGAACTAGAAAAAGTGTTTTTGAAAGCTTCAGCCACAGACAAAAATACTGGAGGTAAAAATATGCTAACATTTTTCACCTCAAGAAGCTTACTTCATTTGCATTGTGTGCCAGGATAGTGTTGAAAGCATTGTCTGTTGATGTATTTTTGACTCCTCCAAAGTGATTGCTGAAGAAAGGCTTACTTTATCTTATTCACATTGGCCTCTACGAATGTACAGCAATAGAGAATTTGGATTCTTGTGCATCTTGTGATCACCATCCATAATCTCATTTTGTTGTCCTTAATTGTGATGAAGACTGTAGTATTGATTATTCTACTGGTTTTCTTGTGAACTGTTGCTAATACCTATTTTCTTCCATCTTGATTGCTGCTATGCTGTTCAAAAGCCTACAAATGCTTTCATTTTAGTAAAACTTAAAATGTTTGAGCTACTCTGTGATTTCAGAGAGTGTATGTTTGTTCTTTAGGTCATCATTTATATTCTACCACCGTATCAGTGGAAGGCAACTCGCTGGCATCCGTTGAAAGGCTGAAAGCACGCCTACTACAGACTCAAAGTGAACTAGCAAGTTCAAAACAAGAATATGAAGAATTCAAAGAGCTAACCAAGTGAGACAAAACAGTACAGAAATGTCTTTAAATAATTACTTAGACTGATTTTTCAAGTTTAGTCTCAGCTCCTTAATATACCATTGAAGTATGCTGTTTGCATGTAAGAGGGCCAGGTTAAGAAAATTGACACATACTCAGAACATGTTCCTGAACTCAGTTACTCCCAGACTAGGAAACAACCGTGATGCAATCTGAATGTATGTCTGCACTATTGTGCATTTCTTTGCCCTTCTGAAAGCTTATTTATTCTAAGATGCAGAACTGCCACAAAACATGCAGGAGATGCACATATCCTGGAATTCTGATAACTACCTGCTTAATAAGACAGGGAGAATTTGACTTGATTGCCATGTTAAAAAACTGTTTTTCAGTAGCTGAATTAGTACACAGGAAAGCAGTGATAGGAACTGTGAGCTGATAGGTTTTGGGGCGATATTTGTGGGTTTGTTTGCTTTAGTAGAATAGTAGTTTTTAACACAGCTTCTTAAAGATTGCATGTTTGAGTTGTTTAATTTTTTTATCTCCACTTCAAAGATTTTTAAGAAAGCAATAGTACCACTGTCTTGAGACTTATTATTGGAACAGAGATTTAACTCAAATTAGAGCCAAGACATGGTGTCAGTAGTTCATTCATATCCATTTGCTTTGGCATAAAATAAATGTAGAGTCTGCTTTTTTCTTACTAATGTACTAAAGAATTTGCCTTCATGGTTCTCCTTAAATGCAGCACAAGACAGTGCGAAAGGCCTTAGTAACACCTTCATTGTTTGTGTGTGTATATTCATGTGCAAGTGAATAATATGTGGTTTAACGTGATCAACCCCATTTCGGAAACATATGCCTCCTGCCACTGGAGGTACAAGAGAAATAGTTGCATTTCCAGCAAATGTAATCTATACCTGGAAGGCAAAAGGGACTTGAAGTTGGGTTTTTTTAATTATATTTATTTTTAGCTTGTACCTAACATTGTGGCTTTTTATTGACTTTAGTGAATCGAGAATGTAATTGTAGAAGTATTAGGCACAAGATATTTCCATTTTTGCCTCCCCACTTTTTTGCAAAGTAGCTCTGTAATGTACTTTTTGCTCATTCAAGTAATGATACAAATCTGTATTTTTTCATTCTTCAATTTCTGTACAGCAAATCCTATGAAGTTTATAAATCATAATGTTTTGATCTGCTGAATTTATCAATTCAGCAATCCATCTGTTATCCTATATCATTAGTTACAATGGTTTGTGTCTTTATATTTTAATTACTTTCTTTTCCAGACCATTCAATGTATTCTTGTTTTTATATATTCCATATTTTGTACATGTCTTGTTTTCTTGATAGTATATATGCATTTTTATTACCAATTACTGACGTTTTCTTAATGGAGTGCAGTCAAACAGAAGTGTGCTTCTGAGATTCTGATTTCACTAAATTTTAAACTTGTTTCCAGTTTCAGAGTAAATTAATTTTACGTGCAAGTGTAGTGGTGTGCCGTAACTGAATATGTGGAGTAAAATATAGCAACTTCACAAAATCAGTGTATGCTAATTTTTCAGTTGTCCAGTAGCAGTCAGAACTAAAGTTCTGTTCTGTTCTTTAAGTGTTTGTTGCAAATGCTAAAAACATGAGGGAATGTGATAGCATTAAACTGCCAAAAGATGAAGTAGTGTATTTCCTTTTGTCTGTAGACTTTGACCCTACAATTATGTCAGTAAGGCCAACTATCACAGTAACAGCATGTAGCTCTGCAAAATACCTAATGAAAGTTATCCCTAAATTTCTGCTCAATTGTTGGATTTCAGTTAAAGTACTCTTAGAGGGCAAAATAATCTTAACAGAGCAGCACTTCCGAAAAAATAATCTTTAAAGGATTTTATTTAATCCTTGCAAGCACCAGTTCATATTTCTCATATAACTGGATAACGTTTTAAGCTTAAAACCATATTGGTGCGGGTGATATCACTTTCTCATAAAAGGAATTGCAGAGCTCTCAGCTTATTTCTTACCATGTAATGGATTTTTTCTGACACGTTTAGTTATCCATCTGCTTGCTTCATTATGCAAGCACAAATAAGCTCCTTAACTTTTTAATTTATTTTTTTTCACTTTTTTAATACAGCAGTGGTGGCTTTCTTCTCAAAATAATGTATTTCAACATTGGGGCAAGAGTTCAGCTTCAGTTTGCTCATTGGCAATACTGCAGCTTATTCTTACTTATGGAAGTGGTTTTGACAATAGTAATATGCTTCCTAAACAGGAAAAAGCATATGGAACTGGAATCAGAGCTTCAATCCCTTCAGAAAGCAAACCAACATCTTGAAAACATTCTGGAGGCAACCAAAGCACACAAGCGCCGAGAACTCTCGCAGTTACATAAGCTGCATAGAGAAACTCTTAAGGTATAAGTTTATTTGATATAACACATGCTTACTCTACTGAGTTATGTGAGAACATAGACTTTCACTTGTATGATCCTTTAACCCCCGTAGTGCTCTGGCATGTAATCCATAATGTGATAAAACAATTATGCTGCTTTTTTGTTCGTTCTGTAATACTTACTGAATGACCACTACTGTAATCAGATGACAAATCTGAAAAAGTGTAGTGGTTTAGAACTAACCACTTTGAGCATTTTATTTCATTATTCTGCTTATAGAGCTGTGGAATGCAAGTCTTAATTCCATTTTACAGTTAAAGACTGCTTTGTAATCTTTATAACAGAACATAACCACTCCAACCAAAGCTTACCAGCTAAGATCTCGCCTAGTGCCACGAATAAGCCCAGACATCTTAGATTATCATTCTGAAGACTTTCAGTGCTCCAGTGAGATGATGGATGACATTTTGAAAGAACCAGTTCCCCCAGAGATGAATGAACAAGCATATGAGGCCATTGCTGAGGAGCTCAAAGTGGCACAGGTGAATGTTCTGAGTAAAAACTGAAGTGTGTGTGTATCTTCATAAAAAAGTGGGTTCAGGCATGAAATACTTCCTTACCTCCGCCACCAAATATATTCTAATTCGGATGGGAAACTGAAGCTCTTGATGAATAATTAAGGCTTCACTAAACAGTTCTCTAATTACACATTGTAGTTAAGAGGATTTACAATGAAAATATTGAAAGGGATTTGAAAGTTGACTATTATAAATAGTTTTAAAATATACAGGGCATTTTGACTTCTACTTTTTTAACCTGATAACTTGTTTCTGAGGACTTCTTTATAAGTCTTGACGGCATTATTTGAAGAAACCTGCCAAATGTTGCTGTCCACCGTTGTACTTTAATTGTCTTGTAGCTTTCCTAAAGGGCAGGGAAGGTCTTTTGTCGCATAGAGGAGTGCTCTGAAGTTATCTGAACTACTCTCTAGGAGCTGGAAGTAACTTCAGAGCACGTAAAACCCTGGCACAACAGCCAAACCCTGTCTTTGATACTTATCATAGTGCAGAGATCCTGTAAAAGATTTAGCTAGTGTATATTTTTAATATCTTCTTTTTAAAGCTTTATTTCTCCAAGATAGATGTGTGTTTGAAAACTAAGTGTTTGCGGGGTTCAGTCCTTGGATTCCCTGACAGATTTTCTTGTGTTCCAGCAGTTTACTTAGCAACAGGAGAAATCAGTGACTTAAGATAGGAATTTATTTTTCACTGTTCTATTTTCTGTTGGTTCAGGTAATGAAAAAAGCAAGTTGTTGACATTTGTAATATGCAGGGACTGCCATATGGCATGTGAGAATAACTGGAAGATGAGTGTTCTAATTTTGAGTGTCTGTTTTGTCACAGGAGCAATTGAGCACAATGCAGACGAAGCTGGATGAAGAGGAAAGCAAGAATATAAAACTCCAGCAGCATATTAATAAACTGGAACATCATTCTGCACAAATACAGGAGGTGAGAGAACAATATGATACAGGGCTGTATAGATAGGATAGTGTACCTGACAAGGTGATAGCTACTGCACTCATGCTACTGTGTTCTAGTGAGGTCTACAACGTTACTTCCTTTTTGAATTTTGAAAAGTTTGCATAGCATCAATAGCTCAGGGCTGTGCAGGAAGACAAGGATTTAACATAAGACTACAGATCTGGGCAGTTGGGAAGGTTTGTTTTAAATGCTGTGAATCTGAGCCTGCTTAATCTTAAATAGAAGCAAATAGACACTCAAAATGTCTGTGATTGGTTTTGGCCAAGTTCATGATTTCTCGAAAACAGCAATAGTCACAAGGAAATTTTAAATTTTACAATGCTGAAAATACTACTTGCCTCAGTTGGAATGGTACTGAAATGTCCTCACTCTATAAAATGTTTACAAGTCTTCCTTAATCACTAGATTTGATTGTTTTTAAACAGATCTCAGCTCCTAATCTATGGGTTGCTTCTAAATGTACTTTTGAGATGAGATATCTTCAGTTATTTTGGTTTTTTTTTCTTGTGGACTTCTATGGATTTCAGTTTTGCCAAACATCAAATTTAAAGAAAAATGCATCTCATATTTATAAACAGCTAATGAAATTCTTCAATACATCGTTACTGCTACAGCTCTGACTTAGCCCCTCCTACATTTCCCTCCATTTAAAATTTTTCCTTCTCTTCTCAAGCTCCTTTCATCTGAAAGGAATGACTGGAATAAAGAGCGCCAGGAGCTTCTTGAACAGATAAAAACACTTGAAAAGAAATTTCAAGACAGTGAAAGCAAGACTGATAGTAAGTCTTGAAATTATATATGAGATTTTGAGGTGTCTTAATGTTTTGAACTAACAATAGCACATGCTGAGTAACTATTTGCTTTTTAGATATTAAAGTCATACTGATTTGATATTTTTTTATCTTTTTTAAAAGAAAAAGGTCTCTTAATGCTTGCAGAAAGCTTTTCACTGGGCAGTCTTGTACAGCATACAATATTGAAAATTGTTCTCTGTTCACTCTGAATGTGAAAGATGTACAGGTTTTTTTTTAAAAAAAAAAAAATATTAACTAAAAATAAAAGGTAAATCCTCTATTGGTCTATGGAAACGCAGCGATGTAGTCTTGAATATTTTTGATTCTGCCTGTACTCTTTAGTTCTTAGAGTCAATGTTTCATTGACGTTTTCCACTTACAAATCCTTATCCTCCAAGGTTAATTCCACTGAAAATATGTAAAGTTTTGTGAGACTTTTCTGGGATTTTCTGTAGTGTTACGTGTCCTATATCTAGCAGAGTTTTACAAATAACATGTAAAATATTTGTTTGGTTTTTTGTAGTATTAAAAAGTGAGGTCTGTGACTTGCGCATCGTACTGCAGTCTGCAGACAAAGAACTGTCTGCTGTAAAATTGGAATATAGTGCCTTTAGGGAAAAGCAAGAGAAAGAAATGAGTCAGCTTTCTGGTAGACATATGGATGTACAGGTCCAGCTGGACAGTGTCAGGTATGTTGGTAGTTTGGTAAAATGCCTTAACTTCCCTTCTGGATGCATCCAGTGATTTAATTGTTCTTTTCCGCATGTGAACTTGCACTTCATCTCTTATTTAAAGTTATTTTGTGTTTATATTCTTTGCTTATTTTTTTTTCTCAGTTCTTCCCGTGCCTATTTCAGAGCCACAAGGAAGAACATAGTGAAATTAGCAGAAAGAAAATATAATGAAGCTTCTTTAATTTTACTTGCTGTAGCATTTTCCCCTTAAATTAAATATACTTGTAATCTTACAGAGCTCCAAAAGTTAGGTAGCTGAAAAGGCATAGTTGGTTTGAGTTGGGGTTTTGTTTTTCCCAATTTAGTCTTAAAAATTAACTGTTACTTCCCAGTCTTGTCACGTGAAACAGGTGACATAACGATGCTGCTCTAAAAATAAAAGCAGGCAAGAAAACCATAAAAATAAACTGAAGCTTGACTGTTGAAGTCTGAAAAGCTCATTATGTGGTATGCAATAATTGGTATTTTATTTGGAAGATGAAAATCAGTGAGGTTTTTAATCATTAGTGCAACTTAGTGATGTTGTATTTTGTTGTTCATGGGTTTTGCATTTGTGATTCGTTTGTTTTTGGGTTTTTTTCCTGGAAAGCTTAACTGCATTATTGCATGATAGCTGATTACTTCAGCTGATAGCCGAGGTAATCTTTTTGAGTGATGCATTGTGAGACTGGGAACTTGGAGCTGAAATAAATTCAATGTTGTTGTTTCATTGATGCCTTCTGCGTTAGCAGAAGTACTGACTTTTTGGAGGGTGATCTTTCTATATACTTTCCATTAATGACATAATTCATAACACTTGTCTAGCAGCTCTTTTACCCCTATTTGCTTTTCACTTTTTTGAAAGATCAAATGAAAGAAATTTTCAGGGTAACAATTTAGAGGGAAATAACCCAGACATGCCCAGAGTATATAAAGACTTTGAGATAACCTACACGTCAGCTAAGCAGATGTAGGTACTTGGGGTCCTTTTAGCAGTCTTTTATTGATCAATCAGATAAAAGTTAAAAAAAAAAGTGAACACTATTATCAAGACGCAGTGACTGAAATTTCTATACAATGTTTTAAGAAGTAAATGATTTCTAGGGATCAGGAAGAGTACTCTCCCTTCTCTGCCAATGCCAGTTAAATTTCCTGTGCCCTATATTAATTTGGGGTTTCTGAGTTTAGAAAAAGTTATTATTTATGTCAGCCACTTCTTTTTAAAATAACTGTATTCTGTATATTTTCTGACAATTATAAAATATAATTGATTGGAGTATTTTTATAATGAAACAAAGTTTTATCTTAATATTGTGGGTGGGGTTGTTTGCTTTTTTTTTATAAAGGCTAGAGCACGAAAAGATTCTTGAAGAAAAAGCAAGCCTGCAGGATGACTATGACAATTTGCAGGAAGTAACGAAGTTTGAGACAGATCAACTGAAGCAGCAGCTTGAGGACAGAAAACAAGAAGGAGAAGCAATGAAAAATGAGCTTTGTGTAAGATAGACAAGGCTTTTAAAGGACTTTGTAGTTATTCATGTAGCCAGATTGTTTTAATTCCTGTTATTGTATCATTGATAATAAATTACACAGAAGTAATAGGTTTCCTGATGATCTGATTTGGAAGACATATCCAAAGTCTTTTAGAAAAACTTAGTGCAAGATATTTGCAAATGCAGGCTATAAGAAATATCCAATAGCATGATGATTAGTAGGTTTTTCAGCTGAAGAAATTGCTCTGGAAATGTTGAGGGAGATATGGGTTAATTAGTAAAGGAATAAAACTGCTTCAGAAAAAATCCCAACAACGCAATACTGGTGTGACCTTTCATCTCTGTGGTAGCTAAGACTAGCTTACTTATTCCATCTTTTACAAAGCGATTTCTTAAAAATTTTAATAGTAGATGTGATCTTGTTAAATTGATCTGTGCCTTTGTGGTGCATCACTGTCCTGTAATTTAGTTGATGCTGTCCTTGAAAGCCTGTCAGACTGCAGTGACTGCAAAACAGCAGTAAGGTTGCTCAAGGGCTTTTGCAAATTATTTTGCCTGCTTTTCTGCAGTGTACACTGTGCCTGCTCAGCAAGTTTGCTCTAAGTTTTCCTTTTTAGTGTTCAAAGGAATTATTATTTTAAATTCTTGATAGTCTAATATCTTGAACTGCTGGTTAGAAATTGAAAAGTACCCCCAATTAATTTATAGCTAAAAATCCTAATTTGTCTTTTCCAAGCCTTGGATATTGAGGAACATTATGGTTATATGAAATCATTATCAATGGCAGGTGAAAATAGCTCATTGTTTAGTAAAAAACAATAGTTTACTTTAGCTTTGTCCTGGACAAGTTCAAAAGATCTTTCTGTTTCCATCTAAGGATTTGTGGGAGTTTCTGTCATCTTGGGAGTTTAGATTTTTATTGTGGTTTAAATTATTCTGAAGATCTTATGTTGGAATTTGTTATAACAACATTTATTTTGGTATTCTAGAACCTCTTGAAACTCCTGAAAATGGAAAAAGAACATAATGAAAAACTAACATTACAATTACAAGAAGACAAAGAAAATAATTCAAAGTAAGTCTTAATTAGGGTTTGTTTTCATCCGATTTCATTGATTTTTTGTCTGTGCTAGTTTTTGCATTCACACGGGGATCCTGTTTGTAGAGGTGTTTTTCCCCACTTGGGTGGAGATAATTGCATAATGGGCTTATTTAATTTATCCAACTTACATTAAAATGAAGTGTTATTTTATTTAATAACATGAAAAATGTAATTTCATTACAAGTATAGTTCTTCATGTCAAAGATAAAGTTCCACCACAGATAGTATAGCTAGTAACTAAACTTAGTCTTGCATACCACTGAGAAAGTGATAGTTAAAGAACTCTTCAAAGAAAATTAAGTGCAGATAAGAATAAACTTGTATGACTTGATTCTTGTTAAAGCTCTCTTATGTTCTGATTATATTTCTCACTAGAAATATGTTTTCTTCTCCAGGGAGCTCTTGAAAGTACTTGAAGCACAGGTGGAGAAACCATCCTCTGAAATTGTGACACGGTGTGAGCAGCAGGTACAACAACAGAATCGAATTACTAAATCATGTGTTCATGGATTTCCTTGTGCATTTATAGCAGTTTCATTGATGATCTGACTGTTCTGTAGATTACCAGCAAAATAAATACTTTGTTTTGTTAAGTTACTGCTTAATTTTTCTGGTAAAATGAACAACTTAATTCCTTCCATTTTCTCCCATAGCTTTGTAAAACATACTTGAAAAGTAATTAAATCACAATTACGATTTCTTCTAGGAGGCAAAACTGCAGAAACTGGAACAGGAGCTGGCTGCTGCTGAAGAATTTATTGTTTCTTTGAAGAAGACAAATGATGCAGATAAGGTTTGGGCTTATTTATGTTACTGATGCCCAGTTTTGCAGATTACTATTCTCTATAGCAGAGATGAAAGCCCAGAGTCTTTGTCATACCTAGTAATTCTGTGAATCTAGGCAAATCTAGCCTTTTACTGTCTTGGAGCAGAATAGTAAGAAACTGGTATGCATTCAAAGAAAAACAAGATTACTTAAGGTTAAACAAAAAATAATCAAGGTAAAGCTGCCTACTGGACAAAACAGTCAAGGCATAAATGATTCATAATTCCCCTGATGATCAGCAGGGCCCTGCAGCCAGTGTTGTGTCATAATACACTAATAGAAAATATAAGAAAGGTGATATAAGAATGTGACTGTGGATATCTTTATTAATAAATCCAAAGCACTTTTACATGAAAAGACTGCTGAGGTGTCCTGAAAGCTTAAATATAGAAGTTCCCACAGTACAAGCATTTATACTGTATGTAAAACAGGCATAAGAAATCACATAGTGTTTACTTTCCAGCATGGTGCATTCGTAAGTCTAAACTGTAGTGCTTCTATTCTCCTATTAGAAACTCATGACAGCCTGTGACTAAATCAGAGGGCCAGTCTTTTCCCTTCTAGTGAACACATCAGGTTATTTAATTGATTATGTTAAGTGCTTAGAACAAAACCCAATGATTTAAT
This sequence comes from Cuculus canorus, assembly GCF_017976375.1. Taxonomy (NCBI): domain Eukaryota; kingdom Metazoa; phylum Chordata; class Aves; order Cuculiformes; family Cuculidae; genus Cuculus; species Cuculus canorus. The sequence continues at coordinate 114,044,882 of NC_071402.1, forward strand.
GACCAATTTCCTGTTACTGTTTTACCTATGCATATTGAGGCCTCAATTTCAAAGGCTGGCTGAAATTTGGGATTGACAAATTACACAGCAAAGAAAGTCCAGTAATTAAATACATGTATACAATGTATCTGGATTAACAGGTTTTTGTGTTGCAGGAAGTCGTAACTGATTTGATGAGACAGATCCAGGAGCTGAGGTCTTCAATTAATCATAAAACTGAATCCATAGATGGGCTGACAAGAGAACTCAAGGACATAAGTGTATGTTCTGTCATTTTGAAGGACATAGTATAGTTTTTCAGAAATGGAAGCAATGACATGTCTTATCATGGGTTCTCAAACAGTGTAACTTGCTGAAGCATTTTAGAAGGAAGCTTCTTTGTTTTGACATGTTGAAACCTTCTGAACATTTTATGCCTAAGGCTGTCTTGAAAACTGAACTCTTTCCACGTGGTGGGTACAGAGCACTGTCTCAAAAGGGACCTATTCATATCCTGTAAACTACACTCAGCTGACAGTCACATTCAGATTTTCTCAGAAATTGGTGATTTAAGATCTCAACAATTGAAGCAGAATTGTAAACTCATTTTTGAGGGAGTGAATTTTTGTTTCTGATATTACTGTGTTTTACATCTCAGAACACAAGCATAAAGACCTAAAACCTGTGTATTTACATCATATTTACTTATTCATAGTTATTTGTTCTGTATGAAAATAGGTCAGGTCTGCAAACTGGTAGAGGAACCCACAGAATGCTTTACATTGTAATGAACTACAAATTCAAAAGGTCCTACAGACAAAATGTTGATGAGACATCCCTACATATCTTTGGGTTTTTTAATAATGGTCTTAGTGGCTAATATGTATTGTAGCGGTTAATATATTTTAAATTAAGTATTTTCCCATTTTTTACTCACTTCAAATACATAATTTGTACAATTTAGCATGTCATTCTGATTTTAGTCATTGACACTGAGACTTTAGGCATTTGTAGTTGCCATCATAAGATTTGTGGTATCCATTTATTTGCGTTATGTTTGACAGCTTTCTTTGATAACATGTTTTCTTAAAATAGTCTAAAATTTAATTTAATGCTTTTCATAGTGCAAGTATAATCTTGTTCTGGCTGAAAAAGAAGAAAGCAAAAGAATCATACAGGATCAGGAAAAGAAGATTGAAGAACTGAAGGAAACTTTGGAGAGACGACAGCTAGCTGATAACATTGAGGTAAAATCATTAATGTTGGTATATAATAATTCGTTCAACAGACCAATTGAATGTGTTTTTTCTTAAAATATTTGCATAAAACTTAACCTCATTTTAGTTCAACCTAAACTAGTTAAGCTGTTCTTAAAGGAATTTTTCATTAAATACCTGACAAATTCTGCTAAATTATTGCATTACTTGACATAAATGTTTTATAAGCTACTTGATGAAAACCTATGCTAAAAGCCTAGTTTAATTTTGTTAATGCCACTAAGGAGTCATCAACTGAATTTAATGGTAACTTCAGATGATGCAGCTGAGAAATTAAAATAGGTAGAAGAATATATTATGTTATTTATTTTCTCGGCCCCCACTGCTGCTATATTCAGTAATGTATTTTCTTTACTCATAACTTTAACTAAAAGCTCCACCTGCTGGAACCTGATCTAGGATGTGTGGTTGATTCAACTGCAGTTTTGCTTTTTAAAATTGTGACTTTCTTTTTTACTTCTTTTTCCTGTTTCTGTTCTCAGTATTGTTTCAGTGAACATGTCCATCAGTCTAAACCACCAGCCTCTCCTTACAAGTAATTCCTACAAGGTCATCTGTTATATATGCTTACTCCGATCATATAACACCAACGGTCTTCAGAGCCGTGTTTGCTTCTCAGTACATTTAACAGACTGTCTAACAACCATGTCTAAATTTGACATTCTGGAATCCTATCTGAGTTGCCAACCAAACTGATCACTTTCTGGTTTTGGTTTGATTTCATTTTTGTTTGTTTTTTCTTTTTTTAACTGAAGTAACAGTTCTTATTACATTGTTTTTTACCCTTGGGTGTACCTGGCTTCTGCTAAAATCATCATTACTCCTTTGACTTTGTACATCAGTTAGTAATTTCCTTCATGCTTTCTTGACTGGACAAGAAAAACTAATCCAAGATGGCATTTAAAATGCTAAGTACTGCTTCTTCTAGATTAACACGGCGTGTGTAGGTATGATGCCAAGACAATGGATATGGAAAACATGCTGAAACAAGAAATTTATAGATGAATGCTTGCTACAATTCATGATGAAAAAGTGGAGGGGAAAGGAAGATGCTTGTAGCTGTTAGCAGTCTTGGCAACAATGAGAAAACATCTTGGAACAACTGCTCTAGAGTATAATTTTTACATTTTTTTTTCTTTACTCATCCCATTACTTAAAATAGAGAGACCTTCTGTGTGAAGATTTGCATCATACCACCGAGCAGCTCATAAGACTGACAGAGGCCTCTAAGAAACATGATTCATTGCTTCAGTGTGCCCAGGAAGACATAAAAAAGAAAGAAGCTTTAATCCAGGAACTGAAAGAACAGGTAAAACAAGAAAATTCTGCTGATAAACTTCATGTGAGTGAGCTGTGATTAATTGTAGCTTCCAGAAAAGGTTTTACTTGCAAATTTAGAGCATCTTGTATGCAGTACTCTTGGTGAAGATCAATGCTCTTTCTTGTAAAAGCAAAGGAGTAGTTAAAAAGCATCTTAACAAACACTAGATAATTTTTAAATACTTTGGAAACAGTGTCTAGAGATCACAAAAATGTTTACTCTGAAAGCAGAGTAAAATTATCAGTACTTAAAATAACAGCATCCTGAGGTTATAAGTAGTGTAACAGAGGGGTTTACTTTTTCCTTTGCTTAACACTTATCCACAAACTATATGATTATGTAGTGGAGATAATAGTTGAGCTCTATAAATTAGGCAGTAAGAGTGAGAACTTTTGCAGACCTTATAGTTATTTTAAGCATTTGTCCAAATTTTAGCTCTGTCACAACTGTCATAGTGGTAAGAAATATATTAGTGTTGGTGAAAACTCTTAATAGGGATAAGTTATTTTGCAAAGAGTCCTTTTGTCATGTTAGCGTGCTCTCTTTGAGGAAACTGGTTAAATCTATACCACTAAAACCTATGTATCAAATCATGTTTTGGCCAGTAATGTTTGTGAACAAAGTTCATAATAGTTTTTCTGTGCTAGCAAGCCCTTTGAAAGGCCGACTGTGTTAGCAAGGCAAAAAGAATCAAATACCAACCAACAAGAACAAAATTCATATTAATTACACAGTGTATGTATATTTTCAAAAATGCTTGTTATATGCAACTATCGAATGATTAACAGTTGATAAGTAAATATAGAAAACAGTTATGAAAATAAAGTCTGAGGTAATCTAAAATAACTTGTGGTGTACTTAAGTTTGTTCAAAATAGAGAACTAGGTGCTGTTTCTTTAATATTTTGTGTATTATGAGCTAATTTAATTCTAATTGGGGTTTCTTAAGCTGGACAAAATGACAGAAGAACTGGAGAAGAGAAAGAATGAATATGAACTAAAAATGAAGCAAATAGATTGCTTTGTGGACTCCTCTTCAGTAACATTTCCTCAGGTATGGCATTTGAGAGAAACATTTTCATTGTAATGACTGTTAAAACTTATTGAAAAGGACTGAAACTTTACATCAGGGCTTGGGGCTGGGGGCAGAAGCAACAAAGTATCAAGAATGGTCAAATCCCATTCACCTTGTTAGTAACTTAAATGTACCATTGATGATTTGTCTGCTAGGAATCTATAAACTTATGTCTCTAAGTATTAAAACATTTAACCAATACATAGGGGAAACAGTTCTTCACTAATGGTTTTTGGGGTTTGTTTCTTTTAACTTGCCAGTGTCCAAAAACTCCTCCCAATTTTGATGTGAATTTGGCAAAGCTCTTGGAAACTCATGAGCAAGAAATAGCTGATAGAAGGGCTTCTGCAATAAATCTGGAGCACCTTGTATATGAACTGAATGAAGAACGAAGTGCTAAAAATGATGAAATTCTAAGGCTGAAGGTACTATGATTTAATCTCTACAGGCAATTGGTAAGGTTAAAATAAGATGGAATACAGAGCTCAGATTTTTAATAAGCTCTGCTTAGTAGTGTCCCCATTAAAGGAGGAAGGCAGTTCTCGGTCTTCTTTTTACCTAGGCTGGTAACAAAGGGTGACGCTTGAGATACCCAAACATCTCATTTTCCCAAGGATTGAGTTGTTTCATGTTTATGAATATCAAATGGTAACATAACTTTTGCTGATGAAATTGTTCTGAATTACTCCAAATCAATTTTCTAATGAAACTGTAAATGGAGTGGTGATGCAGATCTTTGCCAGAGAACTGTGCTTGTTTTCTGAGGAAGTTTTTTGTTCTATTTTATTCAACAACATGATCTACTAGAAATGAAAACAGGAATTGCAATTTCATCATCAAATAAAATGTTTCAAATTTCACTTGCTTAGGAGCAATTAAATGAGATGGAGAACTTGCGTCTGGAAATGCAGATACTGATGGAGAACAATAGGAATTTACAGAGCCTTGTAGAAGCTCAGAAGCAAAGCAAGAACAGGTAGAGTAAAATAAAAAAAACTGTCTTAGCTTGAAGCAATTGAGTGAGATAAATTTACAGGTTTTATTTGAACTACAGTCTTATGTGTTGTTAGTATAATTAGAGATTCACTCAGCCTTTTCTATGAAAATTTACTGTCTTGTAGACTTTTATTACCTTTAAATTACAAATTCTTAAATACAACAAAGTTTTATAAAGGAAATGGAAATAGTGTCAAAGAATTACATGCGTCGCCATTTCTGTCTAACATGCAGTTGTATAGTTACTACATTTTTAATTCCTATCACTAAAACATTAGTTTCTCTATACTGTAACAAGGGAAGATGTGATGTTCTTGGAATATGAAATTTTAAACACTTTCAGAGTTGTTTCAAGATGTTCAGTGTTCTGGGTATGAACGTGTGTCAAGACAACTACACCCATTTTCTGGTTTAATCTGAGTAAGATGTTCTTAAGACTGCTTACTCTGTGAGAAACTTTCCCCATTCTTGAACTTCCTAGTGATCAGAAACATCCTGATGTTCAGTACCTCAAAGAGAAGGAGGACGAGATTGCTGAAGAACGACTGGCTAAGGTATGTTACCCTTTTCATGCAGCACTACTTTGCTGTTTCCCTACTTTGTAGTATTAAACATATTTTCTTATATTTCGTGGCACTGAAACAAACATTGATTTCTAGTGAATTCTAACAGATTACAGAGCATAGTACTTGGCTCTTAAGGTTTCTGTCTTGGTCTAACAAAAATGAATTCAGATCACTAAATCTGACTGATCCCCACAGAGTTGGAAAGTGAAGATTGTGTCACTTGCAATGTCAAGGCTTTGCCAAAGGAAACTTAATGCTGCAGCAGAGATTGAAGGCAAAATAATCTCCTGTCAGAGCTCTGCTGTGTATGAATGGGCAGAAGTATTGCTGTGAGTCATTTGTTCTGGCATGAAATTGGTATTACATCCGTATAACAAAGAGATGAACTTCTAATGAATGCCAGAGATGTGAGTTTCTGGGCAGTAGGATACAGAATGGGATACTTGGCATCAGTTAAGTGACAAATAATTTTACATATATATATGTATATTAAACATTATTAATGTAACTAATATTTTGAACTCTTACAGAATAAAGCAGTGGAGGAGATGATGAAAATCAAAGCAGAGTAAGTTTAATATTCTTCAGTGAACTGGAGACTTGTATTAAAATCATTAATACCAAAAAGGTATATTTAAGCAATGGGAATTCAAGATCTGAAACTAAAAGATGCAATTTGGAAATGTTGATTACACTTCGCAAGGCACATTGTGTTCTTACCATCCCTCATCAGTAGGTGGTAGTAGCACCCATTACTGTATTTTCTGAAAGGGTAGCATTATATCAGGCAAATACTCTAAAATAGGTGGAACAACAGAGAAACTTAAATTGGAAGGGACGTTTTGAATTGTTTAAAATTGTCTTTTTTTAATTCCTTTACATACAGTGATTTCTAAGCAAATTTTTTTGAAATAATGTTAATTTCTTTATTGATATTATAAATATTTTATAATTTTAAACTTAATCTAATACTTCACTTTTTATTCTGTTTTATTTTTTGCACTTTGGCTTGAAAAATTAAAATTGTTTATTGTTAGAGGACTCCTAGATCACATTTGCGCTATTGTGCAAGTAGTCCTTGAAGTTCAAGTGGTTTGCACTTGGATGGATAGTAGTGAAGGGATAAAATACTGAATTAGGAGTTGAAAATCAGTTTGAAATTGTTGTTCCTGTTACTCTTTTCCTAATCCATTCATAGTGGCTGAATCTCCTAATGGTTGAATTCTTTACATTTAATGAAATGCTTTCTATGTAAGTAGCTTCTTCTAAGAAGACACGGTCTTTTCAAAAGTAATTGATACTAAATTTTCCAGAAACCTTAGTTTTGATTAGGGGTTACTTTGCTCTTCAATGTGTTGGGTTTTCATACCTGTCTGGTCTCTGAAGTACGCTTTATAACAGTGCTACATTGTCTTATGGGAATAAATAATGTACAAAGAAGAAAAAATTATTTTGTCATCAAGAAAATGTCTTGACAAATGCAGCAAATGAATGCTGGTTTTATACCATAGGTCTTAAACACTGGTGAAACAAAACTGATGATAAAAATACTTTAATGTATGCAATACTCAGACATGCAAAATGACTGAAGTTGATATAATTAGAAGACAGGCTGCTAAGTTTGATGGCATGCTTTCGTAGTCTGTGAGCTCAATGAATAAAAACATATTCAGTAGACAGGACGTCTATCCAAAGCGGTGGTCCTTCTGCTATGAGGCCAAACAAGCTCAGGCCATCTCTGAGCTGTTCAGAGACGTTTCCGAGCAACAAGGCTGTTGGGCAAATGCCATACACAAACAAGTAATTTATGGGAAACTTGAAGAGCAGCGGAGTTCATCTGGCAAATTTACACGCCTTAGATGAATTCTTAGCATTCTTGTAGGTGAGGTGTCTGTTTTCTTTCACAAGTGCACTTGTATGTAAACAACATATTTCCCAAAAAGAAGAGCAACTCCGAAACACTAGTGAAGAGATTGTATCAAACTCAAGAGTTGTGAAGCAAAATGTAATTTTTCCTTTTGTTATCACTCAGTTCTAGGGAAATTAAATTGTCTTAAAATTATATTTTTAGAAGAGGCTGCTTGCATTTCTGGGGATGACTTAATAATTCTGTTGTATGCCACTTCAGATTTTTTAATACTGTATGATGCTTTTACATTCACAGATTAGAAGAGACCAAAAATACCCTCAAAATCAAAGAGAATACTTGTCTTGAAATGAGTCTGGAGATGGAACGAACAAGAGCTTTGGAGCTGAAAGCATTTCATGAGAAAGAAGAAATAAGATCAAAACTGGAGGAAACATATGAAGAGAAAGACAGAATTGGAAAGGTTCTATACATATAAATTTTTTTGTTGTCTTTACAGCTGAATCTTATTCAGCAGAGGTAGAGCTGTTGCTAACCGGACAATATTCTTAATTAATTAGCAATCAAAGACTATCTCTGAAAATGTTTTGTCTTGCGGTGTAGTTATATTCTAATGTTGTTTGCTGCACTAGTGGAACTCTGGGTACGTAAATCACTGTTGCAATTCTTAATACAAATCAAGTGATGCTTTTGCCCTATAGAGGGATCTAACGTAGTACCCAAGGACACGTAAGACAAATACTTTTTTCCTGAATGAACCAACTCTTGCATCATGTGTTACAACAAGCTTAAATGTTAGTATCTCAGTAGTTGTACAAAAGCTATTTCTTCTGAAAAGAGATGGGGAGGGGCTAGAGTTAAGAGGTACGCGATGTGTTTATTAATTACAGGAAATCGACTTGCTGAGGAAGCAAGTTGACTGTCTTGCTGAGGAGAACGGGAAGTTACTTGGTCATCAAAACCTAAACCAGAAGATTCAGTATCTTGTGAAACTGAAGAAAGATTACGCTAAACTTACTGAGGTGAGTTGAAGAGTAGAATACAGATGAAGTCATGGCCTTATACAGGAGAGAGCTAAGCTTTGAGAATGAAAACTACAATTCTTGCTCCTCTGTTGGAAAGTAATAAATAGCTCTCAGTTTATGCAGTTGTGTAGGTCATGGCTGATCTGTCTCCTCACAGGCCTTACCAAGAATCGTCCCGTTTTATTTCCTCAAGTACACAATGTATAGAACACTTGAACAAATGTCAATACCACTTACTTAGAAATATGAAATAAGTGAGTATAATTTTCTTAATACGTCCGTATTTTTTCTGTTTTACAGGAGACTGAAAAACTACGAGTTGAAAATGCTTTTTTGAAAGAATCAAGAAAATGTGACACATGTAGACACCAGGATCATAGGCTATAATGACACAAAACTGCAGAGCCATGGTTTTTAAAGTGTACAGAATAAGCAAAAAATATTTGTCAAACTTGAGGTTTGCTGTAGTCTCAGACTAATCAAGTCTTTCAGTTACTGTTAGTGAAGAAATTTATTCCAGCTAAGTGGGCAGCTTTTAGTGACCTTCCTATAATTTTTCAAAATCCAATCTTGTGTTGGTGCTGGGAGATACTTCCTTGAAACCTTTGTGCCTGCCAAGGAAAAGCTTTCACACTGGGAACACCCCTGGATTTTTGTTTCTTTGTATGTTCTTTTATTCAGGCTCTTACCTCTTCTGAAGTACTACATTTCCACCAGAGCCAAGTCTTTAAAAGTGTAATTCTTTATGATTTTTTTATTGTTGTTGTTGCTAAACATAGGAGGTTTTTACTGCTTTAAAGTCAGTCAAATTTATTAACTTTTTTTAAATAACCCGTAACTTTCATATTGAATTTTGTTCAATAAAGCACAAATGTGAATTTAGTAATAGACTTGTAAATAGTACTATAAATACCTTTATGGTTTGTATTCTTTTTTTTTCTGTTTGAAATTAAAATGCTTTTTAAATGTTTTTCCTCTAGTATAAACTTAATGCAGACTTCGAAAGAACTTCCTGCTAATGTAGAAGCATTTTGCAACCATTTTCTTGTGAAACAAAAGTCAGAAATGTTAAACAAGATCTGAAAATACACAGGACCTTTTTAGGAGGATAACGCAAGTTCCTTTAATTGCACTTAAACTGAAATTTTTATTATTGGAACGCAAAACACCGATTTATATGCCAGTGTCAAACACCTGGGTGTTTTGCTTTTTTTTTTACTGTCAGTAATACAATAATTCAATTTTTGGCAACTTTGAACATTGCTACTTTTGCCCACAAGTGATGGGGCAAAAGAGAACACAGACAAAGATGTCAAGTCAGCTGTAGGATACCTTGAGAATCTCCTCGGCATTTGTCTGAGGGAAAGAATTTCCTCCAGCTTCTCTGTGAGTTCCAGAGTCCTTATCCTGTATGCTTGTTTCCTCTTGAACTTCAGTGTGGACTGTGAAAAAAGCTCTCAAATTGGGGAAGTTTTTTGTTCTGCAGACAAGTAATAATAGAGAGCAGAAGTAACTAACGATGATTACTTAGCAGTCTAGAGGGGTTTGTCTTGGACCACACAACTGTTGTATCCTGTGGACTGCTTTTTTTCATTGTTGTTGCCATGTTCTGAGCTTACAAATGTTCCTTAAAGCCTCTGTCTGTCTTGTATTACTGTTTTCTGACTGTTTCCATGCAAGCAGGGTTTTCTGTCCCTCCCTTGGTGGGAAGGCATGGTCCCTGCTGCACGTTGTTTACACGTGAGCCTGTCTCTGTGTTGTCTGTCTACAGTAGGACTTGCATTGTTCTCTTTTTATAAGAAATAAAGTCTTTGTGTATATAAATTGTTTATGCATCTAAATTGAGTGTATATATATTTACTGTGTATATAAATGTTGGAACGGGTTTAGAAGAGGGCCATGAAGATGATCAGAGGGCTGGAGCGCTACCTGAGCCTTTGAGCAACCTGATCCTAGTGGAAGATGTCCCTGCCCAGGGCAGGGGATGTTAGAACTGGATGATCTTTAGGATCCGTTCTAACCCCAACTAGTCCTATGATTCTTTGAGAGCCCAGCTTAGGGCTGAGCTCCTCTGTCCCACCTGGAGAGTCTGTATCAAGCTAAAAGTGATACAGTGCTTGCAGAGCATCAGGGCAGGGACCTGAGCTGTGTGGTCCGGGGGGGAGCTGTGGGAACCCAGTAAATCAGCATGACTTGGTATATCCCTCCAGTTCTTCACCCAGGTTCACCTCTGCTATAAGGAGAGGCTGGGAGAGCTGGGATTGTGCAGCCTGGGGACGAGAAGGCTCTGGGGAGACCTCGTGGCAGCCTTTCAGAACCTGAAGGGAGGGAGGGGCTTTTTTACAAGGGCATGGAGTGATAGGACATGGGAGAACAGCTTTAAATTGGAAAGGGGAAGATTTAGAATAGACATTTGGAAGAAATTCTTCACCATGAGGGTGATGAGATACGGGACCGGGTTGCCCAGGGAAGTTGTGGCTGCCCCATCCCTGAAGGTGTTCAAGGCCAGGTTGGATGGGGCCTTGGGCAGTCTGATCTAATGGGAGGTGTCCCTGCCCGTGGCAGGGGGCTTGGAACTCTATGGTATTTAAGATCCCTTCCAACCCAAATCATTCTATAATTCATTACCTGGTGTCCGGGGTGGAATGATCTAGGGTAAGAGCATTCTTAGAGGGGAGGTTTAGATTAGATATTAGAAATTTTTCCCTGTGAGGGTGATGAGGTACTAGAACAGGTTGTCCAGGGAAGTTGTGGACTCCCCATCCCTGGAAGTGTGCAAGGCTGGGCTGGATGGAGCTTGGAGCAACCTGTTCTGGTGGGAGGTGTCTGGTTCAACCCTCCATGGCAGGGGCGTTGAACTAGATGATTTTTAATGTCCTTTCTAACCCAAACCACTCTGTGATTGTATGATATGGGATTTTCAAAAGCACAGAAATAGAAGAGGTGCCTGATCACCGCTTACATCAGGAGAACATGGTCTGAGCAATCTGAAAATTCCATAAGGAAACATCTGCTTCTGTAGGATTTACTAAACTCTGCTTTAAACAACTTCACATAACTTCAGTCTGAGATACTCTTGGATTTGGTGGCAGGACTAAGATGTGCTTTGTTTCACTCCCATCTTCAATGCTCATCTAGTAGATGTTCTTTTATGTGAGGGGTTTGAACAGGGTGGTCTTTGAGGTCCCTTTCAATACAAACCATTCTATGATGGCTTTAAATTGTGTTGGAGGCCGGGGCACAGATTTAGACTAGAGGAGGAATTTCTTCGCCATGAAAGCGGTGAGGCACTGGCCCAGGGAAGTCGTGGCTGCCCCATCCGTGGAGGTGTTCAAGGCCAGGTTGGATGGGGCCTTGGGCAGCCTGATCCAGTGGGAGGTGTCCCTGCCCACGGCAGCGGGATGGAAATGAATGATCTTTTAAGGTCCCTTCCAACCCAAACCACTCTATGATTAAATAGCATCCATAGCCCGTCGTAACATCCACCCTTTCCCACCCCCTCCCGCCCCCTCCCCTCCCCCGGTCCCTCCCCGCGCTGGGCGGGGCTCGGGGCGGCGATGGCGGCGCTGCCGGCGGTGGCCGCGGGGCTGCTGGGGGCGGTGGCGGCGGCTGCGGCGAAGCTGGCGCTGGGTCCGTGGGTAAGGCAGGACGGGGGTGGTGCGGGGCAGCGGCTGCCACCATCCGGGCCTCCGCTGCCCCTTGGGTGCCCTGGGCGGGTTTGCTGGGGAGCGGGTGCCCGGTGCTGATGGACACGGAGCGGCCCGGGCGGGGGGGGGGTTGGGGGTGGGGTGCCGGGGGCCAAACCCGGCGCTGAGAGCTCTGGTTTGACGTCATTTCTACTTCCAAAAGCAGGATGCTTCTACGCCTGAATTCAGCGTCACACGCTTGTTTCTCAGTCTTCTGCTTTGGGGATAATGTCACATAGAAGCATAGAATCACTGGGTTGGAAAAGACCTTTGAGATTATCAAGCCCAACCGTACCTGTCCAATACTAAATCACGTCCCCAAACACCTCATCCACCTGTCTTTTAAACACCTCCAGAGACGGTGGCTCCACCACCTCCCTGGACAGCCTGTTCCAATGCCTGATAACCCTTTCGGTGAAGACATTTTTCCTAATGTCCAATCTAAACTTCCCCTGATGGAGCTTGAGGCCATTCCCTCTTGTCCTGTCACTTGGGAGAAGAGGCCAACACCCACCTCTCTACCAGCTCCTTTCAGGAAGTTGTAGACAGCAATAAGGTCTCCCCTCAGCCTCCTCCAGGCTAAACAACCCCAGTTCCCTCAGCCACTCCTCATAAGACTTGCTCTCCAGTCCCTTCACCAGCTTTGTTGCTCTTTGGACACACTCCAGGGCTTCAATGTCTTCTCTGTAGTGAGGAGCCCAAAACTGAACACAGTATATGAGGTACAGCCTCACCAGTGCGGAGTACGGGGGCAGAATCACTTCCCTGATCACCTTTCTCCCTTGTTCTATTTCTCTTCAGTCATGACAAGCTCAGAGAGGTAGAGCAGCTGATTTCCATTGTGCTGCTCAGCTGATGTGTTCATCTTGTGAGCTCTGCTGGGGCGTTTATAATGAATGATCTTTATCTCAGTTGTGTTTCTCAATTCTCGTTGTGCTTAAGCTTACGTGAGACTGGTGAACTTATATCTGTGGTGACCTCTTGCACAGGCAGCATGAATGGGGAAATGTTGAGGTAGACAGCATAAACTTATCGTAGAACAGAATCGTAGAGTCCTTAAGGTTGGAAAAGACCTCTAAGATCATCAAGTCCAGCTGCCAGCTCAACACTACTGTGCGTACTAAACCATGTCCTGAAGAGCCACATCTACATGGTTTTTTAACACTCCCAAGGATGGAGATTCCACCACTTCCCTGGGCAGCCTGTTCCAATGCTTCACCACTCTTTTGGTAAAGAAATTTTTCCTAGTGTCCAATGTAAACCTCCCCTCTCAGGCTCTCTGAAGGCCATTTGCTCTCATCCTAACATTTGTTATTTGTTTGAAGAGACCAGTATCCACCTCACTACAACCTCCTTTGAGGTAGTTGTAGAAGGCAATAATGTCTCCCCTCAGCCTTCTCTTCTCCAGACTAAACAGCACTGGTTCCCTCAGCCACTCCTTACAGCACTAGTTCTCACCAGCTTCATTGCCCTTCTCTGGACATGCTGCAGCACCTCAACGCCTTTCTTGTAGTGAGTGGCCCAAAGCTGAACACCGTATTCAAAGTGTAGCCTCACCAGTGCGGAGTACAGGGGGATAATAACTTCCCTGTCATAAAAGGCATTGAGGAGACCCATTTAGATGTAGCACGAGTTGTTTCTCATATGGCAAAGGTACATTTGGACTTGAAATCCAAAGGAGAGCCTACAAGAGAAAATAGATCGGAAAAAATAATCCAGCCTTACATACGAAAAAAAATCGACTTGTATGATTGTATGGATGATTAAAAAAGCAAAACCTCAGCACTCGCCAATCCTGTTGATCCTTAACAATATATAAGAAAGGGTGCTGGGGAAAGATGAGGTGCTCAGGGACATGGTTTAGTGGCAGATAGGAATGGTTGGACTCAGTGACCCAAGAGGTCTTTTCCAACCTGGTGATTCTATCATTCTGCCAGCAGGTCAAGGCAGGTGATCATTCCCTTCTACTCAGCATTGTTGAGGCCACACCTGGAGTGTTCTCTCACATTCTGGGCTTTTCAGTATGAGAGAGAGAGAGACAGACCAGAAAGAGTCTAGCCAAGGGCCACAAAGATGATGAAGGAACCAGCAATTCTCTCCTATGAGGGAAAGGCTGAGAGAGCTGGAACTGTTCAGCCTGGAGAAGAGAAAGTTCAGGGATATCTTATCAATGTGTATATATACCCGAAGGAAGGACCCACAGAACCAGAGGTGATGGGCACAAACTGAAACACATGAGGTTCCCCCTAAATGCCAGGAAACATTTTTTCATGGTGAGGTTGGCCAAGCACTGGCACAGATTGCCTAGAGAGGTGGTCGAGTCTTCATCCTTGAGGATATTCAGAAACCATCTAGACACAGTCCTGGGCAGCCTGCTTTATGAGCAGGAGGGTTGGACCTAGTGATCTCCAGAGGTCCCTCAACCATGCTGTGCTACTGTGATTGTGTTTCATTTTTCTGGACAAATTGGTTCCTTCAGTTACTTCTTTGAGGCCCATTCTAGGTGATAGTTATGAACTAAATTGATCCATTTAGCTGTAGAACTAACTGGGTTTCAGGTAAGTGCTGTAATCTTCCTTTTAGCTTAAATTGCACAGTACTGTAGACACATTTCAGTGGGGTCGCTATTTGAATCCTACACACAGATGTTTCTGCAGAGGGTGACAGAAATCTGAGGAGTTTTGTGTTTGAGAGAGAAATACAGAAGTCTGAAAATAAGTCTAAAAGAGCAGCCATTGCTTGTGCAGCTTGGAAAGTGGCAGCAAATGTTGGAAGTGTATTGACACTCCTAAGAGGTTATGACGTAAGCTAGCAGGATACTCGACAGCAGAACTAAGGTGGATTTCCTGGCCAGAAGGGTGTGTTGTAATGGCCCAGCCTGAAAGCAGCCTGAACGAGGAGGGGTCATTTCACTTGAACAAAAGGTTTCCTTTACTTTCCCCTGCCAAACTTCATCTAAAATTACTTCTGCACTGCAAGGAGGAATTCTTGATTATCTGAAATGTACACTGAAATTAATCTCTTAGTAAAGTAATGAGAACAGTAAGCCTTGACTCACTGGGCTGGCTCAGCTGAGACCACAGCATGGGAGAAATTTATACCTCCCTCCTTCCTTGTGGGGAACACCTAGGGATGTTCCCGTCTTTCTGCCTGCATGCCATTGTGATGACTGTTCCTCTGCCCAGGAGGAAGAGAGACTGGCCTTTCTCTGGATAGCCTTCCTCCTGGGCATATGCCACCTGCAGGGTATACATTTCCCTGGCAATAGTAGATGAGAAGAACCTATGGGTTCAGGGTCATTTTTAAAGATAGCTTAGCTGCTGTGATGTTGGGAACCAGCTTTGTCCCAGCACTAATAGATTCACAGACTAATTCAGGTCAAGCAGAACCTCTGGAGGTCTCTAGTCCCACCTCTGCTCTGCAACAGGTTGCTCATGTCCTTCTCCATTCAAGCTTTTAATATCTCCAGGGTTGGAGAGCCCATGACATCTGTTCCAGTGTTTGATCACTGTTGTTTTCTCTTGTATCAGATCAACACTTTACTTGTTCTAATCTTTACTTGCTGCCTCTTGTCATATTCCAATATACCCTGGAGAAGGGCCTGGGCCTCATCCTCTCTATGCCCTCAAGAAGGTGGTTAAGGACCGTATTAAGGTTTCTTTTTCTTAAGGCCCTTTTTCCTAACAGCATAGCTGAGTACGCTCTTTCTGATCCAGAAACAATATACTGAATTTAGGTGAAACATAGACAAGTGGTTTCCCCTCTCATCTCTTTACTTCCAAGTCTGCCAGCCCACTAGAGGTGTATGTGGATGTACACAACTGTCCTGAGCATGGTAGAACTGGTTGCACAGGCAAAGGGTGAAACTGGAAGGCAAACTTCATCCCACAGTGAACTGTAACACAGCAGCAGGTTTCTTCTTTGGAAGGCCAGTAGCAGCTGGACATGGTTGTGCCACTTACACCTCTCTGCAGAATTGGCTGTGGCAGCAGTGGGAAAGCTGAGCACTTCGCTAGTGGGAATTGTTTTGGATCATTTACCATTGTCCTTACGAAGTTTGGAGACTTTTACACAAGAGGGGCAAAACAGAGCCAACACCATAACCATCCCTCTCCGTCATGGGGTTGACCTCTGAGAGCTCATGCCAGTCAGTGAGCGGCTTTACAGCCTTTTCCTTTTAACGTTGTACTTACTACATCACTTGCTTCAGAAGTCCCTGTGGCATCTCCTGGCTTGTGGTTGGTAGTTTCTCCTGAGAGGAAGCAGAGCACAGATGGTGGCCCCACTGATTTGGGCAGCTTGCAGGGGGCCACAATGCAGCTGTTCCCATGGGGCAGGTTCTGCCTCTCAGCTGCATTTGCTGATGGCTTTACACCTACATTTGTGTCTGCTTCAAGATAGATCCCACCATAGAGGGATCCATGAGTGAGACAACAGGCCATGAAAGCAGGAGTGCTATGGACTTAGACAGTGCCTTGCTTTCCATTGCCCTCGTCTGGTCCCTGAGTGTTTGTGAAAGTTGTTCTGGCTGTGATTTCCTCCCCTGGTGTCTTCTTCATCCCTTCAAGTACACAACACCCAGGAACTAGGGAGATGGCTGCTGCAGCTAAAACTATGAGTGTGGGGAGAGACTGTGAACGGTGAAGGATTTTTAGGCAAAACTCTGCCCTTTTTTCAGAATGAGGCTGTTATGTGTCTTGTCAGATTGTCTAAGGAGAGAGATCTTTCTTTAGACGAACGAGTGGTTTGCAACCACACTGGTCTCAGCCCGAATTCACAAGTGATGGGTCCTGGACCACATGCAGAACCAGCACGTACAGCTTGAGTGTTCCTCTCTGGCAGTGCTGAATTTTTCCATACATCTAGCACTGAGTGAAGAGCATTTCACTGGATTGCATGTGCACCACGTCAGGAGCTTGAGTGCTTTCTGGAGTTTGGCTTCTGGTGTGGCAGCTGCCAGGATATGCCAGGGTTATTCTCCATCCAGGGCTGTTTCCTCACTTCTGTTGTCTTCTGCGATTTAATAGATTTGTCTTCATCTAATACCAGATGTAATTCAGCTTCAAGCCCATACCATTAGGTTTTGTTTCAAAGTGCCTATGAATTACTGAGAGTGAATGAGTGGTTGGTGAGAATACATGAGTTTTTCCCTTTCTTCCTACAGCTGCCTGTGCTGTTTCGCATCAGCTGTGTTGGCTTGGTGTTTGCTTGCAATGCGGTCATGTGGACAGTCTTTGCAAAAGCCCTGCGACTTTCCTCCTCCTCGGCTGCTGTCTCTGTGACAACAATGGCCTCCAACTTCATCTCTTCGGTGAGTATATCCAGTGAGTATACGAGGCTTGGAGGAGCCCAGTGATCTGGGGATGGTCACACAGGATGCACAGCCAGCATCACTGGCTGCAAAGGGGGAGGCGTTAAATGATCACCTTGGACGTCAGCTGCTCTGCCTGTTGTTCATGGCAGAGGCCTGTCTAGAGGGGCAGCAGCTGTATGGTTTACTGATCTTTTCTAATTGTCAGTGAGAGCCGGAGCTGGGAGCGTTTCTTTGTTTTGCTTTTCCTTTGCAACACCTCACCTGTTACAAGCCAAAACCACCCTAGCAGGGTATGAAGATGCACTGCCTCTAGTGAGAGCAAGAGCATTTTTGACCTGCAGGTTTTTCTGCTCGCTTTTCACTTTCGGCAGCTGGCCACATTTGTTTCTGTGCTCCGACAACTCAAAGCCAGTTTATGGTGGCGTCCAAAACTCGAGTCAGTGGGGTCATTTTTTTATCAACCAGAGTCTCCCAGTCAGCTGGATGTTTGGCTCCTGAGAGGTTCTGGGAAGATAGCAAAGCTTACATCCATCTGCTGAAATCCTGTTTTGGGACCACAATGTGGGTGTGCTTCCAGCCTGGATTGTAGAGTAAGTCATCTTCACCTTCACCTGCAGCAGAAGTTCCCGTAGCTCTGGCAGTGCAGGAGACTTTGGAGTGGCTTGGCCCAGCGAAGTTTTGTCTCTGTCTTTTCTTTCAGGCCATCCTGGGCAAGCTTCTCTTTGGGGAGACGTGGACGCCTCTGTGGTGGGTTGGCCTTGCTGTGACGCTCTGTGGCCTCATGCTGCTGCACACTGCTGCACCCCAGCTAGGACAGTTTCTGGTGGAGAAGAAGGAGACATGATGGCTGCTGGAAGGGGCGCAGTGCCATGCTGGCCCTCACCCATTGCTGTCCTGCCTCATGCTGGTGGCCCTGGTCCCCAGACAACTCCGAACACGCCAGCCACAGACCTGCTGACCCCTGCTCATCTGCTGATGTGCCAGCTTATGAAGTCATGTTGGTTGCATCTTTCCTAGCAGGCTGGCGGTGGTGTGGCGGCAGTGACAGCCTCAGAGGGAGCTGGTCTGCTCTGAGTCAGTATCGTGGAAATCAGGGCCAGAGACTTATCAGCTGCTCCTCCTCTTCACACCTAGCAGCTGCAGAGCTTTCCCAGTTCGGGGAAGGTGGAAAGTAAACATAATGGCTGTGGAAGGTGCCTGTGCATTGGTACTTTTCCATAAGATGACCCTTCCCAAAATAGAAAGGCAGTCAGAAGCAGACAGTGAAGGCGGCTGATATTTCTGCTCTGCTGTGTTTAACTTTCCTCTCTGCCTCTTGAAATGGCCCTCTGCCTACCCTAAGCTCCTGCTGCTGGTAAGGCTGTGGAGCCTTTCATTAATTCCTCCAGCTTCCCCTACCTATCACATAAGCCTTTTAACTTGCCATTGGATCTAACACCTGTAATTCTGGCTTTCCCATTTCTGACATCTTACTCACTGTAAGGTTGCTGCTTTATCCTTTAAACTCTTAAACAGGATGGGGTTTTATTTGCCGTTCCTGCTCTGTGTGGGTCAAACTAGTTTTGGGAGAATACAACAGGCTGCACTTGAACAGTCAGCTGCTTTTACTGAGTGTCCATGTTCAACACATCCCCCCACCTTTTGGTTGGAAATTGCTTTAACACTTGGTAAAATGGAGTTTCTCAAGCAACATGGGTTTTCACACCTCTGGATGATGCTGATTCCCATTTGTGCAGTGTAATCAGCCGGATCACCGGTACCCATGTATGTGTCAAATATTGGGTCAGCGATTACTCTCTGTTCATGATGAGACATGTCGTCAAGGTGTACATGTCAGGAATCATCATTCTTAAGGTATCGACTTCTTTCCCCTGCACACACATCTTGTTTTACTCGGAGTTTTTTTAAGTGCAATCCTAATCGAGAAATACAATGATATCTAAAAGTGTATGCATCATGCTGGTGATACAACTTGTTTGCTCTAGGCTTGCCAGGTTGTCTCTGTGGTCTCGTAATCACAGAAAGTGAGTCACAGTTGTGGCATGTGCAGAAAACCTAAGGACACGTTTCTGCGAGCCTCTATATCAGAACTTGTCAGGTTTGTCATTACTGGCAGCTATGCACCCTGTCTCACAGAAGTGTAAAAATAGACTTGCAGCTGGAAATGCCCCTGGAGTTGGGTTTGTGCCTTTTCTTTCTTTTTATCAGCTAGATGAAAAGTCAGTGTTCCAAGAAGAGGCTGGGAGCAGTTCTAAGCCCCCTGCTTCAGAAGAGCATCCTAGCTTGTCACATCCAGCAGCCTTGTTCCAAGAAGGAAAAAGACTTTGACTCTCCCCTTGGTGTGCTCATAAGTCTCCTCTCCAAACAGAGTAGCTACATGTGTGGTGATGAAGAGGGCAGAGTGCTCTGAGTGCCTTTCCTCCTTGCCAGCGGGAGTCTTCACACCCAGGGAGCAATTTGGTAAGCAGCAGGGGCAAAACAGGGGCTTGACACGGTGCCTTAACATCCCTTATATATTTGTGGAGATGACAACCAAGAGTCATGCATTTCTAAGTACATCAAGTCTTAGACCTTTGTATGCTATGGAGAAATAATGAAGTCTGCAAGCCTCATTTGTTTGCCTGTGTTATTAACTCTCAGCCAGCTGTAAGCTATGGCCCCCTTTGTGCAAACAGCAGGAGAAGGCCTAGGCTCTCTCCTCTCTGGTTACTTTGGTCATTGGCCCTATTCCTAACAAACCTTTTGAAAAGTTTTAACATGGACTGTCTCAAAAGTGACGTTTCTTTATTACAGTCATTGTTTGAGGTCAAGTTCTAGGAGATGTTTGCACATGTGCAGAAAGTGCAGTGTATTGGCTTTGTCTGGAAAGGTTTTGGTAGCAGAGGGGCTACAGGTGTGCCTTCTGTGAGAGCTGCTAGAAGCTTTCTCTGTGTCCAGAAGAGCCAATGCCAGTAGGATGCTAGACGGACCTGCCACTGGCCGAAGGCGATCCAGTCAGCGACACTGGTAGCACCTCTGGGATAACGTATTTTAGAAGGAGAATAAAAAACTGCATCAGAACAGCAGCCAGAAGAGAGGATTGAGAATATGTGAGAGAAACAACTCTGCAGACACCAAAGTCAGTGAAGAAAGAGGAGGAGAAGGTCTCGGAGTAGAGATGCCCCTGCCGCCTGTAGTGAAGACGATGGTGAGGCAGGCTGTCGCCATGTGGCTCTGAGAGGTCCACAGTGGAGCAGATATCCACTTGTAGCCTGTCAAGACCCCATGCCAGAGTGAGTGGATTCCTGAAGGAGGCTGTGACCCCATGGAAAGCCCATGCTGGAGCATGGCCTTGGTAGGACCTATGGACCCGTGGGGAGAGGAGCCCATGCTGGAGCAGGTTTGTTGGCAGGACTTGTGACGCCCTGCAACAGTCCATTCTTGAAGGACTGCACCCTGTGCGATGAACCCATGCTGAAGCAGTTTGGGAAGAATTGCAGCTTCTGGGAAGGACTTGTGTTGGAGAAGTTAATGGAGGACTGTCTACCCTGGGAGGGAACGGATGCTTTAGCAGGAGAGGAGCACGAGAAGTCCTCTCCCTGAGAAGGAAGGAGAGTCAGAGACACTGTGGGATGAACTGACGACAACCCCCATTCCCCTGTGCTGCTGGGAGGGAGGAGGTCGAGAAAATCAGGAGTAAAGATAAGCCTGGGGAGAAGGGGGGTGGGGGGGAGATGTTTTTAAGATTTGGGTTTATTTCTCATTATTTTCTCTGGTTTCACTGGTAATAAACTTAATTAATTTCCCCAAGTCAAGTGTGTTTTGCCCATGACAGTAACCGCTGAGTGACCTCCCTGTCCTTTATCTTGACCCACGAGCATTTCATTATATTTTCTCTCCCCTGTCCAGCTGAGGAGGGCGAGTGATAGAGCGGCTTTGGCGGACACCTTGCATGCAGCCAAGTCAAGCCATCACATGCGGGCAATATTTTATTTGATCTTGCTCACTTCTAAGGCGGAAGAATGTAGAGCTGTAAATCTGCTGTCATAAATTCTTGATATTTGGAACGGAAATTAGTCTTCCTCCAATTTCTGTGGGAGGAAAAGATTGCCAGGCAGACTGCGTTTTTTGGCAGTATCCCTCTTCTCTGTGTACAGAGGGTTTGGCCCACGTCTGCTGGCGCTGCCTGTCAGCATGAGGCCAGGACTGTGAGGAAGGCTGCAATCACCGTATGGCAAAGCGGCGGGCTTGTAGTAAATGGTTCATGTGTGGTCATCCAAAATGTGACTGGAGGTGATCTCAAAAAAGGGTGCACGGCATTTCCAAATGAAAACACTGTCCAAAGTTCAGTGACTGAAATGTAATATTTAAGACCACACTCAAAAAACAGTTATGTGAGATTAATGAGCAAGCTGTGTGTGAAGTTTGAATGGTTCTGATGTGGTAGACCTTGTAAGCTGGCTGAAGATCATGGCCAGCTGTAAGACCTTGGTTTACCAGAGCAGAAGATGGGTTATCCTTAGGCGGGAACTCCAGTGGTGTGCTTGTGTGGTGTTTTACACACTTGAGCTGAGGTGTTTTTAGAGAAGAGTCTCAGGCACACATTTCTGCTCGAGTTCCAGCAAAATACACTTGTTTGCGCATCTTCCGGGCACTGGCTGTAATGAGTCTTTCCTGTTCTTTGCCAAACACAACCCTCATTTTTCAGCATCTGTTCATCAGTTTTTCCTCAAGCAGGGCTATACCATATCACGCTTAAAACAGCAGGAGAAGCAGGTTCATGGTTCGCTGCAAGACTCACAATGCCGGTCACAAGGTATGATAATATTATACTCTAAGGTAAATAATAATTTATATACCTTTACAAGGATCAAAGCCAAATTAAATTGTAATTGCAGTTGAACCTTAAAGCGGAGTCTGGCTGATTAGATAAGGAACCATGCATAAAACCTGAGAAATGTCCCTATTGTCATTTACAACCAACCACAGAAACTTGAAAGGTTTGTACAACAGGTTCGTCACAACATATATCAAAATAACTTGAAGAACGGTATGTTTACCCAGATAACAAGGAGTAGAAGTGGATGCAATAAATTAGATTGGAATATTGTTCTGCTGGATTTGATGTATTTATGATTTTCAAAGAATTTGATTCAGTGCCCTGTGTTCACCCTTCAGAGACCATAAATACTTTATCACATTGCAAGGAAGTCACACACATGCTTTAATTCCACTGAAATTAGGCAAGTGCTGGAGTGTTTTTGAAGAGGAATTCATGGTGACTCAGCAAGCCAGTAGAGTGGTGCAATGGCTCTGACCTTGGCTGACACAGGAAAACCACAAAGTTATGAATAAATGGGTACTAATCCTGATGTGTTTGTGGTGCCCGGTGATCTGCTCGCCTTCTGTAGGAGCGCAGCAGGAAGTCTTTGTTTTGGGGATTCAAGAGCTGCAGGGGGGTGTTGTGTAGGGTGGGCTCTTGTCCACAGCAAACCATGTAGTGCCTGTAGCTCACTTGGTTTCAAGAGAAGAATCTAGGTTGAGCTCAAGTCAGTGGTAAAAGCCTTCCACAAGAGCCAAGAGGTTGTTACTAAAAATGAAGGGTATGGGGTGTTGCACCGTATCACTTTTTAAAAGAAAGGATTGCAAGAAGTCAACATTTCTGAAAATGTGGTCCTGCAGAAGGAGCACAGTATTTTAGAATGTAAGGCAACACCTCTTGGTTTTTAGGCTAGGTATTTCAGTGTTATTTCTAAGGCAAATATCTTTCTACATACTTTAATACAAAAAAAAGGGTCAGCAACTTGCCTGTAAAATCTGAAATGGGAACCTGAGCCATGGGGAGGGTTGGGAGGAAGGCCCCAGGGGTTGGGCAGGGGCAGTCACTCCCCGTGGTGTCCTCAGAGCCCTGAGATAGTCAACGGCTGTACCTGGAGTGTTGTTTTCAGCTCTCTCCCTCTTCCCCCAGTTCAAGATGGACATTGGGAAACTGATCCGGAAGAAAGCTACCAAGATGCTGGGGTCCTATGAGGACAGGATGAGGAATGCAGGCTTGTTGGAAAGAGGGAGGCTCAGCCTGACCTGGTAGCAGCCAACATGTGCTTGGAAAGGAGTTATAGAGGCAATGGAACCAAGCTCTACTCCATAGAAATGGCCAGAACAAGAAGAGGCAGGAGGTGTAGGTTACCTCTTGGGACTTTCAAGCTGGCCATCAGGGAAAAAAAATGTCACCAGGTGGTTGTTTGCCCAGAGAGGTAGCAGTCTCCACCTGTGAGGTTTTCGAGGCTCAGGTAGACAAGACCTCCACTGACTCAATCTACTGTTGGTGACCATCATATCTGGGCAGGAGACTGGACTTCCTGTGATGTATGGACGATTTCGTGGGCAATGCCATCTATAACTGAACCTATTTTGCCCTTGTGCCTGTAAGGTTAGCAGTTCCCATTAAATGCTGCTGTGCCACAGAAAGATTCCTCCTTGAGGCAGCGTGCAGACACAGGTTACCAGAGGCTTTTTGGCTAACCACCGAAATCATAACAAACACTTGCATATGCATTTGTATCCTGAAAACAAATGCACTGTTACCAAAGGAGGACCTCACCACACTCAGCTGCTAATAGTGAAGCGCCTTATGCATTTGACTCTTTACTGGTTGAGCCTGCTGTGTGCAAAGCCAGAGGTGGTTCCCAGGGCGAGGTAATGCAGACCATCTGCAGCAGCCCAGCATGGGGTGACCAAAGCACCAGAGAGCCTGGACCTTGCAGCGCTTTGTCCTGTAGCTGCATGCAGCACCACAGTAATCCATGTCCAGTAGTAGCACTTGATGTGCACAGAACATTTTTTGCCCTGCTGAGGAATCCACCAACCACTCTATTCACTCTCCAAAAAAAACTTCTTGCTTTCTGACTGTTTAATAACTTTCTTAGTTGTTTTGAATTTTCCTCAGCGTTTAAGGAAAAGGTGACTGTGAATATCTGTACTAATTGCTATGACTTCCTAACTAGCTCCAGGCCCTACTGCACACACTTGAAGTCCGGAGGAATTGCTGGTGCTGTGTTAATGCCTGAAGAGATCTTTGGTTGGGCCTCCTGCTCATGTTCTGCTGAGGAAGATGATGCACACCTTGCTCACACCTGCAAAGATCTATCATGGCACAGAGGCTCCACTGCAACAATGAAAATAAGTGGGAGAAGAGGGATGGAAGAAGCAATAGTAAGTAGAGTGTGGCAGATGGTGTCACCCCTTTTTGGAGGCATGTACATTTTGAACACATATTGCTCAATTTCACTTGGCTCAGAGGCTGCCGCAGACTGTGGTTTCATCCTGCCTGTAGGAGTTTGGGATGAGGATTGGCCACAAAAGCAAAAGCAGATCCTCTTTGTCTTTGCAGCAAGAGATAAGAGTCAAAAAACTCCGCTTAGCATCTTGACCTGCTCTTGGTGCATGTGCAGGTCTGAACATCGGCCAGGGCTTTGAATCTAATTGTTTTCAGTAAGTTAAGGCAACACTTGTAGAGAAATGAGCAGTGCCCCAGGGAAGAACGAAGCATTACAAATTCCACATTTCCCCCTGTCAAGTGTCTGTTTCCTCATGCAAAGACAAGGTATTTTGAATGACTTGGTCCCTTCAGCACACTCCTGATTTAGGCAACTCACAGGCCTGGCTCAGGCCTCACTCTTCCTAAGAAACACAGGTGAGCCTGGAGCTACCAGGTGAGACCATCTCAGGATGATGTGAAGGTCAACGGCCTGGATACTGTGAAGAGAAGTGAGCAGGAATATGCTGGCTTGGTTGCTTTTCAGGACAAATAACCACAGATAGTAAGAAGGCTACTGCACGCGATATTAGCACGTTCAGGGTAAGCCAAAGCCTTTATACCTGCTGTGCTTTGGGTCTGCTCCCATGCAGTATGTGAGCCAGGTCTTCAGCACCGAGCAGGACTGGCTTCTTCCTAGAAATTCTCCTGGTCTGGGAAGGTTCTCCCTTCCCACTATGTAGTGATTTCAGTTGTGGTGCAGGCTGGCGGGGATGCAGTGCGGCTTAATCTGACCTGTAGTCTGTGTACTTCTGTAAGCATCTAGACAGGCACACCCACGCAGACAGATGGGAGAAGCTGTCGCACCACCCCTGCAGAAAGAAATGTTACTTGAAGACACTGGCATGCAAGTTTCTGTTTTCTCACTTAGATGTGTGCAACCAAACATATCCTGTAGGTGGGAAGGTATTCTGTCAGTATTTTCCTTGTGCTCTGAAGGTGTTTTTAATATATAGATAAACTCTTTATTCCTGATTCAATATTTGCACTATTGATTTACTTGCCCTTACCATTTATTTTTTGCAGCCCTCTTTTGCATTATTTTCCTTCTTACCTTTTCATACTGTTTGCTCTAGGTGTAGGCTTTGAGTATGTGTCCACACTGCAATCAGTCAGTATGATCACATGCGCTCACTCAAAGGTAGTTCATGGGTCAGTGAAAGTAGGGTGGATACGGCCCTGGAGTAACTGCACCCACCCCGCTGGACCCTTTCCAAGCACACACTGCAGGATCATGCAGTAACGGGGGTTCTTCTCCCCATCTTGGGTGTCTTGATGGGGTGGGATGAAGGTGCGAGGAGCGAGTCAGCGAGCTAGGACCATCCAGTGTGGAAAAGAGATGATGGTGATTTGTTATGGGATCTGAGAAGACCGTGAGTTGCATGGAGAAAGTAAGCTGGCATAGCTGTTGACTGTTCCCTGTACCAGAAGGGTGGGGGCCACAAGGGAAGCCGTCAAGCAGCAGCTTCAAAGCCAGAGAAGCTTCCTTCTTCCACCGTGTGTCATTCAGCTGAGGAACTCTTGCCTGTGAGATGCAGCAGATGCTGACGGGTTCCTTGGGTTCAAAAAGGGGGCAATTCTATTATTAAAAAAAAAGCTGCTGCCTGGAAGAAGTAACACAATGGAGATCTTTTTTTGTCATTTCTTGCACAAAATGCTGAGAAGCAGAAGTACCTCATTTTGAGTCATTTTAACCCAATACATAAAATAATCTTCTCAGCACAGAAGCATGCTTATTTTGGTGTTTCCGGTGCAACAGTTGTACCGGACTTGAGGGTCAAGCACTCATAGGACTGAAATTCCAAGTTCAGCCTTTGTTGCTTGCTATATCTGGACTGATTTTGCAATTTTGCCTCTTGCATCTCAGCCAGGGAAGGAGAAAACTGTCTTGAAAAATAATCAGAAAAGATATTTTTACATTCTAGTGTTTTGGTTTGCTGTAAAGCAGCTGTTTTTTTTCAAAGATAGCCTGGCTTAAAACCTCAGTTTCCTGTGGTTATTACA
This sequence comes from Cuculus canorus, assembly GCF_017976375.1. Taxonomy (NCBI): domain Eukaryota; kingdom Metazoa; phylum Chordata; class Aves; order Cuculiformes; family Cuculidae; genus Cuculus; species Cuculus canorus. Next base: position 114,071,285 of record NC_071402.1, read on the forward strand.
GTACTTCTTTTTCAGGGCAGGGAAAGTGCTAGATAAGAGTGTTTTTCCTAATTAGTGGTCACAAGGCAAAAAGCCTACATTTGGTATATGTATAGTTGTGATCTCTGTTTTATCTCTGTCTTTGCCTTCTTCAGGAACACACTCCCTGGATGGTGCTGGATTGGGCACAGAGCAATGTGATTTTCATTCATTCTAGAGGTAAATGCCCAAAGATGGTCACCTACATCCTTAACCTTAGGTCCAAAATCCTCTTTCAAGGTTTAGTGAGAAGGAAACAACTGGATTTCTGTAACGATTTTATTGGCTTCAATCACTTCTCTGGTATTTGCCTGGTATTACCAAGTAGCTTGTGCCAGACAACTTGGAATTAGTTAAGATCTGGGCTTGGCCATGTTGCATCAACTGCTGGCATCCAATTGCCTGCCACAAGTTGGCTCATGTAAGACTAGGAGAGAATCTGTCTGCTGGGAACACGGGGATGCCCTCAGGGCATAGCTGACAGGCCACTGTCATAGTCCATGGTTGTTGTACGTAAGTGAGAGGTAACTGCATCAATGCTCCTTTCAGAGTAAAAGCAACACAACATGTCAGGGTCATGATGTGGATAAGATGCACGTCACTACTAGGAAATTCTTAATGACTAAGATACAAGTGTAATGAAATGGTGAGGGGTGGACCAGTGTAGCACCTGGAATAGTAAGGTCCAGGTCGGAAGGGATAGCCCAGACCTTCATCTATTCTCTGTCTCTCTGTTTTGTTTTTTTTTTTTTGTTTTTAACCTCACAAATCTCATTACTTATTATTCCAGCGGTCCTGGCTGACTGGGGAAGTTCCACTGGACTGGAGGCTGGCTGATGTTGTGCCCATCTACAAGAAGGGTTGCAGGGAAGATCCAGGGAACTACAGACCTGTCAGTCTGACCTCAGTGCCAGGGAAAGTCATGGAACAGGTGATCTTGAGTGCTATCATGAAGCACATGCAAGAGAATCGGGTGATCAGGCCCAGTCAAAATGCGTTCATGAAAGGCAGGTCTTGCCAAACTAACCTGATCGCCTTCTATGACAAAGTGACTCGACTACTGGATGAGGGAAAGGCTGTGGATGTTGTCTTCTTGGACTTCAGTAAAGCCTTTGACAGTTTCTCATAGCATTCTGCTTCAGAAACTGTCAGCCTCTGGACTGGACAGGCGCACACTCTCCTGGGTTGAAAACTGGTTGGATGGCCGGGCCCGGAGAGTGGTGGGTAATGGAGTTAACTCCAGCTGGAGGCCAGTTACAGGTGGGGTTCCCCAGGGCTCAGTACTGGGTCCAGCTCTGTTCAATGTCTTTATTAATGACCTGGATGAAGGCATTGAGCGCACCCTTAGCAAGTTTGCAGATGACACTAAGCTGGGTGGAAGTGTGGATCTGCTGGAGGGTAGGGAGGCTCTGCAAAGGGATCTGAACAAGCTGGACTGCTCTGCCGAGACCAATGGCATGAGGTTCAACAAGGCCAAATGCCGGGTCCTGCACTTGGGGAACAACAACCCTATGCAGTGCTACAATCTAGGAGAAGTCTGGCCAGAAAGCTGCCTAGAGGAGAAGGACCTGGGGGTGTTGGTTGACAGCCGACTGAACATGAGCCAGCAGTGTGCCCAGGTGGCCAAGAAGGCCAATGGCATCTTGTCTTGTATCAGAAACGGCGTGACCAGCAGGTCCAGGGAGGTTATTCTCCCTCTGTACTCAGCACTGATGAAACCGCACCTTGAGTACTGTGTTCAGTTCTGGGCCCCTCAACACAAGAAGGATGTTGAGGCTCTGGAGCGTGTCCAGAGAAGAGCAACGAAGCTGGTGAGGGGGCTGGAGAACAAGTCTTATGAGGAGGGGCTGAGAGAGGGGGGTTGTTTAGCTTGGAGAAGAGGAGGCTGAGGGGAGACCTTATTGCTCTCTACAACTACCTGAAAGAAGGTTGTGGAGAGGAGGGAGTTGGCCTCTTCTCCCAAGTGACAGGGGACAGGACAAGGGGGAATGGCCTGAAGCTCTGCCAGGGGAGGTTCAGGCTGGACATCAGGAAAAAAAATTTCACAGAAAAGGTCATTGGAACAGGCTGCCCAGGGAGGTGGTTGAGTCACCTTCCCTGGAGGTGTTTAAGGGACAGGTGGGTGAGGTGCTGAGGGGCATGGTTTAGGGATAGTTAGGAGTGGTTGGACTCGATGATCCAGTGGGGCCTTTCCAACCTTGTGATTCTATGATTCTATGATACTATGATACTATTTCTGGGACTGTGATTCAGGAGGGACTCAATAGATACTAGACGGTACATGTGGGAACAGTCCTGCTGTGGTCAGTGCATGTTCTCTCCACGGTGCCCTTTGGGGCCCAGACGTGGGCTGTATGTGTGTGTACCTTGGTAGATGCACTTCTCAATCCATGGCACCTCAGAGCAACTTTGCAGGACAACAGAAAGGATTAGTTCGTATTTACAGAGCACTAAAAAGGAATCTGTAGTGCATATGATCTGTGTTTGATTTTGAGTCTTACTCCGACTGGACATATTAAAAAAACAAAGTAGAAACAACGTGAAACCTTAGATGGTTATAAAAAAATGTAGGTCAGTGCATTACTACTATAAAAGGCAACTTCTCCAGAACTAGACATGTGGTCACAAGATAATAGAACTGTAAAGCTAAGGATTGGGTTGCCTTCCTGCTTGGCATCGATGTCCGTGGTCATCTTCTGGAACTCTGATAGTTATTCTAATTTTTGATACGCAAAATAAACAAAACCTGAGACAAAGGGCAAGCTTGTAAATAGGGAAGCAGCCACTGGGCTATTCTGCTTGTATTTGTTTGCATTTTATTACCTTCTTATGCCAGCTAATAAGGTGACTTACCTTGCGGCCCATAGATGCAGATAAGGCTGATAGCCTCCGGCGTCTGATTTTGCAAGCTGGGACATGAGTTATTAGCAATAGGCTAGAGATTGCCTCTGAAAAAGATATAATCTCCTGCTTTTGTTAATTAGAAGAGTATATTTTTATGAGGCGGACTGAAGTGATTAAGTGTTGCAAATATTTGTGAAAAAAATTCAAGAGAGCTGATAATTTTCATACCTTCACCAAGGAGGAGTTAAAAAAGCCACGCTGCTGAACCACAGCCAGCCCCTCTGGCCACTCTGGGCAGCAAAACCGAAAGGAGATTTGCCTGTAGGAAGGACAGAGATCACCTAGTGACAACATGAAACAAACCAAAGCCATGTCTTTGAAAAACATTCCTGCAGTTTAAGCTGAAATCCCTTTCTCAGACCTTGCCAAAAGCTGTCTCGGAGGGTATTATGGTTCGATGGCCTTTTCTTGCAGGGCAAGCTTGTATGAGCCAGGGGAGGAAGCTCATATGGGAACATTGTACCATGTGCCAAGTTTAGCGCCGTTCAATTGAGATACTATATGCGAGTGCGGAGCAAAAAATAATGGGAGCAGGCAAGACCACTGATGCACAAAGTGAAAGGAGAACCGAAACCTAAATGCTCTCTGCTGGACTATACCAAATGACTAGGCTACCATATGACATTTTTTTCAGGAGCAAAGTGTTCCTGTGTACAAAAATCTGTCGGTTTTGCTGCAGGACTCTCTGTCAACACAATTTAAGATGCCTTCAACCAAGTGTGGAATGGTAGAAATTGGGAATGGATTAGAAAGATATTCTCAGTAGCTTGGATGAAGTGGATTACTCTGGTGCTCCAATTCAGTGGAAACCAGTAATATACACCATAAACGTTCAGATTACATGTTATTGGTTATGTTATTGTGCTGACATTCCATGTGTACTTTACTTCATCCCATACTGGTTCTAGACAAGAATGTCGTTTACCTCCTGGGAGGAAAGAAGCACAGAGTAAAAGCAATGATGAAAGGTAAATTGGGGTTGTAGTGCTTTTTTTCAACAGTGAAATATGTATTAGCCAGCACATTTTCTGGTGCTGAATGGGGAGTGATGCTCCCTCTGCTGAGAACGTCGGCAGTTGAGATGTTCATACAGATGTCTTGTGAGATAATAGATGTGTGTTGAACCATCAGTGACCTGGGATGCGGTAGTCATACTTTCAAGTAAGGACACCCAACATACACCTGGCAGCAAGCAGTGACATGCCCAAAGGGTGGGATCTGCTTACTCAGCACCTAGCTTGAACCAATGTTTCAGCAACTAATGAGACAGTCCTCCTAAAGTAAATTCCCAGCTACCTGAATTGATGCAGAAATGTTGATGCCTTTGAGGGCTTCCATAGGGAGATCTTGTTTAGGGAGATCCTCTATTAGATGCTCCAACCTTGCAGACTGAATCCTACCTTGCTGCACCCTGTGCTGCTGCCATGAAAGGAGGCATTGAGGGGCTGATGTTGCTCCTGTGACTGAGCTGCATCTTCACTTTTGGGTATTTAGGGTTATGTTTGTGTCTCTTTCTGGTCACTGTCCCCAAGACACTGTTGACATGCGTGCCACCACCCTCTGTGGACTAAACTCATGTCTCCATCTTGGTCACCCTGAGGACTAGGATAGCAGTGGGGCACATGGAGTCCAGCCACCTCCTGGGCAAAGACCTTTTTCCATCAGCAAAAAGCAGTTGGAAAACAGCTCCTGATCACCCAACTTTCTTGCTCCTCCTGGGCACAACCTGTTTCACCTCTTTCCCACCTCGTGCTCCAGCACGAGCTACCTCCCCTGGCATCTGCCTGATCCTGTGGAGATCGGGCTAATGTCAAAATCCTTGGGCTTTCCAGCCCACACATGTAAACTCTGGATTTTAGCCCACAGCTTCAAGTGCATCTATCTCAAACGTCATGACAAAAATATCATTAACTTCAAAGAAAGTTAGGCTGGTCCTAACAGGGAGCCCTGTTTTCTGAAGGATCAAATGTTTGTTAGCTGCCTTGTAAAGTTAGCCCTTGAGTTGCAGTCCTGGTAACCTGGATGTTAGGGCATAGGTGAATTCTTGTTACTCATCTAGCCCATGATTTTATGGTTTATCAGCAAATGGTCTGTCCACTTGTCATCTGATTATGCAAATCCACCTTCCATGTGAGTTGGGATTTAAGTTTCGCTGTTTTTCACTGTCTGAATATGTGCAAAGGGAGTTGTAGTCTTTTTTTTTTTTTTTTTTTTCCACAGCAACTTCCTTTCTCTAAACACCACCCCTTGGCAGTGGACCTGCTGACACCTCAGAGCGAGCCCTGATAAAAAGGGCTTCCTTCTCCACGCTCAGAAGCAACCAGCAGAGGCTACTCAGGAGCTCAGAAGCTGCTGGCATTGCAGGCACTTCGGACCAAAATACCAACAAGAACCATGAGTGATAACACAGGTGAGTTTTTAACATTCAATACAACAGCCTCTGTTAGATGCACAGCTTGGCAGGTCTCCTGCAGGAAGGATGGCGGCTTCATTGGAGGTGGACGGTTTCTCACCCCTCTGCTTGCTAGGAGTGATACACTGGGGGAATGGTGCTTCAGTGCCACCACTGTTCACAGCGGATAGGTTTGCTCTGGCTGTACAAACTCTGGTTTTCATGGATTGATAAACCGACTGAAAAATGCAACCGACTTCTCATCAGCTTGTAGATATGTGGCTTTATTGATGATAGTGGGAAAAAAGTGCAGCTTTTCTAAACTTATTCTGCTTCAAAGCAGAAGGATTTTCTTTCTTCCAAGCTACTTAATTATGTAGATTATTGTTCTTTAGCAATGGTTAATCGCATCTGACAGAAGTTTCAAAATAACTGAAAAAGGGATTCACTTGGACTCAAGCTCCAACACCTGGCTGTCTTGCCTGCCCTATTGTTAGAAGATCCTGTACCTACCTAGAAAGGTTTTTGAGTCATTCCTATAGCAGCTGCTGAACTATGAGTGCTGGCTGTGCTCCTGAGGCCAACCCTACACCCCAGGATGCCCAAAATTCCTGGGATCTGGGGCGTAGCTGGGCAGCTATACTAGGTGATACAATGGAGCTGAGAGCAGGTCTCCACAGCCATCAGCATGGGAAGAGTGTCCTGACAGTGCTTTGAGCCCCTCCATTTCATATCTCCATATTCCAGACGTTGATGAGCTGAATTTTTCTAGGAAGCTGCATCTTTGGCACGTGGTCTCACGTCTCTGGGGTGTGAGAGACTGTTTGCTGGAGGCTGGGCAAGGATGAGGAGTAAAATGCAGACGTCCGGATTTTGCCCTCTTGCGAAACTACAGTTCCATCCCACTTCCCTTGGGTCCTGAGCAGCCCTTGTTTCCACTGAAGCCGGGCATGCTATAAACACTATTGTTTGTATTAATATAATTTTTTTAAACCCATCACCTCATCCTCCTGGTAAAAATGCCCTCGATCCTTCCCAGTGCAAAGCCCCCATGTCCCCTTTTTGTGTTCTGGGTGACCACTGTGCTTTTCAAAGCTCTGAACACCTTCCTAGGAAGGCATGCAGTGGAGCAAGTGGGTTAGTGTAGGAAGGAACTCTAGAACGGATAAATCACAGAACCAGGAGACAAAAATACAGATACTGTCTTGAAATTTCTTTTAAAAATGGAAAAAGTTTTCTGACGGAATTTGAGTTTGCCTCTGGCCTGCCCCAGGACGGAGTGCAGCTAGGGCTGCCTCTCGCAGCTCAAGCCTCCATCGCGTGAGCAGGCTCATTCTCAGCACACTCAGCTTTGCTGTAAGCTGTTAATTCCCATGCTGGCAAACCAGGTTGCCTGCAGGCAGCCGAGTATGGGACGTAGGGACACCCAGCCCCATGCCCCAGGCAGGAGGCAGAGCAGGAAGCCAAAAGCTGCACGGGAGGGCAGCTGCAGCCAAACTCCCTCAGACATGGCATTGAGTGCGTCACCAGCTTACTCTGTGGCATTTCTTGGCACGGAACACCACGCCAGCCGGGTCACAGAGTATCACAGGTGTGTTTGCACAGGAATAAGTGCAGTGCGATTGATGGGCAGCACCACATGGGGATAGGTCTTTGGCACAATCCTCTGCATTGTCAGGGTGTATTCCAAGGTGTCTGCTTTCCGTATTTTCTCTATGTACATCCCCAACACCAGCCATTTCCAGCATCAAGGAATGGAAATGCAGTCCCTAACTTAGGAAATGCTGGAAGGACAAATTTCCCAGAGCCCTGTTCTACAGCCATCCTATGTATTCGCTCCCACATCCACCCAAGGCCCTTTCCCACCTCCAGGACTGTTTTCTAGTGGCTTATCAGCCCTTCGTCAGGGTAAGGAACAAAGTTTAGCAGCTTTGGTGGCTGGAAATTTGCTAATGCTGAGGAAGACGCACTTCCTCTTGTTCTTCTCAAGAGGGCAATTTCAGCTGAAATTTTTTGACATACACGCACACCCACACACGCCTCACTGAGCTAAACGTCAGCCCAAGGCTGGCATCTGGCAGGCAGCAAGCAAACAAAAAGCACTCGAAAATGAAATCAGGTAAGTAAAAAGTGATAGTCAATTTTAAGCCTATTTGGTGTGCCACTGATAATTGTTATGTAATTAAGATAAATATGCTTTACATAGTTACTAAGAAGAAACACACAAAAGCAATAATCTGTTGGGGATCCATGGGCATCAGTTCAGTTTACTCAAGGCTGCGGTCATTGCCAGGAATGTCACAGTAGGAAGCGTGCCACTGATTTCAGCCTGCCCTGCATCCAGCCCTGCCTACGGCATCTCTTATGCCACTGCGGTTACAAATACATTTCAGCCTCTTTATTGTTAGGGGTGGATCTTGTTGATACTCAAGTTATCACGGTTGCCCGGTACCGTGTGAATCTGTCAAGACATTTTGTGAACTAATCATTTGAGACCATTATGCCTTTGACTTACTAATGTCTAAGTTACCATAGGCAGTTTTAAGTTTCCTCACTCTCCCGTATCTTTGTCTGAATCAATCACAAGCCAAATGCTTTTGAGGTATTGTTACTCCCTCCTGTTTACACGGAATTTATCCTTTAAGGCTATTTAATGGGCAGTTACAAGACAGGTTAGACACTTCAAAAGAAATACAGCTTGGCCATGTTCTGGCATGCTCTGGCTTTCCCTGTCACACCCGGGCAGCGTGCCAAAGCCTGAAGCAGTAACCCCCAAATCCCTATCTTTATTGAAAGCTGAGGTCTTTCTCTTTGCTCAAGCTTTGCTTTTTACTCAATGCTAAGTTCAATGCTAAGTATCTTCTAACTGGCTGAAAATACTGAGATGAAATTTTTTAAAAGATGTGAAATTGGTGAGAAAGTTGTTTGGAATTTAGATACAACTTACAGAATAAAATGTGGAGAACATTTTTTAAAATAGAATAACATTCACCAGATATTATTCCAGAGATGTCCTTGATTATGTCTTAACTTCTACTTAGGTGTTTTAATTATTCTGTTAATAAAAACCACAAGACCTTCTATGTTACATAAAGTGACAAAATAAAACGAGCAGCTTTTACTCAAGCATGATGCCAGCTTGTGCTTCTTGGACCCCCATGCCCTTTTCCCAGCCCTGCTCCCATGTGGACTTGCAGGAGGGGAGAGCAGCTCAGAATACGGTGATTTAAAATGCCTCGTGCTTCAAAATCAGCTGTTGCATTGGGAATGAATGTGAGTGAGGCACCTGGCAGGGTCTCATGCTGGAGTCCAAAGCTGTGCTGAAGTCAAAAGGCAAAAGCACCAGTTGATGTGAAGCAGGACAGAGAGCTGCCCCCCATATTTAGCATCCCCCTAGAGAGGCAGCATCTCTGCAGCACAGCTGCCTCCTGGCCCCAGGCCTTCCTTTGGTTGCAGGAGAAACAAAGTCCTTGGAAAAAAACTCTTGAAGAGATTCACATATGCAGAATTCCATAAGATGTTGATTAATGACAGTTGTGATATTATTTGGGAGTAATTTTTGAGGGCAAAACACAAAGAATCATCCTCAGAATCCTGAAGAGTCACATCTCCCAGGCTCACGGCATCCCAGCGACACTGGGGGTCTCAACAGTCAAGGGGACACCAGTTTCAGTGTATTTGGCTCACTTAGAGCTTCTGTGCGCTACGTTTTGTAATTAAAGCTACTTTTAATCAGTACTTGATAATCATGAAGGATGTGTTCAATGCTAATATAAGGCAAGCCTTTGACCAGAAGGAAATATGCTGAGATAAAGAGTGAGGTTGAATTTTTAAGCTGCCCTGTGCTTTCTTCTCCTTATTACTACCACTACTACTGCTACTCCTACTCCTGTTAATACCTGCAGTAACAAAGACACATTTGTCTCCAGGAGCTGATGCACCATGTGCGTGGCAGGGCACAGTCTAGCAGCAAAGAGGAGTTGCTGTCACAGCCTTAGTTTTGGTGAGGTGCCAACATCAAAGCAGCTGAGCAGATGGGGGCAAGAAGAAGAGGGCTCAGAGACACAGCAGGACTATGGGTGCTGCTCATGGGCATGCTGCAATGGTCAGGATCTTTAGTGGGATCCTATGCAAGATGCTTAGGGAGCAGAGCTGTCTCGAAGCAGCTGTGAGTATGGCATGCGGATGCACTGTCCCCTCTAAACTTTTAAGGAGGAAGCAAGACTTTTGCAGAAGCAAGACTTTAAGTATTGCAACAAAACTTGCAGTCATGCTGTCTTCCTGGCCCATGGCAAGCTGTGGCTCCCTCGGCCAACTGGCAGCATCCAAATGCAGGCAGAGGTCCAGTGGATGTGGACTTCCAAACCAGTGAGATCCCACTTGCAGCCTTTTGGCTGCTGAGAAAGCAGCCTCAAAGGTATGTGGCCGTGTGAGCTTGGCATGCATGGAGATGCCCTCATGTTATTTGGATGCCTGGCTGCTGGCAGGGGCAGAAATCTTCAGGCTACATCTCTTACTGCTGCTGCCTCCCTCAAGCTGCTCATTCCCCACTCAATCAAGGCCACCTCAGAGGTCAAATATTCCTTGGATTCCCTGGGCTGGGAAGGAGAAAGGCAAAGGCACACCACAGCCACCTGTGGCCGAACAGTCATAGGGCAAGGCAAGCAGTCATCCCTGCTCATCGTGGATGGCTGCAGCAAGCTCACCACTGGAATCTTCTGTAACCCACTCCAGCAACAAAACTATGTATTTCTATATACATACTCTTGAGTATTTACGTTATGTTACGTTACGTTACATTAAGCTATATTATATACAGTGTAGTGTGTGTGTGTGTGTGTATATATATATAAACTTGTACCATCCATCAGCTCTGGTGGTCCTTGGTGTGATTCCTTGTGCTAGACCACTGGACACTCAGTGTTTTGATGATTCCCAGTGCTCTACTGAAAAGAAAACTGTCTTTACTGAGGCGCTTGCTATCACCATCAACCTACTTTTCTTTGTTCTCTCTCCCCCTCTGCTAAATGCTTTCCAGGTACAGGTCTGAAGGTCACTGGGATTGACTTTCTCAAGAGCAGGAACTCCGTTCTGCACCACACGGATGCGTACGACATTGAGAACCTGGTGGTGCGACGCGGGCAGGCCTTTCAGATGCAGCTCACCTTGAGCAGGGATCTGAAACCTACCGACAAGCTGTCAATGCGTTTTGGCATTGGTAAGCAGGTCTCCCCTCCATGGCCATCAGGCAAATTGGGAGAGCCCCGGCAGCCTCTGCCTGCCTGTTCCTGTTGCCTGGCACTGCACAGTTGTTGCAGACCTGTGCAGCCTTCCCGCATCCTGTGTTGATTTGTTTCCAGGTGAAAAGCCAATGAAAACCAGGGGAACACTGATGTCACTGAACCCAAAGAAGGAGCAAGACCCCAATGGGTGGCATATCTCCGTCTTCAAGATGAATGGCAAACAGGTAGAGCTCGTGGACCATGCTCCCAAGCAGGACAATGGTGGAGGGTAGCAACACTGAGACCATTTGGATCAATAGAGCAAACACTCATACCCTTGTCCTGCTTTCCTTTAGCCCCGGAATTTTAAATGGACAGCAACCTTGCTGTAATTAATTCATTGCTTCCCCCACTGCATAAGCAGGATGTGCCCGACTCCTCTCCCACGTGCATCCCTGTGGCCACCACCTTCAGTACTTGTGCTGTGCTTGTGCAGTGCCTGTGGCTGTGGTGAAGGGTCCGTCACACCACCTCTTCTTGTTGCCTCCCCAGTGCGTGCTGTCTGTCACCAGCTCCCCCAGGGCCCCAGTGGGAAAATACACCCTGAACGTGAAGACTGGGACTAACATTTACCAGCCCCAAAACAATGCTATCTACCTTTTGTTCAATCCTTGGTGCAAAGGTGAGTGGTCTTGCAACTGGGGGTGATAATTACTGCTGCCAGGGATGGCCCATAGGAGAGCTGCTCCTCGCATTTTTCCTCCTCTCTTTCCCACATGCATTGCTTTTTCTCCTTAAAACGCAATAAGTAGTTTCCTCTCAGAGGCAACAGAATCTGGGCGATAGCAAAGAGCCACTGGAGTCCCGGGTGCCAGGTTAAGGGGCTTCTCTCTGTCACCTCTATTATCACTTCTATGTCACCCCTCTCTGTTTCCCTGCATCAGCACAAATATTAACTGAAAGGGCTGAGTTGGCTTAGAATCCGGGTGAAAAAATAACCAGAAGAAAAACATGCATTGTTGGTTGGTACCGGTCCCCTGGTTCTCCCTGCTGCTTTCCCAGTCCACTAAAGTGTTCAGAAGGAAGCCTTTTGCTAAAATAAAACAATGGTCATATAGCAATACTCCTACAGGGGTAAAATAAGGACTAGTCCTATTGGAAATCCTTCCTCTATAGGAAAAATAGTGAGTGCTGCACAGTCGTCGTTTGATGTGAACATTACAGACCACCAGGTCCTCCAGTTTAGATTTCCAATAAACATTTTGTATAGTGTGAGTGCAACTTTACATCTGAGGGATTTTTTTCACTCCAGATGATGTTGTGTTCCTGGCCGATGAGGCGCAGAGAAAGGAGTATGTGCTCAATGATACAGGCTACATCTATGCTGGGTCTGCGTTCAGCATATATGGTAAACCCTGGAATTTCGGACAGGTAAAATACAGCTGTCTTCTTGGTATTATTACCCCTGTTTGTTCTTTATCCTTTAGACATTCATTTCAATGACTTAGACCTATAAACAGTTTAACCCATGGGTAGCTCAAAGCGCTTGAATAATCCTGCCAGCTTCACCGGCAGAGCTCACCTGATTAGAGTAATCTGCATCCTTAAGTGTTTTCCCCAGACACAGCTTAAGAACAGGATTTAATGGCCCATTTATAGGCAGGTCATGAGGCCTCTGGCAATGGAATTGGAAATTGGGCATGGAGCATTTCTGGTTGAAAAGATTCCCATAAGGAATCCTCCCCACTCTCATGCAACACAGCGTCCATCAGTAAACCAGCTTGGGAGCTGGAAAAGGGAAAAAAATTCTGATGCTTTACTGTTGCATTGTGATCGGGAAAATATAGGGGAAAAGCACTGGCTGAGGTTGTCATCATTCCGGTGGTGCCTTCACCGACTGCATGGTGAACAGTTGGGTGCAGGACAGAATCAGCCTGCACTCTCAGGAAGGGTGTTCCTTCATTCTGCCTCTGAGATAACTGCAGCGGAGTGGAACGACAAACTCACCCAGGCTACAGATGAGAGGTGGATGCCCGAGCAAGTTTATTTGCACCCTGTAGAACGCACACAGGCAACTATACAGAGCATCCTGCACCCTATCCGTACAAAATTCCTCACTAAGAAATGTTGGAACTTGGGGATTTTGTCACTTTTTTTTTTTCTTTTATTTTGGTTTACAAGTCTGTGATTTCAAGATGCAAGATGTAGATAACCCAGAAAAAGAGCTCATGATGATGCCTTTTCCACTAAGGGACTAAAGGGCATTATTCCAGAGGGACTGTTCCTGTCCTAATATTTATTCTGCCGTTAAGCAATGAGAATTAATATTGATATTCTGCCAACTTTCATTGGGTCAGATGTTTGACATCTCTGTGAATTGGACATAAAGCAGCTTTATGAGTAATTGCTATAGTAATTAGGAATCTTTTACTGTAATAATCAGCATCTATGTACCTCTCCCCCTACCACTGGATTAATTGTGTAGCTATGTCAATAGACCGAATAACTGTAGCGCTCTTAAATTTTCATTACTCTTATGAGTAATTTGCAGGGTTGCAAGGAGATGACGTAGGTGACTTAGGAATATCACAGAAGTAAAGATTGCTGGTCCCGATTGTGTTTGCAAGACATATGACTTTTTTCTTCCAAGGTGGGTTTTTGTTTAAGCCCTTCTTTGGAGAGAACAGCTTTGGGTTGCCCCATAAGCTTGAAAATTCAATATTGTAAAGGAAGTTTAGAAGCTATGGCTACTCAGACAGTTTCCTCCAAGTACTTAGATAGGCTGTGTAGTACTTGAGCTAATTCTGTTTTAGAATGGTGTACAAAAAAGTCTCAACTTTCTCTTCATAACAGTTTGAAGACTCCATCTTGGAAGCCTGCATGTATCTGCTGGACAAAAGTAACCTCAAGCTGAATGAAAGAAGAGATCCTGTGCCTGTGACTAGAGCCATGTCTGCTTTGGTATGCCTCGCTATGAGAAGCTTTGCACCTCCAGCTTTCCACCCCCAGCTTTCCACCCTCTTTTTTACTTGCTCTTCTTTCCCTGGGGAATGGAACACCATTTCATGATGCATCTGAAATGGGTTGTTTTGGGAAACCATGAGCCAGAGGCATTTTGAGTGGAGAAGAGGCAAGCGAAATACAGTATTTCCCCATCTCCAAAGCTTGCAGGTGCTCTGGCGGTTTTCCTTCCCCAGCAGCAGGGTTGTCAGGCCCAACACAAGGGCTGTGTTTTGGGAGGGCATCTACTCTCTGCAGTGGAACCCTTCCAGGAGCTCTGTGGTTTAGGATACAAGATGAAAAGTGTATTATGGCTGCCCTGAGCAGCAGTACCACCTTCCTCTGGGCATCCAGGTGGATGGTTTCCAAACAGGGGAGTCCCCAGCCAGCACCAGTGACCTCCCTTGGTACCACAGGGCTGCAAATCACCTGGGGAGCCTCAGGGCGGGCAAAGATCCCAGGGTTTATGCTTCATTCAGCCTCACACCTGTATTTTTCTCCTTTGCATGTGTGTATGGCCACAGGTTAATGCCAATGATGACAGTGGCGTCCTGCTGGGGAATTGGTCAGGGAACTACAGCAAAGGGACCCCTCCTACAGATTGGCTTGGGAGCGTCTTAATTTTGCAGAAGTATTACAAAACGAAAAAGCCTGTCCTTTATGGTCAATGTTGGGTCTTTGCAGGAGTCCTCACCACAGGTAAGCAGTGAACCGCCTTGCTTCTCGGGTATCCTAAATGCTGTGCCAGTAAGCCAAATTACTATGCCTCTGAAAGTCAGAGATGGCAGGGTCTGTTGTGTAAGGAGATGCTGAGGAAGCTGGTACTGTTCAGTCTGGAAAAGACATGGCCTGGGGGATCTTATCCATGTGTATAAATACCCAACAGGAGGGAGTGGAGCAAACAAAGCCAGGCTATTCTCAGCAGCACCCAGTGTCAGGACCAGAGGTGATGGGCACAACCGGAAATATCCAATGTTCTATCTGAACTTGGAAAAAAAAAGCTTTTTTCACTGTAAGGGTGATGGAGTGTTAGTACAAGTTGTCCAGAGAAGCGGTGGAATCTCCATCCTCATGGATATTCAAAAGCTGTCTGGACAGTCTTGAGTACCTGTTCTAAAGGACCCTGGGTGGGCAGAGAGGTGGAGGGAGATGATCCCCAGAAGCTCCCAGTAGCCTGAGTGATTTTGTGACCCTGTGTTTTGTTTGTCTGTGTCACAGTCATGCGCTGCTTGGGGATCCCATCCCGCTGCGTGACTAACTTCAACTCAGCACACGACACGAATGACAACCTGAGAGTTGACATTTACCTGAATGCATCTGGAGAACCTCTGACCTCGATGTCCTTTGACTCTGTCTGGTACTGTCAAAGTGGGTTAATGATTCCTACCCCTTCACCTCACCCCTCAGCACCGTGTTCCCTAGCCCCAGGAGCCTTTCCTTTGAGAATTTCCCTACTGCTTCGGGTCTGCTGCCAAGGAGAGAGAGAAAGTGTGGGATTTCACAGGGTTACACACAAATCCCCATTAAATCTGCCCTACTTAAGGATTAAGAAAGGAGATCATGACTCCTCTGGCTGTAACAGGTCACTCTTTTTCTTTCCAATCCAAATGCATGCAGGAACTTCCATGTGTGGAATGATGTCTGGATGAAGCGGACAGACCTACCAAATGGTTTTGATGGCTGGCAGGCAATCGATTCAACCCCTCAAGAGCAAAGTCAAGGTAGGATTCACCTAGGGAGGCTCTTCTGCAGGTCCAAATGGAGACAGGGACATTTACTAATAGAACCATGGCCCCCAATGAGCAAAGCACACGCTCCCCATGCACATCTTCACACACTTGAGCAGTGACATCTTAAAGCTGGTGGTCTTGTCCTGCTGTCTCAGCCTGGCATGGGAGCAACAGCATTTCTTGGCACACAGAAAATCAACCTTGTAGGATGCTATGGGGACATAATTGACATTTTAGAGGTCAGAGTGCACAGATGGAAATCAGAGCACTTACCTTACCATCATCCATCCTCTGATTTCTCTGGTGGAGCTGAGAGCTCAAAGCAGTCTGTACTAAAAGGTGCCACAGCTTTCCCCGGTAAAGATGCTTTCTGTAGAGTTGTCCTGCGAAAGTCATGAGTCCATTCCTTGGTGAGAGGAGTGACTGCCAAAATCAGTAACTACCCTCCCTGCACAGAAGCAGGGAGTTTGGAGGTAGGAAAGAAAACATTAATCCTCAAGGCTGTGCAGAAAGTTGAGTATTGCCAGGACATCAGACACAGGTGGCTGGACTAGGCTGACTCCATCACTGAGGCAGGACTTTCAAACCTTAAAATTATTTAAGTGAGGCAAAGCACTTAAAAGCTCTTACCAGAACTTGGTCATCTACAAAAAAAGCCTAAACAGCTATGGGATAAATGAGGGCTTTCGGAATTCATCACTGAGTTGGAAGAATATTTATTATTATTCTAAGGGTCAACTGCCATGGCCACAGATTCTTGCTTGAGTGGGTCTGAGGGTGGAAGGGAAAATAGGAGGCTCTGCTTATATTTGGAAAAGCAAATGGTGTTGAATGTACTTTCTAGGTATTTTCCGGTGTGGTCCATGCTCAGTGAAGGCTGTCAAAGATGGGGTTGTGTATTTGCCCTTCGACAGCAGGTTTGTGTATTCAGAAGTGAATGCTGATGAAGTCTACTGGGTCGTCAAGGAGGTGAATGGCAAGAAAAAGTACACGAAGGTTAGCACAGATACCAGAAGCATCGGTGTGAACATAAGCACAAAAGCCGTGGGGGAGAACAAGCGAGAAGACATCACTGCGGAGTACAAGTTCCCTGAAGGTGACTTCCCCCATCATCTAATATAGTGCCAAAGAGGACACCCCTGGCTGTGTAGGTCACCCCACAATGCAAGTTTACTCCAGGAGAAAACTGCAGGGGTAGCTGCAGTGGCAAACCCCCTATAACGCCTGGAGACCTGGGGGATGCAGCAGTACTCCTGAGCATCTTCATGCCCCTAGGGATACCTGCAGGCTGCTCTTTAGGGACTGGTGCAAGCAAGCTTGCAGGTGGTGAAAGAAATCATCTGAATGACCAACTTAGTGGTTGGACTTACTGCTGCTTAATTTCTTCATTCTTCTTTTTGTCTTTTCATTCCCCAGACGATCCTTGAAACAGAAACCCCTGCATTTGCTACTCACAGTTCTGAGATCCATACATGTTGTGCTAGACTGTTAAACCCTTTCCAGTGAGGAGCAGGAAAATCTTAGGCTGAAAGATTTAGGAGCATCCATGCTCTATAAAGTGTCCCTTTCAGGAAAGTCTTGCAGTCCAAAATGCTACAGTTAGAATAGTAGAATCATTAAGGCTAGGAAAGATCTTTAAGATCATCAAGTCAAGCCGTTAACATAACACTGCCAACTCCACCGCTAAACCATGACCCTAAGCATCACATCTACAGGTCTTTTAAACACATCTGTGGATGGTGACTCAACCACTTCCCTGGGCAGCCTGTGCCAATGCTTAACAACCTTTTCCATGAATAAATTTTTTCTAATATCCAATCTAAACCTCTCTTGGCACAACTCAAGGCCATTTCTTTTCATCTTATCATCCTATGCTTCTCAGCAGAAGAAGCATAAATTAAGGGAAGGTGGCTCTGAGTAAGACTGAGATACAACTATCACCCATCTATTTTCTTCATCCAGGTTCCAAACAGGAAAGGTTGTCCATGGAGAAAGCTACCTCCTTCATAAACCCTTCAGGACTGGTACCTCGTGCACGCTCCACTTCAGCTGGGCCCATGGCTGATGCAGGCTCCAAACCTGTGGTCCAGCAAGAGGCGATCTCCAAGTCTGGGCTTCGACTTGAGATAAGCAATAAAGCAGCTTTGTATCCTGGCAGTCCACTTGAACTGGCCATCACAATGAAGGCCTCTGCTCCTGGGAGCTGGACCATCAATCTTCTCGGCTCCTGCCAGCTGCAGTCCTATACTGGGAAAATTGAGGCCAACCTTGGTTGTATCAAGGAGACTGTCAAGCTTGAAGGCAAAGCAGGTAGGCACAGCAAGCTTCCTGTGTTCTATAGGCTGTTTACTGTCGCAGTGTGTGTTTCACTTGAGCTGGTTCGTAATAGCTCAGCTACAGGTCAGCGCATGGCTCTGTGAGGAACACACAGAGCAGAAATTGCCTGCCTATTACCTCCCTCTCTTGTTACTGCATTTGAGAGTGTCAGTAACAGAGTGGGATCCACAGCAAGAACCAAAACGTGAAGGCCCTGTCCCTGCTGCAGCTTCAATGAGATGGTTAGAAATACTTTACTGTGGGCAGACAGACCTTTTCATGGTGTGAGCAAGGTGTGCTGGAGCATCTTCCTCCCGTCCTTACTGTGTAAGCATCAAAGCCACTGCAGGCTTTAAGTGTGTCCATATGGAGCAGATTGCTCACAGGATTTAGATGGCTGGAAATTTCAGCCTTATTTTTGTTCTTGTGCTTGCCAATCTAATGTTGAACAGCTGGTGGCGATGCTGGTGGGTGTTATTTTCTGAATTCTTTGCCCAAGCAAATTTCAACCTCATGACTGCCTGCCTGGCTGATCCCAAGAGCTGTTTACTGTGCGTTACGCATCTTTGCACGACCTGGGTTGCATTTCTGATCCTCAGCAATGTGACTGAAAACTGCTAAAGAAGAGACTAACAAGTGATGAATAATTAATAGCACTTGCTCATTCCAAGCATGAGTCACTGTTGCAAAAAAAAAAAAAATAATCTTTGCTGCTGGTGATTGCTGAGTGTTTTCATGCACAGTGTTTCATACTGTGGCTGTCAAAATGCAGCAGACTGGGACATAAAGGCAGCTACATACATTTAGAGATAAGAACAGGTGATTTTTTTGATTCCCAGAAGCCAGGAAGGCTTGAGGTTAAAGCAATGTTCAGGCTCCAATGCTGCTGACTCCAGGGCTTTTCCAAGCCACTAGAAGTTTGTTCAGGCAATTAAAGATAAAATCTGAAGTGAAAGGAAAGCCACTAATTTTCTAGCAAGCAGTGCCTCAGAAAACCAGAGGACATAGGTTTAGATGTACTCAGCCTCACACTCCTCTGCCTCCCCATGAGAACTGGGACAACCAGAAACAAAGGCTACTAAGATGCTTGGGTATGAGCCCAAGCGAGTGCTCAGCTACACAGAGAGATGGTGTGGGCTCAGCCACCCTTCCTGTGGGTTGCGTGTGCTGGGTACCAGTCACCCAGCTGGGGCTTGCCCCGAGGGGCCCCTAAATCAAGGCAAAACTGGGATGGTCTCAGCAAATACAGCTTACCCCACTCCCAACTTTGCCACCCGGTTCATGGGCATGTGATGAAGCATGGAGTTCTGTTTTTCCTTCTGCAGAGAGGGAGATCCCTATGAAAATTGAGCCCGATGTGTACATGAAGACGCTGGCCTCAGTGGAAGATGAACTGCTCGTCCAAGTCATTGCCATTGCTGAGGTCCAGGAGACAGATGACAAGTTCACCAAGGAGGTGGCAATCGGATTTGAGTACCCGCCCATCACAGTTGAGGTGAGGCAGCCACCAGCTCAGCTCCTCTGAGACAAGGATTAAAGTCCTACTTGCTGTAACACCAAGGTGGTGTTAGTATTCCCAAGAGGATCTTCCAAACAGCTACCTCCTAGAATGCTCACTCCCTGGTGTTTTATTTGGCTACTCAGCCTTTGTTTGAAAGTTGAAAGCAGACATGAAATAAAGATTTTATTGCCCCATCTAAAACGGGCAGGCAGGGGCTGCTTGAAGGGAGGAGATGGAAAAGGACAGTTTGTACAGGGCCCTTCTCTCACCCCACAGCTCTACGTCCTGAAAGAAAAACATATTGAGTAACCAGAGAGAAGAGTTCGGAAAACAGGCAGCAGGGCAGAGCACATGGTGCTGCAGGAGGGTGGAAAACATGTGAGGGGGTTGTCACCCACCGTACTGGTGGTGAGGAGCAAACCTGCAGCAGCTCTAGCATCCTTATCACCTCTCTGATCCCCAGTATTTGGGTTTGCTTCTGTCTTTTCTACTCTGCCAGATGCCAGAAACAGCCAAACTGAACCAGGACTTCACATGTGCCTTCATCTTCAAGAACAAACTGAATGCCACTTTGGACAACTGCAAGCTGCTCGTGGAGGGCTTGGGCTTATTTAAGATAGCAACGTTTGATGAGGGGTAAGGAGATGAACCAAGCATGAAATTACCTTGGCAGGACTTCGCTTTGTTGCTCTTTTTTTCAATCTCCCTTGAAGAAGTGCTTAAGTGAATTGGAGTAACAGGATCCTTTGCAAGTATGTTTGAAACGGTACCATGCTTGGGTGCAGTCCATGCAGCAGAAAGACCCATGCAGAGGCTGGTATGTTCAGGGCATTTGAACATGACAGGGGTTCTTCCCGGGCTCTGGCTGTGATCTCAAGTGCTGCCTGGCTGGTGTGAACACAGCTGCTTCCTTCAGAGCTGAATTTAGTGTTTCAGCAGTATGGGGAATTCTGGGGAAGGTCCCCAGGATGGCCAGGATCACCAGCTAGCACCACTGAGCCAAGCTCCACTTACTGCATATTGGTTACAGGAGAAGGGAAATACCCACTCTAGAAACATGCTGCTGCTATTTCTTGAAGTGAAACAATCCAAAAGCAGCAAGCAAGAACAATAACATGCTATGTTTTTTCTTTCTCCTTAGGGATGTAGAGCCTGGTAGGATCATTAAGTCTGAAATAATATGCAAACCGACAAGACTAGGCGAGAAGAAAATAATAGCCAAGCTGATCTCAAACGTGATCAAAACAATCTCTGTGGAGAAGTCCATCACCATCGTCGAGTAGGGTCAGCAGGACGAAAATAGTGGCCTTGCTAAACATCTAGCACTCCTGTGTGTATTGAGCACTTCTTGCATCCTTGATTGCTGGATAGTAATCTTGAAGTAAAGAACAAAAATCTCATTAAGCTAAGGGAATGAAACTGACTTAAATGGCACGGTTGTGTTGATTGCAGTTAACTATGATTCAATAAAAGTTGCTATAATCGAATGTGTGATTGGGTTGAATGGTATCGTGGAGTTGGCATGGCTTTGAGCCTGGGGAGGAATATAGAATCATAGAATCATTAAGGTTGGAAAAGACCTCTAAGATCATCAAGTCCAACCATCAACACCACTGTGCCTACTAGACCGTGTCCTGAAGTGTCATCTGTACACATTTTTTTGAATGCCTCCAGGAGTGGTGACTCTACCACTTCCCTGGGCAGCCTGTGCCAATGCTTTACCACTCTCAGTAAATAATTTTTTCCTAATATCCTATAAAACTCCTCTGGCACAACTTGAGGTCATTTCCTTTCATCCTATAACTTGTTACTTGAGAGAGGAACATTCCCTCTTCAGGCCAGCGACTGGAGCTCACAAAGGTGCCAGCTTCAGTCAGTGGTGGCTGTGAGCTTGGGAGGTGCTTTGCAGCTGCTTGGCTGCCTCGACTGGGAGGGCTCTGGTCCTACATGATAGGCCATCCAGGGACCTTGCTGCACCATGAGCTGCTGTGTAGCTCAAAAAAATGTTTTAAACAAATCCTTCCTGGGCAATTTCCTCTCCCCCCCAAGCAGCCAGCTGGGGAATATACTGGCATGTGCTTTTTTTTAGATGTGACGAAAAGAGCAAACCTGGCACAGTGTCCCCAAACACCATTTTTCATACAGCTTCCTTTCTTCCCATCCAATTTCTTTGGGGGATTTTTCAGGCATTTTTGAAAGAAGTACCATCTCTAGCACCATTATCAGTGATTCCCTGGAAGTGTATAACCTCTACCCTTCCCCTTCCACCCTGAACGCTGCTAGATTACATGTTGGACCCTGATTGCGGTGTACATCTGGAGCTCTTCCAGCCATACCCATGTCAAAGGGGACAACAGCTGTGCACAGAGCCCAGAGAGCCCTGTTCCTGAGCTGCACATGCCAGCACCTCCTGAGCCCACCAGTGGCAAAGGACAGCTCTGCTTCACAGCATAACTGCAATAACTGCATAACTCCAGCAGCACTCAGGCACTGGAGTTTCCAGCATTTCCGCAAGGAAAGAGGAAATGTGGATATAATTACTATTTTTTTAAAAAAAAGCAAATACCCAAGTACTAGGCTTGTGGAACAGAAAAAAAGAAATGGCAACTACACCTTGTTATGTGCCAGCCTATAAAAGGAAGGATGAATAAAGGGAGAAGGGAAACAAAGCTTTGGCCATTCCTTTGTTCTTCAGAGATCTGAGAAACACCTGGAGAAGTGTCCAGGTGGCTGTTGGGCCACAAAAGGCAGTTCATAGGATCATAGAATCACCAGGATGGAAAAGACGTCTTGGATCATCGAGTCCAACTGTTCCTATCTGCCACTAAACCATGTCCCTGAGCACCTTGTCTACTCATCTTTTAAGTATCTCCAGGGACGGTGACTTAACCCCCTCCCTGGGCAGCCTCTGCCAGTGCCCCATGACCTTTTTTGTGAAAATTTTTTTCCTGCTATCCAGTCTGAACCTCCCCTGGCGCAGCTTGAGGCCATTCCCCCTTGTCCTATCCCCTGTCACTTGGGAGAAGAGGCCAGCACCCACCTCTCCACAACCTTCTTTCAGGTAGTTGTAGAGAGCAATAAGGTCTCCCCTCAGCCTCCTCTTCTCCAGGCTAAACAACCCCAGCTCCATCAGCTGCTCCTCATAAAACTTCTTCTCCACCCCCTTCACCAGCTTCGTTGCTCTTCTCTGGGCACGGTCCAGAGACTCAACATCCTTCTTGTGTTGAGGGGCCCAGAATTGAACACAGTACTCAAGGTGTGGTCTCATCAGTGCTGAGTACAGGGGTAGAATCACCTCCCTGGACCTGCTGGTCACGCCATTTCTGATACAAGCCGAGATGCCATTGGCCTTCTTGGCCACCCGGGCACACTGCTGGCTCATGTTCAGTTGGCTGTCAACCAACACCCTCAGGTCCTTGTTCTCCAGGCACCTTTCTAGCCACTCTTCCCCTAGTCTGTTAGGCTGCCCCAGCCCTTGCCGCCTCTCTGCCCACAGCATCTGGTGTCTCATGGCAGCATCGGGTCACTGCCAGGCCACCTCCCACGGTGGCAGGGCTGGGAGTGGGAGCTCCTCTCAGAGGAGCAGAGCAGAGCAGCCACAGGATTTATGTGCAGCAACTGAGAGGAAGGAAGGAGCAGGCAGTCCTTAGCAGATGAAATATTAGTTCTTTAATAAGTACAATAGTGACCAGAGGCATAAAAAGGAGTTACAAACAGCAAAAAAAATATTTTTTTCCAAGAGATGTAAATTCTTTAATTGCATAGAAAATCTGCTGCAGAAGACACCAGATATGAAGTACAAGAACACTTTCCACATCAGCCATGACCCTGTCCATTAACACTTTGTGCAAGAGCAGCAATGGGATCTCCAATGGACTGCAGCACACATAGTATTCTGGAGGACCACCCTCCCCAGGGCCTGGCAAGCCGACTAGTACCATAGCAGCTTGGCCTGAAGATGAAGGCACAATTTAATAAGGGGTAAGGGATGCATGGAGGGAAGGAAAACAGTGCATTTGGTTTCAATTTCATGAAAATCACATTTGGACTCAAGCTAGCAGGTAGTCATTAAAGAAGGAGGCTTATGCCAGAGCTGTGGCTATAACAGATTTTTCCAGCTTGTGAAGACTTTTGCTATTTCTGATAGCTGCCACCCTGCACTGAGACAGAAACAAGATACTCTCCGCCAGATCTTAGGGGGCATCAGAGCTGGGGCTGGGCCGGCTGCCTATGGCTCTGCATAGGACACAGAAACATGTTCCTGTCTCTCACTCAAACCATAAATGCACTGTGGGATGAGGGGAGGTGGCTCTTCTGGCTCTCACCCACCTCTTCACACTGCTTCTCCAGTTCAGCTGTTAAAATAAACCACTTAGAAATGCCAGCACCTGAGGAGCAACACAAGAGGTGGGAAACAGCAGCGAAGGATGCCTGTCCTCATGATGAGGTGAACCAGGCTTGTGTATGGAGGAGGAAATACGCTGCCTCCATCCACACATACCTGCAGCCACATAAGTGGAATCTGTGTCCCGAGAAACACCACCAGAATGCAGGGCGAGGGTGTCTTGCCCAAGCTGATGTCCCCATGCACTTACCTCAAGGCTATTTTCAACCATCAACTAGTTTGTCCCGCTAGGACTTCATAGCACCATTCCCACTCTGCAGACAGAGCACTGCAGGCAGGGACATTCACTGGACACGGAGGACAAGCAGCAAGCCAGAATTAGAAAACCTGAGCTTAAAAGGGCACTCTTCATTTTCCTCCTTCAACATCGCTATTGCTCGCTATAGGAAATCCCTTATAGATGTCTGTATGTCCCTGGTGTCCCTTTCCTGCGGGATGCTGATGGAGAGGAACACAGGCTGGTGCAGGGGCAGGAGAGCTTCTTCTGTCACTATCACACTGCTGCACGGAGCAATGACGTTCGAGAACTCATGTCTAAATAACACAAGAGGACACATCAATTCCTCCCACGTGCAGGGTGTTTCCCTTTACCAAAAATGTTTTTATAAATATACAGGTCCTAATGTTTTTTCCTAAATCTATTTTCTACCGAAAATGAGGAGACATCCAGAGGGGATATGGGAGGAAACAACTGTTTGGAAATCCCCGATGAGGTTTAAGCAAGCTGTGCTCCTAAGAGTCATGGCACTCAGTTTGTTCCCATAAAAAGGGAAGGCTGCAGCAGAGGACAAATCCGGGAGAGAATCTTATTCCTTCACAGTAGCCCTGAACATCACACCATTAACACATGCTAAGATGCTTTTTGGACGACAAAAATCTTGCATAAATTCCATTTGGTATTGCTTCTATAAAAATCTCATCTATTTGGTATTGCTTCTATAAAAACCTCATCTAACTCTTTCCCAATACCATACTTCAACCCCAAACTCCTTTCTCTTACATTGAGAGGAAGCAATTATCTTTGGTCCATGTTATAGGCGAGGGGGAGAAGAAGTCAAGCCATGTCCTGGGCGGGAAAAACAGGAGCATGTCTCTAATACCCTGGAAATCTTACTGACAATTCTGCTAAGGGAGATGACAAGAAGTAAAAAAAAAACAACTTGAAAACCAGTCTAAATTAGAACTATGCTAACTGACACCTAACGCATGCCAAGTGTTTGCAGCATTTTTGAATGCAGCAGCTAAGAGCACCTCTGCATGATTTTGCTACAACTATTGCCACCTGCAGCGACACCTTCCTTGGTCAACGTGTTCCCTTCTATGTACTCACCGATGTTCACCAGGAGCTGGCTGCACATTTAGCGTAATGAAATCCTGCATAATTGCAAATACTAATGTTAAATCCCAGTAAGACGAAGAAGCAATATTAATTCTCAATTAACTTTGGCTATCAAGAAAATGACACACAAAAAAAGAAAGAGACATCTCAATTAGACAAGTCAAGTAGAGAGAGACAGTACCTCCATCAGCAGGGTGTTCATATCTCTCTCTTCTTTTGACCACAGAAATATGCCCAGTGCCTGGCCTAGACCAGCTGCCTGCTTTCTGGGCCAGGCAGCTCCCGCTTCACACGTCCTACATGCTAACAAACCGCAGTCCCTGGGCAAAAGCTTACCCTAACCAGCAGCTCAACAACCTGGTCAATATTTGCCTGCCTTTGGCTGCATTGGCCACAGATGAAAGTTACTGCTGGCTTGGCATCACCACCAAGCTCGCTGGCCTTTATGTGGCTCAGCCAAGTACCACCAGTCTTGGGCAGCCCCGCGAGACCAGAGGGTTAAGAATTACCCCAGAGATATTTTGGACCCCAAAGGAACTACACCCAGGGTGAGCTCGCCTGTCTGCTGGGACTGTAGCCCAGTATCCCACTTCTGTTATGACCTGAGCACCAGCAGCTTTCATAATCCAGAGGCAGCATCTAGGGGATGAGCTAGAAAGGATGCATTTTTCAAGAAAACCTTTATATCTGGGTTAATCTGGCCATTGCGTAGGGCTTATAATTTAGTCCTCCAAAAGGTAGTAAGAACAAAAGATTAACCAGACTCCTCAGAACTGTGCATTTCTGGGAGCTGGGACCGATCCAACAATTATAAACTTTCCTTAAAGGCCATGTAAGAAAAACTCAATAAAGTAGTTGCCGCAGGTCCGCAAAGGAGCTTATGAATCTCATCACTTATAAAGCTTCCTCTGGAGATTTGCATTGCTTCTGCTAGTGCTGTACCCGGCTTCCAGGTAAATACTCCTGAATTTTTCAATGCACCAAAAGTATGTTAAAAACCAACCCCTTAAATCTCCAACCCAAGTAGTTATTAAAACCAAAAACTGAACGCTGCTCTTGACATCTTGGAGGATGCTTTGCTTATTCATGTAACACTGGGATGGCAACATCTCTAGCAAGAAACTGCTCGATTTCTTCTTGGGTCATTATTGCAGATGCAGGAGCTGCTGATGTCGCTTCAGCCGGTGCTGAGCGTTCACAGTCCAGGTTTGAAAAGGGATTGAACCAACCCAAGGAGAAAGCACCACCGAACGCCAGCTTCATCCCTTCCCAGCCGCTGATCTTCTCCCAGGTTGGCTTCTGATTTTTAAGACGCTCAATACCCTGAAAGAAGAGAAGAGTTTTGGGTTATCTCACATTTATAGCAGGTATAAAAGCACATACAAAACTGCCCATCTACGGTCAGGGTATCGTTCAGGTTTTAGTTAACTATAAAGACAGATGTCTTGCATTATTGAGAGTTTCATAACAAAACCCTAAATCAAGACCAAACTCATTGACAAACTGAATCTTGGTGACTTCAGTATGAGTTGCTTTTCATTTTTATGGTAAAGAGATGGCTTCTAAAAAAGCGATCCCTCTTGGAAACTTGGATTTCTTCTCCTGTTGCTTTTTAAATTCCTCCAAGGGGTAACAAAATACAGTTATAACTTAAAGTTTCATCTTATTTGGGGCATTTTTACAATAGATCAGATACAGGCAAAACACTGGAACTTTTCCCAGTGATCAGGAATTTACCCCAGCCATATCTAGGCTTGTCAAAGCTGGCATAAGAACAAGCTTACTCTGCGAAGTAAAAGCAAATATTTAAGAACACAATCTCCATTTAACAACTTGACAAAGACAAATCGCAATATAAGTTGGATACCCACTGAGATGTGAGGAAATCTGTGTGGGTGGAAGAGGAAGTCTCAAAGCAGAACCATAGCCTTGGTCGGTCAGTATTCTGATTCATCCTCCTTCTAAGAACATCACTTTCAGTAAAGCAAGCATTTTGATTGCATTTAAATAGCAAGTCCTTCAGATTTGGGCAACAATTTTTTCTGGTAGTCTTCTCCACGTAGAAATCAGGAATTAAGAATTTTTGATTTGTTTTTCTTTTTTGTAAAGCTATTGCTATGTGAAATGGGACACAATTTTTTTACGCCCATCTTCTGTATCATGTAAGAGAGGAACTGGATCTACAGTTGCATACGATATGTTTATATAGAAGGGCAATGAAACTGGTGAAGGGTCTGGAGCACAAGTCATATGAGGAATGCCTGAGGGAACTGGGGTTGTTTAGCCTGGAGAAAAAGAGGCTGAGGGGAGACCTTATTGCTGTTTACAACTACCTGAAAGGAGGTTGTGGAGAGGTGGGTGTTGGTCTCTTCACCCAAGTAACAAGGGATAGGATGAGAGGAAATGGCCTCAAGTTGCGCCAGGGGAGGTTTAGATTAGACATCAGGAAAAAATTCTTCACCAAAAGGGTTATCAGGCACTGGCAGAGGCTGCCCAGGGAGGTGGTTGAATCGCCATCCCTGGAGGCATATAAAAGATGGGTAGACGAGGTGTTCAGTGATGCGGTTTAATAGTGGACAGGTACAGTAGGACTCAACGGTCTCAAATGTCTTTTCCAACCAAACGATTCTATGAGTCATGATGATATACAAGTGACCACATAGAAGCTGTGCTCTTAGAGAAACAAGAGTATTGGATCCAAGTTTTGAGACACTCAAGGAAAACAAAAATGAGCAAATTCAGCTTAAACCACTTAAAGGAGCAGTTTTAGAAGAGCTGGATGACAAATGCGCTTGTCACATCCTAATTCTGCACATTTTCCCTAATGACCCACAGAACATTTCAAAACTTTGCAGGGAGGGAAATGAATGCACACCAACACAGCTGCACTTGCAGTAAGCCTTATAAATAACACAACATTTTAATACAGCAGCAGACTGGTTTTGCAATAACATTGAGTCAGCTTGAACAGGCCCAGGAGAAAACAGTCCATAAAAAGACAAATTACGTGTAAAGCTTTCGTGAGCTTAATTCCTGTCACATTTCTTGTGCTGACTTAAGAGAAATCCAGCAGCAAAAGAAAGAAATGATGCGATACCAAAACTTAAGACTTTAGGGTTGCAGTTTTGGGAGAAATTCAAGCCTTGAAGCACAGATGGGCATCTTGCAACGCTAAGCACAGGCACGTGGCACAGGCACTCTGCTACCAAGCTTGTAAATGCAGGGGTTTGATGGTTCCAGCGGAAATACCTTGCAGCCTCCGGCCCCTTGGGACAAGGCACTGAGTACTGCCACAGCTGTTGCCCATCCTTAACCCCTTGTCAAGCAAGCCCAGAGAGGGGCAGTGCTCATGCATGGCAGAGCAGAGCCTTGGCAAAGCATTTTAGCACTACACTTTTCCTCTGGGATACTCCAGTTCTAGTGCCCTGTGGCCACGCAAACAGGAGACAGGTGCTTTTGCAGCTTAAAGCAGAGGAAGACCTTTGGTTGTTGGTTGCTCCTTAGCAAACTGCAAAGGCTTCTAATGCGCTAGTAACAAATCATCACAGTGTCTGCAGCATGAGAGTTTAGACAGAAGGAAAACAAGGAGGAGGAGAAACAGACAGCAAGCACTGAAACTCTTTCCTGGCAGCCCAAGCTTTAACCGTGCCCTCAGTCATGTGTGTAATCTGGTTCAATCTATGCTGCCATCTAAATTGGGAATAAGAATCTTTAACACTCCTGGGCAGCAACCCCGCCGTCCCCTCCTCCCCCAAACCATCATTCAACTACTCTGAATAGTATCTGCTACCCAAGGCGATAAGCAAGGTCAGGCTGAGGTTGTACTAATGCCAGATTAGGGAGCAGTTAATCAGAGCAGGCAGGGGTATACTTTCCCTCTCCCAGTCCGACCTCACTAATCCCTGCAGGGCATGTACTGAAAACAAGTGGGAGTTTTAAAAATTGTATCATGGTCTAATCCCGTCTGCCCACCCCACAGGCAGAAGGGTGTGAGGTTTTTGCCTTAAAAAGCATTTAAAGGGGGAAGGAAGGAATGCACAGCTATTGAAGTTTCATTACTGTTTAATGAAACTTTTTTTTTTTGTAATAGATTTACCTCAAATCTCTCAGCATTATTTTAGAAAGTGATAATTTTGTATTTCAAATTAAACTAACAGCTTTTTCTCATTCCCATCGTGCAGCTACTTCGCTTTAAAAAAAAAGTGCATCACCTGTCACTATTCCAAACCAGATTATTTTTGAACAAATATTGAAAACAGAATGCATACATACAGAAACATAAAATACTGGACACTCTCATTGTCTCATTGCAGTAAGGGGTATTGCATTGCAAACACAGGGATAGTAAGACAAGGTTGCCCAGTTACCACTGCGATGTCATGGGATATACTCATTTCTCCCACTATTGCTCTCAGTATCCACTCCTGCGCGGTGCCAGAAGAGCATGCTGGGCTGTGTGGCCCGACGCAGAAGCGATCTGCAGGACAGCTCTTGCATGTTAGAAAAAAATGCATTAACTTCTTTTAACACACTTTCAAAATCCAAAGGGAAAGAAGGAACAGAAGAGGCAAGTACAATAACAATTGGTCCATTGTAGGGAAGACACAGGAAGTGTTGCCGTCAGAAATCATGATTAAGGCAGACTTCCCATACAGCGGATCCTTGTTTTAATTTCTGCTTGGACCACCCCCTCGCTTTTCAAAAAACAACTATCCTGCCCCTGGTTGTTTGTTCTTCTGTTGGTCATGCTCAAAACAGAACTAGCACCTGAAATCAGGTAGTCCTGTCTGAGAAAATAATTTCCATGAGCAAATAAGCAAGTCTGCCTTTCTCATATTAATACTGACCCACATTTGGTATTCAAATTGCACCAAGTCACATAGTTCAAGCAAAACTGAGGAGCCTCAGTTACTCACACACACACACACCAGGAACTAATCGACATTCCTTCAAGGTGTGATGATGCCCCATTAAAAACAGTTTGACAATATCAGTACTACACAACGCTATTTAACAACTTTCATTTGTTAGAAACAAGAAAAAATGAGTAATTACACATTTTTTCACAATGGTCAAAATTCCAGAACGACATAATCAATCTTCCTCCAAAACACAGAGGGAATATAGGTAATTAAAACGAACCAAAACTGGAACACGTACCAGTGGAATTCATAATCAAAATAATTTTTAAACTAGTGAATAGTACAGATGCATTCATTTGTTAATTACCTAGGTGACTAAAGCCTCTCCCCTCAACATATTTGATTTTGTATCAAAACAGTTTTAGGGCTGGATTGTCCACCAGTTCAAGTTACCACCTGCACATCCCTCGCTGGCTGAATTGACCCTGGCCGAAGATCCAACCCTTAACTAATAAGCTAGGAGCATTCTCTGAAAAACACCATTGCAAACTAAAATCAGAGCTACATATTTACATACAGAGCTTTCCACTATCAGCAGTATCAGCACTATGAAAACAAAACAAAAACTCTTCCTAAACTTTTCTTCATTAAGGAAATGCATATGCAAAAGCCACACCTTCACAGAATCTTCCCACAGAGGCACAAGTGCAGCCTTGTGGCTCCCTCCACGCAGTCCTGCAGCAGAAACCACAACGTACTCCTCATGATCTAACACCGAGCAAACAGGATTGCAGAAACAGTCTGTTTACACAGCAGAGCAGTTATCGGCAGCCTCTTTGAAGTGATGTAAAACCACCACTGATTAACAGATCAGTACATTACTGATTAGCTCATTTTAAAACCTGAAAGCTGAACGCACATTTAACCTTTATATACACCTGCCTGCTTGCGTATTGAAGTGAGAGTTCAGAAAACCATTACAGGTTTTTCCCAGCAGTGAAGAAAGAAAATGAGAAGAGCAAACAAGTTTTTGGAAAAGTTTTATTGCATTTGTTTTCCATATGGAAGCATTGACTGATTGAAAAGATGCAGCATTCACATTACTTCCAAAATGAGACATCCATTAAATTTCTCCTTCCCCAATTTCCCTCCCTTCCCCCATGGCTTTAAAGCAGTCTAAACAGGTCATTTTCCAAAAAAATACCATTTTATTTTAAACCAAGGAAAGAAAAGATTCCTTGGAAGTCATGGACACAGCTGATGTATATTTTTCCTTTGTTTGCAATCCCTTAATGAGCCCATGGGAATCATGACCCAAAAATATAATAAAATTCCTGCCTGAACACAAGATGTCAGCTGCAGTTATGAATGGTTTAGCTCTACCCGTTTTTGGAATGCCTTCTGTCCCTCCCACTTTCATCACCACACAGTCCGTAACAGCGTGCATGCTCCTTACCATCAATATTTCCCAATTTAAAATACTTACACATATATGTGTACATGTTTACACACATACACAGGTATGCATAAATCTGAGAAAAGATTCACAAAGCTCTAAACCAGGAAGATGCTATGAATATAGAATCAATCACTCTGGTACACCTACACATCCCATCAATATTACTCTTTATAGTAATCTGGGCATTCATGTCAGTTTTTCACGTTAACACTGATTAGCAGGCATTGCTCTAACAAGTCATTTACCAAGACAAACACACACAAACAAGATGACTCTGCTATTCTAAACACTTGGAAATTAGATTTCTTTCTTTCCCACAAGTGTAAGGCATTTAACAATCCAAAGAGTCTTCTAAATCCGCCACAATCACCCTAAGAGGGCAACAATTTCCTGTGTACAAGGGAGGGAACAGACAAAATAATGCCAGAAAGATGGAATTGGTTCTGTGGCTGGAAGGAAAAAGGAGGGTTGGGTGGGAATCGGCATTGGCAACATTTAAGTACTTTAACTGTATGTCATCATCAGGTCAACTGGCTCTCTTGCTGTGTTGCGTTCTTGTCTTGCACCTTTTGATAAGTGAAGTGTCTGCTTCCTCATTGAAGTTCACTTATGAAAGAGCAATGTGCTCCTTCAGGAAGTACAAAGGTGTTTGTGTAGGGCTGTTGGCACTCATATGTCTTCCACAGAGCTCATCACAGTCAGGAGACAGCATGAGAATCTACTCAGAAGAGGTGGGTCACAACAGAGGATCCCCTTCACATTAGTTATGCCATACAGAAAGCAGAGAGAAACAAAGGCCAGTAAAGTTAACGAGATAAAAAAAAAAAGAAAGAAAGAAAGAAAAAAAGAAAAGCAGCAGCAGTTTCAGCCAGAGATATAGAATTATCTAAAACTGTGGAATATAGGGCTTTTTTTTCTCTGCAATTATCAGCCATTTCATTGACATTAAAAAAAAAAGTTTCTTTTGCTTTTTGTTTTGAACATTCATGGAAAATTTATAACAGTAGTGCTGTAATATGTTTCTATTTTAGTGGAAATGCTGGTCAAGAATTCCTCAGACCACATACTGGTAAGGGTCTGCTTTTCCTTGGTCTGGTGTTGCGAATGGGCTAAGCCATGCTATAGAGAACGGATGGCCAAATACTGCTTTCATGTTCATCCATTTTGTTTTTTTAGCCCATCTTCTCTCTTCCTTTTTCAACTGTTCTATTCCCTGAAAACAGAAATATCACATTTTCAGTCAAGCACTCAGATTCTGTAGTTCTGGATTTGGGGAAAGGTCTACTCTCAGTTACCCCTTATCCAAAGACTGGAATAAGAAAATAAAAATGCATCTATCCTGTCTCTCCTTTTCTTCTCATTGTTTTATATTAAAAAAAAAATTATTAACGATAGAAAGTATTCCTTTGAAATAAAATTACTTTCATTTTGCTCAGGCCTAGATATTTCATAAACCTTTTAAGATCTGCCCTCCAATTGCCTCCGATGTCAATTAAAAAACCCCACCACCTAAAACCAAACAAAAAGTATGTGCTTTAATGGCTGAAAGCATTGTGCTAACTAGATGGAAAGGTTTTAGAAAAAAACATTACAAGCTTGCAGACAAAAAAAACCACCACAAACCCAAAGATAATCTCTATAATGCTCCCAGGTTCACCAAGCAAGTTCAGGATGTGCCCATGGCTCAATGTAGCTGAGTTTACCGGCGCCTCTTCATGTTTCATTAGAATCACTGCTAAAACATGCATGGGCTGGCAGCAGGCAGAAAGGGTTAAATACCGATTTGAGAGAAATCATTGGCATTGTTTAGTAATGGTTAGAGGGAGAACAAAAATAAGCCATCAAGCAATCAGCTGAAACATTCACTAGTCAGTCATTTAAAAAACAATATATGTATTATCTGTATTGTGTCTAAAATCCACTAAAGTGAATTTGGTCTTTCAGGGAAGCTATGCCTGGCTGCCACAGAAGTAAAATGAACGTGTGCAGTCACTGGAGAGCATTACTCTTCCACGGGTAGCAGCAGCAGGCAGATCACTGTTCTTTAACTTTGTCTCCTTTGCAAGGTAAGCTTCTCCTGATCTACACGTCTCTCCCCTGCTACCAATTAATGCACTGTAATACAATTGTGTGTCTTCAATTACTTATTCCGGGAGCTTTGCAGGACACAACATGGGTCAACTGAAATAGTTGTGCTGATCCATGGTAAATGTCACCTCTAGAGCCAACTGAAAAATACTGGGGTTCTGGGTCTCTTCAAGCAGAAAGGAACGATCCTGGTGGGACAGCATATCCAAGACAGGAAATTAGGTCTCCCGGTGATTGGAAGAGGAAGGTGAGAAAGGGCAAGACACAGCTCTGTCTTCTAAAATACGAACTAAAACACTGCCAGAGACCACACCAGGCAGAATTTCACCTGGAAATATTCCCCTGCTCAAAACAGACTGTCAGACACAGCTAGCTCCATGTTAACAAATCAATGAGATGTTCCACAGAGGAAAATCCCTCAACAGAGGGAAACTATATTTCATTTTTTATTTTAGATTGTGCCTTTGTTCCTTTAATAATTACGAGTTCCCAGAATTTGAGGGAAAGGGAAAATCTAGGGACTTATTTGAGTGCCCGGCTGTAGGAAGCATCTTCTAAAAATTCTTGACAGGTTTCCAAGATTGAGAAATTCAGATGATGATTTCACAGTCAGCATTGCTAATTTACGCACTTATTGATAAACTCAAGCTCAGCAGGATCTTGTTTTTCTGTATGACATTGTACTTCTTCCTGGGGCTCTCCCCAGCAGAAAGAACAGTTGAAGCCTTCCTCTGAATACAGAAAAGCCATGGAATGAACGTGAGCCTCTTGCAGAAGCCAAGAATTAAAAAGAGCACTGAAAAAAAGACTCAGGAGTGATGGGCTCTCATAGTCTGTAATGCCAGTCATGGCTCTCCAACAGCAGCAAAAATGCCTATTCTAGCTTTGCCTGGCCATGGGCAAACAAGCGAAGAGGAATGAAAAATAAGAGAGGCAGAGGAGGAAATAAGAGTCGTCACTCTTTAAAGACCGCCACTTCTCTTCAACCACTCCAGTTAATTCCCATACCTGAGCGTGCTTGGTGAAGGCCAGCTGTATTGACAAGTGTGGAAACATCTCTAGGAATCACCAGCTCCGTCTTCACAAAAGTGGGCAGATGCAGAGATATAATGGACTGCAACACTCCCACGTAACCTCTATTATGCCATATTTGAATTGGGGATGGCAGTGGCTTTGCAGCAGACTGTAACCAGCAGGTTTCCATAAGCCTACTCCATTCCCTTTTCTTTTCCCTCTGGCAAGAGTTATAGAACTGTTTAACAAGCAGCTAAAACTGGAAATCTTCCAGACTAAAAGAAGTGTGTGTCTCCTTTCCCCACCTACTCATCTTAGCTTTCCAGCACTTAAAGCTTTAAATAGTGACACCAGGGGACATACAGCTGAATTTCAGACAATACCAAAGTGAAAGCACTTCATTAAAGGACAAAGATCCTCAAACCCACAGGGACAGATTCTCTTCACAGAGTAATCCCAGTTACCAACGTCTACCTTAATCAGAGCTGCTGTCAACACAGCATCCCAGCCAATATGCAGGTGTATGCTACTTCTCACAGTAACCCTCTGAGAGCATAATCTAGCTCCCTTCATTACACAGGTTCCTTCCTCAAAGTGTACACACACATGAACTTCCCATGCCATGAGGTAAAAACCCCGTAGCCCTTCACTGTTTGTTTCTACAAATGATGAGAAAAAGAGGGTAAAGGAGAAAGTGTGTGAGACCCACCGTTTCATCAGTGCAGATGGAGTGTACTTGGGTCCCAAACATAACCGAGGTGAAGATAAGAAATAGGAGAGCCTCAAAACACAAGAGGATGAGAAGAATCACTGTAGTTGGTGGAGAGAAGGAACTGCATTCTGTAGAGACAAAACAACAGAGTTGGAAGGGGAGAGATTAGGTGATGCAGCAGCTGCAAAACGCCTCCTAAATCACAACTTTTCCACACTCAGACTGTCAAAATAAATTACATGATCACCACTCTCAAAAAAGTGCTCTGACATTCTGGAGGATATTCAACAATGAAATGATCACTCCCGTGAGTTTAAAATGAAAAGCAAAACAAACAAACAAAAACCCTGCAAGACTTCAAGAATGCAACTTTCTTTTCCTCTTAGGTGTGTCCCCGGCACACTGGCTAGGAGTCTACTCCATTTCACCTGTAGCTTCTCTCTTAAACCTTAATCTTAGCAGATTTTCAACAGATGGAGTCCCACCAGAAACCTTAACCTGGTGGTCAGGACACAAGGATAACTATTTTTGTAGCACCAACATAAAACCAGAGTATGCTTCCTTTCATAACTGATCTAAGTCATAACCTGGTACAGGTGGGAACGCACTACCCCACAGACACAGGATCCGAGAAAGCGGGCAAAGGAAACCTTGTCTTTTGATGTAATCTTCCCCTACGGCTCTGGCCACTGTAGTCAAATCCAGATGTTGTCAGTGACAGCAAGCAGATGTTTTAGAAAGTTCTGAACTGTAGAACAACCTTGTCAAATTCGGTTCGCATGTGTAAACACACCCATCCTCTGCAGTACTATAAATTAAAACACGTCATTATACTGAATGACACAACTGAAATTCCAAGAAAAATAAACGTAATGCTCTTCCAAAAAAATCCACTAGCAGTGCATACATCCACACACACATTCTTTGACATCTTGCTGTTTGGCTCAGCATTACCTAGAGGATTTCCTATATCCATTTGTGTTTTTAAAAACACATCTCAACCGGCTATGTGAAACGTCACTCGCTGGCTGCTCCAGAGTGAGGGCTGGGTTTGTTTGTTTGTTTATTTGTTTGGTTTTGTGGAAAGGAACTGTTTTGTTGTGAGGGTGGATTTGTGGATCTGAGTTAGCATGTTTTCCTGGCAGTCTTGCAAGAATGATTCACATTACCCTTTTAAAAAAAGCATACACATTCTTCTTATCTTGCATTGGCATTCAGGAAAGTAGTGCTGCATTCACGTCAACAGTAGAGTACCGCACACATACTGTCCAGGTATTTTTACATCTCAGCTTCCCACTTGGCAGTGTTGGGCTTAAGTGAAACAGGATGTTTCAGGGCAGAGACCCCAACACGTCAGAAAGAATTATAAGTTCCAGTATTGATCCTTAAAAAATAATAATAATAGAGATAGCACAGCAGAGTCCTGATAGCATTCTTCTGAAACCAGCATAAAAGGCGTTGCAAACTACATTAAAAGGTCTTATTCATAAACTAGTCTGGTATTTTAATGAGATACTTTTTTAGTACTCACTTGTCCAGTCTTCTTCAAAACAATACAAGAAGTGAAATCCCACCATTATTAAAGCATGCAGAGAAATCAGTGCTATATACATCTGAAAAATAAAGGATGCGATAAAGGTATATCAGGTACATTTGAAGACCAAAATGCTAAATCTTCCAAACATTTTAAATAAAGCGTTAAGACTTAAAACAAAAATCTAAACTACAAAGCACTCCAAAAACCACCAAGCCCTCCCATCCTCCCTAAGCAAGCACCCTGAAGCTGGCAAATGCCAAGACTGCACGGACTCATTCTGGCCTTAATAGCAGCTCGGAGTGCACAGGAGGAAGACTGTTTATTTCAGAGCCAGCTGGACACAAAACCCATCCTCCTGCGCCCCAGTGTGGACTTCCACACAGCTTACTGTCCTTATCTCTGCTGAGTACAGAGCAACATTCAGAGAACAACTCTCTGGCAACGAGGTATCATGTTGCCAAAGCTTACATACTTGCTCCTCCTGAAAGCACTATAGTTTCCCAGAGAAACAACAGCTAATTTTGGTTTTAATCACAAAAAGCCCTTTATCTATTTTCCAGCATGAGTTTAAGAAAAATGATTTATTTTTTTTTTTAATAAGCATTTTTCCCTGAGGCACATGCTGCTTTGGAAAGCATCTCTCAAGTTTTAATACTTTGTACTTAATCCTTTTTGTTTTAAATTAGGTCTTAGCTTTGCAACAAAAAGCTTTAAACTACATGCAATGCTTGACATACACTACAGTTTACCAAAACAGGGCTAAAACAATGACTCTCCCCAACCAACAGACTCTGACAAAGGTTAGCAGATATTGGAAGTGAGAGAGATTTTGTTACAAGAAACGTCTGTGGAATCAGGAAAACATGACAGGAGAGTATTTTGGCTTTCCTTGCAAGTTGAGCGTGCTGCTATTCTTTCACATCCCCAGGTCTCAAAAAGAATAACCTAGAACAAAACCAGCAACGCTTATTTTGTTTCTCTCTCAACCACTTTTAGTGTTTGATGCAGCCTGCTTGAAAGTGGGTGTCAGTTTTAATAGAAACAGAAATCCCTCTGAAAGGATTAAAATACCTAGCTCACTTCTCATAGTGAAAAAATGCATGCTCAAGGGAAAAAGATGGCATTTGTTTGGTTCTGTAATCCACACCCTACCTAACCACACCACAGGACAGAAGTGTAAGACTTTCCACTTAACTGAAAATCTCCTCCTTTTTACTAGGCAATATGAGAACATTCTTCCTTGAACATAAAGACATCTCAAAAGATTTATTAATAAAACAGAGCATCACTGAAACTCAGACTTATAATGTTCATGCTACTCCCACAGGATATCTGCAGTTCGCTTTGATGAAACTCTTACATAAATATGTAGTATTCAAGTCTGCACTCCTGTTTTCTTACTCATAATGCCTCAGATATAGTACAAAAGAGCCAAACACGTCCTAAGTTTTCAAGTACAAAAATAAACCACTTGCAAGTAAAAGCTGGATAATTCTTGCCAAAGGGGATGCAGACTTCCCACTCCTCGCTCAAGATGTGGCAACAGCTCTTATTATATGATCCTACATGGGTACTCATACAGCTACAACATTTAGGAACCCTACCTATGGCCCAGGACCCTAACAACCGCTACACGGTGTAAAAGGATGGCCCATGCCTCAAAGAGCTCAATGCCACAATAAACTACTCGCATTACAAAACAGTGCACTGAACAACTGACAACACAAACCTCACAAACCCCTGGCAAGTACTTCCCGTGATGCCTTTTCCCGTTGCTGTGTTGTGTGTTCCCTAATTAGAGAAACAAAAGTCTGCAACAGTTCCCTGTAAAGTTCTTCTGAAATAAGAAAAAAAAGGAAGCTTTCAGAGCTGCTTCATGGACTACACACAGCATTTTGCCGCTGCCCACTGGACAACCTCAAACACCGCTTGCGAAATACTTACTGTAAACAGTACAAAGTACTTCTGGTTATTCTCTCCTACACAGTTATTGACCCACGGGCAGTGATGGTCCATTTTCCGAATACACCTCTTGCAAACACTGAAAGAATACAGGTCTTTCTTTACTGCATATTTAATTTCAGGAACACAAGACTTCACAGGGGCTCAGGGGAACAGAAATTAAAGAGAAGAATCAGAGGTAAATGTAAACCTAAATAAATTTTACTGGTCAACACATTTATACTTGTGGTTTACATACTTGACTACGTCTGTTCAA
The DNA here is from genome assembly GCF_017976375.1 of Cuculus canorus. Lineage (NCBI taxonomy): Eukaryota > Metazoa > Chordata > Aves > Cuculiformes > Cuculidae > Cuculus > Cuculus canorus. Next base: position 114,110,002 of record NC_071402.1, read on the forward strand.
AACGAACCATACAACAACAAATCGCCATTGTAAAAAAATAATGCCAAGTAAAACACATTAGCATAACACTCATATCAGTGGTTCTGCCAAAATAAGGTTTGAACAATACATTCAGGCAGGAGGAAAAAACCTGCAGTTTAGTTTCGGTTTATCCTATTTGGTCTGTGAAAAAGTCAACAGTTTAAAAACAAACAAAAAAACAGAAGGATATGAAAAGGAGTAATGAATAAAGATATGTTTCAGAGTTTGTAATAACAGACTAGGGTTTATTTACTAACACTGGCTGATAGCAGGAATTTGCAGAAAAAGAGAATTAAATAAAGCATTAGAAAAGATTCTTGAAATCAAGGTAAGCCACATACCAACATAAACCAGCTGTGGCTGTCAGTCATACAGACAGTACCACAATATACATTCAAGGTAAAATTAGATGTTAAAGCACTTCACAAAACCAGACTAACAAAATCAAAATTCTAATTCCTGTCAGTGTGCACACTGTGGCTAGAAGTCAAATAATTAAAAGACTATTACTTTGTGTGAACATCATTCTCTTGCTTAGTCAGTAACTGCTTCAACTCACATAATAAAGGAACTCTTTTTCTCTGCTGTTTTCTCATACGAAAGGAGACGAAAGGCAGTCTCCTGATACCACATTGCACAAACAAGCACAGAAATCAAATATGAAAAAACACAAAACCCCAAAACAAGCGAACAATAGACCCAGAAAGGAAACAGTCATTCCAGAACAATTCTGGCAGCACTGAAACAGAAAGGATCGAGGGCTCTGCTAATTTTATTTTTCTTCTTACAACAAAAAATATTTTGACCTTAACATGAACAATAATCTTCAACACCCAAATGCTTAAGGGGAACTCACATAAAAACATAAACACATTCTTATGAGCACGTATGAATAAGTAATAGAAAAATCTTTTCATCAGAACAGCAGCGCACTCATGCTACACAGTAGGAGGGGATAATCCCCAAGGATCTATGCCATGCCTGAAAAACAAACGAGTTGCTTCAGTCCTGATCCTAAATGAAACGTTGGCTGGGCATGTCCCAGCCTCCAGCATGGGGAGAGACCAAGAGCTGCTTCTCCTCAGGCACACGCAGGTACCCTCTTACCTGCCAGTCCCAGCTGCAGGGGTCAACAGAAAAATCTCGTTTTGCTAGTATAAGCAGCTTGAAATTATTTTTGAGCTACATGGGGACTAAAATCAGCTGGAATGGTAAAAATGTTATCTTTCAGATAATGTTATGCTTCATGGGATAAGTACAGGCTTAAAAAAACCCAAAAAAGCAGGGCGGGCGGTGTAAAGCAGGAGGATGCCTCCCTGCGGTCTAATTTACTTTGTGCAGGCAGACACACTTCCCTTGGGCTCTGAAAAGAGGTAAGCATCCAAGCAACCTCTCTAGTTGCTCCTAGCTCCTAATTCCCTAGAGGGACAACTTGAAGCAGCCACATCAAAGATAATCTCCGTGAAGGAGGTAGCAAAGGCTGAGAGGAGAGTTTTTATTCCATGCATACATGCCAAAAGCAGTTGAATAAGAGGCAGAATGTGAAACTAGCTAGTGGAAAAGGAAACTTGGAAACTAAGACTGAAAACTATCAGCATCAGGGATTTCCCGTATTCAGACACTCTCCCTCAATCACTCAGCTTCCACTGCTGGTAGGCGTAATTTGCTGGGCATGGAGAACTCACAAAATAGCATATATGAATCGAGAAGCACTCTTCTCCCTCAGGCATACAGCTAGCAGTACCTCCTGCTGATGCATATGTACAACCATGATGTGTTAGAGTCCAATAAATCTTCCTTCCCCACAAAAATAAAATGTTTGATTGAAGATTCCCAACAGCATCAGTGCTCAGTGGACAAATTTCTCAAATCTTAATGTCTATAAAAGTATCTTAAGGCACAGAAATAAGGACCATGGAGATGAGGTTTTGTGCTCAGCATGAGTCTTTTTCATTTACCTACGCTGTGAGCCATAAGCAAGACAGCATTTTAGATGTGAAGTTTCATTCATAATTGAAGAAGCGTCAGAGGGGAATTTACAGGAGCATTAATAAGTGATAAGCACTATCGTATTGCTCCTGCTGAATAACCAACTCCTGATTTTGATTAAAATATAAAAAAACAACAAGAAAAATATTTGCAAACTAAAGGTCTGAAAATAAATACGAAAAATGCAAACAGCAGAACAAGTTTGCTCAGCTTAGTACCACATATTCCCCTCCCCAACAGACCCTTGCTTGAATCAGCATTAACTGGGATACCAGCTCTCTGGATATGTATTAGTTTTTAAGTATGAGGACATCAGTGCAAACTCATTAAACTCCTTATAGGAAAGCAGGTATAGCTGTTTTAAAAGCAGAGGAGAATTTTAGTAAATAGTTATTTTTTTGCTCACTGCCTCTAGTACTAAAAAGCTCCCTACCAGTTACTTTCTTCAGGGGAGTTTATCCCACCAGAAAAAGGATGGACATGACAGATCAGTAGGCATACTGATCTATCACAAAGCCCAAAACAAAGTCATGGTACCGAACGAAAACATGGAAGTCAGAGCTCTTAAAAAAAAATATATAGTTACCTAAACTTTAGTTTTAATTTAAATACCACTTCCAAATAGAATCTACAGTAAGACAAATAGGTTTAATAATAAAAACAAAAATAGAAAGGACACTGCCCTTTTGAAAGACACTATATTTAATGGATTTCTATGCATTCTGGTATATCATGTCTCTCCTTTAAGCTATGATTACATTAAAATTATGGAACGTTGATTACAGATCTGGAGTCATGGCAGCATTCATTGTAAGTGTCTCTCGCTTTGCAAGAAGTAGCCCCAGCTGCTATAGATATCAGAAAGGGCCTGAGATGTTTTCAAAGACCCTTGAAAGTGTCTGGCACTATTAGTAACAGAATTCAAATACCAGTCTCTCACTTTAACTCCAGTCTCAGACTCCAATAACAATTTAGATCAAGGCACACTGGCTAATTCTTGAGGTCTTGATAAAATAATAACTGTCAGAAAAGATTTTACCTGCAATGATGTGCTCTGTCAGGTTTGATGCTACAACATTTTGGGCACTTGTAAACCACCTGTCCTGGCTTTAGCTGTAAACTCTCGATGAACTCCTTTGTGGCATTACCTTTGGGTACAGCACCCTGCAGAAAAAAAATAAACCCAGAAGATCAATCTGTGGACATTATGGGTGCTAAGAACAATAGGGTGACTTAAAACTATGGGAGGGGAGGTAGGAGAAAGAAATAAGTTTCCCTAAGATGAAGAGAGTTTCAGGAAGAGCAAGAAGATTCAGAAAAGAAATTAAAATGAGGTCTTAATATATGGAGCTACATATTTAAACAAAATTTTAGTGGGTTTTGTTTTTTTTAAAAATCACCAAAATCCTCACTTAAGCAATCAGCCTTTTGTAATCCTGCAGTAACCTTAAAATATTTAAGAATCCTCCTCCCTCTCTTCAAATCTAGCAACAAATTTATCATGATAGTTTTATATCGCAAACTGGAAAGTGCAGATGTTTTATTCCAGTACAAGCAGCTGCTTCTGAAGTATTGTTGTGTACAGAAAGAGTTGCTGGTAAATGCCTCATGCACTTAGAGCTACGCCTCCGTTGTGTATTTCTTATTTAAAGTAAGGTTTAGCATTCAAACACTGAACACTAAGAATCTTCCCACCTGAATAAAACTAGGTAAAACGTTCTTAGCTGTGCAATTATCACTTTAAAATACGTGCCTTTAAACAGGTAATGTACTGCTGCTGCAGGAGCCTGACTTCAAGAGCTTCCAGCCCTTCTATGACCATAAATTTTCTAAAAAAAAACCCCAACCCCCCAAAAAAATCCACAACAAAACACACCCTAAAAAAGTCATTAAACATGCTGTACGAAATCAGTGCTGGTACACTGGCATGAACGCACCACTATGCATGTAAGGCTGAGGCCAACAGGATGAAGTTTAACAAGGCCAAGTGCAGAGTCCTGCATTTGGGACACAACAAACCCATGTAGGCTTGGGGAAGAGCGGCTGGAAAGCTGCCCAGCAGAGAAGGACCTGGAGGTGTTGGTTGACCATGGCTGAACACGAGCCAGCAGTGTGCCCAGGTGGCCAAGGCGGCCCATAGCATTTTGGCTTGTATTAGAAATCATGTGGCCAGCAGAAGCAGGGACCTGATTGTGCCCCTGTACTCACCACCTTGAATACTGCATTCAGTCTTGGGCCCCTCACTACAAGAAAGACATTGAGGTACTGGAGAGTGTCCAGAGAAGAGCAATACAGCTCATGAAGGGGCTGGAGCACAAGTCTTATGAGGAGCAGCTGAGAGAACTGGAGTTGTTTAGCCTGGAGAAGAGGAGGCTGATGGGAGACCTTATTGCTCTCTACAACTACCTGAAAGGAGGTTGTGGAAAGCTGGGTGCTGGTCTCTTTGCCCAGTAATAGGATGAGAGGGAATGGCCTCCAGCTGCGCCAGGGGACGTTCAAATTGCACTTTAGGAAAAACTTCTTCACCAAAGCGGTTATCAAGCACTGGCACAGGCTGGCCAGGGAGGTGATTGAGTCACCATCCCTGGACGTATTTAAAAGACAAGTAGATGAAATGCTTAGGGACACGATTTAGTACTGGACAGGTACAGTTGGACTTGATGATCTCAAAGGTCTTTTCCAACCTAGTCATTCTATGAGTCTATTTTATATTGAAAGAAAAACAAGGATGTAATATTTTAACCTATTTCTGATCGAACAGTCTCTTTTCAACACATTTATACAACCTCCCAAGAGCAATACACAGAAATAATACACATCAAGGATAGAAGTGCACATTAAATCAGTACTATAAGGCTTTACTGAGCAGTCTTTAGGGTTTTCCACAAAAAAATCCCAACAGGTCTGATCAATTTTAAAGTCCCCAAGACCCATTTCCACAAAATACTACAATTCACGTTCACTCTTTAGTACGCAGCAAAGCTCAAAACCTTAAGAATGTTTTTAGCAGGAACTCCTAAAAAGCATGGCATATGCTACCAATTTTGAAGATTTCAGGTGTTCATTTATAATAATAATTCTATTAGTTCTCCTCAGCAGTGCCATTTCATTCTGATCCTGGATGTGCCCCTGGTTCTCCAGGTCCCAGCAGCTTCCTTCACCCTCAACTCACACTGTCTGCCAGATGTTGCTGGATCTTCTCACTTTATCTTTCCTCCTCCATTCTGTCTAGTTGATTTCCTCATGAAAAAATAAAACAACTGGCTCTCACCATCCACAAACATAAACCCCACCACACACTAGGAATTAACATATCTTTTCCCAATTACTCTGCAGAGAGATCGTTATCTGCTTCTCCAATGCTGTTTGCCAGCCTCCTTCAGAATAAAGCTTTTGTTTCAGAAAAGTTCCTGCTAACTCTGCTAAATAATTCCAGCGACCTGAAGGTCCCCAGGCATTAAAGCCACACAACATAAAACAATTAACAACAAGAACTCCCAGGATATAAACTATATAACAAATTGCTGCAACTCTCTATTCCCGATTCCGATGACTAGAAGTTTCAGAGCCTCAACTACTGCTTACAGTGCTGCCCAGCAGCAGTCGCATGCAATGCATCAGTCTTCAACATATGAAATTATCCCAGATCAAGCCATTTCTGCAGCGCCCTGGCTTCTGAGAGAGCTGGAAACTAAAAAACAAAGATTACACCGAAGTTTTCATCATACCTAACAAGGTTTCAAGTAGGAAATGACATTTGGAAGGAGTAATTAGAGTATCAGAGGCACACTGCCATTCCCAACAGCAACAGGAACGCTCAGGAGGAAACGGCCAAGAGGAGTCTAAGCTTGTTTTTCCTTCCATTAACTACTGGAGATGTCCAGAGGTTATCAAACAAAATAAATCATCGCAGATCACTCAGAATAAGCATTATGGTACTAGACCGTATCTTTTCACTAGCCAAAAGACGAGAAAGCAGCAGACCAGATCTCTCAAAAAGCAATGTCCTATGGAGTCATACAAGAGTTTCTTACAACTCTGATGCTTCCTGCCTGCCTAAGAATTGTCAGCTCTTAGCATGCTCATGTAGTATTTATTTCAGCGTGTTCAATAAACTCAAGTAAACCGCTAGTATGAGAGATGGTAACATGGATTTTCAAAACAACATACTGCTCCATTCTGCTTGAAGCAATTACTTGCCAAGGCAACAACCGAAACCAGATTTTCCAGCTTTCTTATTTGTCAAGACACAACAAGCCACAAGCATAAGATCTGCCACTGAGGAGAAAACAGTGTCAGAGAGAAATGCTCTCCTTCCCAGTGCAAAGAGAGGAGTTGCTCACACAATGGGAATCTAAAGCTGGGCCCTTGACTTTGCATCTGACTTGAGTGGGATGAGAAATTAGCATACCCCACCAGCAGCCTCACACAGCAGGCTGACACACAAAAGTTATTTAAATCTGCCACTCACTCAGCAACTGAGTTACTCAACATCTAGCAGACAAGAAAAACACCGCCTGTTTCTTTCCGAGACGTACAGAGAGAGATATACTTACTGGATCTGTCAGCATAGCACGAAAATGTGAAGCCAAAGCGAGGAAAGCCAAGGTGTTGAACAGTGTGCCATTGATGACACTATAAACATAATCTCTTGATGGAACTAGCATGACAAGAAGGACTACAAAGTCGGCATAGAACACCAGCATCCAGGTAACGACAGCACATGCAATACCACAGCCATCTCGAATAAACCACATTGTTCCCAGGGAAGCGTGGCTAGGAGGTGGAACACACTTTTCTGGCTGCAGGTATTCAGGTTTCCTTTCAATATCTCTGAAGTGGTGGACTGGAGTAATCATCATAGGCTGTTATGTCCATACTTGCATCTGAAAGAGAGTCAGAAACAGCGTTCACTGCTTTGCACGACACATAGAGGTCCATTCGCATAACAGCACGGCGATCACGTGGGAAATTCCAAATTACAGAAAGTGAGTTGGAAAGCAAAAAAGGTTAATAAATCAAGCACAAAATAATGGATTTGGAACCAGACTCTTGCACTTATCAGAACGCTTCTTACTCAGAAGACTCTCTAAGTGCTTTTAAGACTTGCTTAATTACATATTAAATCCACTGGTGTGCCACCTCCACCCCTCCCAGAGAAGAGGCAACAAGTATTTAATAAAGAGAACAGTGATCAGGTGGGTGCCAACAGGAGCAGCCACAGCATGGACTGAAGCAAGTAGACTCCATCATGTGCGGAAAAGGACCTGGCACAGCTGGTAGGGTCCTTTTTGCTGCATCAGACCTGAGGAAGGGAAGGTCCCTCTGACATATACTGGGAAGCTTAGTGTGTGGAAGAGTTTTCCTTTCTCCTTACCCATGGACTCAGATTTTTGGTGTAAAGCTGCAAAAACACACCACTGCAAAGTTACAGTGGCAGGAACTGATGAAGCAGCAGCTAAAGATCTTGATAGGAATTTCTACTCTTGCCTCGAGGATGCCCTTTCCAAACAACAGCAGTCTCCCACTCCCACTTCCTCCTTACATTTTACATCCCTCCTAAGTCTTCCACGTTGCCATCCTCCTCCCATCACCTTTCCTCCATCCCTTGATGTCATTTTGTTCCCTCCCCTGTCGTGTTCCTCGCTAAGTCCTCACCACTGCAATAAGGGCACTAACATGACATTCACTACCATTGCCCTGTCCTCTCTGCTTCTGCAGGTGCCTTGTCTATCCAGAGGGTAAAGTCCATCTTGGAGCCAGAAACTGGATTACTGCAAGTATGCACGGCGCTTACTGTAGTTTCAGTGTTAACTCCCACCAAAGGCAGGCATCTGAGAAAACAAAAACGGTGCTTTGGCAAAAAGACTTTGGCAGGGGATCAATCAATCCGTGTGGTGAACGTACACCACTCACTTAGAGCACACCTGGAATGCTACACTTTGAAAGCGGCTTTTTATACACCCAGCAACTCCTTCCAAATACTTAAAGAGTATTTGCGCAACGCTCTAAATGCTCAAAACCTGGACAATCTATACATAAAGACCCACCTTCTACCAAAACGGATACAATAATTTTGATACCAAATACACTGAATTGCATACACCTAAACAGATGGGTTCAGTCTCCTCCTCTTTCAACATGTAAGGATCACTCTCATTTATTTGCAAGAAATAGAATACATCGTCCCATTTTAATTCAGGGAAAGAGAGACAATGTTCACCATTAATTATGTTTTCTGCCAAAAATTTCACATGGAAGCTATCTATAAAAAAGTGACACCGTTGCCTAGACAAAATGGATAAATTTTATAGAAAACATAATGAGAAAGTCAGAAATGTGTCCAGAAACTTAAACTTCTCTCAAAGATTTTATGGTTAATTTCTGCCAAGTAAAAGGGAAAGCTCTATTTTGCATGATACTGATCTAAATGCAGATGCTCTTGCCCCTATCTAGACAGGAAAGGAGATGGTAGTCTGCTTTATAGTTGTTATTTCAAGAGGACCAAATTCGTAAGAGGACAATTAGTCTCTCACAGCCAAAGGTTAAGGTTATTACTGAGCAGGACAGTACGTTAAATCCATGCACAGAAGTGAAGAGCTTGTGCATGTTAGTGAGAGTGACACGGGGGAGAAGTGACTGGATCTGCTATTGCCACAGTGAGAGGCAAAAGCCAGGAGTGCAGTTTCTAGTACACAGAAGCGGATGAACCACTGTTCACAACATTTGTTTCCTAACGTAACTGGTTTAAATAAACTAGGAGAATTAGGTAATTGTCTCATATTTCTACTTTTAGCATTTAGTACGCTGCAAAATGAGAGAGTTTAAGATTTTTTTATGAATCTGAAGAAAGTTGCGTGGATCAATGTTAAAGCATTATCAGTCCCATGTTTACACACACATCACACAGAACAGAAAAATTAAAATAGAAATGTGCATGCATGGATCTCATTCACTTTGCTGCGGAAAAAAACACTACCTCTTCTCCTCATTCACAAAATTCACATACCACATTGTAATTACTTTGTATTTTAACCACAACTATAATTTAGCCTCATGACTCCCAATACTTAGGGAGACAAGCTATATAATTTTCAGAAAACAGTGATTACCCAAACAGTCTGGTGGTCTAAGTTCAGATAGAGCTATACCTACTAGTAAATCCATACCTTTTCCCCAGTTTTTCACAATTTCTGCAAGGACGCTTATGGATTCCTACATTCAACAGACTTAACGAGTAGTTAAAGGACTCAATCCCTCCCCTCCCCCAAGGAAACAGGTTAACCTTCACTGCAATATTTAATTATCTTATTAAATTGTTACACTGGTTGGTCAGCTCAAAATAAAGCTGACATAATTAAAGATTCACGCCTGACAACAATGTTTAAATGACAGTAACACCATACTGCATTAAAAAAACCAGAAAGAAGACAGCAATTTAGGTGTTTGATTTTCAAATGGAAGGTCTAGACTTGTCACATCAGGTGCAGTGACAAACTAGCATAGTCCTAAACACAGACTTTCAGGATTTTTTGCGTAATCTGAGAGTTTACCCCCACACCCCCTCAAGGTGTTGCTTCCCAAAGCAGAGGAATGAAACCATCACAGGAAACGCTAGCTCCTCTGTTTAACAGAGGAAATAGTTTGAATAAGTCACTTTACGGACAGGATTACTAGAGACTGACTGGAAGCCCGACAAGTACATAGTTACTATAAAACTGTGGGTTTAGGCCCAAACAGCACACTCCAGCAATCAAATGAAAAATCACCTCCTTTGCAAATGCAGGAAGTTGTTTCACTCCAATAACAGTTCCACAGCTCTCTCTCAGAAATATTCCTGAGCTAAACTGAAGAAAAAAAGGTATTGCTGTGAGCCATCTAAGTAGAAACTGGAAGGAGCCTTGAAGCACCTCAGGCTGAAAGCGTGGGGAATCATGTCTGCAGCACAGCAAGGGAGCGGTTAAGAGGACAGAACTTCTACCTCCAATTCTTACTTCTGGCTGGAGGACAAATTTATTTAATGCACTTTGTTATTTAATATTTGGTTTAGAGGCATAATTGGGCAACAAAATGAAAAGTCAGTAATCAGTACATAAACATTATTCATTATTTCAGAAATACATATGTGGTTTAGTGTATGTGATCTTAAGAGTCAAACTACAGGAGCTTAGAGTCTCAGCTCCTCTTCTACATGACCTGGTTAGGGGTTTTTTTAATTCCTTGTTCTTATATACACAAACATCTGTTTTTGTTTACATTGTCTGACTTGTTCTTTTCATGTAAACAGTATGAATTAAAAAAATATTGTAGGGGGAGGAAGCAGTAACTTGCCCTAACTGGTCTGCCCTTGAGTACTGCTGCACATGAACTTAATTTATAACAGACAGATGGAATATATCAGTCCCTTCTGCTCCGGAGCAAACAGTATGTAAACAATGAAGGCAAAGGGCTTAAGGGCTTAATCGTGGTGTCAGACTACAAGAGAGGCCACTAGGTAAGTGTGAGACACAATGACATCACACACATCAATTTAGCTTAACAACATGTCAGAGCAAAGGCTTTTTCTTTTTTTTTTTTATTTGGCACTACAGGAATAATAAAAAACCCACATAATATACACATTAGAAATGTAAATAAAACAAATTAAAATCCACTTCCTCCTACAACGAACACTTAAAATAGGCCGTTACAGCCTATATAAACTAACTGTCTTTTGACTTGCCATAAGGCAGGTTAAAAATCTATGTTTTTAATGGTCCGCAACCGTCAAAAGATACATTAATAATGAACTAACAAACGATGCGGGCCTTCACACAACGTGCACCTGAAAGCTACCAGAGGTTCTGATGTTATAAAACAGACCAACCTCAATGTCATTATCACTGTCACTCAGCTGATTTTCATGTCATTATTCATGCTGGTGACGTCAAGCACATGAGTACAACTTGCAAAACTACAGTATTACTATATACATTGCAACCATTTCCTCAATTAGAAATCTATTAGCAAACTTTGGGAAGAGGTTACACTTTGTCATGAGCCAAGGGAATTTCAAGTCCTGTCAATTACATGAAAACAATTCTGAAAAAAAGAAAAAAATAAGAATGCCATTAGGGCAGATCATGTGCTTTCCAGTACTCAAAAGGGGCCTTACAGGAAAGCTGGGAAGGGCTTCTTTATCAGGGAGTGCAGGGATAGGATGAAGGGTAATGGGTTTAAACTGAAAGTGAGGCACTGGGACAGGTTGCCCAGGGAAGTCATGGATGTCCCATCCCTGGAGGTGCTTAAGGCCACACTGGATAAGGTTTTGAGCAACTTGACCTAGTGGAATGTGTCCCTGCCCATGGCAGAGGTTCTGGAACCAGATGGTCTCTAAGGTCCCTTCCAACCCAAACCATTCTATGTTTCTATGATTTTTTTTAGTTCAGTCTGGGCTTTTATATACTTTAAGGAGTTACTTCGGAAAAGCTTTCATGACACACACACAGAAACAAAGTTATTTGAGAGTATTTTGAGAGCTGTCAAACAACACTAAAGTTAACTTTTTAACATCATCAAAAGGAAGCAAACTTACATTACCAGTCACATTATATCCATGACAGCTAACCATGGATCTAGATCCACAGGACAGGTTGTCCCTTTAAAAAAAGCCAACAACCACCAGACAGAGAGATAGAAGCTGCAAGAGAGTACATTTTGAAATTTATTTCATTTTCCTGCACATAAAACTGCATTGAATAAAACACCGCATATCTAATCTTCCTTGATTAAAACACTGCAACTTTAATCTTCCTTTTGCAACACAAATAGGAGAAAGCATGTTTTCCAACTAACAGGATACTTACCTATGTTTCTCCTGCCACTTTCATACCACACAAATCTAACAGCAAGCCTGTGCAAATTTGCCAAAGCAAGTTCTAGCAGGGATAATAAGGAAATATCAGTATTCATATATTTCTTTTCCTAATGGCTTCCACAAGGCCTAAGAAGCTTTATCTGATCAGCAGGAGTGGAACAAAACAGCTCAGCTATGCTGAGAATTTTTGGCAGTCTCCTGCAGATTCATCCAAATATCCATCAGTACAGCAGTTTCCAATCCCTGGTTTACAAAACCCTGAAGGTTCAATGGGACATACCTAACAGGTCTGTGAAAGACAGCTAAAAAAAGCAGGCCTATTATTAGCAGGCTTAAATTTGCTGAAGAGCGCTGTTACTGCCACTGGAATATCTTCAGAACTTCATACATGATTTAAAAAACAACAACAAAAAAAAAATAAACCCCAAAATCCAAAACTCCAAATCCAATCCAGAACCCTAAACAGGTCAAAAACTACTCTCAGATTAAAATGGAAAATGCAGTAGGGAAGGATCAGGTGTGGGGCTTAACACTGCACCGACGGGACACCCGTTGACTCAGATCCAAATGTCACAGGGCAAAGTCAGTACTGCTAGCCCTACTCCAGCCACCCCGGGCACAGGGTAACAGGATTATGTCCAGTGCAGATAATTTTTCAGTTTTCTTATGGAAATTCAGGTCATATTAAGTGGTACAGTTTCAGCCTAAGTACTGCATTGCCGGCTACATGTATGCTTCTAGCAAGTCTCACAAATACCTCAAATTTTCCTGAACACTTTGGCTACTGCAGTCATGCAATTTCAACAGTTCCAGTTCCCATCCTGAAGAAAAATGGCATAAAGAAATCAGAATGTGACTTATATTAAATCCATTAAAAATAATCTTAAAAAATCATGAAGCTTAAGACAAACTTGTCTTTCCGAGGCTAAAAGCACAGGCTTGGATTACTTGCCTTGGAAAGGTGGAAAGAGGGCGCACAAAACCAGACAGTAATCCAGTTATAACATTTTTCTATGCATGAATGGAGTCAGTGGCTATATAACAATGGATTGCTTTATAGTTATAGATTAGAAAATCGTTTACATGGTTAACTATTTTAATGACTGGTATTTTTTAAAACTTACTACTTTGAAGAGGTTGTGCATGAATAAGACCTCAATATAAAGGGACCATGATAAAATCACGCTTCTATTATTTTTATTAGAAGCATCTCATATGAGGAGAAAGTTTAATTGAAGTCATGCATTCCTGAAGAAGACATTTGACCAGGAATATGAATACATAGAGGGAACTTCATGGTTGGACTTGAAGATCTTGAAGGTCTTTTCTAACGGTGATGATTCTATGATTCTAACTTCTCCTTTCAGAGAGCAGGGAGAGGTGGAAATTACCTCAAAGACAGCTGTCAGATCTACAAACTCGTCCTGAGGGTCTGGATCTGGCTGAGTCTGATGGGCTCGAAAGAGACACAGCAGTTCTCTCATTTACATCAGTGCAAACAATAAGCAACTTCCACAGTGCCAGAGGAATTCCATTAGTAGCAACGTAAGGGAAACAAGTCCATGTTTTCTCAATTATAAACATGGTTTTCTCCTATGCTAACATTTGTGGCATGTAATCTCTGAGGACAGATGGTAACAGCTTCCTGGTTAATGTCTATACCATTTCTGTTTAACTAATCGATACGCATTATATAAATAAATTATAATGCAATAAAGACTGACCAAAGCGCTTGAGTTATCCGGTAAGTGACTGCATTCCCATCTACAAGGCCTGTCAGCCACTAGCCCGAGCAAGGGAGAGGAGGCACAAACACTGTCCAAGTACAGAGGCTCTGACCCACTACAGAAGAGTGACAAAACTGGGGCAAGGCCTAGGATCCAGGACACAAGCCTCAAGGGCAACAGAGGCTAAAGTCACACTTGGGTATGACCTGGTCTGACCACAAGGTTAGTCATCTTAATAAGTTTTTGATCAAAAAGCCACAGAGATGGAAAGCATTCCACAGAACTCTCACTAAGTACAAGCCATTACAAAATAACTTAATGATTATCAAAGCTGCAAGGGCAACAGAAAAATTCTATCGCTTTACTCTTACAGTTTCCCAGCAGCCTAAATACACACGAGCTACTTAACCTATGTAAAAAGCGAAATATTAATCCTGAATACATAAATACAAACCAACTTTGCGGCACTGCCACCTATCAGTAGTAAGTATCGGAAAGACACTCCTGCAGAAGGAAATGCACTCAGAAACAGAAAACACCAAACAAGGGTGTCATGCTTTTCCACAGCATTGCAGTTATCCTGAACAGCCAGCCTTTTCAGAGACAAACCAGCAGAAGCTGTCCTGGTCTTCTAGACAGCTTTGCAATTTTAATGCTGATTCAGGACTTAAAAAAGCAAGCCACAGGATTAAGGGAGTTTAAATTCTCAATTTGCCTTGTCTCAACTTTTTCTTTTTTTAAAAAAAAAAAACCAACAAAGACTAAAGGTAAAGACAAAAATGAAAGGGGGAAGTTTGTCTATACAACTGGTATTATTTTTAGCATCTATTTTAAAAACTACACTGCTTTCATGGCATAAGGAACACATTTTCCAGAAACGAGTTGCAGCTTTTGTTTTAATCATAGTAAGAAGCTGGTAGAACCATCTTAGGCTAAAAAGAAATATCCTGAATTATCTTTCAAGGCAGAAAGAGCACCTTAATGATCAGACATACCTTTTCACTCAGGTGGTCTAACACAGGATTTGACCATCACCTGCTTCTGCTGCAGTCCTCCCCCTTCACAAGTCACTCAGCCTCTCTGTGCTTCATTCCTTGACTTTTAGCCTGCACTTCTTCCCTACCACATAGGGATAAGGAAGATATAGGTATCAATGTCATAAAATGTTTAGATTTTACATCTAAGTATGCCTTACATATGTAAAGATGCCAAGCAGGCATCTAAACCAAACATACAAAGACACAGGGCATAAATTAAAACAGTGCATTAACAAAACAGGTACCAAAAACTTATCACCTCTACCCGGAAAAGGCCTGAAGTAAAAATTACGATTGTCACGATTCACCTCTGTAATGTTAACAACTACCTTAGCAGAAACTTACACTGTTGCTTCAGAGAACTGGAAAAACCTGCACGTTCAAAGTTGCTGCATGTTAAGGCTTTTGAAACGCATTAAAGAACTTCCGAGCTGGCAAACCAAGCATTTCTTGTTTTGCTCACTGTTGCATTACCAAGCACAAGTGATCTCTGTCTTCATAAGGAATACAATTTCTGTGTGTAAACATTAATTTTTTTTGTCCTTCAAAATACTGAGAGTTAGAGATCAAAGTCAAGCAATATACTATGTATTGCAGTATCTATCCTGTTATACTGGACATCAATGATTCAAGTAGTCATTGCAAAGAACAAAGATGTCCATCACATTATTATCTCCCTTTATCACCCGCTATAGCCCTCTGATCTCGGTATCTATGGTCTGATACTACTGTCTTACCACCAGAATTGTCAATATTTCGTTGCCTTTTTTGACTTAAACAGAGTAGTACTTTACACTACCTTTATTCATTCATATTGTCTCAACTTGAGCCTGTTTGCTTTAACTCCTACGTGCTGTACCATGCTTAAGATCGGTCACCCCGTCAGTCCTGCATTATTGCAAAACTCACAGCTGAACTTTACAAACATGTCATCCACCACCAGGCAAGCAGCAAAAACATCAACAAGGGCCTTGTATTTCCTTCCATTCAACATTCCTCTCTTGTCCAAGAGTATTAACACCGTGTTTTCTGTGCCTTTTTTCACTTGCTCTTACCGCTCCTTTAATACAAAAATAATACAGCAAAATTCCCAACATTTTTCTAACTAAACTCTGCAGCAGTAGCCATCCTTCTCATTTCTTTGCTTTCCCACCCCTATCCTCTGCTTTTTTTTTTTTCTCCTTGCACTCCTACTCCTTCTCCTGTAACAGCACCAGTTCTGCATAGTGACCTTGTAACTTGATGTGGTGAAGAGACAAGAGGGGCTATAAACCTAGATAAATTCCTCTCCAGTCTCCAGAAGTACTCCCAAGCACCCCCGACCCTGCCAGCACAACCAGAAGCAGGTGAAAGGAGTTAACCTGACAGTGCTCTTGCGGAATAAGAGCCAGGACCTAGCGGCACACTGCAGCTGACCGGTGGGGAATGAATGACTGCTGGATGAGGGCGATTTTGGCACCCATAGCCTGCAGAGGCAAGCTCTGGCTTACTCTTTTAGACTCTCTCAAAAGGACGACGTGTAAAGTGTTACTGGCAGACTTGCTGCACTGCAGTTCCAGTCAAGTTACAGGGTACCTTTTTTTTTTCCTTCTCTGCACAATCCAGGAAATATACAGCTCTAGTTAGGAAAGCTTTAACTTCTCATTTTCTCTAGCGCAGCCTTAAGTTTCAGGTTAGTTACATGCACAAGTCAAATATGATGTTGCGGGTACCATCGTTCACATCTCATTTGCTTCAACCAGCTAAGCACAGGACAGAGAAAATAAAAACTGACAACAAGCTTTTCTGTCTTGTCATATTTTACATTACCTGCTGTCTTCTCTCAGAAAGGCAGAAAAACTGTATTCCACAATATTGCCCTAAGAAAAAGGTCATGTCTATGCCACAGAGGGACCAGAGAAAACCATATGCTCAGTCAATTAACATCTGCAGAGACTGTCTGAGCTACAGCCCAGCTACTTTCACACTGACATCGCTGTGGGTGTACATCACCTTCCCCGTAGTCTCCTTACCGGAGAGACGTCCCATTACAGATAGATGGGAAACGTCTGCACCAGCAAGAAGTTTCCCTGAAATAATGCAACACATGGGATTGAACTATGTTGACTATGTGACACTGCTAGCTCCTGTTCCGTTTGAGATGCACAGTAGCTCACCCATCAACAAAAGTAAATTCGTATTAAATAAGAAAAAAGAGATTCACCAAAGCTGAGTTATCACCCAGGCTATATGCATACTGTCAGACTATCAGTTGCTCCCCTTTGCTCACACAAAAGAAACTGCTCAGAAAAGACAAACAACTACCTGAGCACAGCAGAGCTGCATCTGCTGAGGAATTACGCATTCACCTCCTTGCAACTTGCACCAACAGCTGCATTAAATTACATTTTGACATTTCTGTCTACTGCCAAAGAAGCAATTCCAAATAGAAATACACACTCTGTCTGTAAGGACAATACTTAGAACTAAAAAGGAAGCAGAAATGTATGCAAAAATACCCAAGAGGTTTTAAACGTTGCAACAAATATTTTGCCTCTTAGGCAGACCTTACATTTGTCCTTTTATAAACCTATAACCGCACAGAGCTTCTGGTCACACCTTCTAAACTTCAATGAGCAGTCAGTTAGACACAACTTACTACTACAAGCAGCTCCCATTGGTATGACAAGTACTATTGCATCAGTGAGACAGCACTAAGAGCTATGCTGACAGAGTTGTAGTGTTTGAAGGACTGGATCTTTACTGCACGTGGGGCTGCATTTCTAAGATGAATTAACGCTTTTTCCCCCCTTATGATGACTGTTACCAATGAAATGCCTGTAAAAAAGACTCTATAAAAGACTTATTTATTGATTTCACTAAGCAAAGAAAACCACGGTACTCACTACAGCCTTGCTCTCTACACCACCAGGCACTGGAGGCAGTTGCACACGCTGTCAAACCCTTCTCTGTGATTCCACCGAACCAGAACGACCACTCAAATCTGGGCTCCCTTCCTACAGACCTGACATCGTGCAGCTTTGCTGTGTCAGTGGTTAGCACACCGCCGCTCTCTTGCACACTGAAAAATAGTTTATCTTTCCCGAAAGAAACCTAACGGAGCTCTGGTGTCCACCCAACATCCCTCACCGATGCACTAGCAGTTGGAGAGCGCATCAAAGACCAGACTGCTGCCTCTTCCCCCATGCCTATGTTTTCTCGAAGACCGTTTTCTAACGAGCCATCATGAGCTCATGCTTATTCTTAAAAATCACTTTTTTTTCAGAAGCACTCCAGTAATACTCAGAAGCTGCTGTTTAAAAACAGTTCAGATGACTTCCCAGTAACATATAACTCGCCATCCACCTCAACTAACCCGACCACAGTTACAGTGCCATGTTTTTTCAGCCCAAACTACTCCCAATGCCAAGTTGCAATGGCCCTGTGCTCCCACTGGAAAGCCACAGCCAAACACCAGGTGACTGCAGCCACCTCTGAAGGTAGAAGGTCTGCTTCGCTCTCCTGCCTGCCGTTTGCTTCATCATCATGGGGATATTTCATCACTGCAATGCATTAACAGATTTCAGCACCCCGCTCCACCACTGCAGCCCAGTAACAGATGACAAGAGACAAAGAAAGTTGCTGGAGGCTCAGAGTTTGGATTTCCTGCCGAGGGGATGTTTCGCTTCTCTGGGCGTCCCAGGAGGAGACCTACACCACATATTTCGCCCAGCATTATGGAACACATTCAGCTTCACTGTACCCAACACCCAGCGCCGAGAGCCATCGCAGGACGAGGGGAGACAACCTCCCCTTTTCCCACCGATGCCAGCCACTCCAGGTGCCATTGCTGCAGGACAAGCAAGGACCACCTCCCCTTTTCCCACCCATGCCAGACGCTCCACACACTGACGCAATCCAATGCCCTGCATGCCTGGGGCACTGGGAAGTGGGGCGCAGAGCACATACCCTGGCATTGCCAAGGAGAGAATGTGGGCAGCGGGAACTAGCGGTGGGAAGCAGGGCACTGGCAGCGGGAAGCAGGGCAGGACGCACATCCCCTGGCATCACCAAGGGAAGAATGCAGGGAGTGAGAAGCAGCGGTGGGAAGCGGAGCAAGGAGTGCATCCCCCAGGATCACCAGGGGAAGAACACAGGTAGCAGGAACCGGTGGTGGGAAGCGGGGCACTGAGCAAATGCCCCAGAATTGACAAAGGGATAACTCAGGGAGCAGGAAGAGGCAGAGGGAAGCGGGGCATGGAGTGCATCCCCCATAATAGTCAAGGAGATGACCCCAAGGGGGGTAACACTGGGAGTGGGAACCAACGGTGGGGAGTGGGAACTAGCGGCAGGAAGTGGGTCAGGGAATTTGCGAAGGGGAGAATGTGGGGAGCAGGTGGGAAGCGGGGCACCAGCAGTGGGAAGCAGGGCACGGAGCACATCTCCTGGCATCACCAAGGGGATAACTTGGGGAGAAAGAACCAGTGGTGGAAAGCAGGGCACTGAGCACATCTCCCGGAACTGCCAAGGGGATAACTTGGGGATCAGGAAGAGGCGGTGGGAAGCGGGGCATGGAGTGCATCCCCCATAATAGTCAAGGAGACGACGGGGGGAGCGGGAACCGGTGATGGGAAGAAGGGCAGTGGCTGTGGGAAGTGGGGCACGGAGTACATCCCCTGGAATTGCCAAGGGGAGAACGCGGCGAGTGAGAACCGGCGGTGGGAGCGCATACCCTGGCATCGCCAGGGGGAGAACGTGAGGAGCGGGAACAGATGGTGGAAAGCGGGGCACGAAGCACAGACCCTGGGATCATCAAGGGGGAGGATGCGGGGAGAGGGAAGGGGGGCAGGGAGCGCATCCCTTGGCATCTCCAAGGGGAGAATGCGGGGAGAGGGAACCGGCGATGGGAAGTGGGGCGATGAAGCGCATCCCCCAGCACCGCCAAGGGGAGAACGTGGGGAGCGGGCACCGGCGGTGGGAAGCGGGTCAGGGAGCGCAGATCCCGGGATCGGCAAGGGGAGGATGCGCGGACCGGGCACCGGCGGCAGGAGCGGGGCAGGGAGGGGATGAGGCGGGGGCGAGGTGCCGGGGCCGCGCCGCTGTCCCCCCCTCGGGGCCGCTCCCGCACCACCTACCCCGCAGGCCGCCGCGCGCCCGGGCCGCCCCCGCGCCGCCCCATCGCGCGGCCGCCGCGCGCCCCCCACCCTCTCCCCGCCGCCGCCCCTTACGCTGAGCTCGGGCGCCGGGAGGAACCAGGAAGTGGGCGGCGGCGGCGGCGGCGGGAGGGAGCGCGGCACGGCGGGTCCCGCCCCGCGGCGTGGGGGCTGCGGGAAGGCGAGCAGGGAGCGTGTCCCGGCACCTGCTGAACGGAGCGCGGAGGCGGCAGCGGTGGAAAAGACCGCAGAGACCGTCAGGTCCAACGTCAGCCCGGCACACAGCCCTGCCGGACCGCCCGGGGACGGGCTGCGGGAGCTGCGGTTGTGCAGCCTGGAGGAGGCTCTCAGGGGACCTTAGAGCGACCTTCCAGTACCTGAAGGGGCTACAGGAGAGCTGGGGGGGACTATTCACAAAGGCTTGTAGTGATAAGACATGGGGCAATGGGTATAAACTGGAGAGGGGCAGATTTAGACCAGACATAAGGAGGAATTTCTTCACTGTGAGAGTGGTGAGGCACTGGCACAGGTTGCCCAGGGAAGCTGTGGATGCCCCATCCCTGGAGGTGTTCAAGGCCTTGGGCAGCCTGATGCAGTGGGAGGTGTTCCTGCCTATGGCAGAGAGGTTGGAACTGGAAGATCTTTAAGGTCCCTTCCAACCAAACTATTCTATGATTCTATGTCCCGAAGTGCCACATCTGCCAGTTTTTTGAATGCCTCCAGGGAAGGAGACTTCACTGCTTCCCTGGGCAGCCTGTTCCAATGCTTTACCACTCTTTCAGGACAGAAATTTTTCCTAATATCCAGTCTAAACCTTGCCGGTGCAACTTCAGACCATTTCCTATCACTTGTTACTTGGGAGAAGAGACCAATACCCACCTTGCTACAACCTCCTTTCAGGTAGATATAAAGAACAATAAGGTTTCCCCTCAGCCTCCTCTGCTCCAGGCTAAACAAGCCCAGTTCCCTCAGCCACCTCTCATGAGACTTGTGCTCCAGCCCCTTCACCAGCCCCATTGCCCTCCGCTGGATGTGCTCCGGCAGCTCCATGTCTGTCTTCTTGTGAGGGGCCCAGAACTGAACACAGTTTTTAAGGTACATCCTCACCAGTGCTGAGTACAGGGGCAGAATCACTTCCCTGGTCCTCCTGGCCACATCATTTCTGATCCAAGCCAGGATGCTGCTGGCTTTCTTGGCCACATGAACGCACCGCTGGCTCACATTCAGCTGGCTGCCAACCAACACCCCCAGGTCCTTTTATGCCAGGCAGTTTTCCAGCCACTCTTCCCCAAGCCTGTAGGGTTGCATGGGGCTGTCATGACGAAGGGCAGGATCCGGCACTTGGCCTTGTTGAATCTCTGACAATTGAATCTCTCAGCCCACCAATCCAGCCCGTCCAGGTCCCTCTGTAGAGCCTTCCTGCCCTTGAGCAGATCAACACTTCTGCCCTATTTGGTGTTAACTGCATACTTCCTGAGGGTGCACTTGATCCCCTCATCCAGATCATTGATAAAGATACTAAACAAGACCAGCCCCCACACTGAGCCTTGTTGCAGGGAGAGCGGTTTTTATGCTTGTCTGATATTCTCCATTTCCATCTGCTTCTTCCAGTATTCACAGCCTCGCCAGCCATTAATCATGCAGTGCCAGTTTTTATATTCCAGGTGGATCCCTCAGGCTGGCTTTATGACAGCCCATGCGTGTCATCCACTTACTGTAAGGTTACTGGAAAAGCCATTGCTTTGCCCTCATTAAAAAAAACCCAACTGATATCCTTTTTGTCCAATAACCTTTACCGTTGCCTTGCGCTGGAGATGGGAATTTGAATGCGTTAGGAAGTGCTCTTTAGAGCCAGGGCATTCCTCCTGCCATCCCTGAGGAAAAACAAGCTGGACTTCTCTGGCCTTTGGAAAACTGCTGTTTGCATGTAAACAAGATTTGCTAGCTGAGCCACTGGACTACGCAAGAAATTGACTCATATTAATTAGACTCTGGGCAGGGATGGCAGAGGAGGGGTGGTGGGGAAGAAATAAACCACTCTATCCTTGCAGGAACTGTCAGCTGCTGTGGACTAAGCCATGGGAAACACAGGACTGGGAGCTGGAATATCAGCTGCCCATGCTGTCAGTGGGAATCACAGGGTGCACCTGAAATAACACTTTATTTCAGATCAGGAATTCACTTTTACAAGGGAGTTCGTTATTTCTCCTTACCATGGTTAGGCTCACACTGAGGAATGTGGGGGGACAGGAATTGCTCTGCAGGAGCAGAGGAAGGGTCCATCTGTGAAGCAAGGTAGCATTGGCAGATGCTGTTTAGGGAGTACACATGAAGCAGGTCCCATTTTTACAGGGCACTGCCTTTTCCTGGTGCTCTCCCAGCCCAGGAGAAATCCCTAGCTCTGCTCACTTCCTCAGGGTCAGTGGGAAGGTGAGCTGACCAAGTTCAGTCAGGCTCTGCCATTGATGGAGAAGAAGCCAGTGATCCCCATGCAACAATCCTGGCATGAAGTAACTTGACTCTTTTGGATGCAGGTGAGCCATGCAATGCACCCCAGAAATGCATCCATGCCACTCTAACTGCTAATGGATATGCAACCCAGCAATGGGACTAGACCAGCACTCACTCACACAGTGAAGCCTCCAGAACGTCTTTCACTCCTCAGGTTTGCTCCGAGCGCTTTGTGCTGCAGGCTTAAGTAGCCACAGCCAGAAATCTGATGTGCACAAGGTTGAGGAAAAAAGTCTCAGAAAGGAGAGCTGGAAACATCTGGAGAAGCTCTAGAAGCATGGCGTGTTATCCTTTCAAGTCATGGATTATTCTTACCCAAGCAAGCATCAGTGTGAAGGCAAAGAGCAACTTTTAAAATAATTTGAAAATTACACACAAGAGCTGTGCAAAGAGTGTGAAACCCACATCAACCACTCATTGTTATTAAGCTTTCAACTAAGGCCTTAACCTCACCCCCTCCTTGCTTAATTATTGTTTTAATATATAGTATGAGTTTTTAATTACACTTCCCATGCTACTTTCCCAGGGACATCTGGCACATGACCAACAGCCCTCTCCTAATGAGAGCACTGCTTCTTCCCTGCTCCTGCCCCGTGTGCTGACCTCACTTGGACCTTCCTCTGAAGTAAAAACTGCATCTCCTCATTTTTCTTGCAGGCTTCAGCACTAGGTGAGCCATTTCCAAGCACTGAGGTGCTTCCACAGCTGCCTCCTGGAGCTTTTTACCTTGGCACAAGGCAGGTGGAGAGTGGGCACTACCCCTTCAGTTTACCATCAAATCATAAAATGGTTTGAGTTGGAAAAGGCCATGAAGGCCATCCAGTCTAATCCCCTTGCAATGATCAGTGGCATCGTCAATTAGATCAGGTTGCTCAGAGCCCCACCCAACCTGATCTTGAATGTTTCCAGAGAAGGGGCATCTATCACCTCTCCAGGCAACCTGTTCCAGTGTTTCACCACCCTCAGTATAAAAAATTTCTTCCTAATACCTAGTCTAAACTTCCTTTTTAGTTTAAAACTATTACTCCTTGTCCTATTGCTACAGGTCCTGCTAAAAAGCTTTCCCACGTCTTTCTTACAGCCCCCTTTAATTATTGAAAGGCTGCAACAAGGTCTCCTCAAAGTTGAGTCTTCTCCAAGCTGAATAACCCCAACTCTCTCAGCCTCTCTCCATACGGCAGGTGTTCCAAGTCTTTGACCATTTTTGTGGCCTTCCTCTGGACCTGCTCCAACAGGTCTCTGCTTCTTGTGCTGAAGGCTCCAGAGCTAGACACAATATCCCAGGTGGGGTCCCACCAGAGGTAAGTAGAGGGGCAGAATCACTTCCCTGGACCTGCTGGCCACACTTCTGATGCAGCCTGGCCACGGTTGCCGGCTCCTGGCCGGCTTCTCACCCACCAGGACTCTAAGGTCCTTCTCCGCTTTGCCCCGTGAGCTGACCTCAGCCGGACCTTCCTCTGAGGCAAAACCTCCGCATTCCCCCACTTTTCTTGCAGGCTTTATTACTAGGCAAGCCCTTCCCGAGCACTGGGGCGTTTCCGCAGCTTCCTCCAGCAGCTTTTCACCTTGGTATTGGGCAGATGGATAGCAGGCACTGCCCCTTCGCTTTACCGCGAGTGCCAGCTCCTTGGAACGGATGTTTTTCGGGACGCACGGGATGTTCAGCGGGCACCGCGGGCAGCGGGCTGCCTCTACTCCCCGGGATAACCTTCCCGTCAGGAGTTTAAGGACTGCACCCCACGCTGTGCTTGTAAGAAAGGGGGAGACCCCGGAACCCAGGTACCCGGTTGGGCGGGCGGAGCGCCACTAAAAACTACCCGCAGCTCAACGGGAGCGCGGCAGCGCGGGTCACGTGGGGGGCAGAGGTGGCGCACGCAGAGATCACGTGGGGGGTGCGGCGCGGCGCGCGCAGAGGTCACGTGGAACAGGGTGAAGCAGCGCCCATTGCCAGTACCGGCGGCGGCGGCCGCGACGGCGCCGGAAGCGGAAGCACAAGAGCATCCGGTACTAAGAGCATGGCGTCCGTGGTGCTGAGCGAGGCCGAGAAACTCTACATCGTGCATGGCGTCCAGGTAGCGGCGGCGGGCGGCGCCTTGTGGGAGGCGTGGAAGCGGCAGCTATGGCCGGGGATGGCCATAGAATCATAGAATCACTAGATTGGAAAGGACCCACTGGATCATCGAGTCCAACCATTCCTAACACTCCCTAAACCATGCCCCTCAGCACCTCATCCATCCGTCTCTTAAACACCTCCAGGGAAGGTGACTCAACCACCTCCCTGGGCAGCCTCTGCCAGTGCCCAATGACCCTCTCCGTGAAAAATTTTTTCCTGATGTCCAGTATGGCCGTGCGCCGCCCCTCCGGGCTCGCCGCCTGTGTGTGGCGGGAACGATTTGTTGGTTGGGGCGGGGAAAGGAGATTTTCATTATTGGAAATTGGAAGGGGGAAGATTTAGATTTGCCGTTAGGAAGAAATTTTTTACTGTGAGGGTGGTGAGGCGCTGGTACAGGTTGCCCAGGGACATCATGGGTGCTGCATCCCTGGAGGTCACAGGATCACAGAATGACGTAAATTGGAAAGGACCTACAAGGGTCATTGAGTCCATCTCCCTTCATGAGACAACCCCAAAATTTACATCAAGTGTCTGAGCGCATTGTCCAAGCAGTTCTAGGCTAGGCTGGATGAGGTTGTGGCAACCCGAGCCCATGGCAGGGGGATTGGAACTGATTAATCATTAAGATCCCTTCCAACCAAACCATTCTGTGATTCATTACCTGAGGCAGAATGCTTTAGGATAAGAGCATTCTTACAGGAGAGATTTAGGTATTAGGAGATTCACATTAGATATGAGGAAGAAATTTTTTACTGTGAAGGTGGCGAGGCAGTGGCACAGGTTGCCCAGGGAAGTTGTGGCTGCCCCAACCCTGGAGGTGTTCAAGGCCAGGTTGAATGAGGCTCTGAGCAGCCTGATCCATTGGAAGGTATCCCTGCCCAGGGCAGGGGAATGGAACTGGATAATCTTTAAGGTCCCTTCCAACCCATAGAATCATAAAGACTGGAAAAAACCGCCAGTATCATAAAGTCCAACCGTCAGCCCAGTGCCACCATGCCTACTAAACCACGTCCTGGAGCGCGACATCTACATGGTTTTTGAACATCTTTCACTAACCTAAGGAACCAAGTAATAAGAGTGAAGGATGTGTGAGGAGAAACGCCGAAGATAAAAGGACAGTGCATTCTGCAAAGTAGACACTGTTTCACTGCAAATAAAACTGCTTCTGTGGGAAAGAGCTGAGTAGTGTTTAAAGGTGCAAAACATCTGGTTTTGAAATAAATCATATGAAAGTATTTGGAAGTCTGGTGCATTACTTTTGTCTGCTGGGTCCTAATTACATCTGTAAAAGTACAGAAGTTTAGTATCCCAACAAAGACCCATGTTGTATTAGGTAAAGTACCTTTTGAAGCTAAGACCTGTACAATTGTATTCAGAAGCATTCTGCTGAAACAGGATGGAAGTAGCACAGGAGTTCAGGTCTGTGTGCAGAGAGCTTGTAGCACGCTCTAGATAAATGAGAGGTGAATGGAAAAGTACAGTTGATTCTGTTGTAATCCTAAGTGAAAGTTAGTGATGGAACTGGGAGCTGTTGCTTTTAAATTAATTCTGGTGGCATAGGAAAAGGACACTTTAAAATCACCAATTCTTTTTTCACTTTGTTACTGATCCCCTCAAGCACAATATGGTGATTTTCATACTCAGGAGGACCTTCGTGTAGATGGTCGTGGCTGTGAAGACTACAGATGTGCAGAAGTAGAAACAGATGTTGTATCAAACACAAGTGGATCTGCAAGAGTAAAGCTGGTGGGTAAACTTCTTAGGGATTGCATACCTTGCTGATGAAACTTCTGGTTATTTGACTGGTTTTAAGATACGCCAAGGCTGTTTTTAGATGGGATTGTGTGTACATAATAAAACGTGTGTGTATAGCATAAACTGAAACTATGGGTTAAGAAAATAATGACAGGGTATGTAATTCATTCAGAGTGGCTTAACCTACTTTAGCAAGATTTACTGTAAAATACCTGAAAAGCCTTCAATCTGAACTAATCTACCTTGAAAAAATGAAATTGCTGTTGTGTCTAATTACTGGAAAAAATAATTCTGTTCCTTTAGAGTTAAGCAAAACTGCTTCTGGCATGTGTTGACTCAAAGAGATAAAGATACTGCACAATATTATAAAGGTTTGAGGATATAGCTTTTTCTAGAACCAAAATGGTAGAAAAAGTCAGGGATATGAAGAATGTCTTTTCAACCTAGAGAAAACTAGTATGCGTGGTAATTTGAAGAAACTTCTTAGACTTAACGTTGTTTTTCTAAAGCCTTTCTTAAGCTAATGTCATTTTAAGTCGTCTCTGACAGAATTGTGTCTGCAGGTAACTGAAAGGCAGAAATGTCAGCTTACCACAGACAATTAAATTAAACAAGTAATTTTATGAAAATTATTCTATTTGCATGATATGTTTTTGTTTTAACAGGGACACACTGATATCTTGGTTGGTGTAAAAGCTGAAATGGGGACGCCAAAGTTGGAGAAGCCGGATGAAGGTTACCTGGAATTCTTTGTTGACTGGTTAGTATACTAGAAGAGAAGGAAATAGATCTGATATTTGGAATAAATGACTAACCAGATCTTACCATTCTTCTGAAGTCGATACTTTCATTCTACTATCTTCTTGTAAGGGTGTGAGTAAAATAAGCAAGTTATTGTTCTGTTTCAATAGTGGTGAATGTTCATAAACTTTCTGCTGGTTCTGCAGGCCCAAAATAAGCAGAACAGTTGGAGGAAAAGAACAAAATCAGATTAAAAAATATCCCAAGTTGCATAGCATCTCTGCAGCTGGAAGAGAGTAATGATTCAGTTGCACATGTGTTTAACGTGACTTCATAACTACAATGTCAATTGTCTTTTTTTACAATGACAGAACAGAAAAAATGTCTTTCAAAAAAGAAGTATTCCAGAAGAAAAGAATCGACTGATACAGACTGTACTTTAGCTTTACTTAAAGGATTTTTCGTACTTTATCTTTGAAAGCAGAGGAAAAAGTTCAAAGTGTGTTTTGTACAAAACCGTTTGTTTGAATAATATCCTCACTGTAAACTTGAGATGCAAAAGTTAATTAGAAAACCTAATTATTCTATTTAGCAGTGAATAAGTATTTCATTAACTAAAACGGTACTTGTTTTTAATCATATTTCTGACTTTTTGCTACAAATGGACTATTGGTTATACTTACAGTCTTCATAATGCTTAAATTGTGTAGGAAGCTAGAGGGAAACTGAGAGCTATTGTTTTCAGGTTGCTCTGAGATAGCATAGTGACATCTCTGTCTTATTCCAGACTGTCTGCTGTCTGAAACCACAATATCCATATCTTGCAGACTTCCTTAAACTTCTTTATGAAATAAAGAAACCTCTTGTAAAAGCCTTGGAACTGTCAAGTTAGCTCTTTAACGTGATCTTTTTTTTTCTTATTTATTAAAACCAAAATAAGTTGCTACTCTGACATTAAACCAATATACTGTTAGTAAAGCTAAGGTGTGAGAGCTACTCACTCTGTATTTGATAATCTTTCTGACCTAACTGGCCATGTCTGCCTTAATATTTGTATCTCTTATAATAAGCAGCCTTTTCTAAGGCTGCCTCTGTCCATCACAGTGTCTTAGTCAACTGTGAAAACATATGGCCTTAGAGGGAAGGACTCACCCATGAATTAATGATTTGTCTGTGATCACTGTTCAAAAAATATCAGACAGGAAGACGGTATTCCCAGATGTGGCCCTCTTGATAGAGGGGATCTGAGCTTGACTGCTTTATAAAATTGCTGCGTGAAATATCCTAAATAGCACCAGCTTTGTCCTAGTGGTTTCTCCAATGGCAGCAGGGATATTTCCTTACTAAAACAAGTGGTCTGTGGGGATGTTGCAATTCTGTAACACTTCTTTCATATGTATACAAATGTTATACTTTATACCTTAAACTCATTAGATTAATGTTAGGTTGTATTTTTTTACTGTTAATCTCTGCTTCATGAGAGGATGGCAGGGAGATGCACAGAAATATTGCGCAAGATGGATTTCATTGGTTATAGAAATAGGCGATGCTTGCTTCCTGTGGCTTTTGGGGAAGCGTTGTCATTTTTCACATGCTTGTGTTCTCAGGGGAAGGTGACTTCTGTCTTCCAGAAAGATCCAAAAGACAAAATGTGAAGTGGAAGCAGCTGGGTCTCTGTAAAGGGAAATGAGATCCTGTCAGCACTCTAATGCTTTTTCAGGCTGCCACTGGGTGGTAGTAACTGAACATAGTTTGAGACATTGCGTCTCCTGTTTAAGCCTCATATGTTCTACTTGGCTTTTATTTTATGTTGTTGAAACTAATAAAAACTCACACTGCAGTTTTAGCTATCTTAAAATGCTTTTTTCCTGAAGTTCATGGTTTCTTGTACTGCTGAAAGTAATTACTTGCTAGATTGTGTATGTAATTCTCTGGCCCCAAATTCCATTTATCTTCGTTCTGCTCCGAGTCCTTATCCTAGAATCAGAGAATTTAGTCCCATTTTGAGACAGACTTTATGCTGATCTCTGGAAGAGATGATTTTGGGGGCACTGATTTGTGATACTAGAAATTAATTATCAGTTAAGTCCATGTCCTATATGATGTTCTTACTGCCCATGAGCACCAGAGAAGAGAGTAATCTGGGTCATTAGTGTTGAAAGACTGCTACTTCTTCTTTCTTCATGTTTGAGGTTTGGGACTGTGCTAATACTGGCTTGTTAGGGGTTTTTTTGGTTTGTGGTTTGGTTGTTTTTGTTTTCACTGAAGTAAAGATTTATAATTTTCAGAGTGTAAAAAAAACCCAGAGAAATCGGAATTACTTGACTACATTAGATTTTGTTTGTGGGATTGGGGAAGGAAGGAAATATTTGTGCAAGTCTGGCCATCTGTTTCTCAACTTTGAAGGCCAGACATGCTTTTGTACCAGCTGGAAGAGTGGGCATGTTTCATTGGTGCCCACATGGAAGACTGGATCAGATATGATCTTTAATATTATAGATGGAAAGCAGTTCTGCACATCATAAGAGATGACATTATTGCAGAACGACCACATCAGCGTGCTCTGAGGTGATCCTCAGATGCTGCTCTGTTGGGTTTTGTGGGGAAAAATGTTAACTTAAATTTTGATGCGGTCACTAAAGATATCAGTTGAATGGTGGCTGCAGAAAATGAACCTTTCCACCCCTTCTCTCTCTCCAGTAATCCCATTATTGTGGCAACTGATCTTTGCAGTGGGAAGAGGCGATCTAAGGAATTTTGAAAGAATGAAACATCTTTGCTATTTTTTACAATGTTTTCTCCATTAAAGGTGTTCTAAAGTGGATTTAGGTCAGTGTTCAGAGAGAAACGCCGCTTAAAGCTTGAGTAAAATCTGTTTCGTTCTCTATAAGTAGATGTTCCTTTTGAATGGGAAGTGTAACAGTGCCTAACCAGGCAAAGACCCGAATCAGTAAATCCATGTTGGTCAAATTACCCATTTGACTAGACTAAATCCAAACTCATGTTAGCCCAGTTCTTTGTAGGATCACGAGCTGAATATAATCATAATTGTATTAGCATGATTAGACAGCATCTGGAGCTGAATTGAGGTCTATTCCCAGGACTGCCTTGGCAGTCCAGATGTGGCATAAGTGTGATATCTTCTGGCTGTTTTCTGAAGAGTGGGATGCTAGTAAGGTGGTTAACTTACTGCTGATTCTAAAACAGTGAGTCTGAATTCTTGCTTTGAATAATAGTATGTTTCTTTTGGTGCAGGAACGGAAATCTGGTAATGTTTGCTTAAAGTAAATTTGGCTTTAATTGAAGAATGCCCTCTGTGTAATGAAGCACTTGTATATTAGGAAAATAGCTGTAAGCTTTTATTTAATTAACTGCTTTATCTCTTTATAATTAATTACATTGTAGATTATCATGTATTAATGGCCTGAACAACAGATTGGAAGTACTTAGCTACTGTGAGTGAAAGGTTTTGACTGGTAGCAGCAAGGGCTTTGAAAGTAGGGCTCTGTTGTAAAAGCCTTGTTATGCTTTCAGAGTCTTGATTGTTATGCAATGTGACACTGAAATGGTTTTGAAAGTCCTTAAAGTTATGTTCTGTTCAGAAGTAGAAATTTTGTGCTTCACTTGACCACTACCAAGTTCTTTCTGTGCTCCATAAAATAAGCTTTGGGGCGTTTTCTTTAATTAATGTGCTCGACAAGCCTTTTTTTAATTTTATGCAGCATAAATTACTCTGATAGTCTGACCATTTGGTGGCAGTATTTACTGTATAGTTATAGTAGTGCCCTGCTAACATTACTGTTTTAGTTCACTCTTATTGCAAGGAACTGAAGTGTCAAAATAATAGTGGAATTTATAGAATCATAGAATCAGGTTGGAAGGGACTTATAGGATCATCCAGTTCAACTGTCAGCCGAACTATGGCTACTGAGCCATGTCCCAAAGTGCCTCATCCACACGTCTTTTTTAACAACTCCAGGGAAGGAGACTCCACTGCTTCCATAGGCAGCCTGTTCCAGTGCCTTGACAACCCTTTCGGTAAAGAATTTTTTCCTACTATCCAGTCTAAACCTCCCCTGGTGCGGCGTGAGGCCATTTCTTCTCTTCCTATCACTTTTTACTTGGTTGAAGAGACCAACACCCACCTCACTACAGACTCCTTTCAGGTAGTTGTAGCGAGTGATAAGGTCTCCCCTCAGCCTCCTCTTCTCCATGCTAAACTCTAGTTCCCTCAGATGCTCCTCATATGACTTGTGCTCCAGACCTTTCACCATCTTCATTGCCCTTCTCTGGACATGCTGCAGCTGCTCAATATCCTTTGTGTAGCGAGCTGGAAGTTGAGTGCAGAACAAGGCCATGAGTCTGCTGAGAGGCATGGCCTCCGAGAAGCTTCTCTGTCTGCTTCCAGGGCCCGTGACAGGGGGCCAGGGCCGCTTGCAGCACCCTCCTCACTTACATTCTTCTTACTCCATGTCAAAGAAAGTGGCTATTTATAATAAAAAATGACAACATTTGCTAAAGATTTGTATTTAGAAATAATAACAAGGTATAGACTGAGGTTTGCATACTTTTCAACTTATCATAGGAATCATAATGCTTGTATAACAATACTTTTAACAGAAGGGTTTAAACAGAATGGTGTTATTAACTTGCATTAAAGCTGCTTCCATTTGTAAGTGCTTGTTTAACACTATTTAAAGGCCTAACTCGGCATGTTTCTGGAATTGTTATACTTAGATGTGGTCTGGTCTTATCAAACTGGTATCTATTATAAACGCAATTAATAATATTATGTTGCACTTGTGATGCTTATTTGTGTGGCAAATGTGGTTTGGAAGTGTAGGTCAGTGCTTGATTGATAGTGATGTATTTATTTTTTTAAGCATGTAGTGCTGTCTTATTATAGAAGCAGCAAATAAATTCTATAAAATTCGGTAGCTCTTCCTGGAATTCAGAGTTTTCATCAGTTCTGCAAAAGAGCAAGTTGGGAGAATTACTGTTAGATAAGGATTTCCATTATAGGCACTGCAGGTCTTGTTGATGCAGCTCACTTGATGGTTTAAGTCAAGCTCAAGTTAGATAATGTGAATCTTTAGATGCTGTTTTTTTTAAAGGTGAAGAGAATATTGTTATTCCAAGACTGTTTTCTGCCGTACCTTTGCATTCCTGTGATGTTCCTGTTGGAAAAGCTAAGAGTTTGTAACATTGTGTAAAGACAAAACATGTATGAGAAATTTGCCTTGTGAGGTGCCCAGCCAGGAGAATGCAAGGCTTTGCTGTTACAGATTTTGATCGTAGCAAACTACTTCTGTGGAATCACCTCCTTTCCTATGTTCTGTAGTAGGAAATTAATTTGGGAGAAGTCTGACTAGCTTATTTAAAAACAAGACCTGCAATGTGTGCCATGGGTCCACTGCTTGGGAGAGCTCTGCCCGCTCTCTAAACCAGAGGTTGGGTTGAGTTTTGTTTGTTGTTTTGCTGGATGTGCATTGCTGGACACTTCTTCTCTGTTTCATTGTGACTTGGAGGTGGGGTTTTTTTGGTTTGGTTTGGTTTTTGTGTGGATTTTTTTTTTTTTTGGTAGGCCTGTTTTCTTTCTTTGTTACAATTTTGTTCTTAGCTGTGTACAAGGCCCCAGCACCCAGGGACTTTCTTGCGTGAATGCTCATAAATAAAGTTTGTTGCGTTTGAATCAGGGAGGTGAAGACATTGCATTTTTATCAGATCCCTTCTGGAAAAAATGTTCCTTAGTTGCTGCTTTCCATAAACTGAAATCACTGAAAATAACAACCTGCTATCTTTAAGTAGCTTGGTAGCAGAGAGTGTACTCAGTAAAGGAATTACCAATTAAGGTCAGGTACTCATGTCACATTAAGAAAAAAAGCATATTCTACTTGTCATATCATCACATCTTTCTCTTCTTAGCTGCTCTCTTATCTTATTAATTTAACATTCAACTCTAACAGGCTGTCTTGTTAGCTGCTCTGAACTTAGTAGAGATTTCTCTTGCTTTTTTTATTTTTTAAAGGATTGAGGTGGTAGAAGATGAAAGTGCTTAAGAGTAACCTCTGAGAGAATTTATCAACTTTAATATTGTAACTTCAGAACTGAAGATAGTAGTGGAATTTAATTAGTATCAGAGTTTGTAGCAAAGTGTAGGTATATTATCTGCATGAAGACAATTTCTTATGTAAAATGGAAATAATTTCTTCACAGAGAGGAAGCTTATCCTTAGATATTACAAACATTTTATATTTAAGAAATGTTCTTTGGGTATTGGCTCTTCAGAAGTTAAGGTATTTTTTCTTTCTTTATCTAGTTCTGCAAACGCTACTCCTGAATTTGAAGGCCGTGGAGGAGAAGAGCTTGGCTCAGAGATAGCAAGTACACTCTACAGTGTGTTTAGCAGCGGGAGCACTATAGACTTGAAATCACTTTGTATTAATCCCAGAGAGCACTGCTGGGTTCTCTATGTTGATGTATTGGTAAGTAAGGAAATGAAAACTAAGATTCAGGGAGTTTTTTCAAGGTGCTGACTGGCTTAGCATAACCACGTGTATTTTCATATAAAAAAGCTTCTCATAATATGATATAATGCTTCACAACATGGATGGCCATTATCTTGTGAATCTGCCTGTAATAGTTAGGCACTGCTTCCAGCTTGCTTTCTTTCTGCTCTTCTTGATGCCGCTGCTCCACTGCAGAGCTAAAGAAACACTGAATAATTCAAATCTGACTCACATAAAAATCATTGACCTTATACTGACAAGGAAGTTGCCACTAAAAAAAGCTAAACTTTTTTCCAAGCTAGATATAACAGCAAATGCATAGTTCTAATTAATGTAAGTTAGCATGAGCGTATGTTAGCCCTAGCATAACTGTCCATCCTGCCTTTTTGCGCTATTATTGGTACTAGTTCAGTAAAGTAAAATAGAAACTTTTCTGACAAAGACAAAGGTTACATTTGGCCTACGGACCTTTTGACCAAAGCTGTATACAGATATTGAATGTAGAAGAGAAACTGAATATTCAGTTCCCATTAAAAAGTGGAAACTGAATTTTATGCATGTAAGTCTTGTGCATGGAGGAGCTCAGTTTCCAGACTGTGCTGTATTTCAAGCACTCTGTTATGGGAATTTAATAGAAGTCTGCAAGTCAGACTCTCCTGAGCATTATTTCCAGTTCTTATTGATCCAAAGTTGTGTTTCTATTTGTCAAATTTATAACAAAAAATACTTTGAGGGGTCTTAGTCACAGGAATCCATTAATGTCTATGAAATGATTTGCAAAATGTTAAGCTGTATTGCCAAAAAAAATTAAATACAGAATTTTATTAAACAAAACAGGAACATTCAGACCAAGACCTAATAAATGTGAAAATTAGTCCAGTAGGTGTTTAAAAAGCAGTAGCATTAGCTTAATTATAGTAGATATAGTACATACCGTGATTTAGTCCACATACAGAATGATCAAATGTGCACCACTGCTGAGTGCTTTAACAGTACTAGTCACCAGCTTTTTGGAGCTTGGCATAGTTTAATACGGAATGAAGTGTTAGTTCTGAGAAATCACACTGGGACCTTTAGATACTAAGTAATTACAAGCAGAGGTACAGAATATTAAATGCTGTGCTTATTTAAGCAATGGGCTGCTTAACATTGCATGAACACTGTATAAACAAGCACTTCCATAAAGCCGACTGGTGCAGAAGTTCTGTAACTGGTCATTATTTGATTCTTCCTGAACAAATTTGCTGACTGTCCACAGCTACAGGGAAAACCAGCCTTGTTGGGTTTGTGCTGCTAGTTGTATCAGAGTTATGACTATCGTGATCTATGCTGTGTGATGAATTTTACATTTAGCTTTGCTTACAGTGTCAATAAATCTGTTGTAGGTTCATAACTGGGACTCTAAACTTGATGAGTCTTTTTACTGTAATAGTCTACAGGGATTTTTGTATCTCAGTCATTGAAGAGCTGCTGGTATAATTAGAACAAGATAGTATTTAATATTTGCCTCTTCATTCTGTGTACATCCTCCCCCCCTCTTTTTTTCCACCCTAGACCCCCGTATTTTCATATTTTTGAGGTATTTGTACTATTTCCTCTTCTTAATAGAAGATGTGTATATCACCTGATAATCTATACTTGATATAGCTGTTTGGTACCTACCGGCTTTCTTGAAGCTGCTTTTGCATAATCGTTCCTCTAGAGCTCTATTTTAGTAGTACGTGGTGGAAGTATGACACTTGTGCTAAAATAAGGCACTATAAGTCTTATTCATCATTTGAGGGAGGCCAATTCTAAATGTAATAACAATGCTTATTGAGTGTCCTTTGGATGATGTTTTCCTTCAGAATTCCTGAAAATTGTTCACATTAGTTATGTTGCCTAGTTAAGTTGGGGGGAAAATAAGCCCTAAATGTGTTGCATGCCTGAAAGTACATGAAACCTCATGGACGGGTGGGAAGGTACTTGTTTTCAAGTCTCTCATTCCAAAAGACAAAACCCCAGGAAGAATGTTACAAAGCAGGAGACACTCCATTGCTGTGTGATTTAGCCATGTGCACTTTGATCGAAGCATCTATATTCAGTTCCTATGTGTAAACAAAATTTTGAGATGCAGCCTCAGAAGAGCAAATAGTATATTTTGCGTAGTCATGCAGCTAGTTGATTAAAAACATCTATCAAATATTTTCTAGTGGTCAGTGAGCTTGGGAGGTGCTACTGTTGTGTACCGTTAGACTAGAAAGATGATGACTTCGACTATACACACTACAAAGATGCAGACATATAGATATGTCTCAAAGGTCAAGAATATATACCTTGACTTTTCAAAATACATGTGTTCTTATAATAGTAGGCATTCAGCTTTCAGAGAGTAGCTTATAAATGTGCGGATACGCAGTACTGCAGCCTCTTTGTCTTCCCCTGAATTTATTTCCTGTTTTAAGTTACTGAAGTCAGAAATGAGTGTTTAGGTATTTTTGAAGGTGTTTTTGATACATGTTTAGCCCTCTCCACATAATTTGTCCCAGGAGCCTGCAGTGCTGAGCAAGGACAATCAAAGTGTGCAGTCTGTTTTCATTGCCTACTCAGTCACAGTACGTTGTATGTTGGGAGTGTGCATTAGATTCTGTTGAAATTTTAGCAATTCACTACTGAGATTCCCTCAGAGGATTTCCTCATCTTTTTCATTCCCTCCCCCAGCTCAGTTTGGGAGAAAACCCAAATCTTAGAAATGTGTTGTTTTGGAGGAAAAAAATATTTGAATAAGACAAGGTATACAATGCTTTGTCTTTTTTTCCACCCACAATAACTTTTTCACTTGTATATCAGTAAATTAAAAGCAGTATTTTGTCAAGACTCCTTTGCTTCCCACAACTCACACTTGTGCAGACTTTCCAAGTCCTTAAAAAAAGAGTGGGGAAGGGGGAAATCTCAGTACAAGGTGCTTCAGCTGAGAAGAGGGTTAGTTTTTTTTTTGGAGGAATCATCGCACCATGCTTGTTACAGACTATGTTCCTAGCCTGTAGGTGCCACTGTAATACAGGTAAGACTTTAGAAGAGCACCCAGAATGTAAGCCTAGCACCAGTACAGGCAAATCACATAACTGTGTTTTAATAACAGAGATATTGTGGGGCTTATTGTGTTATCCAGCAAAATCCAATAATGGCAGAAAGTGGGAAGTTAACCTCTCTGTATCCAGCAGCTGTCTGCAAAGAAATAATTTGATCACCTTTGTATTTAGCTTTCTATCCCAACTTTTTGTCATTCTTTTTACATGATTCAGTCTGTCTTCATAAAAATAAACTGGTTTTCCACAATATCTGATTTATGGTTTGCTCCCAGTGCAGGAGTTTATCTCATCCTTCAATAGATTTTGAAGAACAATCAATGCAATCAGCATTGCAAAACTTATTTTGCTCTCATCATACAGCATTGATTGATGTAATGGAGAAGCATCCAAATGTTCTTACTGAAGTAGTTTCAGATGCTTGCTGGGTATGTGGGTTCATAGAAGAGTACTGGCAGTTCAGAGCATAAATTGTCAGGGAACTAACAGTAGACAATGACCAAATACATCTTTAAGTTTTTTGTCAGCCTATAGAAGATATTAGTGCTTATGGAAGTGGAGGCCCAGCCTTTTAACATAGTACGCAGTGCTGCGCTTCTTCTGGAAAGAAAGTAAACTAAACCCCCTCCACACACTGTAATTCTATGATAGTGTTATCAACAAGCAGAATTTGACATCAGAATTTCCTTAGATCCTTCTCAGCTACAAGACAAATCTACTGATGACTCCTTTTCTGTAAATAGTGAATCATGATGTGCCTTCATAACTATACCTTGTATAACTAACTTTTAATACTGCATTTGAGGTAACAATTTGCGTTTCTTCATTGAAAACAATTCTACCAGTTGGGTTTGTGCAGCTGATATATGAAAAATACTCTTCTTTGAAATAACATGTAGAAAATGAGTTGGCTTGATTTAACATTAAAGTATAAATATGGTGAATTTATAAAAAGTATTGGGGTCATAGTCTAGTTCACAGCCTTAGCACAAGAAGAGTAAGAACAAGAGGGGTTTCATTTCAGCTGCTATTATTTTTATTGTTAATTCTATTATGAAGTGCATTGACGTTTCTGTTTTACATGTATAATACAGTTAACTGAAATCTTAATTTCCTATCTGTTATTTTCATGGATAGGCTTTAAAGACAACTTTATTTTTCAAAAACCTGTTCTGGTTCTTAATTTTGTGCTGGTTCAAGTGAAATAAAGACTTAGTTTAAAGTCAGTAGCCTGATCTTCTTTTAAAGAGATTCTTTCTTTCTTTCTTCCACAGTTACTGGAATGTGGAGGGAACCTCTTTGATGCAATTTCTCTTGCAGTGAAGGCAGCTCTGTTTAATACAAGGTAAAGCACAGATTTCATTTCATGTGTGTGGAAGTGGTGTGGGAAGTGGAAGAGAAGTACTGTTTATGAGCTAAGCATTTTAAATGCCTTATTATTTAAATAAACAATACCTGAGGCATCTTGCCATTGTTTGTCTACAAGGCAGCCCTTTTGCATGCAAGTAATGTGAGCTAATAACTTTATTTGATTTCTGTTCTGATAATCAAATATCATATTGCATTATATGCACAATCAGACTCAGAATATAACTTGTTCTCTAGCCAGATCCAGGAAAAATTGTCTTGACCGTATAGTTTTGTTGCAAGTAGTTGGAGGCCTTTGTGTTGATGTCTTGTGTTTAAAATAAGAAGTATTTGCTCATATATGATGCTTCTGAATAAGAAACTCTCTGTTGGTGTGACTACTGACTTAACAGTTTAGCCCTGTTTTCCCACTGCTGGTGTTCTTTCTCATTATGGTTAGTCTAGAGTTGTCTTTAAGAGGAAAAAGTGGTGTTAAGAGTTCATGAAGAGGGGGGAATGATTTATCTTTAAAAGAACTTTGCCCCACGCAGTTTAATTTGAAGAATGGAAGAACAAAATCTAGTAGAATGAATGCTGCAAGTGCATCTAAAAGGAATATGGAGTTTTGTAGCACCTTTGAGAAAGAAACTAGAGAATGGCTATATGTAAGAGAATTAGCTGGAAGAGCTAGCTGGAAGAGCTGCAAAAGTTAAATTCTTACAGGCATAAATGTTTTAAAAGTGGATCTCAGATTGTTCTTCAGCTACAAATTAGAGATTTGCTAAAGTCACTGGCACAGTTCTGGCTTATTCATCAGGGAATCGGCACACTACTAAAGCTGGAAAAGTATGTGCAAGAGGAGGAGGCAAGTATGCTTTTGAAAATACACTGCCTATCAGAATATGAACGCTTTAAAAGAGAGTGAGGGGAGGATCCATCGAAGGCTACAACTTGTATATACTTCTGAGAAATTTCTTGTGTTAGTTAATCAAGTTTTCAACAGTGATTATTAACAGTAGGCTGGTTTTGTAGCATTAAGAGGTACTGTCACAAATGTAATGGCTCACAAATGAGTTGACAGTACACTAAAGGGAAGAAATGCCTACGTCTCTGTGCATGAGCTGCCAAGATGCAAAAGTCATATTGTTAAAACAGTTGCTCCCATATGAGTTGTTTTG
The DNA here is from genome assembly GCF_017976375.1 of Cuculus canorus. NCBI lineage: Eukaryota > Metazoa > Chordata > Aves > Cuculiformes > Cuculidae > Cuculus > Cuculus canorus. The sequence continues at coordinate 114,148,986 of NC_071402.1, forward strand.
CAGATCCAAGGTACATACTTTATTTGCAAGATAACTAGGTCTTTTTTCTTATTTCAACCAGAATCCTAGTTCTGAATAGAGAGAGAAGATCATATAAAAAGTAATTTAAATAAAAGCAAAGCGTGGGTGTAATTATTGTAATGATTCTGCTTAATTTTTGTTCTCCTGAAAACCGTGTCTTTCATGTTATCTTTAATCTGTGGGCAAGCATCCACAACCTTTTGGAAGTCAGATATCAAATCAAAATGTGGTACAGTATGACGTAATGCAGTCTGTTGTTTTTTGACCTGTGAAAACTCTCTTTGTTGATTTGAGTGGGGAATGCTAGTACATCTAATCTCATACGAGCTCAGAAAGTCAAGAGGTGAAGTTCAAAATGAAAACTCATCCTCCTTCACTATTCCTCTTGTTTTCCCTTGGTACCTACTAAGTTTTTTTCGATTGACACAGGATTGTTTAGAGTAGTTGCCTGCTCTCTATAAAATATTACTGTCCCAGCAAGACAAGGTGTCAGTTTGAAGATCACTTTATATTAAGTGTTCTGAACTTTGCTTGACATGTGTCACTCTTGAGTCTTCCTTGCCTTTCATAATTTGTTTGCAACCAGGTTTTTGTTAAAAGTGTTTTCAGATTTTTGTCAGCCTTGACTGCAGCCTTGGAACCAAGAGCAGGGATCTTGAGTTGCTGTTTTCTCCTTGAAGCTACAAATTTTTAGATGTTCAGATAGGCATTTGAAAACCTCAGCTTCATCTTTAAAATCTTGCTCCAACTATTTCTGTAATAGCTATGGACATGCTTTTCTTCAGGGCAAGTAAATGCAAAATCATAACTTAAGGAATTTTGCGCAGATTTAAATATTTGTATATCTGACCTGACTCATCATGTCCCCTTCAGGCATGGAACAATGCCAATGTGACTGGTTTAGGGGGAACATTTACTCCTTGGAGTTTTGTATTGTTAAAAAACCGCTACATGACAGTATGACTACAAAGAACTACATTATGTTAAAAAAAAAAAAGCTACATGAAGATCATGTGCAAAAGATAGTAGGTGTCAGAGGTATCAAACTTTATTAACTATGTCTCCAAGGTGCTTACGGCTGGATTTACCCATGATCGAAATAAGTATTACAAACTGTACACGTAGCTACAGTGTCTGGATGAAGGATTAAATGTGATCCTATGGAATGTGCCTACTTGCAACTTAGCAACAGAAACCAGGCAAATGACAAAAGCTAGAATGTTTATAACACAACAGCCTTGATTTTTTGTTGGGCAGCACGGCAGAGTCAGAACTGATGCCTGCTAAAAAGGGTAGAACTTGTTTTGCAGTTGTGAAATCTGGGTCTGCAGCACTTGGTAAAGAGCATTGTTCATTTTGTGACTTAAGTGCTGCTGTACAGATTTCTGCCCTGATTAGTTGCAGGAATCAAAGCAGAAAAATAAAAGTTGCAAAGTAAACATGAACAGCTAGTTCTTAAGATAAATTTTCACAAGCTGGGAGAGGAAATCTCCAGTTTTCTGGAAGTGCTTTGTGCTACACTCTTTGTCTGGTTTTTCTGTGTATATACACCCACCTTTTATGCAACTTTGATGTGTTAGCCTGATCAACTATCTTTTTGCCTCTGCAGTAATTCTATTGGTACCTCTCTCATCTGTTCTTGGCCAAGATGGCTCTCTGCAGGCATTTTTCAGGTATTAATTCTGGCAGCTTTTTCTTGCAGACCAAACACTACTCTGATTTCAGAGCTATTTTAGGATGGAGTTAAAAATCACTCAGGCTCAGTTTTTCTTGAGATTTTCCTTCTTTTTAAAGCACTGCTCTGGCATATACACTTCTTGGTTAGGCTGTTGTCCAGTGTTGTCCATTGTCCTGTGTAGCTTGAAGATTAGTCACCTTGTGACTTTATTCCATCTGTTTTTAACGGAATATTTTTAGCTTCAACATAGACTTTGATGCATTTACAGTGAATTGTTATGTAACTTTACGAAGTATTCTGAGTTTCATTTCAGGAAGAAGTACACATCACAGTGTTCTGCTTCCTGAAAGTTTTAGTTTTATCTTGGCTTGGGCGAATGTTTTTGTAGAGAATTTGTTCCCACTGAGGCAGGGTTAGCTGTTGTATATAGGTCTAGGACTCCTGGCCACAAATAACTAAAATACTCTTCCAGGGAACAGCAAAAATGACTTTACGTTGGTGGGAGGGAGTTTACTAAATCAGTCCCTACCTCTTGCTCTTTTAAAGGAGATTTGGTACAGAATTGGTAAAAGAATGTAGCCTCTAGAGTCTAGTTATAAAACAGAACACTACTGTAAAATTACTAATGTAAAAAGAGATTGTGGTTACATTCCACAAGATTAATGAAGTTAGCTTTCTAGGGATGTCTCTAAGTATATTATGTTTTCAAGTGCAAATGTGTAAAAGTGAGAGCAGTAAAGTTGAGCCGTGTGTGGGCTTTACTGGCCAGTAGATGAAGTGCCAATCACTGCTCCATCCTAGTGGGCATTTGGATAAATGAGGGTGTGTAAGGCATTGGAGTTCTTGGCCTCTTGAGATACCATCTTTTACTAAATTGTTTTAAATGACTTTTATTAATTGTGCTAAGAAAGCTGCATTAAATCATCCTGTGAAACTCCCATTAAGTGGCTACAACGGATGTAATGTATGTATCACTGATAAGGAGCCCATCTAGCCCATTTGTGAGAGAGCTCATCACTCACAATTGAGAAGAAAGTATTTCTTGGATTTATGCCTGGGCTTTTATCCCTGTTTGTTGCTTTTGAGTATCTGTCCTTAGAACACTTGAGTCTTCTGGCTGCTTAAAGTATGGGAATATCTAGCCAATCTTCCCATCTTGCTAAAGACAAAAGATTTTACTAATGACATCTTTTTCCTTTTCCCCAGATCTTCTTAGTGTCATTCTTTCCTGAACAGCTTTACTACTTGTATTTGCTACTGAGGTCACAGCTTTGCCAAACAATACAATTACTGTAATTCTGACAACTTTACTGTTGTCTGCAAGGTTGGGAAACATAGTGAGAAAGGATTCAGTCTTGGTAATTTCTGTCCTGTACTTCCAGGCAAACGTACAAAGAATTATTCAGAATTGCATTGTGCAAATTCCAAAATAATCTCACTCTGTTTATTAGTATAAAAAAACAGTTCAAATTCTAACACTTGGAATGATATAAATATGATGATCTTATCCTAAATATCTTCCTACTTAGAATGCTTTCTTTCTAATCTCAGCAGGTGGATTATTAAAGTTTTGATAACATTCTGTGTGTTTTTGTAAACATTTAGCCTTCTTTAGAGGAAAGGGGACTTCCTGGACTGGAGACTTTGACGCTGTATTTGTTATCTGTGCATTCATTGATTTTGCTCATTTTGTTTCCACAGAATCCCCAAAGTGTGTGTCCTGGAGGATGAAGAAGGCTCTAAAGAGATTGAGTTGTCTGATGACCCTTATGATTGTATTCGACTTAACGTGGATAACGTGCCCTGCATTGTCACGTTAAGTAAAGTGAGTCTCACAAATTGCTGACCTTCTACCTAGAGATTTTGGTTTCTGTTAACTCACCTGCTGTTTACCTTTTGCATAGAGATAGACCTTGTATTACAGAGATGGTCAGTGTCCCCTATGTATATATGTGTTCATCCATGGCCTCCTAGTTAAGAAGAACTTTTACCGAATAAGGATTTTGTTTCCACCTCTGACTTGCAGTTTTCCACTTGATGCATTCCTAAAATGCATCTTCTTGTATGCAGAAGAGTTGTTATTTTTCATCTACTCCTCATTCAACATCCAGAGCAGCAAATACTTTAGTATGTTAAAACAAATGAATATTGTTGTGAGGCACAGAGGGTTTGTGGTCTGCCTGGAGTTAGACAATAAGCGTTTGCTGCTGAGGACAGAACTCTGTTTTCGTGGGTGCAATACTGTCCTTCCCTTTCAAACAGGTTTTTGTTTTCCTTCTGCATGTATAGCCCACAGCTGACACAGTTGATTTGTTGAATACTGCATTTTCCACTGTGGGAGTCAGCAATTTTCTTAGTTACCTGGAAGTTTTTCTGATATATCTTTTAAGCAAGTTTTATAAATAGTAGAAAGGCCACCACTGAAGTCTTTGGATGTGTAATTTTCACCTAGCAGGGAAGAAAGTCCATGCTTGAAGTTCAGTGTAAAGGGGAATCTGAGGTTTCAGATAGATTAAAGGATGATCAGAGGAAAGCTGTGAAATGGTGACATGCTTATCTGGCCTCTTTTATGTATGTACATGTAATTTGGGGTCAGGGGCTGTTTAAGTAGTGTATTGTCAAGTCAATCACATGATATTGGGATGGGAGGCTGTAGGTAGCCAACAGGGCTACTACTCACAGTTTAACCTCTTACTGAAGAGCTTAGACAGCTGCAAACTAATATGTTGTTTTGTCACTAACTTACAGATTGGATATAGGCATGTGGTGGATGCTACCCTTCAGGAAGAAGCCTGTTGTTTGGCCAGCCTTCTTATTTCTGTGACCAGTAACGGCGCCTTCACTTCTATGAAGAAAGTGGGAAAAGGTAGCCTTGATCCTGAGAGTATCTTTGAAATGATGGAGGTAAGGAGTTTTCAGCAGTTAGTGATGACACTGAACGATCCTACATGAACCAGAACTTGAGTATATGAAAAGCTGCAGTAAGGACTTCTAGAGCAGAGACCCTGGTGCTTTTATGAGGTGCCTTGTTGAAGGTCACAGACAGTTCCTTCAAAAGAGAATCTAATATGAATGGAAGTTATCTGAAAATTTTAGATGGCTGAAATGTATAATGCTCACAATTGTTTCACTCAAGTAACTTACAGCTCTAAGACTGTAAAGATTAAGTTGATCAGCATTGAGAGTGTTTTTAGAGAACACATTCCCTCTCTCACTGTTTCCCTTAAAGGCTGAAAGAGCAAAACTTCTGACGTGAAGTCCTTATAGAAGCAGAGATGGTAATTTGAATTCCTAGTGCATGGTGTTCTGTTTTAGTACAACTCATTTGTTTTGTGACAAGCTTACTGTTCTCATTTTAGTGTTGGTTTTGTTTGCTCCTTTATTAGGTTTCTGATCTGCCCTACTCCATGAAAATACTATTATTTGGATGTTGTTCATATCCACATGAGAATTCCAATTTAAACCTTTTTTTCAGGCTCTTAAAACTGTCTTCCAGTATAAATTCTCATGCCTGGGGTTAGCCTTGAGCGTGAGACAGAACTGAATTTTGAAATACTTCAAACTGGCTCTGTTTCCTAGAGATGCAGAACTAATTTCAGCATGGCTATAGTGAGGAATGCAGAGCTTGGAGCCAAGTTTGAAAACAGTTGGTCTCAAGTGGAAATTACATGCTGAGTATATATGGCGCTTTACTGTTTCACAATGTCAATCCAGAGTGCTAAGTTCAGTAGTACTGGTGGGCTTTTAATTTGACTCCATATAGAGATGGAGAGGTTGTCTGTCCCTAAGGGACCAAAGACAGATTATATTAAACTGAGTCTATTACCTCTTATCTATGCAACGAAGCCTATGCCTGCCACACAGCTGTGCACGAGGGAAAAGTAGAGGTTGGTATCAGAGCTAATACTGGTAGTTTTCCACTACTGGAATTTATTTCTGTGAAGAAGACCTCCTGTTAACTCCTTTAAAGTACTTGGATAGTACAAAATTGCACATTGTAATGAACAGTCTGAACTTTGTATCAGTGGGCTGCTTTGCTGGTCAAGTATTTCTTATGCCTGGCAGCTTAGCTTAGCTGTGCTGGCTAATTTGAAAACGTGCTTGTGCCTAATGTGGATTTAATTTGTATTTCTGGGTGAACCAGTGTTGCACAGATCTGGTGTTAATGATCATGGAATACTTCTCTGATGAACGGGAGCACTGCCTTTTGGTGTACATTTTTCCAAAACTTACTCAAGTTAAAACAAAACTTTGGCCACCATTATTTTTCTTAATTTAAAACATATTCTTGTTATACCAGCTGGTGTATATTAATCATTAAAGAGAAAATATTTTTCCAAAGGAAGTGTTTCATGAGAGTTGTCTTTGTGTTAATAAGCATGTGGCTCAGATTTGTTTTGCTTTCTTTGCATTGCAGACGGGGAAAAGAGTAGGCAAATCATTGCACATAGCCCTTCAGAAGATTTTGGATGAAGAAGAGAGTTTGGGGACCTCACGGCAGAAAGTTGGATTTCTAGGATGAGTTTTTATTAAATGCTAAAAACTGTTTTTAATTGTTTGTGCAATCTTGTGAATTTGTATATAGAAAAAGAATATTTTTTTGTTCCAGTACCTTTATCCTTCTGGCTAAGAGGCTTTAAAAATGTTACTAAGCTTAAAGAAAGCTACTGTTAAATGTGAATAGGCAAATCTGAGATCTTTTCCATATGGATAACTGTCCACACCTAGGAAACACACCAGCAGGAATTGATGCAGTTGCCTGAGAAGTGCTTGAGTCTGTTTCCAAGAGCGACTGGTGTAAGTTCTGCTTGATTCTGTTTGCCTGTGTTCCACTTCTGCAGACCAGCTGCTGTGTTCTGGAGCATGTGTGGGAATAGCTTTGGTACAGCACAAGCCAGGTTTTGGGCCTCTTGGAATTTTTATTTTTGCTCACCAGCCAAATGAGAAGTTTGTGGAGATCTGTCTTCAAATTGTCTTTATTTTCTTTGAATAAAATGTGGTTAGTTTTTACTATAAATACAACATGGTCCAATGTTTCTAATTCATATTTTAAACCAAGATGTCTTTGCTTACTAGAGCTCTGCCTATCCCTTTTGCTAACAGGTATAATGGTAAACTAGCCAAAACCTCTCACAGTGCCTAAGGAGAAGGGGCATGGCTAAGGTAGAAGGGAAAATAAGTTAATTTTTTAGGAATTTATTAATTCAGCTAGAAAAACAGTGGCTTTCAGTAATGATTCTTCACAGGGAAAGACAGAAGATGGCAGATAAGGTATGCTATCAAGGTGTATTGCTGGATCTTCAAAGCTGTGGATTCCCTCCACACATCTGTTGGCTGGCCCAGCAAAGAGTAAGACCTGTTTATTTGTCAGGATAGGAAGAGACAACAGGTGGAAGAAGTCAAAGGAAAAAGTTGATTTTCAAGAAGTTGATACTTCAGCTGCAAGTGTTAAAAGGATCATTTTGGCAAATGTTACTACGGTAATCTAGGAATCATTTATCTCTTATTCAAGCAGCGTTTGCTGAACTTCCTGTTTTAGTTTCCTAATACCAGATTAAGAACATTGTCTGGAATGTGTTTGTTGGGGAGAAGGGAAAGGTTATTGCTGAAGGTGAGCTGTAGGTATAGGACAAAACCTATTACAGCTCAAATTAATAATCATGATCACATGAAAATATATGGTGTACTTAAGATCCCCAAATCTTTTCAGCCCCTTTTGTAGAGCTCACTTGCATAATTATTCAAGGTGACTGCGATACTACTGTGTATTTGGGATATGTGTAGCCATTACCATAACAAGCAGGCAGGTTAAAAAAAAAAAAAGAACAAAAAATAAATTATCCCACAGAATTTGCTCAAGAAGTCTATTTTGAAGAGGTGGGATTTCTTCAGTAGCTTGAGTAATGTGTTAAGTATATTGTGATAGTACTATGTAGTAATACAGACAATGATGATATATATGACCTTTAATCACTCCAGTAGAGTTATTTTGTGTGAAGCATAAAATAACCTGACATCAGCTTTAGAGCAGCTGCGATCCATTCCTTGCCACACAAAGCTACTTGTATAGATGTAGAAAGAAAGAAAGAAACTGAAGAGAGAAAACCCACTTTAAACTTAACCACAAGCAGGTTTTGTTTGGTCATGCATTGTTTAATGTTTCAGAAAATGGTTAATCTGAATGAAAGCTGCAAGTCTTAAACCACAGCCATTCTCTGAATAGCTCTTGCCTGTTTTATTACAGATTTGTGGTTGGATACTGAAAAACTGCCCAGAGTTACTTCCAGGGTGAAATTTTTTTACATAGTAATATCAGTGTATTGCTACATAGCCTTCCAGCTGAAGGATCTCCAAACATTTTGCAAGTTGCATCATTCAAGATACTTCTTGTCCCCTCTCCAGATCCTTTCAATTTAAAATTAATCGTTATGAGAGATGGGGTCAAGTTGGAAGAAACCTCACTGTGTTTCAAGCTTGTTAACTGACACCTCTATGGAGATAAATATATTTCCATTCTCTGTCGTCTTCCTACTAAGGATGCCAAATGTTTAGCCCACCTGAGACCTCGGCTATGTGCTCAAGATGCCTAAAAAGCAAACTCTTGCTACCAGAGTATCTGTCTGCTGTCAGCAGAGAAACCAGTGGAGCAGCTGTGTGTACAAAAATGGCTATGCTGGTCACAAAATACTTAGTACCAGGCAGTTGCCGAGAATGTCACTGTAAATAAATGCGGTGCAAGAATCTGCAGTGCCTCCTATAACCATGCACACCCTTCCTCAGGGCTTCTGTAGCTGTGTAGGCAGGCACAAATTGGGGTCTTCAAGGGTGTCCTATTCCTTCCACACTCACTACCTCCCATCTGTTGGCATTGAAAAGCAGTGGAGTAAAGTGTGGCCCCAGTTCAGACTGGGGCTGCTTCTACCCACTAAGGTATAAATAATGAGCCTGGCCAAAAGTATTGCACAGCTGCTAGTTGGTCTCAGCTGCCCCTGGAGGTTTGCTGCTACCAATACACATCTCAAATGGATAAACAAAGCTCTGACAGGGGTAAAAGGGCCTACAGCTCTCCCAGTTGATACATCTTCTGCCAAGAAATCTTTGAGGCTCTGGTCTCAGGCATGCTAAGGGCTATGCTGCCCATTTCTATTTTCTTAGCTCTCTTTAACCCCTCCCTTCCATCCCAAAGAAAAATATCAGTTAGATTTTTAATAGAGTTTTCAACTAAAACTTCTCCTGTTTCCATCAGGGCTGGTGGAAAGTTCCATGTGTTGCTGTGCAGATACTGCCACGTTTTCATTGACTCGAGTCCAGTAGAACTAAGAGGAAACATCTGTGGAGCGGGATAGCTCTCTGTTTCTCCCAGAAATCAATTGCTTCTCCTGGGAGGGTTGAGAGGCTGAAAGCTGCGTGCTAGCGATGAGGAGTCTAGCAGCTCTTGCTAGGCTTCTCTTGCATTGCCTAAAATCACCCAGCACTTTGTTTTTTTCACTTTGCTTATGCATCCCAGACTAAAAGTGTGTTTGTCAGGGACAGTCCCCTTGAGGCAGGGGAGAGCTAGGCTGCAAATCAGTGAAACTGGCTGGTTTGCTGCTTCCATTCCTCCAGATCTGTGTTTAACCCTCGGGGTGGTGCACAGCAGATTTACCAAGCCCAGGAATCCCATCAGCCAATGTTTCACAACTACAGTAGCAGTTCAACGTGCCAATTGTGTAGTTTGGGAAGGAAGAGAGAACTTGTTCTGCCTTAGGGGTGGGTTGAGCCAACAGGGAAGTGAAGGGCTATGCCACCCACAGCTGGGCTTTATGAAAGCTTGCTTTAGCATAGTCTGTTGTAAAGACAAGCTAAGGGGAGCCAGAGCTCACTTGTGGCTCCTATGAAACTGGAGTGTGCAAGTCTCCTTTTAAGGGACTCTGCACCTTGATTTTACATAGGTAATATCTCATGGAGTTTCTGCATTTTCTCTGTAAATAGGAATTAACTGGAATTTACCACCTTCTGCTAGGACTGCCTTCAGATTTTCTTTTAAATTCGGCAGATGCTACCACCCTCCTCAGCAGCTCAATGTTCTCCAGCTCTGCCGTGGCACTGATTTACTTTGCATGTATAATAGTAAACAGCCACTGAGAGCCAGAGCAAAGGCAAGGAGTCAGTGTGATGTGGTAAAACCCAAGAGGAGAGCACCTCAGTCCTTACCCCAGAGCCTTGTTCCCTCCATTCCTTTGAAATGCTTGAGCGAAGTGCCAAAGCAGGTCTGCAGCTGGGACTGAAGCCCTTCAGCCATCCGCCTCTGGTCTGCTGGTTGTCCCTGCTCCCCTGCCCCTCACCTCCTGCCTGTTTGCACTCCCCAGCAGCGTGAGGCAGCTGTTACCTCTAAGGCAAAACAAGGATGCTTCCGTTAGCTGTGCCTCACAGTGGCAGGTGCTGCCTGCCTGCTCCCTGCTGTCAGGGTGGCAGCTGCCAGGGGCTGGTCTCAAGCTGGCACTTGAAAGGCCTGGTCCCTCATTCATTTTCTGTTAGTAAAGTCCTGGGCTCCCAGTCATAGTGGTAAGCCACAGCAGGGCACTTTGCCTACTCATCTTCCCACGGAGAGACTGCAGTACCTCAGTTTTTCCTTGGATCAGCTGCATTTCTAGCTAGCCAGTAACAAAGACATTTTTTGTTCCTGCAGAACAGAGGATCTCAAACGTGCTGCTGGTAATGACTCCCTGGTGATGGTTTCAACCTCAATTTCATCAGCTGGAACACTTTAAAAAGGCTGTGGTTGTCTTTCAAGCTCTGTGAACATCTCTGTTGCAATCCGTTTTTCAAGATCAGGGTAAAATCATCAGCTCCACAGGCACCCCTGAGTTTTCATGTCATGACATTTGTAGGTTGGATCTCCCTGATTTAGACCAAGAAGATCGTGGTTACTCCAGACCCTTAGCTAATACCTTGGGAGGGGAAAAAGAAACGGAATCTCTGCTGCTTTCTGAAGTACAGAGGCCCTCCTCCACCCAGTTGACATGGTGGTGACTGCAGCTGAACTGGTTGTGCACAGACGTTGGAGGTACTCAGAGTCATCAGCCTACGGGCCTCTCTTCCAGAGGAGCGCTCTCACTAAGTGTTCTTCGCTGTGTTTTGGCAAACGGTAAGGTTTTGGTGCTTCTAGGACTGGAAACCTATAGGTTGAAAAGTCATAATTTAAGTCCTACTTGTTTCCCCCCACCCTGAGAGAGACCAGCTTTAATCTGATGAGGCTTTTCGAGAACATGGGTTGCTTTCTTCCTACACAGCCTTTTCTCTGAACTGAAAAAAATCAGAAATTCATAAAGCTGATGCTCTAGTTCTCTTACAATCCCTAATTCAGCATCTGCAGCCATATGAAAGCAAACCAGTCGCTCAAAGGTGAGAACAACATGCAACAAAATCATAAGCTGGCCGAATGCTCTTTGCTTGTCAGTCCTAAAATACTGACTTTAATTTCAGTTGTGACTTCACTTGAGCTGATGCTGAGACAAGCATTTTTCATGCAGCTTGTTCAGCCTCCCATCACAATTGGGGATTTCTGTAGAGTTTTGATGATAAGACAGTTGACTACAGTTTTCCTTTGGCTGCGTGGGCTTTGGGACATGGACAATAAGCAGAAATGCAAGTCAGTGATGACTGCCAGGTTTACCTCTAGCCCACAGGAGCTGTATACTCTGAGCAGAAGGGGAGGTGAGTCCTTTGGCGTAGCTCCTTTTGGAAACAGGAGAATTTTGAACAGCTGGTGGCAATTGAACTCAATTTCTTCACATTTGGGTCTGGTTTAAGGCCCTAGGATCTTTAGCACCAATCCTTCTGTTCTGTGACGCCCCTGGTGAACGTGGGGTAGAGTTGTGAGCCATGGTTGCCACGGGATGTAATGGGAAGGCTCCTTCCTTGGGCTCAGAGCCAATTTCCTAAAGTTGGTGCTGGGAATAACGTTTTGGCAAAGTGCTGACTTCTTGGTTTTCCCCATCATTGTCCTTATGAAAACCACCCTTTCCTGAACTATTATCGCATTTCTTCTTGATTGGTCTCAAGAACAATGATCCATAGATTAGGCTTTTTCCATTTTAACCTGTTCTGATGTTGTTTATGCTGGTGGAAATCAGGAATGATGCCAGCAAGAGTTTGGGCAGCAGCTAGTGAATATCAGAGATTTTCTTCTGTTAGCCCCACTTCCTCGCAGCATGTTTTTTACTGACCACTGCTGTTCTCTCTTGTTCCTCTTTGAGGTTTCTATGGTCCCGCAGAGACATGGATCTTTCCCCTGCAGTGTGGATTTGGTCAAGGTAGCAGAGGTGTGAACCCAGTGTACTGGCCAAGCTGAGGGTGAAGCCACCCAGCTGCACAGCCCCCACCTAAAGATGCTTTCAGGTCTCTCCTTTGTTCTCGTGCTGTCAGCACCAGCAGGGGAGGTAGGAGTTTTCCCAGAGTAGGGGGCTGCAGGTGAAGAGTAAACCTCATTCGGCATTGTGGTGGCCTGCCTTTGGACTAGTAACTTAGCCTTGAAAAGCCAAGTCTGGTAATTGCTGATCTTGATTATATTATGTTCTCTAGTCCACCCTTCCACTTTCTAGCCATTGTGTGGTGTCACTGCCTCATTTCTTGGCTTAGCAATACCTGCTCAATTCCTAGGAGCCGAATCAAAACAGACTCTGATCTCGCTGCCCGTTTCCTTGCCTGGCTGGGCACGAAATCACAGGTCTGCATCATTGCCAGGAGCATCCAGCTTCCTTTTGTAGGCTTATTCCAGCCACTGTTTTGCTAACTGAAAGCTTTCCAAATTCAGCATTGCAGCCTACTTACTCGGTTTCCCAAAGCCACGTAAACTCTTCTGACTGCTTCTCTGCAGCCCTGGAGCAATTTCCATAAGTATACATTCTTCTGCCCTCTCTTTTCATGTCAAAACAGCTTCCTTACATCTAACAGGAGCCACTGTCTGTCTGACAGGCCCTAAAACAAGGGAGTAAAGTGCTTTTATAGGGATGTAAAAGTCGTAATTCCACAGACTTAAAAAATCATGGACAAAACCCTGGTTTCTTGGCATAATTATAGCTCTTCTCATTAACCTTTCCATGAATCTTCCATGAATTACCTGTTGCTCTTTCCCTCAGTGCTTGCTCCTAACAAGCCTCCCAGCTGTTGCTCCTCTGCTCTGACATTTGCTACTTCTTTCAGCCCTGAAGGGAAAGGCTTCACATGGCCAAAACCTCACTGCTGTCTTCCAATCCTATTAGTTCATCTAATAAAATGGTTTACCTCTGTCCACCTCCCACGCCTCCCTTACATAAGAAGCGTGAATCATCAGGATCTCGAAGGCATGATGTCTGCCCAAAGAGCCAACTTACAAAGGTTCATTGATATCCCCGTTATTTAACTGACACCGCAGCCTTGGGCTTCAGCAGGAGTCCGGGCAGGGAGTGGGCTGGGTACAGGTACCTCCAGCTTTTACATGGCCTTTCCCCGCAGCACCACCATTCTGGACCTGTTGCTGCAACACATCAGCTTAGTCCCATCAGGTGGGTTCATGAAACCTGCTGGCTGGTGCACAGAGAGACCTCCTTGGCCGCAGACCTTCAGGTTCTGAGAGGGGCTAACGGAAAGCCACCCTGCCCTTCTTGTTTCAGCTGGGGAACTGGAGAAATGAAACGCTCCAGTGGGTCCTAGCCACCCACAAACCTGTGGGTAGAGGTCACCATCAGACTCCACATCAGAGCCATCTGTTTCATGTGCAGCAAAGAGAGCATTTTGTTTTTTCCATAGCATGGCAGGACATGAATCAAAACGAAGGCAGGCAAGCAAATCTGCAGCCAAGGAAAACTGGGAAATGCTGAGTTACCAAAAGCACTTTGGATAGGTAAATGCTACTCGAGTGTCAAGAGAAGGGAACATGTTACGGGTTTGTAGGTGTCTGACATCTCTTGGGCCTCATCCCATTTGAGATAATCCAGGTGGGAGAATAGTAAATCTCCAAAGTAAATATTCTTAAGTTTAAATTTGATTGGGGCTGAGTGTATGTGGTAGAGGGGAGTCAAAATCAAACCCATCCCTTGCTGGCTTCAAAAGCTTGGACTGCAAGGGAGCTCTATTCAGGTAAGATATAAAGGCAGGGTTTTCCTTAGTCAGCTAAAGTGTAAGGCAGGGTCACACAGCCATGGCCAAGCTAAATCAACAGCAGCTCTTTTTCCAGCCACAGCACTGTTTGCCTGGTCTGGGTGGCATCTTGCCTTAATTCTTTAGAAAAGATTTCAGGTTAATAGCTGGTGTCAGATCACTTTGTTCTCCAAAATGCCCGCTTGTCCTCTCTCTACATGAATTTCTTCCACTTGCTCAGATTATTCCTGTTCCTCCCACAGGAAAGAATCACCCAGTTGTGCAGCAGCTGCTGAAGAACCACAGCACCCAAAAAAATGAGGCAGTTGTCTTGTTTTAGACTGGAGGACTGCTCTTGGAGCATCTGGGTTATGCTGAAGGCAGGCTGGGACCCTTGCAAGGTAAACCTGGGGAAAACAGCTTCCTATGGGATGTGTTTTCCTCCATCCCAGGTGAGCTCCTCGCAGTCATCTTTTACAGCTCTAGGGTATTTAGAAGCCCGAACATTCCCAAAACTGAGTGAAGAACCAAATTCCAAAGTATTTTCAGGGGCAAGACCCCCGAGGTACTTGGCCTGACTCCAGGGTTGTGGGTGTGAAGCATTAACCAGTTGTTATGAAGTCTCTTGTTGCTTTGAGAGGCCTGGTCACGAGGGGCATTGGTATATGCCATTTTTTTTAAGTACAGAGAACACCTGTGGATTTTGACTCTCAGAGATGCCAGAGTAGGAAAGGAAGTGGTCTAACACCAGGTAGGTGCAGCGCAGGCTTCCTTTTAGCAGGATGTCTGCACTAGCAGGTTGAACATCTTCCCAGCTCTCTTTGTTCCTGCTTTTGCCCAGGTCTGCTGAAATGCAGTCACTTTTACCTCATTTTTGGGACAAAGATGCAGGTGAATAAGCTGGGAGGTGAGATCACTTTCCTGCTGCCTGGTGGCGTGAGGCAGAGCCAAAATACCTCCAGGTCCCAACTAGGGTAGCGAAACGGGTTAAAGAGCCAACATGATGAGAAGCTCTCATGTTTGGTTAAAACCTTTGGAGCCATTGTTTGGTTTCCTGTCCTACAGAAATGAAAGTGTTTTTGGAAAAATGAAAAGCATGTGAAGCCGCCGAATGGTCTGGTGGTGCAGACACGTTTGCCACTGAAGGAGTCTTGCTCCTCTGGGTGATGCCACCTAGATGCCTTCAAGATCTCAGTGTGAAGCTGCTGCCAGGTGGCCCTGTGGCACTGGCCATTCCTATCCTTATGAAATTGCCACAGAGCTTGGCCGGAGTATGGCTAATGCACCTGTCCTCACATCTGAGGACTGGAATCGCCACAAGGAGAGTGATTTGCACTGGAAATCACCCAGAACTGGAATGTGAGCCCAGGGCTGGGAGTCACCTTCTGTCCCCAGCCACTAGTGCAAGGAAGAGCAGTGGCAAGTGCCGTGTCAGCCCTTGGCAGGGGGACTGCCACCAAGCTGCCCGGCATGGACACAAGCCAAAACCTTATCTTGCAACCAAAACATCGGAGCTGAGAGAAAGGAAAGGTGCAGCCACGTGTACCACAGGGCTGCTATGCCCAGCGTGTCCCTTTTGGAGGAGAGGCCTCAAAAATAGATGTCTAAACTGATGGCGTTGGAAGTTACCCTCAGCTTGTGGCTTTCCTGGAGCAAAAGAGAAATTACTGCTGGGGCAGAGGAGATAAACTGTGTGGCTGCTGTGGGATGGCTGTGAGTTAGCGCCGCCTGAAACCTGCCTGCCATCCCTGCAGGGAGTTTCACCCTCCAGAAAGAAGGCAAAGCTGGGAAGAGATGGGGATGAGGTGCTCATTCATCTCTCATGGAGAAGAAGTGACGGCAGGACAAGTCCATATGGAGCTGTATTTTTGAGGTGTAAGAGTTGTCCTCCGCTTTGAGCGAGGACTACTCTAGGAAAAAAGCTCTCTGGGCCTCCTGCCGCAGCACTGGGCTGGGGGATCACAGCAGGATACACCAGAAATCTCCATCACACCAGGGTGGGGGCCGCGGCAATTGGGTCCACCCCACTCTGCCACTGGTATCTGCGCATCCCTCGCAGGCAGCCCCTCTGTGGGGTGACCCAGGCAGGCTGTTCTCCCTCTTTTCTCTTGGCCACGCGAACTCCGTTTCGCACCTCACATCATTGTTGCCATTGCTGACATATGAGATCAAACCCATGGCAGTTTGCTAAAATCCATAGGAAATCATTCCACAGTTTTTCCTTATGTTTAACTTAGCAGACTTTCATTCCTTTCTTTGTGTGTTTCTTTTTTTTTTTTTTTTTAACAAAAACAAGCAGTGTGCTAAGAAACGCAAACCCGCTGGGATGTTTTCAGCCTTGGCTGGAGCTGCCTGAGCTTCCCCTGGGGCCGGGAGGCTGCCTCTGGCCAGGGCTCAGCGGGCAGCTTTCTGGGACAACCATTTCTGACTGATCCAAGGCGGTGTGAAGCCGGTTGTCTGAGGGCAGAGCAAAGCTGCTCCAACTCCACTCGACGTTAGACAGCAGCGGCATGGCACTCCGGGGAGTCTGCCTGCTCCTCTGCCTTCTCTCCCTCGCCCAGGTCTCCAGCCAGCAAAATGGCAAAGTCCGGCAAAAACCAGCAGCTTCCAAGAAAGGTAGGGAGCAGTAGCACCTTCTCTGCATGAAGGGGCTTCAGGGGGATGCAATTAACCTCGTTTTATAGAGCTTTAATGCATTTAATAAAGCTTTAATGAAATTTTTCTAAAAGCATCTAAAAACCTAACTCAATGTCTTTTTTTTTCCCCTGCTGTGGGAACGATTGCATAGCCCTTCTGTAAAATAGCAAGCATATTGAAATGGTTTTGGCAGGTTCCTACCTTGAATAAATTTGATGGGACAGCTTGGTCTGAACTTCAGCAGGCAAGTTATTTTCTATGTTATCTCTAGGGTTCGCCTCAAACTTCTCCTCTACTAAAATCTCCCTTTCTGCCAGCCCTACCCCTTCTCTTTCATTTTTCAGAGGTAAATAAGTGGCAGATGACAGACTGCTGTTGTAGATTCAGAGCCAAGAGTAGGCAGGTAATATGTAATCCATCCAATATCAACATGGATCTTCATTTTAAAACACTTGCCCCTGGTGTACATCAAGTCATACACGAGCACCAACTACCTAGGCTTACCAGAGGGCAATGCATGCAAAAAGATGCTTAAATATTCCTTTCCCTTGTGTTTTGGGGTTTTTTTCCCCTTCTCTTCCTTTTTTTTTCTTGCTACTGTCCCATCCTTTCTCCCTCTGACTCAATGCATATTAATTATAGGAGAAAGGTAAGTTTGCAGCCTGGCGGCGTGTGAAGCTGCCTGTCTGATGTATTCAACTGCAGTCACGTGGGGTTAGACTGCTTCTGGTGGGTGCTTGGCTGCTTGGAACGAAGCAGGGAGCGGTGAAGCATCCCAGGAATCCACTTGGCCACGCTGCTCTCTATGCTATTTTCGACTCATCCCATTCTTGAGAAATTTTTCCTTTTTCTTCCATTAGATCTTTCTATGAAATCCCTGTGTTGCTGCTTGTTCCATGTCTGTGGCTGTTTTCTAGAGCAAAAATACATCCTTGGGCTGGTGTAGGGTATATACGTGCATTGCTCATATCAGATACACTAGGAGGGAGAAACAAGTTTCTTACAGAAATCTTATTTTACTTTCTTTGTAAGCAGGTGGGAGAAAATTCAGGTGGGTGGAAGAAAAATCACCTTTCTGACAGGAAAATTAGGCTCTGATTATAAACACGTTTTTCAGAGGGAAGGGGGTCAACATTGTTTTTTCTGAAAATCAAGCCATCTGAAACAGTTGGTGTCATTTTTTTCCAGATAGCTTCAGGGTTTCTTTTCAAAGCAGAGGTCAAGTTTTCCTAAGGGAAAAGAACAAAATCCCCCAAACTTGGCATTTTTTGGCCAGCTGCATCCAGCCCAGTGGCTAGTCCAGCTGCCCTTCCTTTACTGGAAATTTCCAGCATCTCTTGGTTAACTTTTTTTCTGATTTTTACCAACACCAGGGGTGGGGAAGGAGAGAGGAAAATGCTAAAAATCCCCTTCGAGGCTCCTTTTTGCCCCAGCTCCTTGCCACATCCAAGCCTACCTGGCCACTACCGCAGGGGCTGGGGCTCAGTCGCTCCTGCCCTGGGTGAGAGAAAGATGGCCCTGTCCCACCCCCAGCACCATTCCAGACCCCCAGCAACCCCTGAAACCATGGGGGGGTTGAGGTAGATTTATTTTGTTGTACTATGTAGAGCCAAACCACAAGTGTTAGAAAAGATGATGATTTGAGGCAAGCTTTTTCTCTTATTATTCTTTTATTTGTTTTGGGTTTTTTCTCGTGTTTTGGTTTCTTTTCTTCTTTTTTTTTTTTGTAATTATTGCTTACAATTGGATCTACTTCAGAACAAAAATGGTGCTGTTTCAACATGAAAAAGTCAAACCATAGCATTTAGAAAATGCTGAGATAGCACATTCACTTTGCCTGCTGCTTTTTTTTTTCCCTCATCAAATTGCTCTCCAGTGATTTTCCCGGATGCATTGGTTCCGCAGACTCTCCCTGAACCCTGATGTCTTGGGGGGGAAGATGGGATTTATCCTCCTCCAATACCCCTGGAGATCTCATCCAGAAAGGCGTGTAGGGGAGGTGGAAGACATGGTGATGAGCCCCTTGAGCTTGGGGCTCCCATTGGTCACAGCCATAACAATGTGCTGGAGGCACAGGAGGGAGAGTCTTTGTGTAACTCTTGTGTATTTTTAAGGTAATTGGAGCTGGCCCTCTGAGTCTGGATACTTAAATCAACAGCTCCTGAGGCTGCCCAAAATTCCCATGTAATCTTGGAGTTCAAGTGCTCTTCCCAGGAAATGCCCCTAAATATTTACATTGATATAAACCCAGTGTGGATATATTCAATTCCCTGCTCTGATCCAGGGACAGACTGTGATGTGGGATGACTTTTCTGTCTGGTACATTCAGGGAAATGCCTGGTGTCAGAAGAAATACCAATGGCCAGGGAGGCTTAATGGCATACATTGGGAACTACAGTGATGTTCAACCTGCCAGGGGACATAAACGTCTTCCCATGAATGATGCCGACCCAGGCAAAGCTAAGCAAACCAGATATAGGTCCAAATTCCATACAGTAGTTAGATAATAAAAAAGAAGGAAGTAGAGAGAGATTTGGTTGTTATTCAGCATATAATTAGAACAAGGAGAAACATGAGAGTGCTCCCATTTGCAGCATCAAATACGTTACTGGCCAGGCCTTCAAACCAACAGATTACTGTGACCCACATCCTTCTGTGAGTCTCCTTTTCAGATCGCCTTTGCTCATACTTAATCCTCCTTCTCACAACGACCCGCTCCAGCTCCAACAGGCAGCCTTGGCAGCCCCCATGCTGGCTTCAGTCACAGCAAACCCAAGCTGTAAAAAAGCCTTAATCACGCATTTCAGGAGGTGAGCCTTGAGGAAACAACAGCGCAGAGACAAAATCCTCTGGCAAAAATATAGAAAATTTGATGTTTTTTGATATAGCTGAGGTACTTGCTTTGTAGCTGAAGTGCAAATTAACCACTGCAGGATCTCCTTGTGACAGCCCAGCGAATGTGCTAACACCTTGTGGCCCAAGGCTTAGAAACAAGGTGGTGAAAAGAGGCAGGGTGCTTAGATAGTTATCAAGGAGATGCATTATCTTATGTGGCAGGGAACAAACCTAGATGGGAACAAGCCACCAAAGTCAGCTGGAACAATGTAAGGAGCTGTCCCAGCAAGACGCACGTGTGGCATCTTGCCACAGACCTTGGACGTTATTTAAACCCAAGGGATATTTGTTCTGCTGCAAGACAGGCTTGCATGTTAAAAAAAAAAACCAAGCCAGCATTAATTAGCTGTTTCCCACAAAGTGTTTTCATCAAAGGCACCAAAATAATAACTAGTGCCTCAGTGTTAAGTGAATTCATTAAAGGTAATTGAGCAATGAGTAGAGCAGCTTAATGCCCTCCCCCTGGTGTGTCTGGCTTTTCATATTCATAGCACCATGTAATCTTTGGGCTGGTGGGTTTTGTCTGCTTCCAAGCTGCTTCCCCACGTACCTGACTTGATGCCTTGGCTCCCTATCTCCTGGACCTTCAACCAAGCCCATCCTACTGTGTTTATGGGCAAACTGTCCCATTTCCTTTCATCCCACGAGGACTACCACATGCTTATGACAGCAGGAGGAAAACAGTAGGAGCAGCAGAGATAGCTTAATGAATATAAACACCTCGATGTCCAATATCCCACCACCTCCAAGGCATAATGGTCCTTTTGCTCCTAGACAAGAGAAATCCAAGTACTGATTAATAGCCGATTGGAGCTGTTGCAGAGGTGACATGCCTAGCAAGATGTAAGCTTTAGAAGCAGGCTGTGACCGACTTCAAGGCCCAGAAAGCATCTTCTTGCAGCAGGAAAGCAACTCTCGGTAGCTTTTTGATACAGGCATCAGGAATGCTGAAGGCAGAGGTGGGGCAGAAGCATCTGTGATGATCTGAGGGATGGCATGGTTGGTGAGCATCAGCAGGAAAATGCTTTGCCTGCTAGGCTGTTGCTCAAGTATTAAGAGGCTGGAAGGGCTGTGGTACTTTCCCAAGATCTGCCCCTGCACCACAAGCCACTCCATTGTGGCTTTCAATGCTCATGTGCACCTCCCTCCCAATCCTACTCCAGGCACTGCAGTGGCAGCTTAAGGGGAAACTCCCGGTCCCATGAAGCCCCACGGGGTGCGAAGCCCTGAAACCCAAACTGAGAGAAATGTGTTGATGGTTGAACAAGGCTAGCGAGCAAACGCTCACTCTGATAGATGTGCAAGGGGACAGACATTCACTTTTGTGGATCCCTTTAGTTTGTCCTTCTCTACGGTTAGATAAATGGGAAGTTTTAATGACAGGAACAGCTTCAGCTGTCTCTCCTGGGGGCCCTGCCGATATTTATTCTCCTCCCTTGTTTTTTCCAACAGAGGGTGTGAGCCTCAAAATGATTGAAGACCTGAAGGCCATGATTGACAACATCTCTCAGGAGGTTGTGTTACTGAAGGAAAAACAAGCACTCCAGACAGGTAAAGACTGCTGCAGAAGGCATGGCTTTTTCTCTGGGAGCAGAGCTGCTTATAAAGCAGCTACAATTGCTCTACATGTTCAACAAGAGGTGCCCAAGCACCCTGCAACAAGAGTCCGTCACAGGGAATGAGCTGGGGAATCAAAGCAAAGTGTGGGCACACTGCAATTCCTCCAGGCAGCTGGAACTCCTCAGGCAGTTAATGACATGAGTTGTGCAGTGTAAGGCTCCCCTCTTTATGTGCTAGAGCTTCCCATCTGTAAAGCTATGGATATTTCAATGAGATTGAGCCAGATGTTCATTTTCCTTTATGAATCAGGAGAACTGGCAATGGATTAGTCAGTCAAATGTAGTTTAGTCTATTGTCTGAAACTCATTGAAATGGTTACCTGGTCTCTTATACATACCCTGGTATTGCTTGACAGGAGGTCAGTCCCACCATGCTTAACTTAACACATATGGAGGACAGCCCTAAAATGTCCATCTTCCAGCCATGCTCCACAGTTATTCTTTGCAAACTCCATCAATAGGAGAGGGATTTGCAGAACATGAAACAGAAATAAGATGTAAATGCAAGTTAAGGAGACTTTTATCCTTAATAGAAAAGAAACACAAGCAAAATCAAGGCTTTAGTTCCAAGCTCACATTCATTGAGATGTAATTGGTTTGTATATTAATGTGTGGCTCTGATTAGTTATTGTTTGGCTAAAGTACCCTGCACTCTCAGGGTTTAGAGCTTAAAGGAAAAATAAGACAAATTGCTGTTCTTAACAATAAAATCAGAGGCAAATAGATATTTCTTCAGAAGCCCTTGAGCTATGCAAGCATAACACTTCTGATCAAAGCCTATTAAAAAAGACATTTTCCTCATGCTTGCATAATCAAGATGATTGAATTGGCATTACAGACTTTTTTTCCAAAATGCTCCAACACCTGGCATTGTCCATCACAAACCTTAACTCCAAAGAACTTGCCAGAGAAAGCATAGCAGCAGCTGAAGAAGAGTGAAGCCAGGGGAAAGGTGATGAGGACCACACTGTGCCTCTGCTCTGACAGTCAGAGCCCGTGAGGGTGGCAGGTGCACCCAAAGAACCATTTTTCCCAATATTTTGCAGATGGGGAGGGCATACCCCCATAGCCATGCCCTACATGGGATGGAGAGGGCCTCTAGGACTCACGTGCTGCTGAGGGTGGTACTGTGGGTTGCTGTGCAGCCTAAGAAACTAATTTCGTAGTTTTGCTGCTGTGTGTATTGCTGCTGCCTTTTCCTGGGTGCTGTTTTTAAAACAAATACCCTTTCTGTCTTTTTGTTCTGTTCCTGTGATAACCTCTCAGTTTGCCTGAAAGGCACCAAAATTCACCTAAAATGCTTCTTGGCATTTTCGGAGACCAAGACTTACCACGAGGCCAGCGAAAACTGCATCTCCCAAGGTGGCACACTCAGCACCCCCCAGAACGGGGAGGAGAATGATGCCCTCTACGACTACATGCGGAAGAGTATTGGCTCCGAGGTGGAGATCTGGCTGGGCCTCAATGACATGGCAGCGGAGGGCAAGTGGGTCGACATGACGGGCAGCCCCATTCGCTACAAGAACTGGGAGACTGAAATTACCACCCAGCCTGATGGCGGCAAGCTGGAAAACTGTGCAGCCTTATCAGGGGCCGCGGTGGGCAAGTGGTTTGACAAGAGGTGCAGAGACCAGCTGCCCTACGTCTGCCAGTTCATGATCGTGTAGTGGTGATGGTTTCCCATGACCCAGGTCTAACCCCTTGGCACCAAGATTATAAAGGTATAGGGACGTGTACTCGTACATGTACGTATGCACACTCACACATCTATGTTCAAGTAGAGTCACTCTTTGCAAAGAAAGTCATCACAGTTCGGTATGAGATTAGAGCACGTTAGAGCATTTCATTTGGCCACATCCAGCCCCATTAGCAGCTGCATTGTTCTCCTAAGGCAAAATTTATAGATATATTTTTTTACACAGGGAATTTATTAGGATAGCTCAGATGTTTTGGCAAAGACAGCAGACAGCTCCCCCAGCTGCCCAGGGCTGTCACTATGCAGCATCCTTTCCCACCTTGCTGAGCTTCTTTGGGACACCAGCAAAGCTAGTTCCCACTTTCTTCTCTTGTTTTGCTTCCTCATAAGCCCTGGCAGCAAGGCTCGTGGGACTGAGGTCCTTGCCCTGCACAGCACCCAAATTCATATACTCCTGGGGACTGAAGCCCTGGCTCAATGAGCAGAGGGAGTCACACATGCTTGGTGTCAAGAGATACAATCAGGCTTATTGGCTGCATAACAGCAGCCACTGGGTTGTCTGACTCTTCCAACTATGCAGATAAGTGAACTAGCAAGTAAAAGGCATGGGTTGACTTACTGAGAAGGAGGATGTTGTTTTTAGAAGCATTCTCCATTTTGTTGGTCCTTTTCTCATCAGTCAGAGGCCAACGTTTCGCTCATTTCAATGCGACAGCTAGACACGCAGCCAGATCCTTTAAAAGAAAAAATACATCAGAAGTTTTATTTATCCTCCAGCACCATGGAGGAGGCAGTGACGACTTACATGCTTGAAAATAGAAGGTGAACATAGTAGGTAAATAACAGAAATGTAATGCAATTAGGAAAGAGACTGCCACATAAAAAACAACTGTCTATTGAAAATGAACCCAAGAACAAGTCACTTTAGCAGCTTTAGGAATCCCCTGACCTATTTCAGTGATGCAAACCCAGCTGAAATGCTCCTTTGTTGGTTCAGGCAAAGCCCTCAGAAAACATGAATCTGCTGAGTACTCTTTGGGCCAATAAAGTCATCCCTAGCTGATGGCCTGGCCAAAGTAAATTTTTGCTGAGGAAAGGGTTAAAAAAAAAATATATAAATAACTTGAAATAAACAGCAATGATGAGAAAGAAGTTCAGGTCATCCCAACAGCTTAACAAAACTTTGCACAGATTTGCTGGCTGCAAGGTACCAGCGATTCTTTGCAGTTCAATGCTTGGTAATAACCCCTCCAATTTGGGTCACATCCCCAGAACTGCCAGGGTGTTGGGTGTCAAGACATGATGTTCTTGGGGAACCCATGGGAGATATATTTCTATTTGCTGTTTTCTTTAAAAACAGCACAATGGTAGGTATTCCAAGATGTCAAGTGGGAGATCCAAGCTGGAGGGATCAAAAACCACAGGCACATAGAGTGCACACTTCCAAGGCTGTCAGTATTGCCAAACTCTCCGCTGTTCAAATTACTATAAAATAAATACATATATAGCTTGCTGAAGGAATGGAGTTGTGTCAATGTGATTGGAATGTTTTCTTCTCGCATTTCTCTTCAGAGCAGCTCAAAGGACCTGTCACAGTCAGAAATATCAAAGGCAGAGGGGAAGAGTGGAAAGTGAGAGCCTCTCACCCTGGGATACGGTTTAGAGGATTTCCACTTCTCCCTCTTATCATCCCAGTCACATGCCACACGCAGGATACAGGCAGGGAATCCTTTCATAGGCAAGCAAGATTTCCTTCATCCCCTCCTGTTGTTGTTGGGAAATGTCACTCCAAAATATAAGCCAGCCTAGAAGAAAGGCCTTTCACTTGGTTTCATTTGGCAGTGGTGCCAGCAGAGGTGGCACCTGAGATCCCAGCATGGAGCCAGCACTTCCCAGGCTGCCTTCCACCTCCTCTGCAATGAGCAGAGCTGCAGTAGCACTGAGCATCCCTCTCCTCCCCACACCGACATGGTGATGGCTTCTTCCTTCTGATCCTCCTCCTCAGGGTCCTATGAAGGAGAGAGACCATACATGAAGAAGCCAGTTCTTCACACCGGTCTGGGAGGTTTAAACTGTTGCAGAACTGCACATGAAATCCATCTCTTTTGCACACGAGGAGAGCCCTTTTGCAGACTCTGGGCCCCGATCCTGAATGTTGCCAAGGCTTTTTGCTGTAGGTCATGGTTACACACTACAAGCCAGCTTGTCTCAATATAAACCCTCTAGTTCCCTTGGCAGAAGATCCCTCTGTGTTTTGAGATACATGAGTGCAAAGCAGCAAAGCTGGAAGTGTTGCTGGCTTTGATCCTGACTGGTCATAAACCACAAGGTCTTAAAACACAAATGTGTGGTCAGAGAAATAAACAGAGGGCTTTTGTTGGAGTCCAGAAACTAAAGAGGTGTGCTGTGACAGACACAGACGCTAGCAATGCTGAGCTTCAGGGAAGACGTGGGTGCTGTAGCTGGACCATCTCGCTGCTTGGAGTGCAAATCTGAAAAACATTTGTGGAGATCAATGCCAAAGGACATTCCCAAAGAGGACATTAAGAAGTCAATCTGTCAAAATCTAGATAATAACAAGTTGCACTCAGCAGATTTCTTGCTGGTATCTCTCTTGCACTCTATTTTCACATAACTGCACTCTTGCCAACATTATTCCTCACAGATGTTTTTCTCTTCTGAAGCTGGAAGGAGCACGAGGAAGGGCTGGCATTGCTCCTGCCCTATTTGTTGGACTCACGATGCCAAACCTGACCTTGCAGCTCCAGGGTTGCATTCATGAGTTTAATATTTTTCTACATATTTCTCCTTACTGTACATTATGAACTACAAATTTTCTTTTAAAAGCCAAAGAAAAAGGATTTCTGGAAGAGTCCTCTTCCTTGTTTACCACAACAATGTTTTTTTAATTATTATTCGTTTGTGGCCAACCCTGTGTTTTGTGCTCACAGTGAATGCTGGGGTGGAGGGGTTGAATGGGGAATGCTGGCTGCCACCACTCCAGCATCGCCCGTTGGGAACTGCCCGAAGCAGATGGGGTCCATCTGCTGGAGGATAGGACAAGCATGAAGTTTTTGATCTTCCATTAGATCTTTTTGGCACTTAAACTGGAGAAGAACACCTGCTGTCAGCAAAGTGGGGTCTCAACCAAAGGCATACAGACTAATGGAAAGAAACCTCAGCTCTTCCCCAAGAAAAAGAAATGTGGAAGTGGTCATGCCTGAAATAACTTATTGCAATGATTGCCGTCTCAAGTGAACCTCATGATATTAAAATAGATGTTGTGTAAGCTCTTGTGCCACTGATCAGGCTGCACAGCTGCCTGTGGCTTTGTAACACAGCAGAGGAAAGATAAACCATGAAATGTGCATTTATTTATATAAACAAAATACAAAAGGTTACCAAGTGAGCCCATAGAAAGCATTACCCCAGCACTACACCATCCACAGTTGGCTGCAGTAGAGCTACGTTAATCTACCCAACTGATTGCCCTGACCTCCATTCACCAGGGTCCTAGGGTACGGGCAAAGGACCAAATGGTTACAAGTACAATGGTTAACAGTAAAATGGTTAATACCTTTCTAAAATATCCCTCCAAGCAAAGGCCAGAGCAGCACACTAATAACACGTCAGTGCCTTGGCCAGCAGCCAGCTTGCTTTTGGCTTCGGTCAGTAAATGGGGCAGGTAGCACTTAGGAGTCACAATCCAAAACCTTGTTTTGATCCCTGAACATTTTTTAAGGGACTTGATCCTTAAACAGTCCCAGGTAAGCTCAGATCAAGAAAGTCTGGTGAGGTGGGAAAAGATCCCAAGCAAAAAGAGGGAGAAAACTCACGCTCAGAACAAGGAACCCAACTCCACGCATCTGCTCCCTGCTCCTGTCTGCTCAGCCTAGGGGGGTTTTCAGACCCAAGTCTCCCACCTCATCAGATGTAGTTTCTCCCTATTATCTTTTGCAAGAAACATCTCCCAAACACTTCTGTTCCTGCCTGCGGCAAGGAGAAGGCACTTCTCACCTCTAGCTGTGGGATACGACCACCAGTAGCACGCACCTCAAAAGGAAAGGGGCATCTCCAAGCCTGCAGCACTGAGCCTTAATATTCCCATAAACTTTACTGTTTGGTCTCACTCCCACATAAGCACAGAACCCCACTTCAGTACCTGACTTCTCAGTATCTCCTTTTGCAAATAAAATAAAAAACAAAATTAAAGTTACATTTCTCCAGAAGCTCAGAAGCCAACACAGGCAGGGAAGAAGCATAGATCTGTGAAGATCAGCAAACAAGGGTAAGCCAAACAACTGCTGGGAGCATAAATATAAAACAGTTGGAGGTCATCATACTGACAGAGAGCAGAAAAATTATCTCCTTGGGGACAGAAGTTAAAGCAGTGGATGAGAAAATATCAGATTATGGTGTACAGAGAAAAAAAAAATAGTGCTTTATTCCCTAACAACATCCAAAAGTACCTCCAGTTTAGAGGTACCTGGAGGGAATCCAAATGTAACGGTCGGGGGCTGTGGCAAATATAGATAAAAACAAAATCACAAACATCTTAGGTGTGACTCACACACAGTAGCCTTGCCTCTCTGTCCTGCACCTCCTTGTAACCTCCCACGTTCACGCTTGCATTAGAGGCTTGGTCTATCAGTTCTGGTGGTGACTCTAAGGCGCCCACTGACTGCAGCCTGGGTGGACACCAACCAACGCTGTACCCTCAGTGTCCAGCCTCACCCCAGCAAGGAAACAAAAACTCAGAGATGACTGTGCTGCCAAGAGGTGAGGTCAACTGCTAATTGCAGAAAATACCTGCTTTCTCTTCAGGCCTCTTATAAAGCCAGCCCTGAGCCCGTTGAAGAGAACAAAACACATAAGCCACTTGCCAACCTTGCAGGCTGGCGATGAAGAACATGTCTCAGGAGCTATGTTTAGAAAACACTGTTTGGGAAGCACTACATCTTGTGAAATAAAATGCAAAAGGGGAAATAAAACCTACACTGCCTACTGCTTTGCAGAAAAGCCCCGAGGCCAGCTTAGTTTTCCCACTGCAGTAATAGGAATTCTTCTTACTTCTGGCACATCCATCAACCGGGATCCCAAAAGCAAGGTCTCTGGTGTTCAATATTGTACCCCATTTCTGTGTTTCTCATGATCGGTGAGGCCATGTCTGGAATGCCCGGTCCAGTTTGGGGCTCCCCAGTACAGCGTGCAGGACATAGACTTTCTGGACCGAGCACATAGTGAGGGCAACAAAGATGATAAAGGGATTAGGGCAACTGTCTTGTGAGAGATGGGACTGCTCGGCCTGGAGAAGAGAAGGCTCAGGGGTCTTATCCACATATCTAAATGTTTGATGGAGACAAGTAGAGAAGACAAAGCCATAGGCACAAACTGAAATAAAGGAAATCCTGCTTAAACAGAAGAGAAGCCTTTTTCCCTCTGTAAGAGAGGTGAGATCCTGGCACAGGTTGCCCAGAGAAACTGTGGAGTCTTCATTCTTTGAGATACTCAGATCCTGACTGA
Source organism: Cuculus canorus (assembly GCF_017976375.1). NCBI lineage: Eukaryota > Metazoa > Chordata > Aves > Cuculiformes > Cuculidae > Cuculus > Cuculus canorus. Next base: position 114,177,154 of record NC_071402.1, read on the forward strand.
ACACAGCCCTGGACAACCTGCTTCAGGAGAACTTGCTCTGAGTAGGAGGTGGGACCAGTGATGTCCAGAGGTCCCTGACTACCTCAACTAGTCTGTGCAGACATGGAGACTGAGCAAGGGATCCTACCTACACAATTGGGTCCTCTTCTACAGTCACAGGGCAGAAACAAACATTTTGGGGGAGACAAATAACCTCAGGAATCTGATGGATGAACTGTCATGCAAAAGCCTTCCTACAGAGTAAGGTTATCAAGAAAGCTGATAAAATAATCTCTTGTGGAATGTAATTTCTGTACTATGACACTGCCAGAGCTCCAGTAGATATGATCACACTCAGCAGAGCAGCAAGAAAAGAGCTGAAACTTCATTTAGCTGTTTCAACTGAAAGGAAACTGAAAAAACTCCACTAAAGAATCACAAACCAAATACGATGTATCTATATATTAAATAATCAGTCTCAACACACAATTCACAAGTGGGTAGATGCAGTTGTGAATCAGCTCAACCATAGTGACAGGTCTGCTTTATTGTTAAAGCAAGATGGGCCACGGGCAGCTTGAATTTCATCTGGATTCATGTGCAACCTGGACACTGCTCCATCACCAAGAAGGCTTGGATCCAGACCCAATACCCATGCCATATCCAGCCTTGAGTGCCGACCCACGCTGACAAAGGGAATTCAAAGCCTGGGAGATGATGAGTGCCACAAGCACTGAGGTGCTGCAACCCACATCTGTAGACACAGGGTCTTGCACTTTGCTTTATAATATGTCAGAGCAGAAAGCCAAACCGTCAAGTGGGTAGACCTTAAACCAGTCAACTTTTAGGAAACGTTCCAGAAATAGCACTGGTTCTAAAGACAATTAAACAATGGGCTCCATTGAAGAGCGAGGACTTGGAAAGAGCTGTGTGGGTGGGGTGCTATGTACCTAAAGTGAGAGACTGACAGTTTTCTACACAGCCTAGAAACTGACCTTGCTTTGAAAAATGAAGCAGAACAACGATCAATGCTTTTTATTCCTAAATTAAAATGTATGCACCCAAAAGGCACGCAAACACAGCGAATAATTGTAGCATATCACTGGAGAAAGAAAAGCAAACCTGAAAGCATGTCACTGGGGGAGAAAAACCTACCCTACATATAAAATGTGGAAAGCTTGAAAACAAAAATAAATATTACTGAGAAATTTTCCTTCTCTTACACATTCACAGGAATTGTTATGCCAGCCTATACAAGCAATTAATTTTTAAGCCTGCTGGAACTGCAGATGTAGGTAGTGTCCACAGCCAGATGTAAAACCAGGTCATGGCTTTTATGAAGTGATTAAAAAAAAAAAACCAACTTAGTTTCTTATTTTAATAGTTCTTGTAGGATGGAGCAAGCTGGTCAAATGACGGAGACAGATGGCCCCAAGTCACAGGAAAACTGAGAAGCCAGCCCACCTCCTTCCCTCATACCTGGAGGAGGAGGACACAAGAGGTGGCAGCTATCTTGCTCTAGCTCATACCAAAGTCTGAGGCAGAGCTCAAGATCGTGAGATATTGCTCTGTGATAATGTGTCCTCTCACCGCTCACTGTGGAGAAACAGCACCTGCCAGATGTGGAGCTGAGGACAAGTCTTTTCCTGCTCTCCTTCCCCTTTCCCAATGCCCTGAATTCACGCTCCTTGGGGATTAAAGTTGATAGCACCAGGCACAGGGACATGAAGTTGCATAAAAATTATCTATTAAAACCAGCCCCATACACAGCCTGACAGTTTCCCAGTCTGCGTATCAGTTATCCAGCCATGGGAACAGCAATATATCAGAGCTTATCTGCACACATCTTATTTTTCAGCAAGCCCACTGCTTCCTCAGCTACATTCCCACAGAACAGAGCAAGCTGGGATATTAAGTGTAGCATCGAGGTACATAACACAGCACTGGGATTTCAGCTAACAACAACTAACGAGGAATTACATATGTCTGGAACCTCAAGCCAAGCTCGGTCCAGGAACCAAGCTCTCAGTTAAATTCAAGCCTTCCCAGGCAGATAAAACAGGGACCACAGCACCCAGACCTTCTTGCCCCTGCTCATCTCACATACAAGTTACCATGAACTCACTCTGCAGTTTCTTTTAGCAGAGCTGCAGGGAAAATCCAGCTTTGCCAAAGGAGAGGGAAAATTTAAAGACTACCAGGTAATAATATACCTTTCAGGCCATTGCCATAGTCGTGCCCAGAGACACTAATGCTATTTTTTTTATTCATCAGGAAAGGCACCCAAGGCTGTGTGAACATCACTCTGAGGAGCTGGTTTAGAGACACAGGCTGGGAAAAGGACAAGGACAAGGACAAGGCAGGGCTCCCTGGGCAGCTGGTACCCAGGCACCATGTATGTCCAGACATCTGCCTTAGGGCTGCGATCGTGGTGCAGAGGGCACCTGAGTATTATAGACATTGCAGTTCTGGGACTTCAGGTTTGAAACCTGCACAACAAAAGATAACACACAAACAAAACCTCAGTACAACACTGTTCTTCCATTATATTACCATGCATTAGCTGTACCAGTAATTTCATAGCAGGGTTGGCACATTTACTGCAAGCATGACAGCAGCAGCAGACCGCAGCAAATGCTATTACAGCAGTAGCTTTGTGGAAAAGGATGAAATTTAAGCATCCAGGCAGAAACACACCCAATCTCGCTGTGCAGGAGGGCTCCTCTTCTCTCTCTTGCTTTCCCCAGCAGTGATCGAGATGTGACCAGTTTCTTAGCCAAAACTCAAACAGCAGGCTCCAGTTCTGAGACCACCTCAGTTAGGGTCCACCATTAATGTCGACAAAGATAGTACCTCATGTTCCCACTGTTGTACAAGGTTATCTAAAGATATTAATAGAATCGTAGAATTCCAGGTTGGAAGGGACCTCAAGGATCATCTGGTCTGACCTTTTTTGGTGGTACATAGTTTAAATGAGATAGCCCAGCACCCTGTCAAGCTGAGCCTTGACAGTGTCCAGTGCAGAGCAATCACCACTTCGCTGGGGAGATTATTCCAATGTTTAACTGCTCTCATGCTGAAAAATTTTCCTCTGGAATCCAATCAGAATCTTCCAGGAGCAGTTTATACCCATTACTCCTTGTCTTTTTCGTGTGACTCCTTGTGAAAAGGAAGTCTCCATCCTCTTGGCAGACACCCTATATATACTGGTAGATGGTAATAAGGTCTCCGCTAAGCCTTCTCCTCTCAAGGCTGAACAAACCCAGTTCTCTCAGCCTTACTTCATATGGTAAGTTTCCTAGTGCTCTGAGCAATCTCTCAGTAAAGGTTAGTATAGAGTAGTCATTTAAATAAATATTATGGCTAGGGGTGGAGATTCAATAGAGGGGTACAACTTCAACTAATGTCATCAAAAGCAACTGCTGGCTTGGGAATGCCTAAAGTTAGCACACTTGGTCCTCATCATCCCCAAAAGCCCAGCACAGCCTGCCTACCTGCTGCACCTACATAATGTTGGCAGGAAAAAAGGTGATTGTGATTTGCCAGGAATGGTGAAAGCTTCATTCACAGCTCCTGCTGCAGCAAAAGAGATCCTCCTCTTACATCTGCATCCTCACAATGATGACATGAGACAATGTAAAATTTGGCATACATTATTAATTGTTACCAAGAAATACCAGAATGAGGTGAAATTACCTCTGAAGGAACCATATAGGAAAATATCTACCCTCAGAATAAGCGATTAGCTCCACCTTAATGATTAAAACTAAAATTTCTGAGTCTTTACAAGAGCCAAGAGATGCATTATTGTCATTACCTTTTTCTGCTTTGATGTAGCAGGAGGATGAACATCTCCTCTGTTTTGTTCCTCAGTGACAGAAAGCCATGGAGTCATCACCTTCGCATCATCTAAAGCAAAGTGTGAAGTGGTGGAGACTTTTTTACTATGGTAAATGTCAGTGAGGCAATTATGGATTTTGTAAAGCACATCTTGGAGAGAGGTTACTGGTAGCAACATGATTTGTTGCAGCATTTGTGGACCTGGCTTATTCCTCTGCACACTTCCAATCTAATGTGGCGTCTAGTTAGTTATTACTCATACAAGAGGTCATTTCTGTCAAGAGAAGCAATAGTCTCAATAATAGTTTGAGTTTTTCCTACATCTATTAATGTTTTCCCATGTACTTCTCCAGCTAGTATTTGAGACGTAAACAATTACTTCAAGTACAGCCACTTCATTCCACGCCAAAGCAACTTTGTGGCAGCAAAACCTTGCAGCAGCTAACCTCACCTGGCAGCTTTGCTGTAATCCAAGCAGGTTCCAGTGCAGTTAGTGTAAGAAATATATTGCAGACAGTATTTCACCCTAGCATTGGCTGCTGGGTGTAAATTGCAGAGAAGATTTACCAACAAAAAGTGGTTTCTGTAAACTTCCATCTTGAATTCAGCCAACTAGGAGCATGGGGATAAAGGAAGACTACATGAAAATACAATAGCAGAAAAAGAAAATGGTATGATGACGAAAATCCACCTTTCAGTCAGTTCTTGGAGCAACTTTGTTGACACATGGTTCAACCCTCCCCAGGTTGAGTTGTCTTACTTCCAGCAGTGCTACCTTTCCAGCTATAACCTGGGCACAGATTTCTCAAGACTTGTGTCCCACGAGAAGCACTGGGAAGCATTGTCACAGAAATCTTGTCCTTTAACCCAGACAAGCGGCCACAAAAACCTACGGAGAACACATAGGAGTACAACCTGCAGAACTGATCAGCCCAAAATCAAACGTCAGAATACACAAGTAAATATCCCATTTTCCTCAGATGTTTGACTAGGAAGAAAAAATATTAAATTGTCTTCCTGTATATTAGACATATGCATGAACCCATATGCATTTCTAGGCTGGTTTAAGATATTTAGAAACTTGTTTTCCATTAACCCAAATAAAAGAAATTAGAGAGGAAAATCTAGTGGTTTGCTGCCCTTAATTTTTAATTACTTTGAAGGACTAAACTATAAAATATTCACTGAACAATCATACTAGAAGATTTTGGTATACCTTTGCTTACTTCTTAGGGTTTAGCACTTATTAAATTCTCACTAACTTAAGGAAACAAAGGGAAAATATACATTTTCAAGCTTCTGAATGGGTAAACCAATTAAGCTATGAAAGTAATTATCAAGTATCTAAACAGGTTTGATTTGGCAGAAAGTAGTTTTAATTTACTGTGGAAACATGAAATCTGAAAAGATACAAGTTTTTGAGTTTGCATCTTACTAAGGTGATTATTCTTACACAAAAACCTTTATCACACCATTTATCTTTAAAACCTATGCTTTTGAGGGCATCCGAAGTTGTGAAGGTATGAGTGGATATGCAGGATTTCAAAGCTGAAAGCTTCATGCATTCATTCCCTGAAGTGCAAATGTGGAGTTAAGCATAAACAAAACTCTACTCAGAAGCCTAAAACTGGAGAGAGCTGATGTTTTTGCCTATGCAGTTAACTGTATGCTACAGAAAAACATCTCTGCATATTTTTTTCTGGTTACTTTTTCCAGAATCCAGCAATTAAATCAAAGTAGCATTTTGAGAATAGAAATGCATCATTAATTTGCTTCTCTTAATTTAAAGAACCCACTTTTAAATAAAAAGCATTTGCAATATTGAATCTGAAGCAGATGCTAAAACAATTGGGCTCAGGAGGCTGCAGTTCATGCTCCTAAGACAAAGCAGTGAATCTCACTCAAGGCCAGTTTCTTCCGATTTATACACAATTACTTAATAGATGCCTTGCTGTGGCAAGGAGGAAGCTGTTTGTATAAGCTCTATCTACCATTTTTTAGCCCTTAAAATAGAGACCAAAGGCAGAGACGCTTCTCCTACAGTGGAAAATGTTTGGGGCACCCTAATACCACCTTCAGGCAAAACCACACTCAGGGCTCCTAAGAAAGGGGCAGGTTTAGGTGTTCCTCCGTCTGGATTGAGGTGGTGGCCCCTGAAATGGAAACATCCCTTCACCTCTCCCACTATTTACCTGAATCACCCCACTGGAAGACACAGCCTTTGTGGCCTCAGCAGGCACCAGTGATGGCCTCAAGGAGCACTCAGAGGTGAGCACACATCCCTCCAACATCTCCCACTACCAGGAAGCTGAAGGCCACTCAAAACTTCTGCGTTTCTGGAGGAAAAAGTCAAATGCAAGAGCAGAGGCAATGCCCCAGAGCTGGCTGATGGAGACATGTCAGGCTCACCATGCCTCATGCGGAAATCAGTTTCAAAGGCAAGCAACCAGGTAAAATTCAGCCAAGTACAGCTTTCTTATTTTTTTGCATGGAGGGGCTACAGTTGTACAAGCACTGTGATAAAAAACCCAAAAATTTAACCCTTGACGGGAAAAACAGCAAGTGTGCTGAAGTTGTTGCAGGGATCCTGATGTGCCCTAAAGCTCTTTTTGGATCTTTCACAAAATTGCTACATTTGGAAATAAAAAAATAAAAAGCTTTGACATAAAAAGCTTCAAGAGAAATTAAATACATTCAGGAGGCCTATAAATGCTTTTTGCTCACCAGAGCTCAACTCCCTTGAAATCAGTCACCTATAGCAAACCCTGTGCTCCCTTTCACTGTTTCTCTCCCCTGATGAGAGGAGAGAGGCACAGCATTCCCAACTTCTCCAGCAGAGCATTGTCTCCTTCAGTACAACTTTGCACCCATGCGCATAGGACAGATACTCTTCTTGGGGAGCAAAAAAGTTCATCTTTATGCTGAAAATGAAATAAAAAACCGAACATACTTTATATGGAAAAGTTAATCTAAATAGTACTTTCTCAAATAAAATCATTTCCAGTTAGAAAAACATGAAATAGTTTTGCTGCAAAGACAACAGAACTTTTCCCCTCATTTTCTTCTGATGAGAAAATACCTTTCAGAAAACAAGGCCATTTTTCTCTCATTACATCTGAAAAAGTGCTGTGCGCCGACAGCGCACTGCTCTGTTAGAGCATCCTTCACAGGATGCATCGTGGCACTCCTTCTACAGCTCTGAGTGACTGTACCAGTTGTACCAGGATAAACACACATATCTATATATGAACTACAGAGAGACACAAATGCAGCAAGAAACAAAGCACTTCCTTCAGGTTTTGAAGATTTGTCTTGGCCAGAAGCATAAAGCCTGACAGGCATGCAGCCGTGTAGGAATTCTTTAATACAAGAGACAGATGCAGCCCAAATCACAAAAAGATTCCTTTTTTATGTCAAGAGTGTTACTAATTGAAACAATTTGCCATGCTTCATTTATGTTGCTGAAACAACATGCCAGAAGTTTCCAATTCTCTGTAAAAAGGACTGTCCCTTCCTCCAGGCTGGACCAGTTTTTCACACCAGACTTCCTCAGTTTCAAAGAAAATTAGGTAAACCATGCTTACTTAATTGCTGGGAAGCAATACTTTATCAAAAAGAAACCACTTGCTCTGCTGGATGTAGAAAGCCATTTATGCTCATGAAAACATTTACATATTTAAATTTATTCTCCCAGGCATCCCAGGATAGTTTCCTCAGAGCAACATATTTTTTTTTTTCCTAGGTTCAAGGAGTTGAAACCTCAATATTAATCTAAGGTCAACAGCAACAAAAATATTTCTTACTGGTGCTCTACAAATTTTGCTCTAATTGAAAGATAGTGATTTGGCTCTTTAAGCATCTGGAAATTGCACTAGACTACTCATATACATGCTTAAAAGTAAAGCAATTACAGAGTTTTGATAGACTGAGATTGTCCACAGATTCAAGCCCAAGAAGCACAAAGTCTCTTTTCAAGCTTTGCTGCTTCACACAACAAACCCCTCCACTTCCCTCTGCTCTTCAAAAGTAAATTATGTTCTGGCCAGGATCTTCTAAACTGCTGTCCTCCTATGGATCCCCACCTTTCAATTAATGGTTAAATAGACTTGGAAATTTTCATTTTTAGATAAAGACCATGTAAACTACTCCAGGATAGCACAATCTCAGTGAAAATCCAAGTGATAAGTACTTTAATTTACATTCATATTAAGCAGCAGTTCTGGAGAGGGCCTAGGGACTGGCTGATTCCTGCTGAGTTTCCTATGCATTCAAGAACAGATCTGACTAATTCAGCCTAGGATCCATTCCCAACAAACCATTACTGGGATCCTCACAGTAGTGAGGATTTCAAACATTCTATGTGTACTTAAACTTTCTATGTGTATTAAACTTGCCTCAAAATAAATAAAAAAAAAAAATAAACCAAGAAAGCAGCCAGTGCGTACTGTTTCCAGGCTCTTTAGAACAAAAAGGGCTTTACACTTTTTCATAAGGGTCTCTCTTCTGGGCTGAAGAACCAGTCATGGAATGTTTTTTCATGCTATTATCCCTCAAAATAAATTAATTTAATTGCATATATCAGCTGGGTGTGAATAAAATACAACTATCATGACCCTACTGAGAAGCTGCTGAACCGTTTATTTTTATACTGAAAGCTTCAAATATTTTACAATTCTTCTCCCTAATCTAAACACATGCCTTTAAAAACACCAATTAATCACTGGCTACGCAAGAAAAAGGAGACACACAGTCAGCAGTATATTATCCCAGCCAGGTTCTCCAGAAACCCATTTCTATCATCTGAGGCAACAGCACAGCTACCAAGAGCCAGACATCAAAATACTGAAGGCTGAGTTTATACACATGCATGTGAGAAAGACATACACTAGTTACTCCAGTTGGTAGTCTCGTTACATTTTATTAGTTTTTTTAAAAAATTAAGTCATAACTTTCTCTTAATGAAAAGCAAACTGGAATCTGTGCCTGAAAAAGTCCACATTATTTTTTGCTGTAAACAGTAAGGTTATGAGTAAAGATATTTTCATTTTAGACATTATTATTTGTTTGACATTATTGCATGCAACACTGTCTAAAAGTTTTATGGCACTTCTGTGTATTCTTAGGCAAGAAACAGTCACGATAATACATTTGGAGAGAAATTCTCAGGTCATGAGGTCTAGTGCCGCATGCAAAATTGCAAACATCGTCAGCAACCACAGACCTGGACAAGCCAGATATTTGCATACAAAAGGCAAGTTTATTCATATACCCATAGTCCTCTGCATAAAGAGCTGACCTCCAAGTTTTAAAAAGGCACAGAAACTGAGGGGCATGGTAACTACAGCACTTAAAACCAAGATCTATTATTTACCTGATTTCAAGAGGTGGCTTTCAAATGCAGGTAGATGACTCAAGTACAGTTCTTGCTAGAAATCAAGAGCTGTCCCCCACCATAATTTCAATATGGTTCTTATATTCAGACTGATGGGAAAAAAAAAAACCCCAAACATCTAGGCTTTCCGTATGGATTCACTCTCATACTTCGCACTTCAGAGAAATCACCTGATGGAAATAATGTTTTCTCTACTCCCTCTTTTGATCCTTAGTAAACAACCAAGCATCTCTAAACATGTGACATGAAATGCATTACTGAACAGCTGGATGATCGCATCGTTCTTTCTTCACAGAATCCTTATTCTTACTTGAGCCAAAAAGCACAAGGTATCAGCAAAGTGTGAATGCTACAGGCTTCTGAACAGAGACCTAAATTGGTTTAGACTTTTCAAACCGTTTTTGTAAAAAAGCAAAGAAAACAGTCTTTGGTGTAGGCATACACAGTGCTATCCAAGTATTATACCATCAGTTGGTAATCTGAGAAAGCTCATAACCTCACTTCCCAAGCTCAAAGGTTCACACGCGTAGCTCTTCCAGGCACGTACACGGTCTTTCACTACACATACCTAGCCACCAGTATGCTAAATATGATGAACTTTCAAAGCGGCAAGCGGTGGAGATGACAGTGTCCCTTCCTTTGCTGAGACATTAGCAGACTGTGTAGGCATTTACGCAACCTGGAGCTGCCTTGAGACGGTGATGTAGCCTATACCTTCAAGGAGTCACCAACCAATAGTCAGGAAGAAATGACTTATGAGAGGGGAGGACTTCTGGACAAAACATTCTCTGCATTCTATTTAAGCTGGCAGTCAGGAATTAGTTTAAAAAGCAAGAGTGTACCTTTACAACCTGTTTCACAATCAGAAGTGCATGCAGTCCTGCAATGTCTTGACTGGTTTTGGGTCTGCTAGATGTTCACTCCAGACCTGAAAGCTATCAACAGTTGAAGTTTTAAAAAAAAACAAACAACCAAAACCAAACCACACCTCCTCCCCAAACAAACCAACATCAAAACATTTAAAAATAACACTCCTCTTCAGCATTTTTCCCTAGACCTTTGTCCTTATAGGTCACCTGTATTTCCACAGGAAACTGCTATACCTGGCATAAAATTACTCCCCTAACCCATTCTGTTCCTTGTTTTCCAGCAAGGATGTGCTTGTATCTCCATTATTCTTTTCACTAGTATCTCCACTGTCCTCCAATTGCCCTGATGTCTGATGAGCAAATGTGTAAGTGTCATGGTCTGTGTCCGTCAGAGGTGGAGGTTCCTCGGTGCTAGGAGAGCATTTAATGTCTTTTCTGAAGGAGAGTGGAGGTGGAGAAGGTGGCAAGCTACCAACGGGTCCATCAAAAGGTCTGTAGACATCAACTTCTGGAGCGACTGAGCCATTGGATTCCTTCAGTAAGTGCCCATAGACCATAGCATCATCAATAACTGCATAGACATGAGACTCATTGTTTTTCCTCCCTTTTGTGAATAAGCCTTGTTTTCCAGGCATCTGGGTATTCACGTTAGTATTGTACACTCCCACCATGGGATTCTGGCTTTTCTTCTTCCTGTTAGAATTGAAATTGTTAACAGGTCAGAAACAACACACGGCCGGCGTGTTTGAACTCAGTAACAGTCGCTTCTGCTTACCTATCCCAGCTACCCGCAGTCAGGCTGAATACCTGGATAGAAGGCTTTATTCACAATCCTACGAAAAACTCTTGAGTCTAGACATGGATTTTGGGTGGAGTAGAAAATAACTTCACACTATTTGGTTATCTACTGCTGTTCTGCTGAACCTGAAGTTTGCAAGACTAACTCCAACAGCCTCCAGCCCCTGCAGCTGGGTCCCAGCTGTGCAGTGTACCAAGTTTCCCAGTATCCACAGACGCTAATAGGACCTAGAGACTGTCAGATCCTCATGGAACAAGGCTGAACATTGCTGAAGACTAGTAAGATAGCGGGTCCTCTACGAAAGCTAAACGAACTTTTCTTGATTGTACTTCGTAGAGTGACTGTCCCCAAGGCAGGAAGACCAAAGCCTGAGATGAAGATTTTTAAGCCTCTATTTGTAAAGCCTTTCCTGTGTGGCACAGAAGCACGCTCATAACTACTCCAGTCATATCACACAAATTCATTCCAGCTCTACAGCCTCAGGATCCAATCACCCTGCCAGCAGTGACTGTTCATGTATCAGAAACCCCAAGCTATCGTTGACTTCAGACTCTCTTTGCATGAATAAGGTTATACATGTTTGCTTTGCACAACCTAGTTCTCTCCCCAAGGCTGCATCTCATAGAAGATACTCCCACTTGATGTGCAAACTCCAGAAGCTGCTGGAGATCATGTAGATGAAAGATAGCTCTTGGTAATCTGAGCGAGTTTACAGCTTGTCTGAACAAAGCCTTGTCTAGAGCCACAGATACAACAGCCACATTCATTGCAATTTAATCTCACAGGAATTGCTGATGAAGTCCAATCAATACCTTATTTCCAGTACAGCCAGAAGCTTGTGCTAAGTAAGCCCAAGATAGGCAATGCACTGGGGGTGGAAGTAATGTGACTCAAGGAACAGTGCTCTCCTCTTAAAGTCAATCCATTTAGAGTAAAATAGCATTCTTGGAGGCACAGTACTTCAACTGCCAGAGCGTTGCCTACCTCACGCTTCAGACCTATGTTGAAATGATCTATATCAACACATGAAACGGAGACCCCAGCAGCTCCCCTGAAACGCCTTCTCGAACTGCTAAGTTACATATGCCAAATTATGAACTTACTTCTTCTTAACACAGCAGACAGTGAGTCCAATAGCCATGAGAACTCCAGTCCCAGCCACCACAGCAAGTATCACTCCTAGGTCTGCAAAGAGACAATGTACAAAGATACTGAGCAAGAGAGAAAAAATAATCAGCTTTCTCCTAAGAGCCAGCTGGGTTTGAACCTCCTTAAGGGTTTCTAAGCATATCAGCTGCCTAAAGAGCAGGAGTTTCCAAGACATACTCACTGCAGGGTAAGAGAAGTCATTTCCAGGAGGCCAAAAATGATCAACTCCTGCTGCTACCAGTGGAGAATAGCCAGAAATCCCAACCAACCCACCACTCCACCTCCAAGAAATCAACACAGCTCATGGGCTGCCAAACTTACCTGCAATGTCTCATGTGCCTCTGATGGAATAGGCAGGGAAGAGAAGAAAGTGCAGAGAGACAGAGAGGGATTCAACAAAGCAAACAGTGACATTTCACCTACTTCCCCTCAATACAATCCTTTCCTCCAAAATACACAACAAGCTGTGTTGCCCCTAGGGTTTTCTAAGAGACACAAAATTGATCAGGAAAGTCCACATGTGAGCAGAGGAAAAACACTGCGTATTTTGAAAGAAATAGAATCATAAAAAAGGAGGAAAAAAAAGGAAAAAATTAGAAATCAATTTGATACTGTTTCAGTTCTAGCCTGCATAGCCAATACTTCCACAGACAGCAGCTTCTCACAGATGAAGAGGAAATGCAAATGTGAAACAAATTTACATAAGCAAAGTCTACCCCAAAAATGCCCTTTTTTAAATGATTTATGTTTCAGGGAGATGAAAGACACCAAGAATGCAGATTTTGCCGTTAGTAGTCAGCGTGCTCTTCACCTAACAGTCAGACCTGCCCTAGGGATGATTTCTTACTCATGTGAACACTGAGACTAATTGATCTGCTAACATGAAGTAAAGACTACTTGGATGAATACATTTGCATAATCAGATCCCAAGTTGTTCACAAGGTCTGTGACCTTGGGAGGGAAATAACATCACTTGACCTTCGTATACCTTCTGGCTGTGATCTCCAATTTAAAAAGCTAAATTGCATAAAGAAAAAATCTAGTCTTACTCTTCCTAAGCCCTGCAATCTCCTGCCTCACAAAGAAACCCCCCAACCACATTAAAGACTTTCCTTCCCCCCAGAGTCTCCAGAAGCACCCATTTCAGAGGCTTTTGAGTGCAGCTATTTCCAAGGGCAGAGATGTCATAAAACCCTCAACCCAAGGTGGACCAGCATCCATTACTGTTTCCCCAATGCAAAGCAAGAAAACAAACAGAAAGCAAACCACCACAACCTTACAGGACTCACCTATCTGCTTGTCAGTAAAAGTCACCCAGAACTGCAAGGTCAGTTGTGTTTTATCCACAGGTTTACAGTTGGAGACATTTACCCAGAAGTCATGATACATATTTCGGGGCTTGGGCAGCAGCTCATCTTCACGGCGCACTGTTTCCTCTGCCCCTGGTGTCTCTTCCTTTATGTTGACATAGGCACGGCCCGTCTCGCAAGTGATGCCCATGCGGTCCTTGGAGAACCCTAGGCGGGCAACTTGCTTGCTGGGCACGATGACGTACCAGGATATGGAGACATAAGGAGGTAGACCATATGGCCAGTTGGGAGTCTGCAAATAAACTTTAGCTTTTGGATCTGGTTTTACGGAAAAAGTGCACTCATCTGTAGCAAAGGAAAAGAAAATAAGAATGAAGGCTTAGTTTTTATAATTTCTTTTTTAAAAAGCTTTTTCTTTCAACACGTGAAGTTATCTGGTCTTTATTCTCCATAACAAAAAAGCACCACTGCAACCAGCAAATTTGTACAGTCACCTGCATCTCAGTACGAGCAATAAAATTCACCTATCTCCCATTCCACAGCATTAATTATTCCAATTAGCACAAATATATCTGCAGAATTTCCCACAAACAACTACCTGCCACAAAGTTCCTTCCTTCTTCCAGGAACAAACCACCTCCGATTCAGAAAAAGATTATCCTAGCAATGGCTCCAGGATGAGATTCTAAATAACTGAACTCTTATTTCTGCTTATTCCTGTGCTCTAACAGGCATATTGAGAAATCCAACACTGTAAGAAACTAGTACAAACCACTACCTTACCTTTAATATGTGGCACAAAAGACATCTTCAGATCCTGATGGTTAGACTCATTGAGGAATCCTTTCCCATATGTTTTTAAAGATACAGTGATATTATTTTTCATCTGAATCTTTTCAATGGATCCACCAGGACAGAATACACCAACGTTCAACTCCGTCTGCGGAGTGGCACTAACAATGCTGTAACTGTAGCTTGTGTTGCACCTCTGCTCTGGGACATGTTGCTGAAGTTTCAAGGACGGAGAAGTAATTTCTATGTTGATCAGCTCAGGAGCCACGAGCTTCCAAATAAACTTATGCAGTCGAATTGGCAGTTGGGTAATAACCTTGGGCACAGAGAGGGAATAGATCTTCCTCTGACACCACCGAAGATCGACACAGCCTGAAATCACAAAAACAAGTTCCGAGGGTTGTATTTTTCTCACAGAGGAAATATCTGGAAAAGCAAGTTTTCTTGTGTACCAGAGGCACACACCCAGAATACTGTCAGCATTTACCCAAGAAAATACTCTCTTTCAGCGGCCTTTACCCAAACATGTATCATTTGTAGCTAAAGAGCTTTAATTAAAAGGCTGCAGGACATCAAAGAAACCAACAGATACAAGCATGTGCAAAATTCCTCACTCAAGATATTACTTTTGCTATATTACTGGCTGACTGGGCCACAGTTGCAGGCTAGCCAAGGTCCAAATATATATTTTAAAACTCTTGCTCTACTGGTAGTTGAGAGCATTGGAAAAATCCTATACCAAGTGGACGTGCTAGCAGCACAAGATGCACTCCTGGTGGCTGCCTTGCTCCCGTATTCTCATGGGCAGATCTACGTCTCTCCCGTTGCTTTTCCTTATTACACTGTTTTCAGCAAGAATATTCTTAGGTGCCCTCTGCCCTTTCCCTCCTAGAAATAGTCACACACGTCCTACTTTTTAAAGGCAGAATGACATAGCAAACAACAGGGTCATCTGCAGATTCACTGTACCCATTTCCCAGCTGGCCAGCGCCTAGTTTCCTACCTCACTCTATTTAAAGTCTAAGTGAGAGAGAAGTTTTGGCTGACCACTTGGAAAGAGCACACGAAAGCATTCCCTAGGAAACAACGTTAAGCCAGTTTTGTCATACTTATGCCTTTTTCAGCTGTGATCCTCAGACGGGACAAGTCCTTGCACAGAAAGGAGATCTTGTAGACAGCACCAGACACTAAAGTCAAGACACGGTCACAGGAGCGAGGATCCTTACAGATCAGGCATATCGGTTCAGACATGGGCGGGTTGCGGCTGGGCCATCCTTCCAAGTGTATTGTTACAGTCATATTCCATTCCTTGCTAAGGTCAACCAAATGGGTGACATCTGAAATCAAAAACACCCCAGAGCAATTACTGGCAAGGAGTATGGTGTGAAGCAGAATCACTCTTCTCACTCATTAGATAAGCAGCTGTTACAGCTATTTCTATATTAGCTAAGAAAACATGGTTTACTTCTTTCCATCAGTGTAACACAAATTCAGACAGTATTGTATCACTCTTCTTACCTAGAAGTTTCGGCCTTTCCACACACAAATCCCACTTCCCCACCACTTTCCAGCTATAAGAGGGTAACACATATGCCAGCCTCTCTTATGCAGTTTAGGCTACAATGTAAGCAGCTCAGGCAATTATATTAGTTTTGTTCTCCCTAAAAGGTTTCTTGTATTTAAGATCAGTTCTACCAATCACACAACAGTTGATCAGGAAAAGATTCTCCATTCTCAAATTTTGTTTTTACTGCAAAAGCGGCATCTCAGCTCAGTTTGTTAGTCTAGGTTTTTCTGAGTGAAGCTGAAGAAACCTGTCCAAAGTCAGTAATGAAACACTTCTGATTGTCTGGAGTCAGTTAAAGATTCAGCTACTTTAAATGCAAGTACCAATATGGTTCAAAAAGGAAAAAACTGCCAAGTACTGTACTTCAGCAGAAGTGCTTACAGTTATCACGAAGATCACTGGAGCTTTCAAAGGTGCTTTCTAAAAGCCACCTCTGCTTGGCAGTTAAAAACATACAGAGGTGCCACAAATTATTGAAGTCTGTCACCATGTCAGTGGGAAGGCTAAGACCAAGCTTTGCTAGACTGCTTGGTTTCCTTCAACAGTGTGACTGAACTACCACACTGCACTTCCGTTTAATTGCTCAAAATCATTCTTCCAGAAATATTTTCTGACTGGTTGTAAAAAGCACACCCGAGTACTGGCAGAGTTAACAAAAGTAAAGAGCACCTTCCTCTTCTGCAGCACTAGCTCCCACTTCTCTTGCAGTCCACCCCTTTTCCCCATACCCCACCACACACCAGCTGTAAGAAGTCTTGTAACACCCTCAGAGCTTGACAGACCTCAGATGCACAGGCGCACACAGTAGCCATCATCCCTGTCAGCCTCTCTCAAACAGCAAGATTCAGCTTAAAGAGGCATGTGCTGAGGCCAAAGCTACTTAACACTTGACTAGCGGGACAGAGTGCACCCTCAGCAAGTTTGCAAGAGTGGTGTTGAAACAGCTTTGCAGAAACAACTTGGGGTCCTCGTGAATACCAAGTGGAATATGAGCCAGCAATGTGCTGCTGAGGTAAAGATGGCCAACAGCCTCCTAGGCTATGCTAGAAAGTATCGCCAGCAGGTTGAGCGAGGCAAGTCTTCCTCTCTGCCAAAGCACTGGTGAGACATCTGTGGCGCTGAGTCAAGTTCTGGGCTCCCCAGTACAAAAGACATGGATGTACTGAAGTAAGGATGAAGAGCCACAAAGACACTTAAGGGACTGGAGCAGTTCTCACAGGAGAAGAGACTAAGAGAGCTAGCACCACTTGTCTAAATAAAGTGTCTCAGGGCGATGTGTGCACGTGTGTAAGTGATACGGTGCCAGACTCTTCTCAATGGTGTTTAGTGACTGTCTGAGAAGCACAAATTTAAATACAGGAAGTTCTGCTTAGACATAATTATGCAAGGGTGGTCAAACACTTGAACATGTTACCCACAGAAGCCTTCGGAGATACTCAAAGCCCAACTGGACATAGTCCTAGGCAACCTGTTCTGTATCACCCCAGTTTAGCAGTGGATTGGAACTAGATGATCTCCAGAGGTCCCTGCCAACCTCAGCCATTCTGCAAGTCTGTGATATTCTAGATGACTTGCTACAGCAAGCCAGAACAGGGATAAGCAGGGACAACAAACACCTTCTCCTACGTAAGCTAAAGGCAGTTGTAAATACTTGGAACATCTGGGAGGGGGAGACAAAATCAATGAGGAAAAATTATCGACTACGGCTGTCACCTAGTTCACAAAGATTAACTGTCACGTGCAAAGATAGATATCCGATGCAGAGCATCCTCATGCTGTTAATGAGGCACGTGTCTCTGGTGTCAAAGAAAGCAACCTGGTCTAGTAAAAGGTGTCCCTGACCACGGCAGAGGGTTGGAACTGGATGATATTCATCATATAAAACCCAAACCATTCTGTGATTCTATGATTCTATAATGGACAGATAAAAGTATAAATATATATATACATATACACACACGTGCACTATTTTTACTTTTAATTTTCTAGTTTTAGCTACGGATCTCAAAGGCATAAACAAAAGGTGAATAAAATGATGAATTTTTCCTGCCTGGGAAAGTCAGACATGCAAAAAGGCAAGAGGTCAGGTGGAAATCTCCAAGTCACAGCCACAACCAAGCACAGAATCTAAGATTTCTACCACAAGGTTGCTCATTCTTCAGAGGTTTGGGTTTTTTTGTGGTAGCTAAACACAGAGAGGGTTAGATAAAGTAATAACTTTGGAAAGCTATATTTTCCTCTTATCTAATGACAGGCACCATAGACAACCATGGAATACCCAAATGCTTGGGAAGCTTTGAGAATATATAGATACCAATGCATTTTAAAGAACAGCCATGTTTAATTTGTATGCTGCAGACAGCATTTTTAATATTCTTTTTAAAACAGAAGTTTCAATACTGCCTTGAGGGCTGAATTTGAATCTTCGATAGCACTTATATAACTACAAAATCACTCACAAAATCCTATAAAATCCTTAGAGAAATCACTGCTCCCTCTTAAATCCAAGTGGTTTATTACTTGCATTTCATTCAATAAATGACAACCTGTTTTTTAATTTTGTAGGCGATTGTCTTATCTACTGGCTATAAATACATTAAAAGTCCTCACTGATTTCCAAAGTAGAAGGGAGATAAAGCTGATTTAACTTTACACAATATTTTCACTGTCTAACTTCCAAGGTGCAACACACAATACATGTAAGCAAACATTATTTGGTTAAAGATAACTTTAGGAGTATTTGCTGTTCATGAACTGAGCCAGTCTAGACAAAGAACTGAGGATTACAATGGTGGGATGCTACAGACCCTTTCTGGATATGTGACTTCAAGGTACGGGCCATTCAGATTTCATTCCCTCTAAAAGGACTTATAGAAAGCCTCTACGTAGCTCCTGCTGCAGTGGTTGTCCAGAGTGTGGACATCCTTCCACCTGCTCCTCTGCAGTGAGGGCACCTTGACTATTAACCTTCACCATGAACCAAGGTCAGAGTGAAAAAGCCAGAGGATAAATCACTTATTTCACCTCATCACCTAACCAGGCCTTTTATTTCTGTTCTCAGATAGATGCTATGGTATTACACATCATTGTGTTAAGCCTGTCTGGATTAGGGGCAAGAAAACAGGAAAAAAAATAATTTCTTAGTGTAGCAACAAGAAGCACGAACCTAAAGAACACCCAAATGTGCAGGGGATATATCATTGGGGTATCTTATTGACATCTTCCATATCTAGTGTGACTTCTTCACACTAGATGATGTTCAGGCTTCCCTAGGAAGCATAAGTAAATCTCAGAGGAAGGAAGAAAGGAAATAAATGCATAATGATGCCAATTAGTTGTATGAAGACAATATTACACTCCTAATTTCACCAGTCCACACTATGGATTCTGATCAGCCATGACAGCAAGTTTCACTTGAATAAGTGTGACTGCTTACGTACAGAGCAGAAACCTGGGCTGACATTTTAATAATCGTCTTTAAAATGCTGAATCTTACAGCTGAAAATAAAACTGAATAAGCTTGAACTTGTTCTCTGTACTGGAAAACAGGCAGCAACACGTGAGCCCAGACAATTCTGATCAAGTAAGTCCTTGCCCAATAGCTGGATCAAGTCCCCAGAGGGAACACAGTCACAAGGGAAAAGCTAGTTTTGTTTATACAAGACGCAAGACCGGTCATACCACTGGTCAATTATATGATGTGGGTGCTGGAAAAGGAAAGGAATATCTCTTTACAAACTACACTGTAAGAATCTATGATGGAGCTTTATACTCCACCACAAATGCAAATCTCAGCACTGCTGTCTGCCTTGCTGCAACAACAGCTGGTGGTACCTCAGGTGGTAAAACAGGCTCAGTGTTGCCTGGCAACCCATCTCCTTAAACCCAAGGAGGGTCCAAAGTTCAAGAAAAAATGACAAAGGAACTCCATACTTCTCTTTCTCGTGGTGCTCAGCAACACAAGGGGCACACTTGTAAGGTACTTACTCTCATCAATTTGCGGGTGCTGAACAACGACTTGGAAGAGCAAACGAAGGATGCCTGGGTTCTGGGCATCCTGATCACAGCCCTGCAGGGAAAGGTTGAAACTGCCAGCGATATTAGCAGGCTGGCTGTCACTCAGCTTGAACACCTCTGGGTTGCTGATGGAACCAGGGAGGTAGTACTCCACTCTCTCCTCTTTCCTTTCGCAGTTGGAGAGGCTGTAGTTGTGGAAAAACACGCTTGCTCTCATGCTGGAAGGAATCACAAACTGCCACGTCATGAGTTCATCTTCCGGAAAGCCCAGCGGGTAATTTGGGGACATCAGGGTGACTGAAGACTCCTCCTTTAAAATGGATTCAATAATGCATAACCCTACAACATGGGGGGAAAAACACATACAAAAGAAGTTGCAGATTATTTTTATTTTGACAGCAAGATCAGCTACTTCAACTACAGGTTAAGTTATTCCAAAACCTTCAGAATAAAACATATATTTGAATTGACTCTTTTGTCTTTGATTAGAGAAAAGGTAAGGGATATGTTAATGCTGTATTCACAGTTTAGTATGATTACCTTTCAAACACCTGGACAAAGAGGTCTTTATTTTTCAGAAAGGAAATATCCTAGTTCCTACTTCTGGTCTTGGCTTTGGAAGAGCAAGCATGCAACCTGACAACTGCTTCTCCTTTCACTGGGCTTCAGGAAACAAAAGATATGAGCTTTTATACCAGCACACAGCTCTCAGTCCAAAAACCCCTCAGATCTAACAAATACACATGATATAACATGAATGCAAACCACAGAGACCAGGTAAGAGACTTCATGCTTGGAAGACACTTGGCAGCATGAAGTTGGGTTCACAGAGACTATGGTTCCACTCTAGGATTCCAGGGACAATGTGCAACTGTGAAGTGTGCCAGGAGTTAAAAAAACCCTCGTGTTCTACATGCTGAAACCTGGACCAGGTCCCTTCTAAAACCAATAGCAACAACTGCAGAATTCAAATAGAGAGCAAGAATATCTCCCAAAGAGGGTTTGTCATGATACCGCAAAGTAACCCACTGGTTGCTATATAACATTCCACGTATTTTAAGAAGACTATTACATAACACTTTATGCTACTGTGCAGGTTGAAACAGATAGTTGCATTTAAGCGGCATCATGTGCCTTCCAGGCACTGTTTCTCCTTTTCCCACCCTCCTCTCCTGAAGGGAGGCACTGGTTTCAGACTCAAGCAAGTTAAGGAAGCTTTATTTAAAAATCAATAAACCCAACTAAACACTGCAACCAGTAAATAACTCATTCAACTAATTCTAATCATACTATCTAGCCTCACTTATCTGAAAAAAAATAAAAACAACACAGCAGATACTTTTAAGTTTTAGGAAATATAAAGCAATTGAAAATTATTAATGTACACCAAAAGCAGCTTCATAATTATCAGGATAACCAATGAAACTAACAAATTTGACGCTAGAAAAACAGCAGCTACCAAACTAAAAACCATATAACAACAGCTTTTAGAAAGATGAAGTGGAAGGGAACTAGGGGTAGCAGCACTCAAACTACAAGGTTATTGGAGAAGAAAAGCTTAAAGAATTGTGACACAATCTACATGAAGCAATTGCTGGTGAGAAAACACTACCCTGTACTTACGTTTTATGGAAGCCCTGTTAGCTATGCTGAAGCCTGAGGTGGTGAGACCTGAGTCCCAAGGGAGGTGCAGAGACATGACGACTCCTCCCAGCAGCTTGACACGAGACACCGAGCCATTCCTGCAGAAGGTGCCAATGTTGACTATGGCTGTATCGATACAGCTGTTGATGTTGTAGCTAACAAAATCTGGGCACGTCCCTCCTGGTTCAATCTGTCTTAGCCATGGGGTAGAAAATTTCAGTTCAAGTCCAGCCTTTGTACTCGCCTTCACATCCCAGATGAAGGTCCTGTTAAGGCGAGGTAGCCCCAGTGGGTAAAGATGAACATCTCCAAAGGGACATGGGCCTGACACACAGTCTAAATGCAGAGAGAGAATAGCTGTGATAAACTTTGGAAATCACGCAAGTAAATGAGAAATCTAACACTTTCCCTTTGATTACTGTTTTCACTGTTTTTAGATTGCACTTAACTTCTCTTCTACGCGAGCCAAAAGACACCCCTATAACATGGTTACATGATGTGTCTAAACAGGACTCCTAGCCCTCAGAGTAGACAGGATAAACCTGCTTTCACCAGGCTGACTAACAGAACAGATTCATTGTTTGTAGTATTCCCGTCTTGTTTGCTGAAGAATTCAGAAGGCATTTAGTGAACAGGGTAGAGCGCTGAATGGGCAAATGGAAGAAACAATGTCAAGAAAGCAGGAAATCATGGATGGAGAGAACTTCTGTCTCGTCTCACTTGGAGAAGTCTGATTTTGTGCCCAGCTTTCCATGGACTGTATCTTCATGTCCTTAATGCCCTGATGAACAAGCCAGGGTCCTGACTTTGCAGAAGTGATGAATAACAACTGCCACTGCAGGATTCTTGGAAGAACTTGGACAACTTTTTTTCCAAAAAGTCCAGATTATTGGTATTTCAAGCTGGACACCAAAAAAAGCATACCTTAATCTGATCTTAGGCTCCAACTCCAAAGAAGAAAAAAATATCACAACTACATCCTACAAATATATCATGAGACATTGTAGACATTACTGTTTACATGAAGCATAAGAATAAAACTACAAAACATAATCAGAACTATTCTTAAACACCACTCCAAAAATAGCAAAGACGTTACTGAAGACTGAATGTCCAATTCAGTTTCACACCTTGCTGAGCAGTAGCACATTTTCACACCAATAAAGAGTGTATACTGAGTGTATATATTATGTATACAGAACCCAGGGAGAACATTCAAGGCAAATGAAGGTTCACTTCCACCAATTCCAAATTTTCAGTTTCTTGGCTTTAATAATTTTCATTAAACATAAGGAAACGTGCATGTCTTCAATGTTTCTGTTGCTCTTATAGACACAATTAAGATGTTCAATGACCAATGTGGATAACAGATCATTATCAGTGCTCAGAGGCTTTGGAAAGCAATAAAGATTCATTGATGGGCTTATAAACTGTGGGAGAAGGGAAAGCAGCGAGGAATTGATGCCCCAAACTGTCATTTAACTGTTTCCAGAACAGCCAATTTAATATTGATTCTGTCAGCCATAATACAGACTTCTTTAACTTGCTTAGTTCTAGTAATTCAAGGTTATTTATCAGTGTCTAAAGTTTTCTTCTTACCCAAGATAAGGGATACCTTAATGTCGAATCACAGAAAAACAGTGTGTGATTTTACTGGAGGAAAATTACCACTGGTGGAAAAAATTTAAGAACTATATCTTACCAATATTCTTCTGAATATCCATGATGAAATACTTCTCTGGAGTACTACAAGTGAAGGTAAAAGTCACATTCTCCCCAGGCTTTATCTTGAGTTCAGGCCTGATGACATTTTTAATACGAATTTGACAGCTTGGTGAAACACCAGATCTCAACTTAATCATAACTGTGATGTTGTCCACTGTGCGGAGCGAGATCATGAAGGAAGCTAATAAAGAAAAATAAATATAAGTGTTTTGTTATTAGGATGTGTGAGTATCACCAGCCCCTCCACACACTCCCAATGGTGCCACATACTCAGAAAGACTATTTGCATCCACTTTCTCAAACGTGTCTGGTATCGGACCTACAGAAAATGCCTCAGCTCTCTCGGTACGGTACAGACAACACAGAAATACACTTGCTGCATGTGCCCAGAGAGGGGTAAACACTGAATTTGTGTATGACCAGTTCTGCTGCAGTTTACTTCCAACAGTGTTGTTTATTTGACTTCTATAAAGTAGCTCAGCTATTCCTTTAAAATATCTGTTGTCCAAATTCTGGGTTGCAGTCTCACACCCATCACAGAGACTGCTTCATTTTTTAATGCACTTGTGAGGTTGTGACTCAATTCAGGAAGTTCATTCCCCAGCCAAAAAACAAAGTAACCCTCAACTTTAACTGCACCCAATGGTACCAAATTAATCTCTGGGTATGCCCCAACAATTACTACAGACCAGATTAGGTACTCCAGTGATACCAAAAGCACATACCAACAGATGTTTATTCACGTGGTCATGGTCCTCTCTCACCTTTCCCACCTTTAACAACTCATTCCATGAAGGTACAGGACATCCATCAACAGCCCCCAGCAGCACAGAAGGCACCTGTGGCCTGGGATGGACCATGTGTGCTTGCACTTGGGGTCCTGCACTTGGGGCACAACAACCCTATGCAGCGCTACAGACTGGGGGAAGTATGGCTGGAGAGCTGCACGGAAGAGAAGGACCTGGGGGTGCTGGTTGACAGCCGACTGAACATGAGCCAGCAGTGTGCCCAGGTGGCCAAGAAGGCCAATGGCATCTTGGCTTGTATCAGAAATGGGGTCACCAGCAGGTCCAGGGAGGTTATTCTCCCTCTGTACTCAGCACTGGTGAGACCGCACCTCGAGTACTGTGTTCAGTTCTGGGCCCCTCACCACAAGAAGGATGTTGAGGCTCTGGAGCGTGTCCAGAGAAGAGCAACAAAGCTGGTGAGGTGGCTGGAGAACAAATCTTATGAGGAGCGGCTGAGAGAGCTGGGGTTGTTTAGCCTGGAGAAGAGGAGGCTGAGGGGAGACCTTATTACTCTCTACAACTACCTGAAAGGAGGTTGTGGAGAGGAGGGAGCTGGCCTCTTCTCCCGAGTGACAGGGGACAGGACTAGAGGGAATGGCCTGAAGCTCCATCAGGGGAGGTTCAGGTTGGATATCAGAAAAAAATTCTTCACAGTAAGAGTCATTGGGTACTGGCAGAGGCTGCCCAGGGAGGTGGTCGAGTCGCCTTCCCTGGAGGTGTTTAAGGAACGGGTGGATGAAGTGCTTAGGGACATGGTTTAGGGAGTGTTAGGAATGGTTGGACTCGATGATCCAATGGGTCCTTTCCAACCTTGTGATTCTGTGATTCTGTGGATATCTCCTCTCCATCCCTGACATAGGCACCATAGACTTTGAGATTTTGCAAAATACCTAGAAGCCTCAATCTTCTCAGATTTCAACCCATCCTCAAGCACTATCAAATGCAGCAGCAGCTCTCACAGGAAATACTGGAGCCATAGAATAAACTGGTTGCTGAACAATCTTCTCATTGACAAACTGCAACCAATTCATCCAAACCTGACTGTCTTCTAAAAACATATACACAATACAAGACGTGAAGGAGCACCAACCAGACAGTCAAGACAACTAAAAAAGTTATTAGCATCAGTTTGATGCTTAGTAAAGACTGAACCTAGCTCTGGCTGAAACGAGTAAGTCTGCATTGAAGTCAATCATATCCCAGCCCCAACTGAAAATCTGACAACAGGTCAGTTGTCAAGTTTTCTGCCGGTTGTTTTCACTACTCCTCCTTCCTTATTTTACTGTACAGAAGATACAACTACAGTGCCTACAACACATGTGCTTCTAGTGTTTATGTGAAAAAATTAATTTAGGTATACAAAAATTAAGATCTAGGAAATACAGGTACCCCAAGTTCTCTTCAAAGTAGTGGGACAGCACACTGCGCTGCACGACAAAGCTCTGCTCATATGCCAGGTTGGTAATCCTCTTGCTCATTAACCCAAATAAAGACAGATTTACCCTAGCAAAACCAGCAGCCTGGCACACCAAGGCAACCCCCACAGCCATTCACATCTCCAGGCAGGTGCAGGAGAACAGCTGTTGCAGAAATGCAACTCTGCAGGGTGCCCCAGGCTCTGCCAAACTGCTCACCATCCCTTGAGCACCTAAACATACAGCCTGGTCTGTGCCAGCTGCCATTGCCGCGGTGGTGGTAAGGACACTGGCCAAAGCCCAGAGAGCTGGAGGGTCACCTGGTGAATGTTGGGTGGTGTGGGGCTGAGCACACAATGGGAACCCTTGATCTTCAGAGCCCTCTCGTGGCAGATGAGCAGAGACCCTCAACCAGCCCACGCGCCCCAACCAAAACCTTTAGCCATCATGGCTGAAGAGAGAAGTGTGGAGCATAAGTTCCCCCAAAACCACCTGTCTTATCTCTCACCTTCCCCTTTAAAATCTCCTGATTTTTAGAGCAGTCTCAGGGGTTTGCAGGGAGTGATTTTCAATACAATGTTTTGCAAAACCCCAGAGGATTAACCAGTCAGCACAGGTTATTGTCACTGGGAATGCTGCACCTCCAGGTTTGCAAACATCAGGCATTAAAAGTCTCACTGCTATAGTGAGTAGCAAGATACTCCATTGTGCTTTTATTTGAGTTTTGTCTGTCTTGAGCCTTTTTCCAGCCTTTCTGTCTTTTCTGCACAATCTTGAAGTCAAAAGACTTAACAAGACCTTGAAACTGCCTTGCCTGTTTGCCACCAGGATCAAAGGCTTTAAATGAAAACCTTGAATACCAAGAGGCTTGCCAAATTTCTGCACATACTTGTAAGGATGACTTTACTAAACCTCTATACCACCAGTAGGAATCTGGTCATTTAGTAACTTAATATATCTTTAAGTGGCAGGACCTCAGCCCTTTGCCCTGAGTGCCTCCACCGACTTCCTTTGCCACTTCCCATGGCTCGCACTACTCAGAATCTGCATTTCTGCTTTAGAAACACTTTCTCAGAGCTTTTCAATCTGAGTTTTCTCAAGGAAAAACCAAAGAGGTGACCATAAAGGCTAAGAACTGTCTTGTGCAATGACCATTGAAACACACAGAGGTCAATCACAGGGGCAACATCCATGGGGTGGGGAAAAGAGAATAAAGCAAAGCCAGCAACCAGAGCTGTTCTTCCTTATGCTGCAGGAGGAAGCAGTTTTCAGAACAGAAAGTGAAATGATCACTTCCAGCCTAGCTCATTTTCCATACCACTGGACATTTTTGGGTGTTATTTGTGTTTTTATTATTTATCACACTTAGGGCACAAAATACCCTTTGACTCAGATGGCCACAATTTTTCTGATGTTTACATCAGGCAGGTATGAAGTGTAACAGCATAATATAAATAATTAATAGGTACAGACAGAAGACACTTTCCTTGCAGATGATAATTGTCACGCTCATCTACGGTTTAACTATGACTGAAAATTCTGTTCCTCACTTTCTTATCTAACGGTTATCACTCTTCCATTTCTCATCTTTTTCTCACAACCACATGGCCAACCTGGCAGGATGAAGAAATGCACCTGGGTCACTAACAGCCAGCACTTCTGTACCAAATGCTTGGGTATGGCTCTAAGACTGTTTTTATTTAAGAGCAATAAGTTTAAGCATAACCTCAAGCTCACAGAATCATAGAATCACTAGGTTAGAAGGGACCCACTGGTCATTGAGTCCAACCATAAATGAACAGCTTTAAAGTAAAACAAATACATGCCCTGAGCCAAAAACAAGGATTAGATATTTTCAACATGTTGAATGATGTTGTGAAATAAGAAAAGCCTTCTTAAAAGCATCAAAACAAAGCATCATTTTCCCCAGCCCTTGAAAGACTTGATTTCTGCTGCCTGGTGATTTTGCTTCTCATCCCCTACCCAGACTTCATGTAGTCAGCAAAAATGAATAACTAAATAGCTAAACCCACCAAACTATAGCCACATGCTTGCAAGATAAAAGACTACTTAAAATCACCTTTTTTGCGTGGCTTTTATAAAGATGAATGAGCCTCTTCATGACTCATACTGATCTGTCATTGTCTACGATTCCCACTGCATCCCTTTTTATTAGGATTACCAGTAACTGCACACGTTTCTTGTAAAGAAGGAATTTCCATGCTTCATTAATGCCGCACAGGGATGACACACCGGATATCCAAACCAACAAGAGGAAGCATTGCCAAATCTGGACCTAGTCTCAGCGTACACAATGAAAGCGCTGGACTGGAAGATACCAGAAGTGAAGCTTCCAGTTGTGAGCTGTTTCACAGGCTGATGTAGACAATTGATGTCACTCTGATTTCCCCCCTCCCCCATCCCTAAGCAATTAGTTTTACAACCTCCCTTAGCTATTTCCTCAACTACCCCAATCTCAATCTGCACATTCCCTGACACAGCTGGATTTGCTACTGCTTATTTTGAGACTGCTCCACAACGACAGCTGTCTCATCACAGCATCTTTATCACTCAGTCATGCTCCTCTCTGCACAAGTGCACCTTGGCTAGCTTTTCCTCAACCGCGTAATTTTTCCGAAGTGTTCACCAACTTTAATGCTCAGACCCCTCCAACTTCAGTTAGAAACAAACTGCCTAGTGTAAACCAAGTTGAATTACTCTTCAGAGTTTAACTTAAATTTATCTACTGCAGTTGTACCTGACACTAATCCCCTAGTATGTTTTAGTATGTGTATATAAATGACAAACGGCCGTTTTCCCTGTACAATACGGGGATGCAATGTAGAAGACAAAGGGAGGGACAGAGAGCATGCATATGTATATACAAGGAAAGGACTTGGCAGGACAGCAAAAATTTTTATGGCTACGTACAGTGCCTTGCTAAGCAAAGCTAGAGTGAGAACAGAGTCCAACTGGTTTTGGCTAGAAGGCTGCGTTTTATTGCAGTAATTTATCCATAAGGTTCTATGGATTGCTTCATGACTTCACTGTGTGGATTAAAACAATTAAAAATGAGACAGAACAAGAAACCAAAGTTGACAAGAGTCCCCAGCAAAAAAAAAAAATCTCACATATTGATTTATCTCAAAATAACATACGAAAACTGTTGGTTTGCTCATACCAGTTAAATCATGGGTTGCTTAATTTCATCCATTTTTAATAAAAACCAGTTGGATGGGGCTGACTCAGACACCATTCACAAGACAGTGGCAGCTGGAGGAGATGGGCTGCTGCAGAAGGTGAGTAGCAACAACACTCATTCCAGATATGAAGTACCTGGATCTAAACTCTGATTCTGTCTGTGGGGGATCTGAACCCACACAACCAGCACACCTCTCTGGAGAACGGGCTCATCCAGCACATGCACTTTGTGACACTGCCTCAGGACATGGATGGCACTGCAGTTCTCTTTGCCTCTAAGCTCAGTAGGCTCTCCTGGAAAGCTCACAGCCTCTTCTGAGCCCTTGCAGGGAAGCTGGCCCAAAGGCATGCTGTTAGCCCATTGGGGTTGTTTCACTATATGTAATCTACTGCAAAGGTCATGGCAAGACAGTGAGAAGCAAAAAGTATGACTCAATAACACAGCGACCCCACCATAAGCTGAATGACTTCAGTTTCAAGTCACATGAACTCCTGTTGCTGATCTAACAGACAGCTTTGGTGCTGGAGACAGCAGTATTGTCAGTACACATTCAGAGCAATCCATCCAAAACACCACCCTTCACTCAGTAAGGGGAACCTCAAAGCTGTCTCCTGCATAATGTGGACTGCAGGCTCCAGCTCCTGCATCCTGAGCAAATGGTCCCAATGGCTCAAATAAGAGAGATGCACCAATGCTATACCTGATCATCCATTTCCCTTCACCTGCAACAGAATTCACGGCAGGTTGACTCAAGTTTGCCAACAGGTCAAAGAATATTTCAAAGATTTTGCTGACTAACATTTTGTACTTGCCTTATTGAAGATTTCTTTTGTCAATTTGAGTCCAACTGTCCGATTTAAATACAGCACTCAATTGCTCATGCATCGTCCACTCCTCCAATGCCCATCCAGGTAAATGCTTTGACATTAACTTTAAGCCTTTCAAAAAATTAGTCAAGGACCCACACACCAT
The DNA here is from genome assembly GCF_017976375.1 of Cuculus canorus. Lineage (NCBI taxonomy): Eukaryota > Metazoa > Chordata > Aves > Cuculiformes > Cuculidae > Cuculus > Cuculus canorus. The sequence continues at coordinate 114,206,614 of NC_071402.1, forward strand.
TTATAATTTTCTCACCTGATGCTGTGAGCAGCAAACAGGGCACAAGCAAATCACAAACTACAACCAACTCTGCAACCTGCTGAAATCCTCTTGGACTTAATAAAGCAAACAGGTTTTCTGTTTATATTTTAAATGTAAGCTACGTACCCTCTACATTGCTCAATGATGTCCTTCTGCTCTTATATTTGTAGCTGTCTTCCAATACCACAGATGCTTGGCATACGAGGTTCATATTTGTGAAATGATTGCTTTCACGGAATCACCCAGAAAATTAAAGCTTAAGACCTGTACAGTCTGTAAACACTTACAGATAGACGCTGCCAATGACTATTATGCCAGCGTAGCCACCCACACCTCAGGAGAGGGCACCTGGGAGAGAATATCCATTCCTCAGCCATCACAGTACAGCCCTCTATTCTTCACTGATAGTTTAAATGGATAGCCAGGATGGGGATATGAAGCAGGTGAGATGTCACACATTCCATTCTCCTCCTTATCAGGGAGGAAGGGTGGACACTTTGCAACAGTGATGTTACAAGCCATCTCAGCACAATTCACCAGACCAGGTCTGTCAGTACCCCAGGCCAACAAGGCTGCTCACTTAAAAGTTGTTAATTCATTAAGTTAACTTGTAATATTTCAAAGGAATAATGTAGTTTCAGTTTAACAATAACTTTAAAAAAAAACCCACAATTATAAATTTTAGTACTTCTACCACTTTCTCTGGAATGTTTTTAGAAGGATAATTAGGACATAAATCACATACAAGATGTTTAAAATAGGGGGGAAAAAAAGGACACTTTGGGACTTGGCAAGTCTAGCTGTAATTGGAGAAGGGAGAGTTTTGACTCTGGGCTGCCTTTATTATTTTACAGATACTAAGTTTTGTTGTTTTGGTAGAAACGAGACAAAGCTCAGTGAATGCTGTCCACAGGCTGACCACCAACTCACATACAACATACAAAATGTAAGATACCTGGGTCTGTGCAACTTGACAGGAAAATGTCACACTGGCACAAGGAACACAGACACCATGCAAGTCACTGCAGGAGCCTCCCTTGATCAAAGGGGTGTTTGCTTGCACTATTCATCCCTACCTTGATGTAAGCCAGCAAGAGGACAGCATCCTGGAGCATGTCTGAGCAGCTCTTCGGTCTTGTCTCTGGTTAATGAAGGTGGAAAAGCACATTTCACAATCAGTGGTCCCTCCCATGCCAAATATCCTGCCAAGAGATCTTTGTCTCTCACTTCTGAGGAAGTTCAAATAATCCCTTCTCACTCTTCAGTTTGCTGTCTCCATACACTTATATCCCAGCTCCACCCACAGACCTAGGGCCAACTCCAAAATGCCAGCGTGATTGTATATCTCCAAATAAGCATTTGCTCTGACAGCAAGTAACCACACTCACTTTGTTCCCAAGAAATCAACTGGCACAGTTTGAAGCAAGCTATCCCATGGCACCCTTGAGGATGGTTGTTAAAAGGTATCCAATGGAACCAGTACAGGTGAGACTTCTCCCCACTATATGAGATAGGTAAAAAAACCCCATAAACCTGTTTTCCCACAGTACTGGCAGCCTAGGCGCTCAGAAGCAGACGAGACCTTACTAACAGGCAAAATGCACACCTACTAAACGTTAGAGCACAATTCTTCAGCTGCATCTTCCTGAAAGTCTTCCAGGAACTCCCATCAATACTATCGATACCGGGCAGATTAAGCTATAGGCAGGAAACCCCTGCCTCTGCCACCAGCTAACAAAGAAACAGATTTTGCTCTGACAGCAGTCAACAGTTTACTAAGTGCAGCGCAACCCATGTCCCTTCCTTCACACCCTAGTGGCACAAGCAGATTTTGACCAACAGTAATCTGCACGATCACACCTCCATCACATTAGAGAAGACTGAGTCCAGGGATGGTGCCCAAGCTCTGTCTGCTGAATCCTACTCAAAGACCATCACAAGTCACCGGGTGTTCTGTAGGAATTGGTTAATGGTTGGGCTCCAACAAAACAAAGCAGCAGGCACACGGTCCACTCCAGAGCTGAGGTCTGACAGGGATACTCGGAACAGCCCCAGCAAGACTGCCAGTGTCCCAGAAACTGTTGCAGCTCTTCAGGTAGCAGCTTTAGTCATTTCCCAAGTTGGGCAAAAGTTTATAAATTATAAAAATTATTAAAAAATGTATAACCGTAGAAAGATTTTAAGAGAAACTTAAGAAAAGCAAGGGGAGAGGATATAGAGTTACTCAAAACAAGTCCATTTAGATCAAAACTGGTGTCTGAGACCCATTTTTCCCAGATCCTCTAGCCGAACTTTGCTGCAGCAAGCCTTTCTAGGAGCTCTTGCGTGGAGACCAAGACCAGAAAGTATCCAAAGGGAGAGCTCAAAAGGAGTGCCCAGAAGACAGTGGGAGGTCCTTGCCACAGACATAATAAGAAAATCCGGTCAGTTCAGTTAAACAGTCCACTCATGACAGCGGTGAGCAGCACCCAGCTTCCCACCGCACAGACACAGCGATCACCCAGTATCACCAGCAGCCCCACACCAGTTACAACACAAAGGTGTGCACCTCCATGCATGGCCACTGCTCTGTTTGCATTTGCCTATCACTGCCCAGGACTTGAAGAAGACCATGTTCAACTATTAGCAATTACAAAATGCAAGTGAAAATCCAATCAATAAGGAGAGACTAGAGAAGAAGGAAGAGAGTTACTCACCCATTATCTACACTAATTTGCAAACACACCATACGCCTGTCACATATTGCTGTACCAGTCAACACAGGTAAAGCCAAAAGTGTATTGACTTTATTCTCAAAGGATAGGTCCTCGTGGTATTTCTAATATGAAATATTCCTGGAATGAACAAAGTGTAAAGTTGTGCCAACACCTCAGTCTTAGGCAGAGACCGAACATGTGGATTCCAAAGCTTTTTATGTAACATATATATGTACAAATATCAAGTAAGCTGGGTGATAACAATTATATCAATAAACCCAGGCCCAGCAATATTTACCTGTGAAAACACTGCTGCTTCATATTTAAAAAAGTCAAAACTTTTTTCCAGTAGCTTTTCTCCTACTTTCACTTCTAGTTCAATATCATTTATAGATAAGATTAATTCATTTTGGTAATTAACAAGCCTGAACACAACTGATCTGAAGGATACCTTATATCAGGTAGGAAAAGAGTTCTTTGCTTGTTTCATAAAGCAAGCCCTGATTTCTAGAAACTCCTGTTACAGTGTGACAAGACGAGGCACACAAGTCAGAATAAAAATCAGTGTAGAGCAATCTTCTACCTGAAAAATAATTTCCTCTATGCACAGGTCCATGGTGGTAGACTGGACATGAGCTTCAACTCCAGACCTTCCACCCATTTCTCCCCCAGCCAGTCCTTTGGGCCAATGCCTTGAGCCAATGTCAAAAGAACCCCTTTCAGCCAGTTCCCTCTTAATTATTTTTTGGCTGATGAGCCACCACAGCTCGCCAAATGAGCACAAAAAACTCACCAGCCCACCACATCACCTTCCTTCTCTCCTGGGCCACTCCTTAGCCAAATGGCTGCTATTTGTTGGTGTTTTCTGTTTTGCGTAAGAGTAACACCATGATCAAGAGTACAGCTGCTGGAGAACCTTCATGCAGACATGACTCCAGAGATCATAACCTAACTGAGGATCTCTGGTGGGGGCACCCAAATTGGTGGACACCCGTGCTGCTGTGGACAAGAAGTTCAATTCAGTGTATTAATCATCAAACATTTTCATGTTCCCACCCCCTCACATTTCCACTTGGGCTGTCACATTACTTCTTCCTCCTTACAGACTTGAAAGAGACAAACAAATGAAAGCCACACATAGGCATGGCTTACTTGTTAAAAACAAACATGCCAAACCTCCAAAAATCTGGAATTGAGTTAAATAAAGAATTAAGTGTATTTTCTAGTGGAAAATTTAAGGCAGTAACATCAGAACTGAAACACACAATAAATTATAAGTTACTACGCACGTTATCTTCTAACAAGTAAAAGCTAAGCACTCCAGGTTGATAACGGCATGAGGCAAGCAAGAAAATATACAAAAAAGTACAACTGAATATTCATGTACATTAATTCTGGTCTTAAAAGCAGAGATCACAACTGCATGAACAAATGGCAGCTCAGAAAGAAAACAATCCGACTTCAACTGACTTTCAGAGAAGCACAAACAGGCCAATTATTTATATTCTGTCAGAACACCAGAAAGACCCTGCTAACTGCCTGGAGCTTATTTTATTAAAGGCAACAGCTATCCATGTTAAGACTGATACGTGACTCAGATCAGTCAGTTGCCAAGAAAAAGTTAAGTGGAGGGTAGAGCAAGAAAAAGGCATCATTATCTGCAGATCCATTTATCATAACAATGACACTTTAAAGACAAACCCTGAAATACACATGCAGATTCTACCATATAAACAAATATTTCAGATTTAAAGCATCCTTATGTTTCATAGACATCATAAAAGTCTGACTAATTTCATTATTAGCATTTCAAATAAATGTTTTCAGTTGCAAAACGCATTTTCAAAGGTCAGATACACTATGCTTTGTTCACATTCCCACAGCCATGCACAGCTGTTGCACTAAATACTTCTTTAGGTAGTTAACCAAGGTTTCGTTTGATAACTTATGTTGCACAAAGCTGCATCTGAAGACAAACCACAAGCTCCTCTGAAGATAGTGCAACCAGCCATGCTTGAGCTACACATTCCTACAGGAAAGTAAAGACAGCCTTATAATACTGCACCTGCTGGGAAAGAGCAGAGGGAGAAGGTGAGAGAGGAAAGCAGTTCATCAAGGATGACAAGAGACAACTTTAGAGACAGGCACACTAAGATTTGTAGTCATCCCACCAGAGCCTCACTAATCAGCAAGAAGAGGCACACATGCCTCCTGGCTACCTTGTGCATGGTTCTGCACATCCAGCCAAGACCTGGCCTCGCTGACAGGGAGATTGCTGCAACTTGCAGCCAAAATGCAGCAACAGTAGAGCCGGTACCAACATCAGCACCAGGGCAAAGGGAACGCCTTAAAAATCACAAACTACACAGGAGTGCGGGGGACAGTGTTAACCTGATCTTGAGTTTTCAGGACAAACTTTTGCTCAGAGAAATGTTTCAACTACAGTTTTTCTTGTGCAACGACAACAGCAACTCCCACTAGGATAAAGGTTGCACCAGGCATATGAGATACACCAAAAACCTGGGAAGGCACCGTTCCCCTCCCCAGTTCCACTCACACCATCACTAACTCCAGCCTGCCAACCCATGCCATGAACGCAGCCAAGACTAAACCATGTCTTTTTTAAGAGGGACTGGGGATCCACAAAGAGGAGGAAGGAACCGAGTTAGAGTCTGATGGAATGACAGAGGACATGGCACACAGGAGCAGCGGTGCTTCTGCAGGAGAGGGACAAGCAAGCGGAAGCATGCAGTTGGAAAGGAAGAGAAGGAGGTAGGAAGAGGGATCACCAACAGTGGCAGCACACTGGTGGGTCTTCTGGTGTTTTGTACTACTTCATTGTTACTAACTTTGCTTTACAGAGCAACTACATGGTTTGACCGAGGGCAAGGTCACAGGCTGGGGAGAACTTCCCCCCCATCGCTTCCTCTAGATGAAGCCAAGAAACCCCCAGACCACAAAGACATTTGTCTGTAGAGAAAGTTTGCACAGTAAGAATAGACTAGACATTATTCATCAGACTCCCTATCTTCTTTTGTTTTCCTGTACCTTCCCATCTGATTTGTTTTTGCCGTTTTCATGATAAGAGCTATTACAATCACACACAAAGCAGACTTGCTTGGCTGTCCAGGGACACAGCCACCACACAGCCTGTATCCTGCTTACTACTATACGCAACCAAACCAACGGCGTGGGCTCAAACCTTGCATAAAGCAGGTAGAAACTTTTTTTTTTACATGCCAATGCAAATGCATAATCCTCTTGGATGTTTCAAACATGACAGAGAGGAAGATGCCGGAACAGATGATAATAAGGAAAGGTCAAAGACATTGTCTCAAGAAGAGCTGTACTATGCCTCAAAAACAAGTCCATGAAGTTTAAGGTGAAATACCAAGAAGATTTATGGGGAGGAAAAATAAAAGGCACAAAGGATTTTGATAACACAGTTTGACCAGATAGGTTGGATTAATGTGTGAACGTAGGATTAATAGGCTGCTTCTCCAGTGAAGGTCTAGATCTATATAGAAAAAAGATGCAATCAAGAGTTTTTTTCATTTGCTACTTCAACTATACAAGACCTTTGGGAAATCTAGCCCCTCTCCTTCTAGCGCTGACCCATTTAAGGTTTTAAAAGTCTGTTTTCATTCATAACAACATGGTTAACTACAGTATGATGTTTTTTCTTTTTTCCTTTGAAGGGGCTTAGGAGGCAAATAGCTGTAATTCACTTGACTCAGAGCATTAAACACAAATATTTTATTTAAAAGACTAGACAGCTTGAAACTTAAACCTCAGTGCTGTCCAATTTCTCAGTCAACATTTAGAATGCATTGTTTATAATAACAATGGCTGTGAGCCACACTTCACTATAAACAGGCAGTTAAAGGTAACAGAAATGTTAAAAAGGCACATATTTCACATCAGACTCTTTAGGTTATTCACAGTCACTGCAAATAACTCAGCAGTTCTTTTGTATAGAAGGACTCATACTTCAGGAATCTTTCACAAGACTAATAGTTTTGAAACAGTTCAGATTCAGGATGGGGTTTTTTTTTTGCAATCAAGCAGCTTTGGAAATTGATGAAAACCCCATATACTCTGCATTCATAACTAGAATTCTTTTGGGGTCGCAGACAAGATTTACGGAAATCAGTCATGGGATATATGTGCAGAATTGCACGAAGCATCCAGGAATTTCAAGAGACAGATTTTGTGGTGAGCAGCTGTCTCCCTCTCTGACATGGCAGGGCACACAAGCCATTCCATTTCCCTGCAGGTACAGTTCATCCATTGCTCTACATAAATAATACGATTCTGTTCACTTAAAAGCTTATGCAAACACATGGTCCAACACAGAGTACCATCCTGCAAGCTCCTCCTCCTTACAGGTAATTCAGCTGCCCCTTTGGCATCCAGGGAAAAGAACTTTGTGAAGTTGGTTGCACGATTGATACTCTAGCAAGTGAGGATGTAACAACAAAGTAACTTAGAACCATAGAATCATTAAGGTTGGAAAAGATCTTGTCCAACCACTAACACATCACCATGCCTACTAAGCCATGCCCTGAAGTGTCTCGTCTACGCATTTTGTTCTTTTTAATACCTCCAAGGATGGTGACTCAACCACCTCCCTGGGCAGCCTGTTCCAATGCTTCACCACTCTTTCAGTGAATAATTTTTTCCTAATATCTGATTTAAACCTTTCCTGGCACAACTTGAGGCCACTTCCTCTCATCACATAGCTTGTTACTTGGGAGAAGAGACAGAGACACCCACCTCGCTACAACCTCCTTTCAGGCAGATGTAGGGAGCGATAAGGTCACCCTTCATACTCCGTTGCTCCAGGCTAAACAACCCCAGCTCCCTCAGCTGCTCCTCAGAAGACTTGCTCTCCAGCTCCTTCACCAGCTTCGTTGCTCTTCTCTGGACACACTCCAGCACTTCAATGTCTTTCATGTAGTGAGGGGCCCAAAACTAAACACAGTTTTCAAGGTGCGGCCTCACCAGTGCTGAGTACAGGGGCAGAATCACTTCCCTGCTCCTCCTGCCACATTATTTCTGATCCAAGCCAGGATGCTGCCGGCTTTCCTGGCCACCTGGGCACACCGCTGGCTCACATTCAGTGGGCTGCCAACCAACACCTCCAGGTCCTTTAATGCCGGGCAGCTTTCCAGCCACTCTTCCCCAAGCCTGTAGGGCTGCACGAGGCTGTCACGACCCAAGTGGAGGGCCCGCCAGAGAAAGAAAAAGGAACGCACACACGAGAGATGCTGAAAAGTGGATGTCCCTATTTCTACGCTCTTTTCAAGCGGTGCCCGAGGTCGCTGGCACAGCAGGGCGTGCGCCCAGGCCACCTCCCGAGGGCGAGGAGCCGGGCAGAGCCGCGGGAACCGTGGCTGCGGGATGGTGACCGCCTGGGAAAACTGGAGCTCCCCCCGCACAGGGGAGCGAGGACCCCGCACGCTCCTCCCGGGGGGCTACAACTACCGAAAAGCCCCGCACGCACCTCAGAGATGCGATCCAGCATTAATGCGCTCTCCCCTTTAAATACTAGTACTTATTGAACGGCGTGGCCAAGAAAAGCAAGGCAGGGCTCGGCCGCCCGTCGGGTGGGTCCCCCCTGCCCGAGCAGCCCCACGGGGGGGCGAAGGGAGAACGCCCCCTCAGGAGAGCCCGGGGGGCATCGAAAGTCCCTACCTTCCCGCTGGAGGAGCTGCGCCGAGGCGGCGAGCAGCGCGGTGAGCAGCACGGGCAGCGCCCGTCCCGCTGCCATCGCCCCGCACAGGAGCCGGGGCGGGCGCGGGTCTCCCTCCGGCCCCGCCGCTTCCTGCCGCACCTGGCGGGGCGGGGCGGGCAGGTGAGAGCCCTCCTCTTCCTCCCGGCAGGCGAGGGTGGGGGAAAGAGGGATGGGAAGGGTTGGGGGAGGCTCCCGGCGCTGCCGGGGTGGAGCCGACTCGTAGTCAGTGGCTGGAATGATGCTGCTGGGTGGTCTCTGCTCTCAGAACCTTCCCCCAGCGCTTCCCTCTCCCCGTTTCCGAGGTTATTTGCTCCTGCCGAAGGAGTTCGCCGCCCCTGTGGGCGGTGGAGCGCTGAGACAGAGAGGCTGTAGGTGTCCCAACCCTGGACACGGACGAGGTCGGGTTGGATGGTGCTCTGAGCAGCCTGTAGAAGACCCCGCTGGCTGCACGGGTTTGGATTAGATGCCCTTTAAAGGTCCCTCAAAGGGTTTAGAGGGGAAACTGTATGAGGAGCGGCTGAAGTCACTTGGTCTGTTCATCCTGGAGAAGAGGAGACTGATGGGAGGCCTTATCACCACAGGAGGAGGTGGAGGAGCAGGTGCGGATCCCTTCTCTTTGGCCACCAATGAGGGAATGGCAGGAAGATGTGCCAGGAGAGGTTTAGGTTGGCTGTTTGGGAAAGGCTCTTCATTCACCCAAAGAGCGGTGGAGCACTGGAACAGGCTCCCCAGGGAAGCGGTGATGGCACCAAGCCTAAAAATAGTCAAGAAGCATTTGGACAATGCCCTCAGACACACGGTGTGAATGTTGGGGTTGTCCTATGCAAGAAGAGGAGTTGGACTCAATGATCCCTGTGGGTCTGTTCCAACTCAGGACATTCTATGATTCTATAAGCCCAGACTGTTCTATGATTCTCTTATCAGAAGTGCCTCATTTCACACAGAAGTAGGTTACTCTCCTCAGACAGCAGTTTGTAGCCTACTTATTAAATGTTTGGGTTACAATGAATAAATCTGAGCAGAAACCATCATGATGTAGTCAGGAATAGATGTTTGCCCAGTGAGTAAATACCTTACTAATGCGAGACAGCTCATCTTCCAGTAATTCCATGCCATCACTTTTGCCATTTGTTTCTTTGGCAATATCATTGCAAAAAAACAGTACATTTATATTAGCCCACAACAGCACCTGGCTATTACAGAAATGTGGACAGGAATATTCATGTTCGAAGAAGTAGAAACATCAAAATAATGTCAGAAGTTCAAGACCTTTAACAGATTTAACACCAAGATTTAGAGAAGACCGAAGACCCTTTGCTCTTGCTGATTTCAGCTGGCAACAACACATTTTCTCCTGGAAGATCTTTACACCTCTTTTATAAATAAATCTATAGTTCAGTTGTCTTCTGCATAGTATGGCTTTTTACTCATCTTAATGAAGAACATGCAATTAGAAGAAAATGTGTGCAGCAAAAAAAATAGATCAGTGTTTTGGAATGAAAATTAGTAATTTTGAATAAACTGTTAATAAGAAAGTAATTAACTGGTTATCAGACTGCAGGGAAATTAATGGGTGGGAGTTCTGCAGCCATACGAGAGGGAACAATGATTTCTTAGGCTCAAAATGGTTCTGCTGCTACTTCATTAGCATAAGGAAATACGAAGGGCTAGAGGTTTTCTTTTCTCCTATTGGAGAAATAGAAGGGGTTTTTTGTCAGCTCACAGATTTTAGTTTGTGTTACGTCTTTGCAAGTTTCACATCTTCATGAAATTCAGTACTTTCCCATGGTAGGTAATTCTTACATCAGCTTTGTGCTACTTTACAGTTCCTTTTTAGTTCTTTTCTAGATCAAAACATGGAAAAAGTATGATAGACTTGCCAAAACATATGTGGGTTTATGTCCATTATTGTTCTAAATGCTATTCTATCATTTCTAATTTGGGTGTAGAAGCACAGAACGAGAAATCACCCACTGTCTGGTTGCTCTTCTGTTCTCCTCAGTCACCCTTCTAGTGACCACATCATCATGTAATTCTCTTAGTAAATGCTATAAACATTAGCTAGGCAGTCTAACACTATCCCTGTGAAACTGCTAAGTTCAGCTCCCTTTGATTTGGAGATAATGGACCAAGGAATGGATAGTCCTTATGACTTCCCCAGTTTGACAGAAGAACTAGTGCTTCTCTGTGGGGTTGAAAGGGCTGTGTAGTGACAGACTGGCTAATGATGAGAGTCACTTCCTAGTGGATTTGGACATCTGCTGTTCCATAAACAATTTAGATATCTGGATTAAGATGCTTAAAATATTTGACATGGGAAAGCATGCAGAAATGACCACTTCAAGTCAAAAAAACATTGACTGACTGTACATATAACTCTATGGGAAAAAAAAAACACCAACAAAAAGCATTTTCCATTGGCATCATTAAGGTCTGCACAGCTAATGCACTTCATTAGAGTAGTAGCAATCCTGGTTGCTCTAGTATCAGTTACAGTGGAAGAGTCAACCACCCTCGACACTTTTAGTCTAGGCATGCCAGGATGCTAACCAGAGTCCTTGGGGCTGGCAGGGTTAAAGTTAAAGAATCGTTCCACATGTCTGCCCCAAAACACCCTGACCCTCAGAGCACAGTGCAAACGGAGGTGCACTACTCTCCATGATGATGCTCCAGCATCTTGGTGGTAGGAAAGCATGCTCTGAAAATGAATGCTGTTAAACAGGTACCTTGCTAAAATCAGACTTCTCTGTCTGCAAAGAGTGAGGACAAGAGGTAGACAATTGTCAGTCTAATGGCAAGCATCGATGTGCTAAGCATAAAAGTAGCTCAGTCCCCTTTGCTATGATTTTAATGGCTTTAACTTTGTTTCTAAAATGAAGAAAGAAGGAGAACAGGAGGAAAAGTAAGAGATCGTCCTCCTTTCACACATCTTTTAACCAAAACGTCCTTTGAAATAGCTATCAGCTTCCACTTCAGTGTATTTCCTTGAGGAGGTGAGTACTCTTGTGATACCATCAATTTGTCTATGTGTCTAGTTCAGCTGATGCAGCTGACAAGCAACTCCCTCAGTCAGTCTTGTTGTTGAATATATTTTTTTCTTTTCTTTTTTTTTTTTTTCATGCTCAAGGCATTTTTGGTTTTCCTCTCTTTTTCGTGATATTTATATATTGAAAGATACTGATTTGGTCCTAATATGAAAGCATCTGTAAGCAGACCTACCCTCCTGCAGGCATCTCTTGCTTCTGTCTCAGGCTGGAGGTGAGCAAAAGCAGCATGTATAATTTTATGTTTCTCCTTCCTGCTCTACAATCATTACCTCAGAGAAGAACAAGAGTCAGCCAGGTCAGATTTGAGGGCCAGCCTTAATGGATCACTTTAATGTAGTATACAAGTCTATGGACTGAAACTCCTAGGGACTGAGAAATAATTGCCTCTGCAGCCAGAGTGTGCCTACATGCAATTCAAGCTCCATCAAAACCTGATAATTTGGCTTTTGCCTCTCATTAGGTTAATACACAGTGCCCTGGTCCAGCTGGAAGTGATGTAGAAAATCAGAGGGTTTAATCCTCATTAACATTCTTTGTTGTTTTGCAGCATTCTTCTTCAGCAAGACTTGAAGTGCTTTGGAGCAGTTGTTTCATATGGGCCATGTATCTTCAGTGGCAAGCTTTACTGACCAGCTGACCACAGTAATGATGACAGACTTCTGAGGAGGAGGAGCTAGGATTGATCATCTTGGAAATGTGAATTTAGCAAGAGAAGACAGGGAAGAGATAAAAATAGGTTTAAAAACCTAAACATAGCGTGCATGTGCTGGTTAGTCAAAAGTGTTCCTGTCTTCTGTCTATGGGAATCATATTCTCTTGCCTGGAAATGCCCTATTAATTACACAGAGCAAGTTTTAGAAAACCCACAGAAAAGCTATAAATGGAAGCGCATTAATTCTAAACCGTATTATTTTTGAGGAGCAAATCTCCTGCTTCAGCTTCCTTATCCCCACAGTGTTTGTAACATCACTAAATGAACACATCAAAGACAGAGCCAGTGTTACTCCTACCAATAGTTGTTAATGAGAGATTCTGCTCCCTACTTTTTTAACCTAGAATGAAATCGTTAAAGTAATAACTGTACATGGCACATGGGCACTGACTCCCACAGTCAGCCCTGGGCAAAATTCTACTCAGAAAATATCCAATAACCTCAGGCAGAGAGAAACACAGGTAAATGTGCTCTTTGTCCTAATGAGAGAATGTTCACTTGAGTAACTTTTAGGTTGGTGGTTTCTACCATGCTCTGACTCTCAACATCAGAACAGGCTCCGTGAGTCTTGAAATGATAGGGTGTGTATTTAGCGCAGGTGCCCATGAGACAGGTGGTAGAAGAGCCGATGCAGCCTCAATGAGAATAATCAAGATGCAGTTCATTGTGCTTGAACCACAGCTGCTGTATGAGGTAGCATTTGCTTTCGTTGTGTAAACAAAAGCAGCTTTCAGCCAAATGGGTGACACTCATCCAGCTGCCCAAAATGCACTGGACAAGTACTGCGTGCTGGTGAGAGGGCACTCACCAGGAATTCTAGCTGAATTTCTGAGTATTTCGTCTCCTCTGTTATTAAAAAGAGATCAGATCGAGCAGCTGCTTTATGACTGTATACTGTGGTGATACCTAAAGGCCATACCTAACACAGCGCCATACCAACACTAAGAACAAGACTTGCTCCACAGAGCTTGCAAATGCACAAGCAAAAGGTGGCAGAAGCCTGTAACAGAGAAGAGGATGTGCTACAGTGAGCAGAACAGTTTGCAGGCACCAGACAAGAGTGAGTACAGCTCCATTTAGTACTGAGATCTGATCTACTAGGGTAATCGCTATGCCCTGGCTCTCCAGTTCTGCTGCACTTGAGAATAGCAATGATGCATAACATCTTCTTCCCTGTGCTGGAAGCATGGTACGACATACAGCATCTCTGTATTCTGGCAGGAATATCCAACTATAGTAATAGAGCATATCTGCCATGGTACACGGGATGCAACACCTTTCCTCTGTTTGTGGCAGCTGCCTGGAGCAGCAGGAACTGGAGTCTCATGACTGCCTCAACAAATATATGAGAAAATGGGAATTTTATTGACTACCAGGCATACAGACCCTCACGTTTCTTTGTGTATTTGTGAAAATGTAAATTATATGAGCACATTTCCTTTCTTTTGATAACTTCTTAAAGCAATTCTTCAACTAAAGTGCTATTTCTACTAAAATTATTCCATAGGGTAAGTCTTCCCCAGTGCCCCTGACCACATCTGGTGAGTCACTTCTCAGGGGAAAGCAAGTAACTCAAGAGGAGCAAGGAAAGGGAGTGAATATAAATGCCAACATGCATTCAAGTCAGCGCCCTTCTGATAAATGTAGGTATGTACTTAGATAATTTTGTAATCAGCATGATCGATGTCTTACTGACACTCGCTCTCGTCCACACAGCCCTCTCGACAAAGGATTAAGTTTATCTCTGGAGGACAGGATAGAATAGACTTTCCCACAATAAAACCCAATTATTTGCATGTACTTAAATTCCATTGCTTTCAAGTTAGTCACTTACTTAAGGCTGTTCTCAAAACAACCTTGAAGTCTATCTGTGCTCCACCTGTAAAACACCTGCTTGCTGGTTTTGGCAGTCACTCTATTGTAATGTTTAATAAAGATACATATAACGTCAAATAAAAAGTACAGCTCTGCATGTCATAATAAGCACATTATCAGTCATAAAAAGTGGAGGGAAGGGATTAGGCCCAGCTATAATGATGTTCAATGGAATATTTTGAAGTCAATGAATCAATCTTCCAGAGACTGAAGTCACGTAGCATGTAATTTTGGTCAAAAGCTTAATTGTTTCCAAGTTATTCACGGTGGTTAGATGAATTGTAGGAAGCACAGTGACTGCTTACAGCACTTGAATATGGATTCAAATTAGATTTTTAATATGAGTGAGATTCAGTGATGCATCGATGCAGGGCTTTGAGCCAAGGCTTGTTACCTGAAAATACACCCACAAAGCACCCAAATAGCTTCAAGAAAGTTTTCTGTTGCCAGGGCATTTAAAATGCTGGTGTTGATATCGCCAATTTGACTTGGCAGGTATATTGTTCAGCGAGCACAACAACATTTGTTACAGCTTGTTGAATGATTTTATGCCGCAACAGAAAAAGCCCTGGAGCTGACTGGAGTTACCCTTCAGTCAAGGAGTTAGCACGGGGCTTTTTTCTCATCACAGTGGTGAGGCAGTTCTGAAGTGCACACCTATTAGACAAACTGGCTTACCTTAAAGATTGGAAGTTATACGGACAAGGTCTTATCCCGAGATCTGTTGCTGTTTGCCTGTGACTTCACAAGCAGGGCTGGATGCAGAGGCAAAGCAGAAAGCGAGTGCGAAAAGCTGCACCTTGAGCAAAGGAGGAGGTGGGTCACACCATGCTTTGAAACTCTACCTCTGGATGAACTGCTCATTCAAATAAGGGTTACTCATTCACATAAAGAAGGTGAGCAGGGTTTCTCCCTGAGCATATTTTGATAAACAGATAACTTGCAATTTTCCAGTGAAACTGGGTGTGAAGAATGTGATGCTGTTACAGCAGCATGGGAAAGAAATTGCTACCTCTGGTACATTTCATTTCTCTTCGGTATAAACTTAGTTTTTCCTTCCTGCTTGTATTTTAAAAGGTGATTACCCAGAAAAAGACATAGAAGTGGGACTTCATGAAGGGCTACCTGCCTCCTTCTGCTTTGTGCTATGCAAAATGCAAGGGAAGAAAACGTATCAGGAAGCCAGAGAGGCTATTTGGCTGATTTGTATCCATCTGCTCCCAAAGAGTGGTCAGGGGTGGTTCAGCATAAAATATATTCCCTTACCTTATGAGACATTGTGGCCTGAAAGGACTAACCTGCTTGCATAGGAAGCTAGTACTCATCATATATCAAACACACAAGCAAGGAAGACAGCAGAGAGTGTCTCGAGGCTTGAGCATTTCTGAGCCTCTGGGAAGAAACCCAATTTTTTGTCAGGGAGTAGTCATATTCCATCATCTTTATCTGTCTCTAAGAGAAATCATAACAAACCAGCTTAACAGCAGGAACATTCCTCTACGCTTAAGGATTGGTATTTTATTGTATACTGTATGTATCTGTTTGTCAGTTTAAACAGACATCTGTAGTACAGATGCTCAAGCTCTGATAGCAAAAGATATAAATAGTATGTGTGGCAAACAACTTGTAGAATAGGATGCCACTACAAACTACCATGTATACCTACATGTACACTTAGTGTGAGTCACATAAGGGACTCCACGGAGAGATCAGTGGTTCCCCATGGCTCTCATGCCCACACTTATGTAATGGGTCCTTTAGATGTGGGAACTGTTGGTGATGTGCCTGCACTATTACCTATCTCGGTAAAAACAGTAAATTTTGAAAGAGCTTGAGACATTGAGGTTTCCTCTATGAGTTGTGTATGTGATCTAACATTCCCGTGCCTCGGTAAAAGTCTACAGATTCATTAGGAAAGTGAATCAGGTGCCTACTGCATAATATTCTGTCTTTAAACAGGTTATATCAGGCACTGAAATGATCCAGTTCTGACAGACACCAATTGTGTCTGGCACTGACAGTCCTTCCATAAAGCTCCCAAGCACAGGGAGTTGCATCCCAGGATTTTCTGTTGCCACTCATATCTCGGGTAAACAGGGGGGTGGGGGAAGACTAGGTAAGTGATTAAAGACAGTTGTGGGCTTTAATGGGATTTTGCAGTGATGTTCCAGGTGCAAATGCAGCAGGTTGTCTGGGAAACTGAAGCGAAAGTTCTTATTCCACAAGCAAGACTGCTAAGACTTTCCTGGAAACATTTACCGAGGAAGAAGCAAGCATATGCTGAAGCTATTTTAAGTTATACAGAATGTATCCAAAAAGTGAAATTCTGCCCAACAGGATAATATGAACTGTTAAAGTTTTTTTTGGCTTAACTGAAAAGTTTGTGGTTAGATTCCGTTGTCACCAAAGCCTGGGAAAGCTGAATGTGATGCCCCAATGACATTGCATTTACACTTTGATTGTTCAAGCGGCTCCCAATGCTGCTGTAACAATTTCTGTGGGCTGAAGGATGCTAAGCTGAGAAGCTGTCACCTGGATTTGGATTCAGCTTTCCAGGAATTTGAGGCATTCAGGTCCAGCATCCTAGGTCTGGTTTATAGAAACAAAGTATGATACTAAAAACCCTACTCAGGAATGGGAGCACAGCAGTCAGTCTTTGCACTTGGCAGTAATTATACATTTGCCCATCATTTCCCACCTGCCCTCGCTGCACACCTCGTTAGCCTTGCTTCACCCAACTTCCTAGCAGGGTGAGTTAAATAGGCAGAGAACTTATCGGCTGTACTGGGGTTTGTGTCACCCTGGTCGAGATCTGTACTGCATCCTACCGATGTAGTTTTAGCCTCTCTGCGCTTCCACTGACTAATGTTTAACAAAGAAAAACAGCAACACCTTTGTCATCAGTGCTACAAAGCTTAAATAGATTCAAATCTGAGGGTCCTGGGGTGTCTTCTGATGCTGTGACAATGGAGATTGTGTAACTCTCAGAAATGTTACTCTCAGTTAAAGTTACAGACTGCAGTGGGTCTCTTGTTTTCAAAAGCAGCTGGAGAAGACGTTGCTTTGCCCTCTGAAGAGAGGAGTTGAGTTTTGGAAGAGCTGAGCCTCTCTCAGAAGATAGATAGTCTGGATGTTGAAAGCACATGGATCAGCAGAAACTTTCTGTAGAACCTGCTAATACCGAGAAGATACAGTCCTGGGGCAAGGTCTAGCTCTATTTTCATGTTTGCAGGTTATCTAGTGCTCTTTTGGGTACTAGTTTTGTAATACATGTTGCTGTACTTCTGCCACCGACATGATACATTCATGAATCCCCAGGCTTGCATGCTAAAGACCAAAACTTAGGTGAAAGGCACAGTAGTGATCATTACTAGAAAATCAGCATTTCTCAGAAGATAATTGGCTCACATTGCTTATGGTGATTATACAAATACCATGGGATCTGCAAATCACAATATGTGTACCTGGTACAGATGTCAGCTTTTCCAAGAGCAAATAATGTTTCCAGTAAGGAGAACTTCTCTCCTAGGATTTTAGAGCCAGACTCCAGAAAACAGCTACTTTCTACTAAAAAGGCTTATCAAATCCCTGGGAGAAACACAGTCTAGGTGGAAAATTACTTTACAAATGTCCCATTTATTGGACAAGGAACATGCGCTGGTAATGCTCAAAATCTTTTCTCTTTCCTGATCACTGCCTGTTCATTCAAGCTCAGCAGAGGGCACCGAGCTCTCTCAAATGAGTCCTTACAGACTGAGCCTGGTAACTGCTTCCTAACAAAGCTATGTATAAAACAGGAGGAGAGAGAGCCTGTTCTCTAGGACACTGCATCTGTATCATAAATTAATTGTAAAAATCCGTTGGTGTTCAGTCCACCTTTAGCAAAACATTAAGTCACATCTTCTATTTCAGGGAAATATTTTGAGAAAGGTAGGTGCAAAATATCTCCATTTAATTTTGTAACAGGACATAGCGTGAACCTTTGGTGTATGTTTTAAACTATGTTATTTTCCTTGCTTGATTTAATTTGACTTTTAATTTGTGCTGTCAAATATTCCTGCTGTTCTGCACAGGTAGAGTCAGCTGAACGAAAATGTCACTGCTGCCAAGAGATCACGCACAACATCCCCCGCTGGGAACTCAAGCCCACTGCCAGCCTTTTACATCAGAGAATTTCACATTCATGGAATTGAGTAGGGGCAGATCCTATATAACATTTATACCTTTCCCTTGCCTAGGTCTTAAACTTTCCTGACTTCAATTTCTGCACATTTGGTTCTGCAAAGCATTTGAAATGGAGGTTATGGCAAATGTCCTGCAGAGCTAATGTGGCTAAGAGGCACCAGCTTCTGTAGTAAGAGCAGGATGAGGAGGTGTTTGCATCCTTTAGCATTCACAGAGAACAATAAGGTAGCCAGGCACCTACAGATCAGTTCAGGAGAGGCTTTCAGTGCAGGTTTGTGGAGACAAACAAGGAGGAGAGAAAACTTTGATGTCCCAACCTTCCTGGCAGTATGCAGGAAATGTAGAAAAAAACTTCCTAGATTTAGAGCTGGGGTGCAAATTCAGCTGAAAATCCTAGTGAGTGTTCCTAAAGCTTAACGACTTGGGAGCATTTGGTACACAGATGCTAATTGCCTCCTGAAATATTCTTGAATATATTTGTGCTGTCAGATGGCTTTTCTTTTTTTTTTTCTTTTTTTTTTTGCAGGCTGCACAAGATGTCACAACTTACAACATCCTTTTATGTCAACAGTACCTCCTTATCGTGCAGTGATTCCTTACATACTGTCCCCAGGAAATCAGTGACACTGGTAGGTTTCCTGAAAGGGAACAGAGACTGTTGGGGTTATTCAAACTCATTGCTCTGCTGAATGCCCCATATATGGTGTGGAGGCCGAATGTTCCTCGGGTTCTTTCAGCACAACAATAATTCGTGTAAAGTGATGGCTAGTTCAGTTTGGAGGGAGACTACGCTGGCCACAAGCAGTGTTTCCCAGGGGTCAGTGTCGAGGGAGGTTCTATTTAATATCTTTATCAATAATCTGGATGAGGGGATGAAGTGCATCCTCGGGAAGTTTGCAGATGGCACCAAGTTGGGCAAAAGTGTTAATCTCTTTGAGGGAAGAAAGAGTCTGCAGAGGGATCTGGGCAGGCTGGATTGATGGGCCAAGGCCAGCCCTTTGGGATTTAACAAGACCAAGGGTTATCTGCTGCACTTGGGTCACAACATCCCCATGCAGTGCTACAGGCTTAGGAAAGAGTGGCTGGAAAGCTGCCTGGCATAAAAGGACCTGGGGATGTTGACAGGCAGCTAAATGTGAGCCAGCAGTGTGCCCAGAGGGCCAAAAGAGCAAATAGTATCCTGGCTGGTATCAGAAACGGTGTGGCCAGCAAGAGCAGTGAAGTGATCGTCCCCCTGTACTTGGCACTGATGAGGCTGTACCTCAAAAACTCTGTTCAGATTTGAGCCCCTCACCACAAGAAAGACATGGAGCGCAACAAAGCTGGTGAAGTGTCTAGAGAGCAAGTCTTCCGAGGAGTGGCTGAGGGAACTGGGTTGTTTAGCCTGGAGAAAAGGAGGCTAAGGGGGACATCACTCCACAGCTAACGGAATGGAAGTTGTAGCAAGGTGGGTGTTGGCCTCTTCTCCCAAGTAACAAGTGAAAGGATGAGAGGAAATGGCCTCAAGTTGCGCCAGGGGAGGTTTAGATTGGATAGTAGGAAAAATTTCTTCACCAAAAGGCTTTGTCAAGCACTGGACGAGGCTGCCCAGGGAAGTGGTTGAGTCAACATCCATAGAGGCATTTAAAAGACCTGTAGATATGGTGCTTGGGGACACAGTTTAGTGTGGATTTGTCAGTGTTAGTTTAACAGTTTGACTCGATGATATTCAAGGTCTTTTCCAACCTGAGCAATTCTACAATTCTATGATTCTAAATGGAAGGCCGTTTCTCATTTCTCATTAGACAACCGATGCAAATAAAAAAAAATTTTAGTGCCCAACAGTTCACTGGGACATATGTTTCTTTGCAGAAGTCAGAAGTCTTATACAGGTAGTATAAACTAATGCTGGATCTGCTAAATGTGTACTTCTTGCATGGGGGAATAGCTCATCTTTAATAAAAAGTCCCCACTGAATACCTGAGGATATAACTGTACAGCAAGGAAATAATAATAATAGTAGTAATAGTTGTCATCATCATCAGAAACAGCTCTATACCATAGGAGGTACCTATCATATAACACATGGAATTTAAGAGGATATATGATATTCACCCATTTTTGATTTGGCACCTCTGGTTAAGATTGTCAGATGCTTCCCTCTATAAAACTGTTCTTGATTGTTTATAAGCTTATCATACTCTTCATGCTGAAATTCTTCATGCAAACTATCTACTTCAACCTATCTACTATCAACTTCAATTCTTTGTGTACATTCTAGCCAAGATGATTTAACTGATGCAATAAACTCATCATTTTATGACCTGTAAAAAAAATATGGTATTATTTTTCTGGAAAGCTCTGCTGTTCACATGTTTTGAAGCAAGAATGAGAAATAGTGTGGAGGTGGTGTGTCTGTCTGGGCTTTCCAAAGATTTCCAGCAGTCTAAACGCTCCTTGGTTTCTGTTGCTGATGCTGTGTGTTTTTCAGGTGTCCCAGTTTGCTGAGCCAGCAAACTTACGGCAACAAGCTTTAGAGGTGATGTGCGAAAGTGAGCAAAGGAGGAGACAGAGCAGCATTGTCATAAGTTAAGGTTTCTAACAGTGTCTCAGGCTAAAGCAGCAGAACAAACACTTTCAACAAAAATTTGTCTTACTTGAAAATTTCATCCAGCTACATCCCAAAGCAAATACATGAGAAAATCCCAGGAGGAGGTCTACACCTTTGTCTTCAGAATAGTGCCTGGCAAGGAAGGTACGCAGTTTTGCCCATCCCTGAGGGGAGAAAGCAGGATTATTATCTACTGACACGTATTTACATGAGCACCATCCCTGTTGCTCTCCATGCTCAACACGTGCTCCAGGAAAGAGGTCTCAGGAGCTCTGGCACCACCACTGTCTGTCAGCAGCCATTGAAAGCTACAGGTTACACACTGAGAAGTAGAAGAATCTTGTTTTATTTTTACTGCAGGCTAGTGGATCCCCAATGCACACAATGTTTCTACTTGCACATTGCTGAGGGTCAAAATGGCTCACCACGCTGCTGCAAGTTTTATGTGCAGCCACGCAGATGTGCACCTTCTGTAGAAAGTATATTTACCATTTATCATCTGGCCTTTGGATGGATCAAAGCTTTCTTTATTTTGTGTAATTCTTCTTCCAACAAACATTTTAACCAGTCAAGTTTTCAAAAAGCACATCTATAGGCTCAGTAGTGCTGTGTAAAAGAGTAGAAAGAAGACAGAAGAAAAAACAATGAACAACAAAATCTCCATGATGCACTTAGAAACACTCCCAGACTTTGCAGTTTGTTCCCTCACTTTGTTTCCCTCACTGTTGGTTGATGAGAATAAGCAAAATTTGTTTGTCATCATTTTTCCCTCTCTCACACATAATACTATCAATAATTACTGCGAGCAAATAATTAAAAATGAATAATTTATACAATTAATACAGTCTTTTCTCCCATTTGTATAATAACTGCCAGAGGATCACAAATTTATTTTGAATGTATTCCTCAGTTAACTTTATCTTATACATTTTAATGATCCTACTGTTCTGTAAATTGAATGTTAATTTTAAGTAATTATTCCCATTCATTAATATGCACATTGTTTTCTAATGGCTGGTCAAATAAATCAAGCAATGTCATTTTTATTCCCTGCCTGAATAAATCTGCAGTCAGTTCCAGTACAAATGTTCATAAACATGAATTCAATGATTACTTTTTTTAATAGCCAGGCATACAAACTTCGAAAATTCTCATTGCAGTTTATTTGAACTTGGAAACAGCCGTTTCCCCCATATCTGTGAGCAGAAGAACACAAAAGGTGTGACAGCCCATCTAGAGCGAATGGATTTAAAATTCAAATGGATATTGGCTTGTGGTTTGTTTATTTGCAGATTTTTTTCCCAGTCCTCCAAGTGCAGCTGATGCATGCAGGCCTCTGCCTCAGACTGATATATAAAAGACATTATTCCCTCCAAATTCTGGTATCTTCCTCTCTCCAAGGCATTGCCAGCAGATAATCAACATCCTTTTGTACTGCTAATAGGCATTTAAGAGCTTCTCTAGCCAGTCCCCATCAGCAAATAGTGTGTAATGAGAAATAAAAACTACTTTCCTGATATCGTGTGGCCAGACCACAATGAGCTGCTTTAATGTGAGTTTTTCTTTTGAATTCCGTGAAGATGGATCTACTCCTGCCTCCTTCAAGCTGATGGTTACGTTGCTCAGAAAATCAACACTTCTTTAGCAGCAGTGTGCAGCCTTTATCAGAAGGAGGAGGGTACTCACCTTTCCAAGGTCTCTGCTGTCTTTAAGAGACAGTAGGTTTTTAGTGTTGTTTCAGTCTTCAAGAAAATCCCTCCTCATCATGGCACAAAGCTCCCGGGAATCTCATAGCAGTGAGTGCCTTGAAACCTAAAGGCTGGGGTTTCCCAAAAGCTGAAGCATCGTTACCACCATTAATCCTGGTTCTTTGCGAGAATTTCAGGTGTGATTTTAAACCATTTAGATGCTTAATGTTCCTAAAAAATATAAACCCCAATAAAATACAATAATAATACAATAAAATACAAAAATATAATATAATTGGATATAATGCAATGAAATGCAAAACCTACATCACTGAAAAACTATTCTGGTGTTAAACCTACAGGTACTGCGGGTGGGAAAAGCCCTCCCTCCACATGCCAAAAAACTCTTTGCCTGAAAAGTATGTCCTCAGAGGTACGCCCAAAGCAATGCTGCATATAACCCTCTTCTGAATGTGGGGTGTTACTGATGTAGTGGGAGGCTTTGGTGTTCTGAAGGAGCAAGGACAGCCATAAAATTATTCCAGTTTCACTGATTTACAGGTGTAGCTTGGGGAGGGCTGGAATAGGTTCTAGCAGAGGAACAATACACCAGGAGGTGCTACACTGGCAGGCAGGCATGTAAAAAGAGATTATTTTAGCCCCGATTTGTGGGTTGCCATGGTTAGTGCAATCTACTGCCCGAAATAACCAGCTCAGTGGCGCACAGGCACTTTGTGTTTGAGGCAGGATTTTAAGCAAGGGTTGTGGGGTGCTGAGCTTTCACCCTGACTTCAGCTTCTCCTTCCCCACCAGTGAAGATCTCTCTTTTCTTTGCCCCTATCTTTGCCCCTGCAGTTTTTGCTTTGCTACAGATACTACTCACCTGCCCAGCCTTTGTTTTCCCTCCTATTTCTAACACACTCAAATATCCGCTTGATAAAGCGTTTCCTCTCTGATTCCACCTCCTCCAACTGTTATCCACTATGCGCTGCCTTTCCAGGGGTATCCAATTTAATGAGGTGCCTTCTGGGATTAGTGGTGGGAGATAAGTGGGACAACCTTGCAAGGCTCTTCATCTCCCTTGCAAGTCTGACTGTCCCGCTGCTATTTGTCCATTTTTCTGCATTTTACCTCATTATTATTTTTGCATTTGTTGTTGTGAGTGCCAAAGCTCTGTCAAGAAAGTCTTAATGCTTGTTTAAGTAGATAAACTAAAGGAAGTTTCTGTGATAATATTCCGGTATCGATTGTTTTAACAGTCCACTTGGCAGCTGAGACAGACCAGGAGTGACACAGTTCAAAGGTACGGCAAACATCTGTGGTAACCTAGGTAGGATGAGCCCAAGGCAGAGTCTCCAACCATCTGGAGACAAAGACAGGGCTCAGTCCCTCCTCCGTTCATACCAAGTCAGGTCCACTCTTAGGCTAAATGGGTCTCGTTTACTGTGCATATGACAACAGCCATAGCAACAAGTTTGTGAGCAAGTTTGAGGACAAAGTGTGTCGATATAAATTATTCTCTAAATATCAAGATTAGTCAGATGGAGGAAAAAAAAAAAAACATTATAAAAGTTGGCATTATAGGAGAATCATTTGATAAACTCAAGAAAAAAAATCACTTGAAATACCAGACATACTTCTTGCCCATGTATAAAATGAATAAACATTCTTGGGAAGAAAGCAAACAACTGTTTTTTTAACAATTTCATGAAACTATCACAGCAAATACACTACTTTGTACAAATGGATGCCATTGATTTATACATGAACATCAGTCTCTCACTCTTTGGAAATGTACATTTGGAATTGATTTAGATAAAACCTTTCTGTTTAATTAAAAAGAAATCAAAGAGACTATTGGACATAAAGGTAATCTTTCCCCTGATGTTTGTAAACAAGAAGGATTTGCAGTAATAAAGAATCCCCATGCAAAGTGTTTAGTTTGCATTTTCTCATCTGGAGGAAGGATGTGTTGCATTCATGTGGGAGCTGAATGCATCAGAGCACCAGCAAACCAGACTGTTCGTATTCTCTGAACCAGACCACTATGGTCTTTATTTTTGTCTGAAGAGAGTGCTTGTGTTGAGTGAACAATTGCAGGGCTAGCAGGTCACTAGATAATGATTCTGAAGGAAGCTTTCAGTAGATTTCCTGTTACTGTAACACACCTATTCCACTGTTATAATTGTCCCAAACAGATCCAGTGCTTTCCATTATGTACCGCTCACATTGCTTTGATAAACAAGCATTTTCTCACATCGATTGTAAAGTGAGAAGGAAACTTAGACCCTAATCCAATTTAAAACATAGCCAGGAAGCGGATGTGTATTACAGTCTGAATACAGTCAGCATCACTTCAGTGTAAACCCAGTTGCTGGATTAGAAGCCAGGCAGCTTGATACCTGCAGTGCTGTGGGAAAGGAATGGTGCTCACTCCCAGTACCCCTGAGAGTCTCAGCGCTATTTATTTTCCTTAATCTACATTCCTTACCCATTAGAAACATGCTTCTCGGTGTGTTTATGCATTCTGTTTATTTTGACCACTTAGCGGTGGGATGGGAAAAATAATTTGGGGTTAAAATGTGAGCACAGAGCAGCTTGTGAAAGAAGGGTGTGATTATACTGGTTAGCTTTGCTAAGTACTGAAGGATAGAAGAAAAGAAAAGCAGGAGCAGTGGAAAAGAAACAGGGAATTGAGAAGGAAAGGGAGGAATGGAGACAAGCTATTGGGGAGCAGCATGAATATTACTGCAAAGTGATAATCCCAACTCCTCAGAGTACTAGGATTCATGTTCACAGATCAAACCTTAAAAAGGCTCTACTCTTTGTTCAGTTGCTTTCATTAAAACAAAGAAGTAGGTGGTCTCAGTTCATTTCAGGTCTTGTTGCAGTTTCCATATCAAAAAGCCACCTATACCAGTGACCTTTTTGTTACCAATTTAGGCATAGATGTCAGCTGCTGCAAGATCAGAGAGCCTTCCTTCTGCCACAGGCTCTTGTCTGGCTCCCATCCTGCAATGTCTGACTGAAGTGATAATCCCTTCTGGCAGATGGGGAATGAAAGCAAAGCGATGCTCAAGTTCTACCAGGCAGGCTGCAACAGCAGGGATCGAATCCCTCAGCCTAAGTCTAGCTTTCCTTTCAGCTGTCCCTTCTTGGAGAGATTATACATGCACTGGAGCCTCTATGCCTTCTCCTGAAGGTAACAGGGCTGGTCCTTCTCATAGAGCAGCAAAGCACCAGGAAAAGACTCATGTTTTCTGCCTTTCTAATGGAATTTTACTTGTGGGAGGGAGTTGTTCGGGGGTAGCTCGATTATTGCAAACATTATGGCTTTTTTTCCTTAAGAAGTAGGTTTTTAAAATAGCGTACATAAGATCCCACAAGATCTACTCACTTGACTGCAGGCCAGATTCAACTCTCAGCTGGTATAAATGGAGAGTAACCCAACTGCTGTCTATAATCTCGCTGCAGACTCCCTTTCAGGCAGCAGAGACCAAAATCTGCTGCTCTGTTTTTGCCTTAGAGTAAAGCCAAAAGGAGCATGCTTCCAAGGAACATATAATTCTGCCTGTAACATCATGGCAAACTACTCCAGATGTGAGCTAGGCATGTCTGCAAAGCATGTTTCTATAAGAAGGTTGGATTAATGGTAAGATTACATGCTTTATTTTTGCAGGGAGATGGTAGTTTGCCTTGGCAGTGCTCTGAGCCAGGCAGAAATGGTACAGGGCGGTGTTGGACTTGCAGTAGTTACAGCCCATTGTAGGATGATTCTTCTGCACTGGACTCAGCTCCATGCAGATTACCGCTCTTCATCTTCCACCTCAGAGCTGACTCTCTGAGCATGGGCTGAGCTTAGTCGCATGAGGCTGCAAAGGCCCACAGAGATGCATTGTTGGATAAAAGCACAGGAATGAAAAGCAGAAGCAGCTGGTGAACTGTTTCTGCACCTCAGAGATTAAGATGTGTACAGCAACCTCTGCCTTTTCCCCTTTAGTTTGTTACCAACACCAAAGCATGGCTCCATCAGAGGACATTAACCAAATGAGTGCAGATGAAAAGACTGTTACCTTCTGCTAACTGTGCACAATTCGGGATACAGCCACAGCGCAAGACAGTAGAGACATAGGGTTTCATTTTTCCCCATAGGATTTTCCTGATCTGAGACACCACAAAACAAACTGCACTTGGGCTTAATGAGGCCACATCAACCAAGATCGGAGAGGTTCAGAGAGCCATGGGGTAGGACTCCTTGACAGATAAGGCCTGTTTATGGCATGCGTCCCTTTTCTTGTGCCTGGCAACTTCAACACTAAAGCTGATACCCAGCGCAGTTATTCTGGTGATACAATACCACAGGCATGAATGGTACTTCACTAATAACACGAAGCAAGTTTTGGCCCTGAGACATTTACAATTTAACACTTTGATTGTGGCAGGGAAGAAACAGGCAGATTGCTGGCCTAAACAGATTTTGTGACAAGGTACAAGCTGGGCAAGAGCAATGGAGGGTAGCAGAGTCCAAGTGAGATAGTTCAGCATTTGTGGGAGGAGCACGGGTTTTATCGCTCTCTGTTCAAATAATCCTCTTTTCCCTTGTTTAGCCTGTCCCAAAAGATCAATTCAATCCTTGTGGATAAGAATCTGCATCCTCTAGAGCAGCAGCAGCAGCTAGCACGGCTTGGCTCTATTCACCTCTAACTTGACATCCCTTCATGCAGCTGTGGATGCTGATGCTCAGGGGAAAAAGAGGAGAGTGGAGGACTAAGAGTACAACAATAGCTATCAGATTTGCTCTTGCCTGTGGTTACAGCATCAGGTATCAAGGCTGCTTAGAGGATTTGCACCAAGAAAAGCAATGGCTTTGGGGGAAGAAAATGTAGGAGAGGGATTAGTCTGCAAAGTCTATCAGAATGGTGTATGAGCTATATACACATACAGACATGAACACACACATATTTAATATAAAAATCCAAAGCATTAAAAAATGAGTAATAAATATAATTAATACTGAAAATTAGAAGAAGGACATTTCTGAAAGCAAGGAGACAAGTGCAGGTAATGCTTAGCTATTAGGATACATTGGCTCTTTGCAGTACAGTTCTTTGCAAATCCAGAAAATAAACCTGTGTCTGGCATGGGGATCAATGGAAATATTGACTCTTCTCTTATATTCTCTTTGTCAGCTTCATTTCCCAAAGTGCCCTATATTTAGAGGACAAAGGATTCAACCCCAGCGTTGGCTTAGTAGGATGAAGACCCTGTCTGTTATCTGGTTTTGCAAAGTCTTTCTTATTCTTAGGAACTGAAGAAGCTTAAGACACAGTGGAAAGATCCCTGTCAAAATGGTTTGGATAGACTTAATTTGAGTGCCACTCCCTTTTTTTTTCTTCCATTTGATTTTTGCTTTGGTTGGTCTGTCACTTAAAATGTGTCGTAGGATAAAATGAACCATGGCCCGGTAATGGTTGCTTATTTACCAAAAAGGCACAGTTCTGGCTACCATCTGAAGTTTCAAGCTGCCACATACTGCTCTGCAAGCCATTGGGGTAAAGCAGTCATCCTTCCTGACCTACAAGCCATCTGCACAAAGCTGAAAGCTATGACATCTGTACCACAACCCTCAGAGAGCCAAGGAGCCCTGGCAGAGGCTCACAAGTGAAAGATAACTATCGTATCCTTGCAAGTATCATTGCAGGTTGCAGGACAGAGTGGGCTTGAGCATGCCATTAGATCTGGGGGCAACCTCTTGATGTTTGCAGCAACCTTCCTTCACACAGCCCACAATACATCCCTGAACGGGGACCATCCTGCTGCTAAGGCCTGGGAATGGAGCTGTGCTTGAGTAGCCAGCGAAATGCTGGAGCTCATGACCTGCGAGCCACCCTCCCTGGTCTAAGGTTGTGTTAGGGGAGACAGCCTGCACTGATGGCTCACTTTTGGGCAGTTCAGAAGCCACCATTGCTGCATAATTACATTCTCCACTTTCTAAATCCCAGCAGTTATTAAAGCTTCTCTACCTGGCAGTTGTTGCTAGGCAAGAGGCATCCTGCAAGTGCTCCATCACTGAGGTCAATTAAATATTATCCTCAAGCAAACTGCTTTGAACTGAAGCCTCTGTGAAAACAAAGAGACAAGATCCTTGTTCTCTTCATTAAAGAATGATTTGAGATGTTGATAGAGACGAAACTTAGTCACTGCTTTTAATTTCCTTAAAATAGAAAGGAGGTTTGGACAGTAATTTTTAGGACTAAGCAAGGACACTGAATTTTTAGAGAGAAGAAAATGCATCCAACATAACGTACATAATTTGGAATTGCAATGCAGAAAGATCTGAAACCCAGCCTCCCTTGCAGCACTTTTTAATCTGAAATGAGTGTCCCTTTTGAATGATACTGTAGTTCACCATAGGGTCCCTAGCTGTACCAAAGGAAA
Organism: Cuculus canorus; assembly: GCF_017976375.1. Taxonomy (NCBI): domain Eukaryota; kingdom Metazoa; phylum Chordata; class Aves; order Cuculiformes; family Cuculidae; genus Cuculus; species Cuculus canorus. The sequence continues at coordinate 114,235,603 of NC_071402.1, forward strand.
GAGGCACATTTCTGTTCAGATTTGGGATTTACTGCAAGAGAGAGAGAAAGATAGGAGTGTTGCTAAGGTTTGAATGAGATATTAAAAAAATGAAAGCAAAAAAGGGGAAGGAAAATTCCCTACATTTGTCTCCTTGCTTTCACAAATGTCCTTCTAATTTTCAGCATTAATTATATTTATTACTCATTTTTTAATGCTTTGGATTTTTTTAGTAAATATATGTGTGTTTGTGTCTGTATGTGTATATACCTCATACACCATTCTGATAGACTTTGCAGACTAATCCCCTTCTACACTTTCTTCCCCCAAAGCCATTGCTTTTCTTAGCGTAAATCCTCTAACCAGCCACGATACTGTAAACAGAGACGAGAGCAAATCTGATAGCTATTGTTGCACTTGCTTAGGGATATGATTTAGTAGTGGACAGGCACAGTCGTACTTGATGATCTCAAAGGTCTTTTCTAACCTAGCGATTCTGTTTCTATGATTCTGTGAAAAGATCACGGGTAGGCTTAAAGGTAAGGATGTTTTCTCACTGACAATAAATGTGCCAAGAAGGCTGAATTCATTTAAAAAGGTCATTGGAAAAAATCAGATGGAAAATGTTTTGATAATTGAAATCAAAACTTTTGTTCATATTATTTCATCCTGGTTTTCTGTCAGCTCAGGCAACCAGCTTGTGGGTAAGGATCAACACAGCCTGTAAAGGAGCTTATCTCAAAGCCAGGACCTCCTGAATCCCTGTTGCATGCAGTTCCACACAGCTCCATCAGACAGAGACAGCCAGGGAAGGAGCCTTGGACTGCCCAGAACAATGTGATAACCAGGGAAACTGCTTTCACTGGGGTGAGTTGGGGGCGTATCCAGGGCTCAGCTAAAAAAAACCTGCACGTGGAATTGTGGTTGTGGTTCCCCTATTTCAAAGCCCCTGGATTTCTTTTCAGCCTAGAAGGTAGAATTTATTTTTAAAAAGTAGCATGTAATGCTAAAGCATTTCTTAAATTTCTTTTTTTGAGAATTCCTAAATCAAGAATTTTAATGTAACAGACTTTTCATGCCTCTTTCAGTACCAGTGAGTATATAAATTAATTTTTTGTAGCAAATAGTTTTCTTGTCAGTGGGAGACATTTTAGAAGCCACTATGTTTATTCAACTTTCAAGTTGAATTTATTGAATAGTTCAGGCAGAAACAAATATTTAGAAAATGTCAGCTCATTTTACTTTGAGAGTTTGGTGTTTCATTCTGCTGTAGCACTCTAAAGCTAAAGAAAACAGATGTAAACACCTGGTGGTGTCAACTCCTTCACTAAACAGGGCAATGGTGTGGGAAAATCCATATTTTACTGCCTAGTGAATTGGAACTCACCTGCCCGCTGAGTCTGTCACCACCAGGTTATGGAGTTACTGGTTCAGCACAATTTCAAGTCTGCGAGTGTGTTTCCAAAGAAATGCATTCTGGAGCTACATCGTTCACCTCAGAGGTGAGGAAGCCTAACTTTATCCTCCAACACCTTGGATGCATCCCTCAAATGCTAGGCTTCAGTGGGAAGGGGCAATAAATATCATAACCATGTCAGTTTTCAGTATTGAGAACAAAAAGCATGATTCTGTGCCTGAGTATAAATAATCCCGGAAATTTTTAAAGAATCAGGAATGTCACCTTTTCTCTTGCTCCCTCCCAGCTGTGCTCCACCTCATCCTGCTCAGGATGCTTAAGGCTGCTTAAGGCCTCTGCGAAATGATCTATTAATTTTTTTCATTTAACTTTAAAACCAGTTTCTAAGCCTTTTCCTTTGGTAGGAAAAACAATGCTTGATTTTGGGGTTAGTCCAAAAGCTATATCTCTTCATTGTATTATAATCCTCCAGAAATAGAGAGCACTATTTAATTTCTCCTCAGCTTTCCACCACAAAGAAATGAAACCTATATCCTTCCTTTGATTTCTCTGCAGGCATCCTGCTGGTGATAGCAGGCAACTAGCTATTTGACATAGGATGGTAGCGTCTTGAATGCTTATGTCAGCTGGTGAACCGTTTGTCTTTTGAGATCTATGGTCTGCGCCCTCAGGATATGGTTGATAACCACCCACTTGAACACACTGGAGTAGCAGGGGCTGCCTGCAGTCATATCTGCAAATATCAAATCTGCATATGAAAATGCAACATGTTTTGATCTGCGGGCTTGGTTCTGACCCATAAAAAGCACAGACATTTTTTTGCTCAGTCCACCTTCCCCTCTGAAGGATCTTTCCCAGCTTACTGCCCGTGTCAGGTAGAGGAGAATTCTTTCAGCCAGGTGTAGTGCCCAGAAAACTACAGCAGTGTGGCCACAGGGTGCTTCTTACTGACTTCCTTTCTCAGAAGTAGTTTTTAAGGGTCTTGCCTCAGTGCTGTGGAGGTCCCTACAGGTGACAAGTCATAGGAAACCTTCAGGCTGCTTTATGCAGGAGGCAGGATGATTCCAGAGCCAGAGCCAGGACATGATTTGCTCCCATTTCTGGGGCTGCAATCCTGCCCTAGCAGGAGAAGTAACAAACGTTGCCCTTGAGAGGAGACAGTAGTACATGAAAAATGGTTGGGTAAGAAAACAAATGTTAATTATGTAAGCTAAAAAAAAAAAAAAAGCCAGTGCACAGAGAAAATCACAGGGAACTGCTGAATTTTCCTGCTGCTGCATCTCACTCCTTTTTACTGCTAGAGCCTCCTATAAGAAGAGTTAAGCTACTCATATATGTTCAGATTTGCCAGGGGTTTCATCTTTTCTGTGGTGCCAGAGGTGCTAGTGGCAAAGAAGCCTGACAGTGGTTTTATCCAGCTTTAACATGAAATGGAACAATAGCATTCTGGCAAGGATGCTGAAAGGAGGAGTCAAGGCACCACAGTATGTAATTTCTCACTCAGCTTCTTCATGCTTCCCTTTTTTCCCCCCCTGGACAAGCTACTTAACTGCAGTCATCTTTAGTTGCCTTATTTTTGTGTTAGAGACAGAAATATCTGTGCCACGTTTCCATGCCTACTCATATTTACAGAGTTTGTTCTGAAATCCTGAGCTGAAAAATCAAAGGAAAGGGTTGCTAATAATATGACAGCAAAGTGGTGTACATCCTGCATCCCTTGTTTTGCCTTGAGTCTTATCTCCCAAGAGAAGAGTTACTCAGAAAGGGAGGTCAACAAAACCCTAAAGACAAGCTAACTGAAAAGTTCATATTTTTTATAGTCTTTAATGATGTTCAATGACAGGAAATTGTTACCATGGCAACTAGTTTAACAAAGGTGTTATATGTGCTATTTCCAAGGTTCAGACAAGGCGCCTGCCTCTACTAGAGAAGTTTGCTGGAGGAGAGAATGACTTTTCAGTGCCTTGGGTCAAACAACAGCTATTTGAAGATCTGCAGGACTGATATTAGAAGTTGGCCTGGCTTCATTCAAATAGAACATCCATTGTTCCTTTCTAAATAATGAGTATAAATTTAAGATACTATTAGTTGAAGGCTTCAGGAAACACTAGAACTGAATATAGCATGAAACTAGACCGACCAAATAAATTATTTTCTATTGTGTTGCGGCAGGCTATTTTAGAACAGAAAAGACATGATTTGGACATTCGAGATGGAATTTGACACTTTGGTTAGATGTTAAGAAAACAGAGCATTTGACGTCTTTAGGGGCTGGACGATGAACCTACTCGCATTGTCAAAAGACATATTTCCATGGAGAACGTTTCTGAATTCTATCTAGAGTTTATAGCAGGCAAATTATTTTTCATAGAATGTAATTCCTATGACATGCTATTCCTATTCTATCCTATCTGGAATTATATTACAGTAAACAGCATGAAGAGGGAGAGAGGAGGCCTTTGGCAGTCAAGACTGAGAGATTTGCTCAGGATTCGCTCCAACACCAGCAGGGGCTATGAGATAGAAAGAGTGTAGGATCATCTGTCGTACCAAGGTGATTGCAGGCTTGCAGGAAGCCTATAGAGACAGAGGTCTGTCAAATGCAAGTTGGTTAGGTAACTTATGCCCAAGGATGAACTTCCTCGGGAAGGCAGCTTGCTGAAGAGGACCTTGATGACACAAATTCGAAAGTCTGGAAAATAAGAACTGCAAGTAGAAATGGAAGCGTATGTCATTGTTTAGGCAAAGGAGACAGCATGGATTAGTGATGTAGGAATGATCTTCAAGTATCTTAAGGGTAGCTATTAGCAGGACAGGACTGTTTGCTTGGTGGGTAGTGGGGTGGACAAGGAATAATATATTTAAATTACACATGGCAAAATTTAGATTCAGCTTTAGGGGTGGGATTCATCTAAGCAAATGTAGATATCTACCATACCTGCCCCTTCTTGGCTTCATACGTAACAGTGGAAAGAAATAGTCACTCACGAGCACAGATCATCTCATCCTAAAATAGGCATCTAAAATAGTGCTTTCACAACACCTCGTGCTTTTCACCCAAAGCAATGCAAACCTGCTTCTTGCACCCAGCATTTCCGAAACGATTCCTGCTCTCGCATTCCTAAACGTTCAAGTTTGCAAATCCATCATGTATGCAGGAATAAGTGCAGGGGATGCTAACCTTGCTTATCCTAGTTTGCTAAGATAAAGAGCAGACCCAGGAGCAGACTAAACTGCTACATCCAATTAGTGCTGTGACCACAAGCCCTTATTTAGCAGTTGTCACACATTGCTGTGAGCACTAATGGCCATGTTAAAAAGACTGCACATTTATGCAGAATATAATTGTCCCTGTTTCCTACTGTTACGTGCTGGGAATTGTGCTTCCTGTGAATCCTTTCAGGAGGACAAGGGAAAGAAAGCAAGAGGGAACATCACCTTGGTGAAAGACAGGTTTTTGCTTGCAGTCCAATCTGATTGTGTGATATGGATGTCTGTGCAGCCTCCTGGTTTTGGAGATGGGGAGAATTAGTGTGTGATGACCATGTTTTATGTAATCAAAGCAAAATTATATCTCAGGTTCTCAGAGAGTAATAAATTAAATGACTGCATTGCTCAAAATAATGCCTTCCCCCCATATTGAGTTCCATGCCACAGACACTCCTTTCCCTTTCTATGGAATCCTTTATTCCAGCATTATCCACGCAAAAGGCCGGCAGCAAAATTTTCTTCCTTGCAGTGAGCTGACATACACACAGACACAAAGATATCTGTTCCTTGTTTCTTTTCCTTTGATAGCGCCTGTAACAAAAATGCAGGGATGCTTGTAAGGCCTAGTGGCAAGCAGTAATAAGGGCGCGTATTGGTACATCATTATTGTCTTTAAAATAAAAGCAAATTGCAACAGCTGTACCACGCGGACAGAAAAATCTCTCCAGCCATAACAATTGGAAATGACTGCACTGTGCCGACCTCTGCTCTAAACCACAGAACACAAAAGGGCTAAAAGTTGGTTTTAATGATCTCTCAATGAAGTGTAATGAAGGATACTTCTACTGCCCAGAAAGTGCAATTCCACAACACATTTTACTTACATAAACACTCCGAATGCTACGATATGGATGAGCCACCTTGCCTTTGAGACTCTGGCAAGCTTCTGTATATTTTATCAGATACAATAAATAAATACCAAACACGGGAACTAAGAAACAGGCAGGGTCAGTACACAAAAATCAGATCAGCACACTGGTACTTGCAAAACACAGTAAAAAATATGTTACACCACTAGCACAGGTATTAAATCAATACATGAGAAGATGAGGTGTTACCAGGAGGCAAGCAGCTATAGATATCTTCTAGTTTAATTGTATTTCTGCACCTCTGTAAGCTATTAGAGGTGAGTAAGTATGCCAGCGTAAAGGCTTAATGATGACTTACTCTGGCGCTTCTGTAACACTTTCCATCTTCAGAATGCCACCCGTGTGAGACATGTAGGTAAATATTAACCCTGCTCTACAGCTGATTTATTTATAAGCTGTCAGCAGGAAGGTTAGGCTGGCGGGCTGCAAAGACTAATTTATAGCCCAGCCATGGGGAATCACTTGGTTTGTTTGCACATCAGAGTAATTTTGTACTGTCACTAGTCCTTCTTCAGTCTGTGGATGGAGATTTCTTTGTCATTCAGCTCCTGTGGTGGGAGGATAACATATTGCTGACTGCAGAAATTTCTCCAGCCTCCTTTCTTCTGAATTTCGTGGCCAGTTCTGGGCTGCTTAGGTCTAGTCTTCCAGGCCACTTTGTCCCCTGAACTTCTTAGAAGTCGCTAGGGACAGCCAGGGGTACTTTATTTTGCCTTCGGAAGAACCTCCTCTTACTCACCAGATTAAAAAAGGTCTTAACCTCATACCCCCAAATGGAAATCCAGAGAAACGATGCTGAAACCACTGGGGTCACAGCATTAGGGCCCGAGTAGTTACAAGGGAATAAATTCCTTATTATTTATTAATCACGCAGAGAATCTGACTCTTGCTGTGTTACAATGAGTCAACCAGAGACAAAAGGACATTTTATTAAGGAAACAAATGTTTGGAGTGGATTGTTCTAGAGGCTAGGAAACTGCACAACAAATGATTTATGGCCACTTTTAAGATATTCTGAAGGAGGCTAATAGCACTGTAATGCACTTACAACATATATCTTTTCCTAACTCACTATAACCAGTCAAAAAGCAAGTCTTTAATGACAAAAGTGATACTCTGTAGACAACGGCTTATTGGCATAACTGTTCTTGTTATTTTGGAAACAGGATGCCACTGGTTACCATGGATAGGTACGCGAGGTCCGTGGGGTAGGTGGCACACAGCACAGACACATGTGAGGCATTGCCATGGGCAACCTGGCTGTGCGGAGCAAAAAGCTGTCGGCAGAGCATGGAAGGACACAGTCTGCTCCCAGTAAGGAAAGAATTAGCATTGTGCTTTGGTTTCCAGGCTAAAACACTGAGGTAATAAAACCTATTTGGGAAAGTCTATTTAGTCTGTACGTACTGAGATGTTAATGGCACTTTACAGCACTGTGCATTAATAGGATGGCGGGTGAAGGCACATTTTCATTCCCTTTCTGCTATTTAACTTGCCAGTGAGTCACTTCTGCTCCGCATACAGGCCAGTATTTGATGGCATCATTAGACAGTGTGATTTCATCATAAATCACACTGCTGTTGAAGCAAGTTCCAAACTCATTAGAATAAACATAGATGTACCTTGTGAATACCTGTATGTCTGTGAGTCTTTGTCTTCCCTTAACAGTACAGCTTATATTTGGTCCCATTCTTCTCCGAAGAGAAAACTCTCATTTCAGTTGCAGTGGCTACCTAAACATTTTTTTCACTCCTTTAACTTTGTGAATTACGTACATCCAAAATGAATCACTATGACAAGTCATGATGAGGCTGAGAAAAGCTATCTGCAAAAAAGGAACAAGTCCTTCCATCTTCCACATCTCCCGTTTGAAAAACTTACTTGAGTCCCAAGTCAGGAGCACGGTACAACCAGGAAGCAAGTCTTTACTAAAAGGCAGTGAAGGATACAGCCAGAGATCAAGCAAGGTCAGATGAAGTGGTCAGGAATGGAGAAGCAGGTCAAAGCTAAAGGCTTCAGAGAAAGGAGCAGCATGCAGAGCCAAAAAGTGGGAGACAACCAATGAACAGGAGCAAGAAGCTGGAACATAGCAGCAACTCAGAGTCAGGCCAAGTTAGGGTAACCTAACAGCCCCCCAAGGACAGTTTGGGGGCTGGTGACAAACTGTATCGTGACTGCTTGGGACTCACAGGTTGAACTCAGAAAGCCCCTGACATATTGACTGGTCAAATCCTTTGGAGCAAGAGGAACAGTGAGCCAGTCAGAGACCTCCAGCAGAGCAATGGCACCACAACTCTTATGTTGCACTGTGGTAAGCTGGAAAGGCGCAGTAAAGCTGAAAACTCAGTAGGGTTCCTATGAGAAAGCATCACGATGCCACGTGCTGGGTCTGCTGCCAGGACACAGGCTTGGGTCTTGGCTTGTGCCTACAGCACATGAGAATGGGCTTGCTGAATTTTGTACAGAGGTACTCGTGCTAGCATTTGCAAAGTCTGTAGTACAGTTGTGCACTGCCTACACCCTCTCACAGTCAATTCTGTGTGGATCATGTTATCATTCAGATACCATGCAGTTCATTGCAGAGGCCCAGTTTTCATTAACACTGTGTCCAATTATTATTCAAATACATGCTTTTATGATACACCTCATACATTTCTACATTATTTTTTTGCATTTCTTAATACGCAAGAGGTAATCTGATTACAACTCTGACCTTTAAGACAAGGCATAACTTGTTTTTTAAATGCCATTTTCCATATAATGTATACGTAAGCGTAACCTTTTTATAGTAGACAATTTCTTGTTACTAATTACATGAAGCATAAATATCTGTGCACAGAGAATATGAGCAAATGTACTGTGGATTAAAGGAGCAGTCATGTTAGCTCTAATCACTTAGACCTTCGGGCATATGCAGCTCTCACATAACAGTGTTAGAGCCACAACCGAGTTGCAGCACTGACCAGAAATGGATTCCTCTGTGAGAACAGCAGTGGTAGTTGGTTTATCCTGCCTTAATCTTCCAACAGGAGATGAAAGAAAAGAAAAATCAGGAGATGCAATGAAACACATGACTGAAATACATGACAGGAATATAACCCTATTCAAAAGCATCATGCACAGAGTATTTTGATGCATGGGTCGGTGAAAAGAGGAAAGTATCAAAGCTGTGGTGGGGTCTAGAAGCCAAACAGCCAATGGGGAAAAATATCTTAGGGAAGGAAGTGTGAAACATTGAAAATGCAAGATGCTCAGAGTACTGGAACAGGCAATGTCAACAAAAATGCCCTTCAGCCATGACATTTGGATTCCATTTGCACAGCACCTTAAGGTGCAAACAACTGCAGAAAATCTTACTCGCCCAAAATGCTTTTTAAAAATTCTGGCTGCCAGTAGCAGCAAACAAACTGAAGACTTGGTTTTAGTGATTAATATTTGTTAAACACCTGAGGCAGTCCCTGGGCAACTATCTTCAAGAGTGGAGAAGAGCAAAAAGTCAAGAAAGCATCACTGAGCACACTGAAATTGGAGTCAGTCAGAGTAGCTCCAAGTTCCTCTTCAGAACAGCCTAAATATATGGTAACTTTGCTTTTTCTGAAGCAGCACTCACACCAGCAGCCATGCTAACGCAAGGTGATAACTCTCACCAAGCATCCACAAGAGGAAAGCAGCTTTTCAACTTTGTTCCTTGTCTTTGCTCCATGGACACCATGCCCACGGCTCGTGGACATGGTCTCACCCTCCTGCCACCCAAGGAGAAGGCTCAGTTGTTTCAGCGTAGCGTGGTTAACTGGCATGTACTGTGGAGCGGTGGGGTGAGTCAAGACCTGGTACTTACGCAAAGCTGTGGGGTACTTTCCATCATGAAAGTGCTCTTCATGTGATCTGTTCTTTCAGCATACGTGTCTTTTCCATACCTTCTCTGAATAATCAACTCCCTACATTCCAGTTCTCTGAATTAACTCAAAATAGCATAGAAACTTACGCCCCGCGAGGCATTTATTTATTAAATTCATCAAATTCCAACAATTGCCAAAGCTTAAATGAAAAACAGAGAAGATGATACACACCCTCCTTTCCTTATGCTTTAGCCAGAATGACTGCTCAGTGCTTTGAACTGATGAATAAAGATCAATTTCTTAAAAATCACTGCAGTGAATATTGATTTCATTCTTTTCTGAAGCTGTGCTCCACAATTTACAGCAAGCAGCACAAGGACCCTCCAGCACCCCCTATTCCTATGATAACTCCAAGCCTAGAAGGATTACTATTGCCTGTAGCAAGTTTTTGTTAAATTGCTCACATATTACATTGCTCCCTAAATAACCACAACATGCTGAGCAAAAACAGACAGTACAGCAGCTGTAGGAAATAAAGACAAGAAAATGAAGATGATTGAAAGGAAAGAACATTTTGGACCTTCTAAACCCTAAAATCCAAGACAAGCTTATAGGTAGATGAAGTATGCTTCTATCATTGAGGAATTCAGAGCAGCAGTTTGAAAATATTTTATGTGCACTGTAACAAGTAATTGGTTTTGCCATGAATGTGGGATTGGAACATATTAGGAAGTTGCTAAGCATAACTATATTATTTGCCAAGTAATAGTAGACAAGACAGGCCAGAGAACTTGCTGTGAAATCCTTCTGCTGCTAGTCAGCCTGTAGTCCTCAACACTGAGGATTTTGATATTTAAAATATATTATAGAAATATATTAACTCTTTGATGTTTTCCAGCTTACAGGCTTTGTGAATATCATTGTTAGAAGGATTTAATTAGGATTTCAAGCAATTTTGGGGGGTCAGAAATGTCATTAACATCATTCATCATCATAGGTTTATCGCTATCTTTTATATGTAGCAGAAGCAAGATAACAATAGAGACAACTTGATAGCTGTGAAGATATTAAAGACAGTGTAGGTATCAGCTGAATAACATACAATCTGATGAAATTAATTGGGAAATTTTCAAAAAGTGATTCTATTCCTGTCACTATGGTAAAAGACTTTCCAATCACACAGTTATGCTGAGGCTGTTCTCATGGTAATCAGCAGGAATTACATGTACAGAAAAAGGTTCTTGGTTTTGTTTTTCAAGAACTGGTTGATTCTGAGTCTGCTTCAGGGGGAGTTGTTTTTCTTACATGGGTAAAGCCACTGATTTCTGCTTCGCTGTGCCCTGCATATGTAAGAAAACAGATTAACCAATGTTTTTTCTCTGTACTTTGTGTGTGGGAGGAGAGTAAATCTCTCTGACCCATTCCACCCACGACACTTCACTTAGCATTGGGCAGCACCATTATCAATCTCACCGGATGAATTCAGGGAACTTAAAATTGTCATAGGCACACAACATTCCACACGCAGGAGGAAAATAAGAGTTGCCTTCCCCTGCCTTAACCCAGCATGGGTTGATGCCTGTGTTATGATGGCAATCTCATGGGGAGAAGATTCAAGTCTCTATTTCAGCACTGGAGTGCAAGTGGCATTTTGGAGGATGAGTTTTGTCGTAGGCAACCCACTCTCACACCCAGGTAGATAGAGCAAAGCCTATGGAATTACTTTTTATATGCACGAGAAAGGGTTGTTTCCAAGAGAGTATCAACAGTGACTCCTAGTCAAACTCTGAAAAAAAAAAAAATGAAGCAAACAAAAAAGGCCTGCAAAACTCTCAGTATGCATTAAAAACATCAGTATAGTGCTCATATAGTGCACAGACACTCTTCAGTTAAAGATCTTCTCTGCTCAAAATGGCTTTCAGGCTGAAGTCTCATTATGATATTTCCCAAACTGTGAATGCAGTTTCCCTTAGCTGCCCCATATGGACCTACGAAGAAGCTGTGGAGTGCTGTACTCGCACAGTCAGTCACCAGCTGAGGGTAGGAGGAACAAGAGGTCTGCTGGCAGTGGTCCTCTGTACCGTTACCAGTAGAGCTATATTAATTTTTCTGGGAAAGTGCCATTTGAATGGTCCTGCCATAAATTTATTCCCATCATAACTGAGCTTCCAGGACAGAATAAAAGGTGATATATGGCTGGGGTAGGGCACAGAGGCATAAAGTCTCTGTCTGCATGGTTCTACCCCCTAAATGAACATGCAACTAGATAGCAGGGCTGGGGCACCATGAAAAATCCCCTTCTTGGGGAAGGGGTGTTGCAAGGTTGTATTGGACACTGTGAGGTAAACATCATGGGTTTCTCTGGGTTAAGAAAATTATGTGACCTTGCATTGTTAAGTATTTTACATGTCCTGGAGGAAATGAAAAAATATCAAGAATTCATAGTAAGTATTGCCTGAAGAAAGTAGTTTCCAGTTTCCATTTAGTAGCAACTACATTGCTGGCATAATTAGGCACAGCTCACATTCCCCAGAGAAAACGTGATGAAACATGCAGTGCAAGAAAAGAAATGAAACAGCCCCATGATTAAATCTCTACCAGCTACCTCCACACCATTTTTTTTTTCATCTATTCACCTCCTAGAAAGTATGTCTTACACCTTGGGGGATTCTTTCATGTACTTTTGGATTAATGAGAATCTCTTCCAGTAACATTCATCACTTAGTAATGATTTGGTTTTAATATCATGACTGCACCTCTCAATGCAAAGAGCATTTCCAGACTACAGCATTGCCTGGTTAAATTGTGGACAAAACGGCACAGAATACCTTAATTTACCAACACAAGGCTCAAATCACGTCCTTAAGTGCAAAAGAGAACAGAGAAGGAATAAAATACTGTTCATGTTTGGCATCTTTACTGTGCACCACATGCTCAAAACACCATACGGGATTTAGTTCATTAATCCTTTCCTTACACGTACAATGGGAGTAAATATTGTTTCCTCCACAGCGAGACATGTTGTTTTCAGAAAGTGTGAGCACCCACAGACTCCTGTGTGAGCTGTACATATCTATCATCTCAGAGAAGCAGAGCTGCAGTGAGTTGGCCTGGCCACTCAGTCATTTACTAGTGCAACCAGAACTCTACCAGACCAGCGCTTGAAAAATCTACCAGAGCCCTCTGTCTGAACAACTTTTCCATGTGCCTTCATGCAGGAAAGGCTCTTTAAGTTTCTGCCGAATCCAAGCTTTAATTGAAAAGTAATGCTTTTGACCCTGTAGTTGCATACCTGATCTAAATGTAACTCTAAACACTGCTCCGTTCCTAAATGAGATTACTGCTTCTCTGGATGTGCAGAGCTTTGCCACGGTGTGACACACCTACCTTCAGTTAGGGCAGAAGGAAGGCAGCCTGAGACATCCTGACATTGCCACTGAGGATACGTGGGAAAGGTGGAATGTTGGGGCTTCAGCGATTCACAAGATAGGGTTTGGGGCAGGTGCATGAGTAGAGGGTTATTCAGAAAAAAGGACTTGAGGAATTAAAGTGGGAGGAAGCTCTTCAAATGGCTTCACTTCTCAGTTACTAGAAGAACAAGACACAATAACTTACCATGCCAGCTCAAGGTCTAGGGCAGAAGTGTGAAAGAGGTTCTGTGACCACAGGACTTGTAGGAGAGACAACTTTGCACTGAAGTTTTGCCCTCAACACAAGGTTTCCTATTCATCTTTGCCTTGTTGGTGTCATTCACAAGAGGCATGAGAAATACAGTCTGAATGGGTGGGAAGCAGAGTAGAAAAGCAGAATAAACTGATAGCACAGTTTCCTGGGGTACTTTTTTATGGCTTGATAATAAAACATGTAGCTATGGGAAAGACAGGTGAGAAATGAGAAATCTGAAGGCAGAAAATGTCAAAATAAAAACATGCTATGGAAAGAGAAGTAAGTGAGAATAGATCTTAAGAAAGATTAATTTCAATGACAGAAGACAAATGGAGTGAAGCTTTGCAGACAATGAAGATAGGGACAAAAAAGGAAGATTATGTAAGTAATCTTTAAAATACATGAGTCAAAAAGTAGTGGCAATATAGATCAGAATGCTATAAACAGCATGCCAGGATGTAGTCTTGTGAACAGCAGTGGCCCAGCCTAGAAAATATAGTCACATTAGCATTACTTCAGTTCAGGTGAAAAGCTTTAATACAGTCCTAACAAACATTCTTGTGCTAGACAACGAGAAGTATATATTTGACATGGATCAAAGCATGATATGATGGAAGAACCACATCCATTCCATAGAAAAAAATTTTAGCATGTTTTCCTTACAACCTCAAGGAACATTGGAAGCAAAACTAGAGTAGATAGTATATGCAAGATAGTGCTTTGCCATTTTGTTGTTTGGTTTCCAGCAACATGCAGAGTGATTTATTTTTGTTCTTTATTAATGGTAGGGTAGTTCCACTCTTAATTTCAACGTAAGAAGGATATCGAGCTGTTGGAATGGGTCCAGGGGAGGTCTACAAAGACGATCAGAGGGCTGGAGCAAAAATACGAGGACAGGCTGAGAGAGTTAGGGTTGTTAAGCCTGGAGAAGAGAAGGCTCAGAGGAGATCTTATAGCAACCTTCCAGTACCTGAAAGGGGCTTCAAGAAAGCTGGGGAGGAGCTATTCATAAAGGCTTGTAGTGACAGGACGAGGGGCAATGGGTATAAACTGGAGAGGGACAGATTTAGACCAGACATAAGGAAGAGAGTGGTGAGGCACTGGCACAGGTTGCCCAGGGAAGTTGTGGCTGCCCCATCCCTGGAGGTGTTCAAAGCCAGGTTGGATGGGGCCTTGGGCAGCCTGATCTAGTGGGAGGTGTCCCTGCCCATGGCAGGGGGGTTGGAACTGGATGATCTTTAAGGTCCCTTCCAACCCAAACTATTCTATGATTATTTTCTTTTGCCATTACTTTTGCAATTTGGGGCCCAAACCACAATCGATTATTCAGGCAAAGCACTGAAAATTTTGAATGAAGTACAGAATCATAGTATCACAGAATCGAGTTTCTGATTAATCTTATGTCAGTTTTGGTTTTTCTCTATGATCTTAATCACTATCTTTTTGCTAGCTGATACTCCACAACTTCTTTGCAGAGCATGCTGGCACATTTACTCTTTTTTAATGCTTTTTCTGTGTCTTTACTTTCCTTTATTCCTCCATGCTCTTCTCTAAATCTCCATTTTAACCACTTCATGTTGCTTAGCAACACCCAGAGTGACACCGACAAGGTAAGGTCCCACTACTTCTAGCACATCTCACCTTACAAGGAAAAAAAAAGCAGTTTAACCTCACGTTTCCAGTGAATTCACTTCCTCAGAACGGCATTGACCTCAAATTCACGTCCTATTAATCAGAAGTTTTTCTAAGAAAGCTGAGAACAAGGCAAACACAGAAACATATAGCGTTTCTCGGGATATTTGGATCTTCCAGTTTTGCTCTGGCACTGTTAACTTGTTGAGATAATAAGAAAACTAAAATAAGCGATAAGGTTTTAGATTGTGGCTTTCCCCAGACACTCCTCTGTCATAGAGATGATCAAACTGCTACACTCAGTTATGAATCCAAAATTTATAGGAGTTGAAAGATGTTTGGATTGTGAGACCTAGCCTAGCCACAAACCTAATAAAACACCAGACATGTCCAGTAAACTTCCTTAATCTCCCAAATTTTACACCAGGCTGCTTTCTCCCCCGGTATAATATAATATAATAGAAGCATATGGGCTAAGTTAAGTTTGTTGTGTTTTGTTTTTTTTTTTTAATTCACAATTGTTCTGAATAACTTTTTAAATCAGAACAGTTAAAAAGGAGAGAAAAGAAATGTAGTTCCTTGTCTGTCACAACCTGTGATCAATTCCAAATCACAGAAGATAACACTATCCTTAGAATACAGCTCTGTATCTTGCAAAAAAAAAATATTTAAATAAATGGGGGGGGGAATTCCCCCCAAAATCACTTTTGCAAGGTAAAACACTCACATGCACCTCTGATTTTCATTGTAATGTTCTACTTTTGAAGGGGGATGAAATGGAAACCAATGTTTTTGTTTAAATATATGCTTTTAAAAATTGATTACTGCTTAAAGAGATTTTTTTATGTTTTGAAATCCAAATACATTTAGGATTTCATATTTACACATATTCTCATAATCATTAAAATGTTTTCTGAAAAGTCAATATTAAATATGTTGGGGAAAAAACACATTTATTCAGTAAAACTCCTCAGAAAATAACTGGCAGTTTTCACACTAGCTTCAGAAAGAAGACAATTTCCAAACTACAAGTCCCTACACTGGACTGAGAAATCCTGGCTTTGGATATATGAACTATGTGTATAAAAAACAGAGAGTAACAAGAAAGCAATACCTACTCTTATATCTAGAGATATAAGTTTAAAACAGATTCTTTGATCTTCGGTCGCATGAAACTTCAGTTAACAATTTGATTTCACTAGACTCTTGTTCAGCCCCTGGGATCATGTAATGTCAGCCCTGTAGACACTTTTATTTAGCAAGTGGAAGTCAGGATGAATAATACTTACTCAGCTAAGTAAGGGGGTTAATTAGTTTTTGTTAGGGCTTGGCTCAGTAGCCCTTACTCATATTGAGTAATATTCACTGCACAAATAGTACTGCTGTTGCAGTCCGATTAATCATCGAAAGCACTGATGAACTAAGCCCGGAATAAGTAACAGCTTTCACGTTTATCCAAGTATGGCAATTTTGCCCCAAATATCCACGTACCTGCTGACACACAAAAATGCTCTTGATCATCAATAACAAATTGAGCAACAGCATGTTTACATAATACAAAAAATATTATTACACTGTACTACATTTTTATAGTTTTATTACGGGAATCAATGTGGCAGTAAATAACAGCGAAACTGTGTCCATGCTAAAACTACATATCCATCTATATATTTCTGCTTCTGATAGAGCTATAAAACATAACTAAGCAAGTATGTGAGGGAGAAAGATTCAGTTCTGAGGTCTGAATACACAGAAAAAAATGTACCAGTCTAACACTAGCATACAACCCTCGTCTTCTAATGTGATATCTCTCCCCTGAGAGAGTTCTGGGTTCCTGGAGTGAAAAAGAAAAAACCCTATAATATAGTTGGATTGCATAAAAAGGAAATCAAGAAATCACCTCTGTTTCTAGGTATCCGTTGCTTTCCAAAAAAGCCACAATTACATAAATAAAGTCAGAATAACTTGCTAGGAAGCATTACCCAATAAATAATTAGGGAACGAAAACCAGTATTACTTGTTCAGTAGTATTTGTTTCTCACCATTCTTTTTCACTCTTTTGTTTCCACTTTCTGTTGTACACAGTAAGTCCTAATATATAGATGTATGTATATATGTGCATATACATACCCTCCCTGAGTACATGAAGGATTATATATGATGACTAATTCCATTCTTGTGCTGATCTTGGTACCAGTCAGTAGTTTTAAAAAGAAATCCAAACAAATAAAAATGGCTTAGAATCATCCTCAGTAAAGAGACAATAAAAATCTACTGCCAGTGAAAAAAGAAAATAAATACACATACTGGTGTCTCGAGTTGAAATCTGAAGCTAGCTGGTGTGGAGATCTATCATTTTTATATTGCTCTGGGCTTGACTCTTCTCAGTTTAATTCAGATTAAATTCCCATGTATGCAGGCAAAAGTTGTGTTTGTCTTTTGTGGCTCAAAATTATCAGTTGTTTGAAGTCATAGTAGCAGCCCCAGCTATGGGAACAGGGTTCTTGGTGCTAGATGTAATGGTGACTGAAAAAGTTCACGGTCTGCATAATGCATTTCCATAACAACACTCCAGACTGTGAAAGTTGTTAAATCACTTCCCTGTTAAACTCGGGCCCAAGGGCACAACTATGCAGAATAGCAGCATACACCAAAGCTCGCAACTCAGTTCTTTACAGGAGAAACCCTGCGGCCACTTTGCTGAAAGCCAAGGGTTTGGGGAGTTCGGTCCAGGATAAACACTGTACATTAGGTAATCTCTGTGCCCAGAAACATCTACTATCTTCCCTCTGCAAAGGGAACAAACATGCTTACCCTGGTGGTTACTGTGAGCTAAGGAAACACTTTCCCTATCTGGGAAATGCTCTTTGCATTTTGTATCTGAGATCACTACTCCCTGAGAATGTTGCAGCATTTCGTACTCTGGACAAGATTTGCCTTTTGGGCTTTGGTTGGTTGGTTGGTTTGTTTTTTAATGCCATCCTTGTGTTTTAAACATTTCACCTTTTATAACAGCAGCTCCACTTATAAGAGTATTTATAAAGAGAATCCCTACCACACTTTTTAAGTGAAGTAGCAAAATATTCTCTGTGGTGTTGCCTGTTCACGAGGCAATTGAAATTGGCAGAAGTTAGATATCTGACATACCCCAAAACCATTCTGTACCAGTTTTACTGTTCTTGGTACGTGTAAGAATTGCAAATAACGACCCTTTAATAGCTGAAGCTGCCTGTTTCAGACTGTAACAGCATTATCTTGCTTATGTTGATGTAATTCAATAAAAAAGACCCAACAGCAGAAAGTAGAATTAGCAAAAAAAGAGATTCCAGCAGTGAGTTCAAGCATGGGCTGTATGGATGACAGTGAGTTCTACACACCGTACACTACAGAGCCAGCGAAATTTCCCACAGAAGTTGTGAACTCTCTGCCTAAAAGTATCTCACGCAAAAGAAGAAACTCTATGCCTAAATGTATTTTCACTTAAAAGAAGAAATTCGTTCTTGGCACGGCAACTCTTCTGAGGCTTATTTCATAGTTAGAGCATTTCTCTTTCAGGAGGGTGTTAACTCCAGCTTCACATTCTCTTGCTAACCTTGCCTGTCAGCATGAAGAAGCTTCTCTATCACACAGGGCATTATAGGCAAATAACAGATCTCTAGTACGTCGTGTGTCTGTGCATAAAAGGACTTGCACAAGGTGGAAATGACATTACGTTTCCCACATTAAGGAAAGAAAAGTAGGGCTCTGTAAACTAAGCATATGGGGGAAGATGCCCTTCAGATCAATAAGTCAAATGAACAATTCTCACAGTGACTGGATCCTCTACTTTCTGAAAACAATACTGCTGCAATGTTTACTCAAGTGACATGCTTATTAAGATCAACAGTGGGTGTATCAATAGGAGAAACAGTGGGTGTAGAGGTAGTCCAGTAACATGGAACACTTTAAAATCTTAATTTATTTCTGCTGTTTGTCAATCTTTTTCCCTCTGCTTTTTTTTCCAGGTAGCATACACACAGGCATGCATTTATTTTATTTTGTTCTCAATTTAAAAAATAGAATTCCTAAGAGTTTAATCCCTCCAGACTTTTAATCCAGTTATTTCCAACAAACCACAGGTAAGAAAACAATATTACAAACATGCCAAATAAGCCCCAAGTGAGCTCACGTGTTCCTAACAAATTAAATAAATTGATGTTGACAAAGGAATGAGAATTCCTACTGAAAATCCTTCTCACTCAGCTCACATTTTGGTTTTTGCAACTTCAGCTGGACTTATTGCATCTAAGGCAAATGAAACAACATGCTATAAGGCTGAATATTTGGACATGTACAACCAATGATATTTCAGGCTATGCAACTGTCTGCTCAAACAATAAAGACAAAATCTTGCAAATCTCTCTTCTTTGCATGCTTACTTGGTGGCAGACTTAATCTAGTCCTGGACTGGGAGCTCCTGCCTTCTCTCCACCTCACAGGCTTTCTGTGAGCAACCCTGCAGACTGCTAGTTGAAAAAGAGGTACGATAAACGCCGTGCTTTCAACAAACGCTCTGCATCCGAGCTGGTTTGGAGGAATGCACTTTGTGCAAGTCAGAGACTTGTCCCTACGCTGCTTTTAACACCTCTCAAACAGTGGGCCTCATCTTCCCAGGACTGAAACCACCGGACCTCAAACCAAGAAGTAAGACACAGTCTGTGGAGCGGTGATAAGTAAATCACCTTGGAGGGCATCTGGCAGAGAGACGTTCCCCATCCCACTCAACCCCAATGTAGGTATAAAGACCTAAATCAACTGTACGAGTAGGGCAAACATCATTTGGAAATGGTCTGGGATTCTCCCTTTTCCACCAACAACCCTGGAAACATCATGGGGAAAGAGTAGCTTCACAGGCAGTTTGCAGATGGCAAAATCAGCCAAACTCTCAATTCCACCCTGGCGAAAACAGACTCACAAGAGGCCACAGCAGCTCCAGAAAGAAAACCTCTGTATTAAAAGCCAAATAACGCAGAGCTACAATAATAAATACACACTGTCAACAGGGAAATACAGTGAAAAAAAGGTTCAGGAAAGTTCAGCTTCAGCAATAACAATATATATATATACTGCTTCGGTTCTCGACCCTGCAAAAAAGAGACTTTGTAAATAAAGAACAAAACCCGCTCCAACTGTACTTCATATACAAAAAGCTACTCCGACTACAACAATTGGGGTTGAAGGGGAGGGTCTTTTATTCCCTGCGTTGATTTTTTTTTTTTGGAGGGGAGGGGGAGGTGTTCTCTTTTTTTTCCCCTTCTTTTTTACTAAAAGGTTCGTTTAAAACGGATATTAAAGATATAAAAGGAGCACACAGGATTTGGTCGTCTCCAGGGCAGGGCAGGGCACCCGTGACACGCTTTAAAGGAGGAAAAAAAGAACACGTCTCCGGGGCATCCCTGCACATCACAGGACGGGGAAGGAGGGAGGGGGCACGGGAAGAGGCTACTTGGCAGCGGCGGTGGCCGTGGGGGCAGCGGTGGTCCCTCGGCGCTGCTCCATGCCGTTGGGCAGGAACCCGGCGATGATGGGCACCGGCCAGATGAGGGCGGCCACGCTCCAAACGATGATGACCAGAGTCATGAAGCAAGCCACCAAGGTGGACTCGATGGGTTTGCGGTTCATCCGCCAGCCGGGCTCTCCCTTCAGCTCCTCCAGGCTGAAATCCAAGCAGCAGAAATTCAGCGGCTCCCCTTGCAGCCAGTATTGCCCGGGCTCGGCCGCCGGAGGGTAGGAGAGCGAGGAGGAGGAGGACGAGGAGGAGGAGGAGGCTGCGGCGGGGGCTTGGGGTGCGGCTCCCCGCAGGCGCCCGACCCGCCGGCCCCGCACCCAGCTGCAGCCCACGCAGAGCCGCAGCTCGGCCGCCAGCCCCAGGTGCTCGATGAGGAGAGGCGGCCCCACGCGGTGGAAGGCGGCGGAGAAGAAAGCCCGCCCGTGGCTGTTGGTGGAGAAGAGCAGGAGGTCGCACTGGATGCCCAGCGGGCGGCTCCAGCGCACCAGCAGCGAGCTCAGCATCTGGCGCTGCACGCTGATGTTGCAGTGCGGGTCCTCGACGGGCTGCGGCTGGGGACGCTGCTGCTGCTGCCCCTGCTGCTGCTGCTGCCCCTGCTGCCCGGGGGAGGTGGGAGCAGAAGGAAAAGGCTCCTGGCTAGGGGCAGCCGGCGTGCCCGGGCTGCCGGTGCTGCCCTCCTCTTTGCTCGCTGGCCCGTCGAGGTCCATCTCCAGGCTGGCCAAGGTGCGGGAGGAGGAGTTGACGGGGGGCAAGAAGAGCTCTTGCTCCGGCTCCTCCTGCCCGCTGGCAGCCGCCGAGGGGCTCCAGCCCTGGCAGGGCGGCAGGCAGGCGGCCAGCAGTGCCGGGAGGAGCAGCGGCAGCATGGCATTGACTTAGAGCCGGAGAGGAGGGCGAGGAGGAGGAGGAACGGGAGGCTGCATGGCGCTGCCGGCTGCCATCTGGGAAAGGCAGGCACGCCGCTCTCGCCGAGAAAGCGAGAGGAAGGGAAGGAGGGTGGGGGCAGGCGAGGGGGTGGGAGCGGGGCTGGGGCTGCGAGCGAGCCGGGAGCCTCGGTGACGGCAGCGGCTCCCCTTTCCCCGCCCCGGGGCAGCGCCGCCCCGGCAGCATCCCTGGGCAGCATCCGTCTCCCCTCGGGCGGGGACTGCTCTCCCGCCGCCCCCGGGACGGATCCCCACACCTCCTCCTCCTCCTCGGGGGCGAGCTGAGACACCCCCCAGCAGCTCCGCCGCCGTCTCCGTGGCTGGGAGCGGCACCGCGGCGGGCAGCGCCCTGCGCCTCGGCATCCCTGCATCCCTCCCTTCCCTCCTCTCCCATCCGCGACAGTCCCCTCTGTCCCCCTTATCACCTTCCTCGGGGGGGGGGGGGGGGCAAGGGCGAGGGATGGGGTGGGGGGCGCAGATGGAAGCATTGAGGTTGGAAAAGACCTCGAAGATCGTCCAGTCCACCCATCGGCACACCACCGCCTCGCCTCCTAAACCGCGTCCCGATCCGCCACCTCGACGCGTTTCCTGAGCACCTGTAGGGATGGTGGCTCCAGCGCTGCCCTGGGCAGCCTGGTCCACGGGGGGAAGAGCCCCCGACAGGTTGCAGGGAGTTTCATTTCGACTTCATAGGAAGGGAAAGAGACCGGGGACGCTCAGGAAGGGAGTTTAAACTTGGAGAGGGTGCGGGGGCTGCGTCCTGCCTGCCGGGCTCTGAAGTCCGGGGGGTTGGAACTGGGTGGTCTTTAAGGTCCCTTCCAACACGAACTATTTTATGATTCTGTCAGTCCCGGGAGCGGTCCTGCAGCCGGGAGCCCCCAGTGAGCTGCGGGACATCCCGCTGTAGCCGAGGCTTTAAAGCGTGGCAGCTTGTTGCAGGGAGCACGAAGCTACCGAGCGTGGTAGCTGTGAGAGTCAGCCGTGCTTTTCGAGGGGATGCTCTGTAAGCCTTGGCAGTTCATAATGGAGCGGTAATAGATAACTCCGGCTCGTTCCATGCCCCCGTGCATGCAGCATCGCTCCTGACACAGGCTGAGGATTGCGGTGCTGCGGTTTGACACCGAGAGCCTCGGGGAGGGACACAAGTGGGTGACAGAGGATGAACATTTCTTAGCCTTTACTTTAGGCAGCAGGTGGAATAGAGTTACGTTTTCCTGGCAAGCACCCAGGAATGAGATTGTCTTCTTTGCCTCTGCAGCCCTTTTTCTTTGACAAATAGAGGCGCAAAAGGGAGACACGAGTGCAAAAACCAGGCTTACCCGAGTGTATATGGGACAATTTATGCCAATGATTAAACTCAACTCTGTAAGGTAACTCTGAGGTTGGCGTGGGTCCCGTGTCAGACGTGATCCCGAGTCAAACCAACACATGGACACATTCTCACCTGGTGAATGAGTTACTGTAATATTGCTCTCAAGCCTTTCAGAGGAGCGAGGGTAGTGAATGAGGGTAGAGAGTAAATTTTAGATTTGCTATAATTCAACATGAATGGAGGCAGTGAATCAGTTTTCTTTCAAAACCCTTGCCTAAATATATCATGACAAAAGCCGGAGTTGTTTGCCTTCTATTCAAAAGGGACCTGAGTGCCGAGTCCTAAATTAGCCCAAAGGGCATTGTCTAACAGATGTCTATAGTTTGGCCAAGTTTTTATTATTGTTTGGCTTATTACAGAGAAACATGCCCAATAAAGTGTTCAAAGCAAGCTGTACAGTTCCATTTCTGGGGTTTTGTTTGGATGTTACAATACAGTTCATACAATTTTCAGTGTTGTCTCAATGTCTCTTATTTAAGAGCTCTCTGATACCTTTTTTACCTCTTGACTGTGTGTCTGTGGGCATCTCCTAATGACCTTTGTCATGTCCACAGTCCCCTGCATTTCTGTAGCTGTTTTTCTCTTGTAGTATGTCTGTAGACCCAAAACCGGATTAAGAGAAGGGTAATGTGTAGCAAATAATGCCAAAACTGTGTGACCACTTGTGCACAAATTACATTCTATTGGGATTTTGGCACTAAGGGCTGGAAATGAAACTAAGCCTCATAAATAAGATTTAGCTCCTGAACGCTGTTGCAGTATGTGGGTGGCAAATGTTCTCAGGCACAGCTTCAGTATTTTCGGTCTCAACTCCCAGCACCCAGCTGAATGCAGTCTGGGGTATTTGCAAAGAAGTTCAGGGAGGGAGAATTGACCTAGGCTTCTTCTCCTGCAAGGAAAGATGACCTGCCATGAGAAGGTTAAATGAATTTAGCGTCATTTAAACTACCACGGCAAAGAACTAAAAGAGGTCGATTTATTTCAGGTTGAAGATGCGTGGGTGCCTCATATCTAGTCCTCTTCATCAAAGAATAATTGAGCAAGTGGGTTGAAGAAGGAGAAAGTATGTTAGATCATTGGTTGATAGACACTGTCCAGCAGGGCGCTTTACAGGTATTTCATTTATAGGTCTAGCAGATACAATTAATCTCTGCATGGATTCAGTCATTCAAAGAGTTTTCAGCACACTTGAAAACTCATTTATTAGTAGTATTAATATATAGCTCTGTTCTGTGGCTTTCAGCCATAAATCTCAAAGAACAAAGTGGTTTTATAGCTGGAGATGCTGTAGCATAAATAAATCAGGGGCCAGCCAAAGGTGACTCACAAGTCACAGGCAGATCAGGACGTAGATTTTGCAGGTTTGATTCTACAGATATAACTGGAATTACTATATGCACTGTAGGTCACAGTAGCATTTTCCAGTGTGGTAGAGGAGGTGTGAAGTGGGCTATAATGATAATATTTTAGAGGGGAATAATGAGGTAACAAGACAGTAGGAGTTTCATGAGACAGATGGTGAAGCTGACGGAAGGATAAAAACTAATGGTAAAGGACAATCAGAATCTTTGAGAGTTGTTTTAATGACATTTTAACTAAACATTTTTATTGAAGTGTCACTTGTGAAATATTTCAAGTAAGATGAAATAAGGAATAAATATTTCTGCCCAAGTGCCATTAAAATTTCATGTGATGAGGGTCTAGTGGAAACTGACCCTAAACAGGTACAGATTCCAGAAGGAAATCTGTAATTGGATTTAAACCAAATCTTGTGATCCTCGGGCAGCATTCCTTAATTTGGCAAATTTATGCTGATTGGCACTGAGGGAAGGGAATATCTGTGGAACTTTTCTTAACAGAGAACAGGGTTTTGAGTTTGTCTTTTCTGAAAGCAGTTGCATGTGGGAGAAAAGATGGCAAAGTAGTGGAGTAAAGGGTTCAATACTCAGCTATAACATCGCAGACATATTTTTCTGTGGAAAAATACCTACTGTTGATTACAGGAAAAAAAGATGTAAGAAGCAAGTAAGTATAACAATGCTTTTCTCTGTAAAAGCGCCAGGGAAATAAAGAGAATTTCACAGTCAATAGCTGACAAGGGAGGCAGGGTCAGGAGGAAGAAGTTGGTACTTGACTCCTTTCAGAAAAGAGCAGTTTCAGTTCTGTGAAAGGAATGGGATCCAATCATCCTGGGGATTGTTTTGAGCGAGTACTTTTATTCCCAGCTGAGGAAAAATGCTTCTGTGATATAATTTAGAAGGCTTGGTTGAAAAATGGTTTCACAGCTGATGCGGGGAAAGAGTCTCAGTAATGTAAGGAAACTAGCTGATCTTATGATGACTGCGGAATATGCTCTTTGAAGAGTCGTTGGTAATCAGCAGTTTGCTGGTTAAGGAAGGAGCTAAGGGGTATTTCATACTGTCCACCGACGTGTTGCTTTCATTGTGAGCACAGGGATTGGAACCTTCACTTCCCTCCTTCTTGCTCAGTATTCTTGTGGATTTGTCAGAAAAGATTTGTGATTAAACAGTTAAAGACTGAAGCTTCTGAAACAGATAATAGGAGCAGGTTGGACTAAGCAGCTTGCTACTGCTACATCACGTTGGGAAGATTTATCTGCAGAAAACACATCATGCACTGCATGGAACAAGCATGGAACAAGCATGGAACAAGCCAGAGGTTTGTTCCACTCTTTATATGAATATCAGAAGCCCAGGCAAAGGGAACAGCTAGTTGGCGAGCAGGCTGAGAACAAGGGCATGATCTTGCTAGAGAAGTCAACACACCTATCTCGGCAAAGACACTATGCTCATCATTTGACCT
Organism: Cuculus canorus; assembly: GCF_017976375.1. NCBI lineage: Eukaryota > Metazoa > Chordata > Aves > Cuculiformes > Cuculidae > Cuculus > Cuculus canorus. The sequence goes on from NC_071402.1 coordinate 114,260,938, forward strand.
GCATTTCTATCAGCAGCAGATGCTGCCTCAACACCACCCTCTCAGTTATACAAACATTAATCTTCCTGAAGCAATAAAATGACCCATATCAAAAGATAGGGCAGATGACTGCCCTTTGTATTAAAATATCATAAACATTGTCACCCGACCTTAACCCCAATCTTTAACCCCTTATCCAGATCACTACATACTCCTGCAAAAAGCTGTACCTGCATAGCTGGGGAGTGAGGCAAGGCAGCAGAGAAGGTGAGAAGGTTTGAGCAATGAGGGCCAGGCTAGGGCTATTTAGCCACCTCGTGTCCAGATGGGCTGTAGTGGAGCTCCCACGGTCTGCAAACCAGACAACTGATGGAATGTGGACCAAGAGAAAGCAAATGCCATCAAGAATCCAGAAGTACTGAAGGGGAGTTCTCCATGGCATTTATGGCAAAGTTTAATCCAGCTGCAAATACATCAGGTGGTATCAGTAAGATAGAAGGCCTCCAGGATGAGGGCTCTGGGAGCTTCAAGGAGTACTTAAGAGCTCATGTCCAGGACTCTTTTAGACTCTGTATTGTACTAGCACAGACTAAAAAGACTGCTTCAAATCTAAAGATAAGTGTGAAATATATGCAGAGGAATGCTAAAGGGAATGCAGTAATTTACTTTCAGAGCTTTTTTTTGTTTGATGCTTTATGTAGGTTGAGGCTTTTAGACAAAGATCAAAAAGAAATTATAGGAAAAGAAAAATCAGTGGAAATGGGTGTAAGAGAGAAGTGATTCAAAGAACAAACTTTGTACCTCCATAGCTGAAGGTGATTGTAAATCAAGAGCATGCTGGCTTGAGGTAACTGCAAAATAGAAAAAAAGACTACCATAGAGGTTGGTTAGATGTGGTTGGCCTACAAAGAGTGATAAATGCAGTACTTTAATTTATTCCACTTATACAGTGTTTTTTTTTTTTAATTGTAGACTCATAGAATCATAGAATGGTTTGGATTGGGAAGGGACCATGAAGATCATCTAGTCCAACCACCCTGCAGTTAGTAGGGGCATCTTCAGCTAGATCAGGTTGCTCAGAGCTCCATCGAACCCAATCTTTGTTTTCAGGGATGTGGAATCTACCATCTCCCTGGGAAACCTGTTCCAGTGTTTCATCACCCTCAGCATGAAAAATATAATACTAATACTTAAACTTCTCCTCTTTTAGTTTAAAAGCATTACCCATTGTCCTATTGCTACAGGCCCTGCTAAAATGCTTTTTGGTTTTGACCGTCAGTAGTATTCTAGAAACACTGGATTCACGTTCTTGCCTAGGTTACCACTTGCAAGTTGAGTAAAACACTCACTCATAGAATCATAGTCGTAAGATCATAGAATCATTAAGGTCAGAAAAGACCTTTAAGATCATCAAGTTCAACCGATGAAGCTCTCATAGAATGGTTTCGGTTGGAATGGACTTTAAAGATAATTTAGTTCCAACAAGCTTAGGCAAGATTCAGCCCTGGGCTATATTTATTTTGTCTTGTAACTACCATGTTTGCTCTTCTTTTAAGTTTTATTGGCCTGGAGCCTGACTATAACTATAACACAGTTTGCCTTATATTCATTTGACCAGTTAACGTATCCAATGTTGGACTTTGGCTGAAACTGGTGAATTTAGGATCTGATATATGGATAGAGATAATGAATCCAAACTAAATGGTCTGTGCAGGCAGAATTGAGAGACCGTCAACTTGAGCCATTTTTAAGAAACCTCAGATAGTGTTAAAGGGAAATACAACATCTTTGTTCCCACCTGAGTGTACACATTGCAGGACTTGAGATTACTTTCTGCCAGGTTGCTAAAGACCTTGTAGGATCAGTTTGACCAGGTGTCAAGCTTTCTTTGTTCATGAAGCACAGATTTTCCAAGCATCCAAATGATCCCTGGGGTTCTGGACAAACCCTGACATATCGCAGCCATTCCTGAAGGAAAAGAGATGTCAGCAAAAGGAGTAGTTGTTTAATGCTGATGCTGTGAAGATACTAGGAATGCAAAAAGATTTTGTGTGATTACATATTTAATTGTTCTGCAAGATATTTGTACATAAAATAGCATTCCTTAATGACTGCTTTATGAGTTATTATCTGGAAAATGTAAACATTTACTACCAACAATACATTAAAAAATAGCTCCTTGGAAAGCATTTAGTTTTGCAAAGACTTTGAGTATTTACCCAGCCTGTTCTGAACATGGCCCCAGGGCTCTCCTTTGCTGTTATTTATCTCTGTATAGAGAAGGGAGACAGGTGCAAAAGTCTGGTATTAGTCTGCACTAAGCAGACATGGATTTGACACTCCCATGAGTTTCCAGTGTGGCCTCAGTCTTTCTGTGGCTTTAAAACCCAGCTATAAAATCCTGCTTCCCTGGGAAGTTGCCAGTGACTTGGACTGTAAAGAAATCCTATTTCATAGGAGAGGAACACAAAGTAGTTACTGGTCTTTTATTAAGAGCTGTTTTGCCGTACTGCACAGAAGACACACAAACACAAGACACTGTTGAGAACAATCTTGTATCCTAAAGAACTTTTCCAGAAAACAAGTGGATGAGAATCAGGGTTCGAAGGAGAGGGTGTGATACAGATTCCCTGTGCAGCTCCTTTGCCAGCCTGTAGCCCTGACCATCCTCTGCCTTTCTGTTGTTAGCCGGTGCTTCTGTGCTATGTGATACATGACAGAGACAATGTAAAGGGGTCTACAGCAGAGGCTTCAATGGTTTAATGGTGAGTTTTTGTCCCCGGTCATAAAAGGAACTGTAGAATCAAGAAGCAAAAATGGAGGCTGCAGTTGATAAAGCAAGGATGGGTGGAAAGATAAATAAATACCAGGTTTGGTATGAGGCGGGGTTGAATTGTGATGAACTTTGAAAGTGAGAATAAGGAGTTTGTGTTTGGAGCAGTGGAAAAGGAGAAATGACAGAGAGGTGTGGAAAACTCAGTGATGTGCCCAAATGAATGAATTTGAGACAGTTCCAGGTGCTCGAGCCAAAGAGATTACAATAGGGGAGACACACAGGCCTTGTCTAGGACTTTTGGCAGAGCTAGCTGAGGTGAATTGTGATACTTTGGAGATGCTGCATGAGACAAATCAGTGACGTTTAAAGCATAGCAGTGTCAACATCATCAGTAAAATAAGCAGTGAAAAATAAACTCCTCCCTGCCTTCAAACTGTGCATCAACACCTTAGATCAGGGCTCCCAGAGCTGCTCTGGTTGTTGGTGTGCGGAAGTGGAGACATGTGAGTTCTCAAGCAGCACTCAGGTTACCACTTGTGGTGGTCTGCATACTATTCATATGCATTCCCCTGTTAAGGAACCCTTGCCTGCTGTCCCATCTCTGGTGAGACACTTTTGCTGTGTATCAAAACAGGAAAAGAGATTAGTCTGTCTCCGTGAGTCAGCAGAACCACATTAACTCTTTCCAGAGCTGCCAGTACCAGCGAGTGGGGCTGGATCATCCAAGCAGACACAGCTAGTCTGATGCCCATCCATCCGTTGAGCTGGGAGACAGTTCTAAGGTGTCAAAGAGTGAGTGGTTACATTTCCCATTCCACTCATCATTCCAGTATCATAATTATTTGCAGAACAGACAGCCTGAGCTTCAATTAGCAGATTCGAAAAAACCTGTTAGCTGTTTCTGGGTTAGATAGGAACCAGATTTAAAAAAAACCAAAATGTTCTTCATTTCTAGGGAACTGGCTAGTTCACACTACTTATTTTCCCAGAAATGGCCACAGTCAGTATGACATTGCAACAACTGTCTAAGCCATAATTAGGTACTCAAAACCCAGGGCTAGTGCACATACATCTCTGTTATACCTTTGCTATGCTGGAACAGCTTTAGGGAAGTCAACAGAGTCGGAGCTTTGGTTCCTAATTTACAAAGCACTCCTGTCCTAATCCAGCAAAGTCAGTACATGAACAAGGCCACTGATTTTTTTTTTCAGCAAGATGATTGTACTCATAAATGCAATTCTGTATGATAACAAGGACTGACTACTTAATGCAGGATTACACAAGTAATAAAAAATGTGGGTTGCAGCCTTTAAACCTGATGCATTGAACAAGCAGCAGAGGAACACAGGCTCTTCAAAATGAAAGATTTTCTATTTTCAGGCAAGTATTAATGTTTTGAAGCAGAAGGAGATGCTTAGAAAATACAGGCAGTGTGAACAACTTGCCCTATGAAAGACTAATACTCACTCAGTGTTATCTACTCTTTCCATGACCTAATAATCACAAAATAAGTAGGAAGCATAGTGTCTGATGTTCTGATTCTTCGCTGAACTGACCAGGTTTAAAAGGTGTGTCTGTTTTTTTACTGCGTCTTGGCTTGATTCTGCAAACTAAAGAGGGGCACATATCAGCCCTAAGAAGTGCACCTTAAATTAGTCTGGGGGATCTCTTGCTCAAGCCATCACGTCAGATGCTACACTTCCTAATATTTTATGTCGATCCATCATCCACTTAATTGCATTTGCCCTCGGCACTTATAACTCTGTCACTGTAGATCACACAGAGCTGACAATTACCTTTTTATCTTCTCAGAAAGACTGGTAGGTGGTAATCTGTGATAACTGTATTGAGGATCCTCTTCTCGAGTTTTAGCTGTGAATGAAGCCATTGATTCTCTTCTCATCTATACCCGTATGTTGTGGTCTATCCAGACTAATCCTGGTGCGGTTGACAAACTGCTGGAAGAAATGCCATGGTTCCCTGGTTTCCAGGCTCTGGTATACGCTTACCAAATCCCAGAGGAAGAATCAGTTATGAGAAGGTGACATAGGCATGTTTGTGCTTTTGGTCATGTCTTATCCGTAAAGGTAAAAATAGGATTTAAAAATAATCCCCTGTGTTCTTATTACAGGCCACAAAAACTTAATTAGTCTCTGTGGGATTTCCATGTGCGCTGTCTGTGAGGGATGCTGACACCAGTGGACCTCTAGAATAAAGAGGATAATGTGATCTGACAGAGAGTTTATAACACTTTAATTAGCCTAATGTCTTATGAGAATATTCATTCTATTGTATTGTCTCTGTATCTGCGTATTGAATTAGCTTTCATCCCTTCCATGAAATACTCATTGGCTACATTTTCTTCCTCATGCCAGATCAATAGCTTCTGCAAACCACAGGTTAGATCAGAATCCGTTTTCCCAGCTTTGCTGAATATGTACAAGTACAATGCCAAAAGAGAAAGAAGCGTCTTCCTCCCTCAGCACAGGGAATGGTTTGCTCAGACATCTGTAGAATTAACTGAATGAATATCCTGGTTTAGAAGTTCTTCAATTTCCTTTCATTTAACTTTTGTTCACGCTTTTGCTGTTTGATTTTGGTCTGTATCTCTTGTCACTGATGTCTCCCGATAACGCATATTGCTGTCTACAGTTGATCAAACAGATGGCTTCTCTGTGCTACAAAGTGATAGATACTAATCCACTAATCATGGCTTGCTGTGAGGTATCTTTGAATGGTTTTCAGAGCCACGAATCTACTCCACAGTGGTGCAGCCCCACCTTGGGTACCGTGTGCAGTTTTGGGTGCCGCAGTATAAAAAGGATATAAAGCTACTAGAAAGTGTCTGGAGGAGGCCACAAAGCTGGTGAAGGCTTAGAGGGGAAGCCATATGAGGAGCAGCTAAAGTCACTTAGTCTGTTCAGCCTGCAGAATAGGAGACTGAGGAGAGAACTCATTGCAGTTTACAGTCTCACAAGGGAAGGAGGAGGTGCTGACCTCTTCTCTCTGGCAGCCAATGACCCAAGGGAATGGCAGGAAGGTGCACCAGGGGAGGTTTAGTTTGGTCATTAGGAAAAGGTTCTTCACCCAGAGGGTGGTGGAGCACTGGAACAGGCTTCCCAGGTACCAGTGGTGGCGCCAAGCTTAAAAATATTCAAGAAGCATTTGGACAAGTTCCTCAGACATGTGGTGTGAATGTCAGAGTTGTCCTATGCAGGGAGAGGAGTTGGACTCAGTGATCCTTGTGGGTCCCTTCCAGCTCAGAACATTCTATAGTTCTATATTCAGTGCCATGTTATATATACAATATAACAATGTGACTTCTCAAAAAAATGTTAATATTGGACTTTCATCTCTGTTTTCTACATCGATCTGTTATCATCCCTGTATAGTTTTTGTTTTCTACTATACTGGTGCCAAGCCCTCAGTTGGCAGGCTGGACCTTGAATCACATGCTTAGAGGTTCCAGAACTTTGTCCAGGTGGCGTGGGCTTTCTCCCTGCAGTATCTGAACGGGAACTCTCAGTCTTCTTCTTCTATGATTTGTACCTACCGGTTCTGAAGCAGTGTAACTAGGACTCCAAGTTAGGTGTCTCTCACTATGTAAAAATGACCAGTAAAGTTTATTTTCATTTTCTGCCAGCAGCTCTGCTTAAATGAATGTACCGGATGGCTGGTCCCAGGAGACAAAGAGCAGTGTTTCAGCTTAGTGATATAGTTATTTCTATTCTCTCTGCTTTTAGCCTACAAATAGGAAGACAGATTTAGTAGATCAGTGGTGATAAGGAGGAAGCCACAGAAATATTGAGTGAAGGTAGTTGCTTGGTAAACTGGTAGCTGCAGAAGAGGAATGTCAGCAGTGCCCCATGCTAACTCAGGCTGAGAGAGCTGGGGTTGTTCAGCTTGGAGAAGTCTCTGAGGGGACCTTATAGCAACCTTCCAGTACCTGAAGGGGCTACAAGATAGCTGGAGAGGGACTGGTTACAAAGGCTTGTAGTGATAGGATGAGGGGCAATGGGTATAAACTGGAGAGGGGCAGATTTAGACTAGACATAAGGAAGAATTTCTTCACCATGAAAGTGGTGAGGCTCTGGCACAGGTTGCCCAGGGAAGCTGTGAATGCCCCATCCCTGGAAGTGTTCAAGGCCAGGTTGGATGGGGCCTTGGGCAGCCTGATCTGGTGGGAGGTGTCCCTGCCCACAGCAGGGGGTTTGGAACTGGGTGATCTTTAAGGTCCCTTCCAACCCAAACTATTCTATGGTTCTATGATTCTGTGCTAACCAGAAAGAGTTATTTGTGTCTTATACGAAAAATCATGTTATAGGAACAAAATTAGGAAGAAGTATGGAGCATAAACCTTAGTCAGCCTGCCAGAATTTTTGGGTTCTATGTGGTTGGAGGAGGTGGGTATTAGATTTTCCAGCTGTTGTCAAGCACACCAATAGCTGGTTTTCTCCAGAGCTTTTACAAATGCTGATGCTATTTTTGTTCTGTAATTTTATACTCTTGAGCACACACATAAGTAACAAAAATAAGTTTAATAAACAAGGTTCACTGAGGCTCTGCTGATTAATGAAGATGAATATGGTTAGTTATTTAGCCTTATTTTCTTATTTAAGATAGTGTCCTTAGCATCAAACATTGACACAATGTGTTACAAAGATTTCCTTGGTGGTAAAAGCAAATTATATCATTTAAGCAAAATTATCCGTGTAAGTCGAAGCTGAGAACTAGCTGACACAGAAGGCCTGGTGACAGTCCTTTGTACTAGACAGCAATTTGACACGAGTGCAGAACTGGGATTTCTGGTGTCACAGTTGAAAAGAGGAGATTGAAATATGCTTGAAAATGACATCTTCAAAGGCAAAGTCCAAAACCAGTTTCAAGGCAGTGGAGCTTCTCTTCTGAAAAATTCCTATTTACTATAAAAAGAACTGATTTGGACTAAGGCCTCTTCCACAGGCAATTCTGACACCAAATAAATGCATATAAAGACATTCTGAAGTAGAACTGAAAAGTGAAGTTCATCATGAAATTAAAATTCTGAAGAATTTGGTTTCTAAGCTATTATTGTATGGATTTTAGAGAGTTGCTTGCTACTATCATGTCAATAATAAAAACTACTTTGTGCCAGTGGTAATATCTTGATTAATTTTGTTTAGACTTTACCTCAAATTAGTGTCTCAAATGTCACTTATCTGCAATATTATCTTTATATATTGTCTAATATTTAATACAAAATACAGAAGATAATATGTACGAAAGCCAATATCAAGCAATAAAAAAATTATTGTATTCTATTAAACTTTCATTTGTACAATTAAACTTGCATTTCTACAGGTTCATACAAAACTAAAAGAGTAAGAGAGTTATGTCACTGAAAACTGAACAGGAAGGTGGCAAGTTGTCACAGAATGGTTCGGTCTCAACAAAGCTACATTTTGTGCCAATCTTGGAGACCACGCCTTTGGCTCATTTCCACACCAAACAGTACCCTGGTTATTAGTGCTGTTAGAAAAACCTTTTGCAGAGGTTTTACTTTTGGTCACTCACAGATGGTCAGGTTCTTCTTGCCCTCTTAGTATACTGTTTCCAATGTGCCAGGGTTAGAAAGAGGTATGGATATGAATGCTAAACAATTCATTCAAAATGCCACATTTTCCTCTGAATACAGAGTTTACATCAACATCATCCTATTGATTTTGAAAGAGTTATTTCTCATTAAGACAGATTAGAGTGGAGAGGCTTGAGACCATAAATTTGATTGCAATATGGACAAGCATCTGCTGAAATAACTGTGTGCTCTCTGATTTCAGTACTAATTTTTTGGGTCAGGTTTTTCAGCTACTAGAAACTGCTTTTGAAGTCAAATCTGTTGAAAAAGTATTTGCTTCATATAAAGTATTTGCTCCAGAGTCCCGTGGGGACTGTGGGCGTTGGATGAAGAGCTCCAAGAGGTCATCACTGAAGACCATTGTTTGTATAAATGGTACACCTGATCCAGTGTGAGGTGTCCCTGCCCATTGCAGGGGCATTGGATCTGGATGTTGAAAGCCTATACGTTAGGCAGGATGAGCCCATATCTACATATACACCTATATTACATATAGTTAATGTTATGTTCACATGAGAATTTCTCTTTCATTTTCTCATTGAATATTCTAGAAAAGCCAGACTCTGGCATGCACTGAGCAGTGTTGAAGCCCATTGTAACAATGGAGTTCTAAACAGCAGGCAGTTCCTGGCCATCCATATTCTCTCCCCAGCGTCATCTAATGGATTGGCTGTCAGAACAGGCACTGGAGTGAATTCTAATCCTTTGACTAACCTGTATGCTAACCGTGGACAGAACAGGGTGTTTCACTCAGCCACTGCTTTCTCCAACTTTGACCTGCGGCTGCAGGAACCTGGGAATATGTTCTGCATTTTGCTCTGTGTAGGTGTCAAGAAGCACAGTATAAATTGAGTTAGAAGGAATACCTCCAAGGACAGGAACTCCATAACCTCTCTGGGAAACCTGTGCAAGTCTTTGACTGCCTATATTTAAATGGAATTTCCTGTAGATTAATGTGTGCCTATTGCCTCTTGTCTTTTAACTGGGTAACACCGAGCTACAACTCAGTGTGCACTACTATAGCACCTGGCACAATGAAAACTAGTCTTGGTGGTACCTGTTGGTGCCTCCATAGGCCAAAAAAATGTAGACAAATAACAGTAACAGTCATGCAAGATTTCTCTCCCGGGCATTCCCAAAGGCTTCCAGTACTTTTTAATTAAATTGAATAAATAATTCATTTAACACCACAGACATTGCTGGAGATGAGCAGAGTGCTGATGGAGTGGGAACTGGAAGCGTCACCACACAGGAACAGTGTGAACCTCCTTGGCTGCTGGAGCTCGTTCTGTACAGGCAGCAGGGAGGCAGAGAGAGAAGGACAAAGTGAGCCTCAGGCACTGGAGTAACAACATCTGTGTGGGACAGGAGGCCTCCTGCTACTCTAACAGCCCACTTTGAGAGCTGAGGGCTCTGCAGGAGTGGGTTAGTTCGGTATTTCTCTCTCCCCATCCTTTGTCTGAAGTTTGCTATATGGGTGAAACTGAGCCTTACTTGTCTGGAAAGAATGAAATGATCCCTAAAGTTAGCAAAGCACTCAAAGACCCTTTAGGAAGAAAAGCTCTACGTAAATAGAAGCTGATCCCTACAGGTTATTAATAGATATATCTGCAAAAGTAATGTGCAAACTATAAAGGAAAGATCATTCTGAAATAAATTACCATAATTTTTTTCATTGCTGTCTCTTTTCAGGAGACCTGGATAATACTGCTAACAATGACAGGTTGAATAAGAGACAGGGTTTGTGTGGGCCAGAGGTGGGAACAGAGAAGGAGACTAATTATATCTTTTTTAACCTTTGCATGCAGCTGGGCAGGATAAAAATGAATTATGCAACCAGCAACTGAGCTGTTATCCCAGTGGAGGCCGTGAAATGGTGCCCAGGTTATCCAGAAACATGATCTAAGCTGTCCCATTTCTTCTAGATCTAACCGCTTTACACATCATTAATAAAACACATGCTTCACCAAAGACATATGTAATTATCCTATGGACAAACCAACACAGTTTTACCTTACTTGCTCTTACATCAACAATGCAGAGGATGAAGGGCAAGCGCTCATGTGCTATGGTAGAGTCAGAGGTAGCATTCTTCATTGTAGCTTTTGAAACCTCCTTGGTTTAATAGGATAAAGACGATATTGCTTTTACAGTCACTCAGATGTATCATTGGAACACTTTATCCTATGGTATTTATTCCACTTTTAGTGTGTATTGTGACATAAAGTTTTGTTCAAAGGTTGTATCTGGATAAGAAGGTGTGGAAGGGGCCTTTAATACCTGTTTTGATCTGCAAAGTAGTAGGTGTCTGACCAGAAAGGGGAAGAGCCTCTTTGCAGACAGCAGTTATGGAGAAATGGAGGAATATGTTCCCATGAAATAAGAACTCTTCTCTCTGCTCCTTGACTTTCTTCCACAAAATTCAATTCAGACTATGATTTTAAGCTGTATGGTCTGTTGCTACTTTAAAGGTGTTTTGACATAAATTGGAGTCACGTCCCTAGTAAAGAATTTGACCTTCCAGTCTTGAATTTTTCTGAACTCCATTCCCACTATTTTGCAGCATTGTCTGTGTCTCATACCAAGTTAAAACTGTCTGTATCATACAAAGGGCTTGTTATGAACAGAGTTTTTGATGTTGCTCCGTAATGCTTCATCCAGTTCGCCTTCCTGGCTGAGCTTGTCAGAATTGAACTCTGGAAGCTGAATGAAGTGTCCTCAAAAATCTGAACCCAAACTTTGCTCGTTTTATATTAGTTTCCTATCTCTAATTTGTTCCAGTACAGTATTTATTACTTGAGTGACTCATAACACTAAAAAGCTTTAAAACTTGCAGCCTGAGCCAATTTGTCTAACTCATATGGGCTTCTTTTTATTTTCATTCTTTGTGGTCTCAAGGAAATAGCATCAATTATGTCTGTGTTTTGAAAAAAGGGTAGAGAATCCGTTGTATTTGGTTGCTATTGAGTTATGGAATAGAAAGGAGCAATATTTCTCTGGAATAGTTGTGCCTAACGGAGCATTAAAGAATGTTAGGTTAAATCTTCTTGTGGATGACCTGATATCTCAAAGATGAGTACATGTCATGTCTTGAGTAGTGTAAAAATCCAGAAAATGAAGTGGAAGTACTTTTCCGAGTAAAAGCAAGACAAATTATGTTCCTAGAACATCCCATTCTACAGAACTGAGATTTCCTCTCCACTCTTCTCTTTTGTAATCTGGCACCTTCTGCATTAGCAGCTGAGAACTTGTGATTTTGTAATTATTTAAACACTAAATGCTAGGTAACTGCTGCCACCTGAATAACTGAATGTGTCCTCACTAAAAAGCTAATAAAGAGCCAATTAAACAGTAGTATGTGCAGTATCTGTAAGAAGGCCAAGTCTGTTTCTGTAAGACATCCCAATATAGCTTATCTGTTGATAATTTGGATATACTGTATAACATTAGTTTGTTTTAGGAATTTAACAGTCCTAATATGAGTGTTGCTTCTCTAGAGGTGTCTGTCATCCGCTTGTCATCCATTTGCTCACACAGCCTTGCTTTCTGGAGCCCTCATTAGTACACACAAGGCTCTGTGATAGCAGGAAGTAATCAATAGTACCCACGTCTCCCGGATTTGGCCTTAGGCCACATAGTTTGTGACCTCCTGTCATGTTTGGTACAATGAGCTGGATGTTAATGGAGCTCCTGAGCTTATGAAGATCCAGCAAATTAAATATCTGTAGCTTACTTGTCAAATCAAGCAAGAGAATACAATCCAACACCACATTCACTTATGACACCTCATGAGAAGACAAGTGAGCTCAACACTTTAGTTCCTATTTTTTTCAGCCTCCATTGACCTGGTCTTGCTTCAGAAACAACCTTGGGACCTTCTGTGATAACAATGTTCTGCTGGATGTGGAACCAGTAAGTCTCGAGATATGGGAGGGCATGTGAATATAACTCTCTCCTCATTACATGAAGGGATTTGCAGTTATGCATTGCACATCTGTTGGCCCTAATACATACATTCCGAGGCAAATAGAGAACCAATGCAATAAGCATTCTTAACACATAATCACTGCTTCCCACAGGGAGCAAACTTTATTAAGTTCATAAGCAGAGGGAATCAATCTAGGAATCAGCATTACATCCTGAATGCCCTGGAAGGTTACCAGCAACCCAGCCCCAAAGGAGCGGAGCTGTGACTGCATTATCTGTGAAGAAACAGATGATTGCAGTGAAGCAGATTTAGGAAAGAAATCACTGAAAACATTTTGATGGACTAAGAAATTCAAAATGCATTTGACATTCTTGAAAGGAAATAAAATAGCAGTTCTTGCCTCGTATGTTATTCAATTTCTTCAGGGATCTTTTGAGTGTCAGTGCTGCTGGTTCTATTAAACCATCACTCAAGTTGAGCAGGACTGTGCTGCCCCTTCTACATTCCCAGATGGATGCTTGCATTATCCAGAAATACCATGTTTATAAGTGAAGAAAATGATCTCCCAATCAACGTGAATTAACACAATATGTGTATTGCATATGACTTGAGTGAGGAGTTGCACTGAAATGAAATCACTGGGTTCTTCTTGCAGCACATGTACAGTTACTCCAAAGGGTTCATTTATCCCAGAGCCTGGTGTTGGTTTATCTGCAGAAGCCAATCTCTCTCGGAAGGACAGTTTAGACTGTGCCTGAAGACAAGACAGCTGCAAACAGTGCTGCAGAGCTGGAGATGGCTGTGTAGGTGCAGCCAAAGTTACTCATGGAGAAGGGCACAGCCTTGTTTTGTGGCCTTGCCGACAGCTGCTTGGTGACATGGGCGCTGCTTGTAGATCCCAGCACTTGAAATGCCCACCACGCCTGCTAGACAGTGAGTGAGCTCATTCGTTTTTCAGCAGTGGTTTTTTTCTGAATGGGAGGCACAATCCTAAAGTTCTCCTTAAAAATAAATATATACATTTATTTCCAGTTCACTGTTCCAAATCAAGACAGAGAAAGCAATACATAGACTATATGTGCATCATTCTTCTTCAAGGAGAAAGCCTTTTCCATTCCGGACACCCAAAGAGCCTTTGCACTTCAGCCATCTTCCCATGCAGCACTGATATGCGAAAGCTCCCAAGGGCTGGGAGCGTTCGTTAGAGCTTGGCGTTGTTTGCCTTGAAGACCATGGAAGTTGATAATGAAGGAGCCAGCTAGCAGCAGTTTACTGATAAGTAGGCATTGGAATGCAGAGAGCTGGCTGCATTTGGTTCAGGAGTTTGAAAACAGCTGGAGGAGACTGAGTCTGCGCAAAGTTCAAAAAGAAATATATTCATCCCGAGGAAGACTTCCTAATTCATCCCTAAGACCCTGGCCCACGACCGTGAGGAGGCACTACGCAGGCACAAGATTGGAGCGAACTTTCCAGATCTAATTATAATACAAAGTGGGGATAGGGTATGAATATGCAGTAGGCACTTATACCTATGCATGTCTTTACATTATAAGTAGCTGCTTATTAAGTTATACGGTGTGCAAGCTAGGAAGACAACCCCCTTGCACCCCAGCGCTGGAAATAAACATACCTGCTTTATAACTCATTTTGGGTTATAGAGTTTGATTCCTCAAAACAGCACTTTTAATTAAAGTTGTAACTTATTCCATGGAATAATCCAGAAAATATCTGGATCTTTTCTTCCTTTCATCAGTCCTCTGCCCTAGGCAAGCAGATAATTAACTAGTCATTTCCAAATAGCTCTCACTGTGAGCTAATTTATTTTGTCATACTTTGTTGCTTGGGGGTAAGTACAGACTGGGGATTTCTCCCAGAAATGACAGAGTATTGTAAGTTGACTGGAAAGGTGAGCTTGTTTTCTCCAACTGTTTAATGCTTAAGTAGAAGGAAAAGCATCAGGAACATCATGGCATTTCGTCAATATACGTTGAATGTTTCAAGAGCTGGATGGCCAATGCAGAGGTGTGGTTGTGGTGTGCAGAGTCAGCGTGATGTGTGCTCCTTTCTTTGTGCAAGAGGACCTCCTTGTCAAAGTAGCAGTGAGTTACAGCACGTGTGTGCGAGCAGCTGAACAGGCTTCCCTTGCAAGCACCTCACAGGAGGTGTGGGAAGCAGAAATACCTGTGGCTGTGCTGGGCTTTCTCTCCTTGCTTGGATACTTTCCCACCATTCAAGAGTAATTATCACTCCCATATAGCACATCACATTGCAGAATTTTAATTCCAATCAAAATGTTCCCCCTATCAAATTATTTCTCACTCCCAAACCTCCTAATCAACTCTCACTATCTAAGTTAGTTCCCATTTCCTCATTTTGTTTGATGACTTTGCTGCTGCAGAGAAGTCAAATGAAAAAAGTCTGGGGAATGGGCAGGGAAGCTGAAGACCCTCCTATATCTTTGCCCATCAAGAAAGTTATTTAGGGCATGAGACTTGCAGACTTTTAGTGGGCACTAAGCTGTGGCTGATTTGCAAATCATAAAAGGGATGGGAAACTGAGGAAGAAATAAGTAAACTAGCTCACGCTGTATGTGCTTGGACTAGACCTTCTCCACTTCTGAGTCAGGTATGGCACTGGCAGGCATCCTCATGTCATACTGTTGGTATGAGAGGAGGAAGAAGATAACAGCACGTAATTCTCTCCCTGGTGAAAATAAAAGACCTGGTAGGTGATTTCCATGGATTGTTTTAAATATTTGTGGTCTCCTGCTGCACATCTGATATTCTGCAGCTCAGCTTTCCTCTTGTGGAGCCAAGTCACAGCTTAAACTGGCCCTGCCTTGCTGAAGGGTTGGCGCAGAGCATCAGGCTCTGCAGCTGTGACAATATCTGAGCCCTCAGCAGAGAAGAGGAGCATGTTGAGTGAGGATTGACAAGTCTGGAGCAAAGAAAAAGGAGATGGAAGTAATCTCTTGAAGGGTGAAGACTGTGACTTCATTCCAGATCTACTTTTCTTGAAATCATTCTTATAGGTGACCTAAACAGAAAACTCTTTTCCTCAGAAAGTCATGTCAAGTTTAGTTCCACTCATCTCAAGTTTAGCTCCACTCGTCTCAAGTTAACTCCAGATTTAAGGATAGCAGGGAACCTTTCTGGTAATCAGAGTCTAGCATCAGGTGGGACTAGCAGATTTTCTATGCAAGATATTTTCAGGAAAGCAGACATTTTAAGGAAAACCTGTACTAAATCTGTGCCATTTTTACCAGCTAAATTTTTTTGTGTTGTTTGAAAGTATGTGAAACTCAGAGGGTGAGAGTAAACAGTGGGTGTCACCTGTGATCAATTCACTTCCGTTTTTTAGACTTAGGTGCTGAAACTTCAAGTAAAGATCATAATGGGGATGTTATCAAAGATGTACAAATGGTTCTAGGAACTTCATGAACAAAATGACTTTATGAAGCCTCTACTTTTGGCCTTGGGATATGGGAAGAGTTTGTGAAATATAAGACAGTCTTCAGTGTACTAATATTGGTGTCAAACCTCCTAATAAATTGAGACTCTCATTTCCATCAATTGATACTTTTCTTTAGACCTACTCCTAAACATTGTTTCCTCCTCTGAAGAAAGGGATTAATACCTATACTAAGCACAAATTCTTGTCTGCCATTGGACACATCTGCTTGTATCCCATCTGAAATGGAAACAAAGAAATAGTACAGTTCTATATTTAGATTTATCTAATCTAATGCATATATTTGTGCATTTCTTGATGGGCTCATCTAGCTATTCCTACATTGAGATGCTCGTGTTGTATATTTTTATCAGATTCTCCTGTTGTATATTTATATCACCCTGTAGATTTCCCATTAGCCCACCAAACATTCGACCATGAACAGTTACAGTGACTGCACAGGACACAGCAAGGAAATCTCCCTACTTAGAGCTTAGTAAATTGGAAGCCTACATGGTAACGCATGTTGCAATTCAACAATGGGTTTTAAAAAATGCAAATAGCAAACCAAAGGAATCAAATCTACAATTACACTGATTTTGTTTGAAGAGAAAATATGAAAGGATAGTGAAATCAATGAAAGCCATTCTGTTCACTGCAGGTAGTTCTCACTTTTGAAAAAAAAAAACATGTCAATAATTATATGACATGCTTTTTCTGAGTGGAGTATCATACTACATATTGTCCCTTTTTATGCAGAACCAGTGGTGAGGTGAAAGCAAGTTCTATGTCTCTGCTCAAAGAGAGATCAGCAGCTTGGTTTAATTGATCACTACAAATACTCCAGCATTGACTTGGAGAAGTTTTCCAAACAGGGTCGTTGCTGTTGAGTGGTCAGAATGCTGCCAGCTATACAGGGAGCTCACAGTTTTTTTCTGTGTCATGGAGAACATCTGCCCACAGCTCTGGGTAGATGTTGTCTCTTGGCTCCAGCAATGCCACCTAAGAACAACACTGATTCTGCTCATGGCTGTCCTGGGATTCATAGCCACACACCACCTGGATGTATTCACTTGCCCACCATTCTGTTGTGTCAGCTCTGTCTGCTATGCTCTGTGACTACAGGTTCATATTCATCCTTCAAAGCAAGATGACCTCATCAATGTTTTTTTCCTCAAGCAGGTGAGGGTGCATTCACAAGGAGCCTTCCACTGGCAGAGCTGGGGCAGTGTCAACCTCCAACACAGATATGGTGACAGGCACGTGGGAATGGTACAGCTGTTTGCAAAGTAAACGTCTGTGTGCATATCTAGGTATATATATATATGCATGTTTTACCACCTGAGCATTTCTCCTTTAGAAGAAAAATGTCCCAGTCTACAGTGAGTAGACTCACCTCCATTACCAAGTGGCTGTTTCTGCTACAGTCAGAGGAAAACAATAGTCATTTTTCTAAAGGAGATGTCTTTGAAGTCAGTCCATCATGACTATGTAGAAGTGCTAAGGAGCTTACTCTGTTTTACTAACCCAAGACAAAGACTTCCCTGTATGAATGACACCCCCCACCCCCTGCAAAAAGATGCCTGAAGAATGAAAGGAGCACTACGTTGTTATTATTTTTAGCCTACCCGTTTCCTCTGGCTGTTCTCTGAGTTGAAAAGCTTCCTTTGTGATGTCAGTGCTGTAGCATAACTAGTTTCCTATAATTCTCCAAAAGAAAGAGATTTGTGGTCACACCGTGTTACGTGTTTATGATTATACTTGTGAAAAGTTGCATAACCCAGAAATGTTTGCCAGTAATTAAGGAGATTTGTTGGACACTGCGTGGATCTCTATTACAATTTCTTGAGGATTTTCTGCTGTCCAGATAATGTTATTTATGCTAATTCTTGTATTAAGACATCTCTTCCCTCCTTCACCTCTTCTGTAGTAAGCATGAACACTTATTTAGTGCACACGTTACCAATTACTTTTTACTCAATATTTAAATTATTAAGTTGATTTGGTTCAGTAATATCCCATCTTACCATCAGATTAAGTACTGCTCTTACTTTCATTCTCCGTTCTAAGAGTACTTGGTATACCTATTTTGGACAGTACATCGAATCCTAAGTCAGCGTTACTTAATTTAGAACACATCCTTGATATATTCCAGTCCATTAAACAAAGGAATATCTTGAGAACCTCTTCCACAGACGAATTATAGTGCTATTTGCGTGTCTGCATTTGAAACATTCTTTAGCTCTAGCCCACGTAGGACATTCAGTTCCTCTGATCACACTTCCGTGTGGGATCTGGTTAGCTACACTACAACAGTTCATCCTGTGCTTTCTTTATGGAATAAACTTGATTTGGAACTTTAACAAATGAAAGGCGCAGATCTTTTCCTCTGCTTACTGTCATTATCTTTGACTTGCAAAAGGAGAAACAAACACAAAATGCCAAAAGTAGGGAAATTTGCTGGATGACAAATGTATCACTGCCAAGAACCCAAATATGTAAAAAGCAGATTATTGGATAGTCAAGGATGTCTTTTTGTACCTCACAGAAAACCAAATTATTCCAAATGTCTTAATTTTCCTATTATTAGGAGTATATTTTATGTGAAATAGTGTATGAGATGAAAATGCTGTTGCTACTCAACAACTATAGGACATATATAAAGAAAAAAATCTCATTATTTTAATAAGAATGTGCAATTGTAGAATCACAGAATTAATTAGGTTGGAAAAGACCTTTAAGGTGTTCAATTCCAACCACAGACCTAAGCCTGCAACATCCACCACTAAACCACGTCCCTAAGCATCACATCTACAGATCTTTTAAATACCTCTAGGGACAGTGACTCTACTGCTTCCCTGGTCAGCCTGTTCCAATGTCTGATAATCCTTTTGGTGAAAAAATTTTTCCTAATATCCAGTTTAAACTTCCTTTGGCACAACTTGAGGCTGTTTCTATATGTAATAAGGAAACTTATTTTTTACTAGTTGCTTGGACATTTCATTCTATTTCCATCCTGTTTCTAACAAACATACATTTTCTTATACAGTGCAGGCAAGTTGCATTGACATCCTTGTCAGAAGTCCACTTCCTCAAAGGCATTTAGGCAACTATGATACCTAAATATCACAGAGGAGCTGGGGATAAACCCCTCACAAAAGACACGGGATGAAGCCATATAGCCATGCTTCAGCTCCACTAAACTTGGTGGAATTGCCCCATTTAAAAATGGCTTAATTTGTTCTGCTAACTACTTGCCATAGTTGGCACATAATAAAAAAGGATGGGAGGGGAAGAAAACAGGAGTGGAGGGAAGACAAAGAAGAAGAGCAGAGAGTCCTGGAATTCCAGAGAAAAGGGGAATCAATCCTCGAAGGACTGGAGAAAGCTGAAGAAGAGGTAGGAAGAAACCCCAGGCATGGTCGAAGAAAGTCCCTACAAGAATAAAGTTGAAAAATAAAATTTCAAATGTTAGCAATTACTTTCAAGATGTTATCAGCCATCGCCAGTGTGTTGTCATGGGGAGAAAAAGGCGTTACAGCATCAAAGGAAACAAGGAATGTAATAAAGAAAGAAATTAGAGTAATTTGCATCTATTTGGTGGTACAATCATCAGAGGCACTTTTGTTAATTAGCAGGTTTGGGGCTGTACATATTAGAGTACTGAGAGGCTCCTGGAAGTCTCCAGAGATGTTTCGAGAAAGCAATTTTGATGGTCACAGAACATTTCTGTAGCCTCACAATTAATGAGCAAAATCAGTTGTTTCTCTTTCATCAATTGAACCTTGACAGTCAGAAGGGAAAAAGACGAATCTCTTGCTGGACCTCATTTCTGTGAGCAAATATAATACCAAAAAGCTAATCTTTTCTTCCAGAACTTTTGATAAGATGATGGTAATGGCATACTCCCTCTATCCACTGGGGTATGACTATATTTGAGTGTACCCAGTCTTAGTTGTGACCATTTGTTCTTCTCTTGTATTGCAGATTTTATTCCTTTCTTATTATACCTCTGTGAGTGTTTAGAGGTCTAGATAGCTGTTCTGAAATAAGGAAATAAATAAAAAAGTACATAAAGGGACAGAGAGAATAAATCCCTGCTCCACTGAAGCCAACAGAGACAGAACAGCAGCAAATTTACTACACTTTCTGGTATGGTTTATAATTTCAGATGTTACTTAGGTGGATTTTTATTTATAATTAACTTTTAAAATTTCAAGTGGCACAAGCTGAACACTTAAACCCATACATTTTATTAATAAAAAAATCTTTGATTTTTAGAGATCTTTTCACATGTATCAGTCCCTCTGAAGCTGAGGTTTCAGTGAAACCTAATTTGATTTTCTATACACTGTTCTCTTAAGCACAGGCATAGAACTTTTCTTCTCTCACACCAGGACTCCTCTGGTCTGAATGCTTTTCCTTCCTCTTCACCTTTTTACTTCATCTAGGACTTTCTCTGGTCCCCAGGTTCTCCTCTCCCCAGGTGTGTCTCCTGCTTCAGAATATACAATGTCCCTGCCCCTTCTCTGTGTGCCCAGCTCCATTAATTAGGTGGATAATTGCCTGCAACGATTTCACCTGAAAATGATTCTTTCTTCCAGTCCAATCTCTTATCCCTGCTGGAGTCAAATTGAGTCACAAGGTTTAAAATTATCCCTGAAGATAACTCTACGGAGGTAAATACAGTGGATTTAACTGTGTATTTTCCTTTTATTTCAAAGATGATTTTTAAAATTTCAGCCTGAACATATTAATTTTCAAAACATACTTTAATCGAAAAGCATGAAAGGAAGAGCTCATTCATTCCCTTAGACTAATACCTATTCCTTTCATACAGCAGCTGTACCAAACACAAAAATCCTTTTTTTTTTTCAATCAAAAGAAGCAGACTGCTTTCACAGCTTACTTGTTTCCCCCTCTCATTACTGATCCTTCGCTGTAACCATAGCTCTGCCTGTAATGCAATGTTTTATGTGTAGTGAACTTTGTGTTGCTGGAAAAGCTCTCATCGAACTTGCCTGGGAGTCTCAGATGAAGACTGCTCAAAGGATGTGTCTGAAACAAAGAGGTTTTTCCACCATTCCATAAATAAAACCTCCTAAGTGTAAATTGTGACCGTTCCTCTCTCCATCAGAACACGTCAGGTTTTCCAGAAACCTGCATTTATGTAAGATTAGAAAGCTGTCTCCATGACATGATGCCTTGCTTCTCTTCACCATTAGTTGGGCGTTAGTTGTTCTGGCTGTAAATAGACAGGCACAGATGGTACCATGACTCTCCGAGCCTCCACACATTTTGCGCTGCAGGGATTTTGTTATTCTTGTTATCTCTCTAGCAGCTCCTACACTTTCCTAACAGTTTGTTGAGAAGAAAAAGGGAAGGCTAAAGAACAATCAGTCTCTTCCCTCTCTAGGATTGCTGAAGGCTTTAGACAGGACAGCAGCATTCATTTTGATTTTTTTCTGTGCTAGAGGAGCCCGGCCAGGGGCTCAGCAGTGAAGCAAAAATTCTGCCGGCCTCACCAGACGAATTCAGCCCACCCTTGGACAGCTGAGCAGAACTAGATCCCCTAACGGCATTAAACTGCGACACTTAAAAGGCACATCCTCCCTCAGTGCCCTTGCAGCCATGACCACTACGGTGAAAGAACAATGACAGGCAAAACAGAAGCTGATATTTGGAAAGACTGCCTTGGTGCACAGGAACAGTGTTTGCAGGAAAACAGGCTGGAACAATTAGCAATCTACAGAGGGCAGGGATAAGAAGGATGTGACAGAGCTGTACCACTCCCATGCTGTCATGGAGAAGGTAAAATGGGTGCTTCTCCATATTTTTTTGTATAACACAAGAACAAGATGTTAACTTAAAGGCAACAAACTGAAATATATGATAAAACGAAGTCAATTTTATAGAGATTACCGTTAGCCTCCTGCAATAACCATTGAAGCCAAGAACTTAGTGAGGCTATCAAAAGAATTAGAAGTTTGTATAAATTATTAAAGTATTAATTTAATATTTTCTCTATTGTGTCTAATGTAAGGATAGAAGCTTTTGTGTCTCTACTGAAGTCAAGTTACTAGCATAATGATAAGAAGTAGCCTCCCTTCCCTGGTAGCAGGCAAATATCTTGCTTGTTTGCTATTTGTTTTTTCATAATATTCCTCTACAGTCTCGGGGAATGGAAGATTCAGTGAGATGGTAGCGGGTGGACCGTTCACCTGCTCCTTGACAGCAATTCCTGCATTTTCATCTATGAAGCTACTAACAGGAAGAAAACTGGTAAATGTTAGCCAGTGCATTCATGAGTAGTTCACCTTGCTCCCAGGCCTCAGACTGTTCACATAAACCTGTGTAACAACTTTGGGGGACTAAGCTTTTTCAGATGCACTAATGGCAAAGCAATAGACAGAGGACTAACACTTGTAGATACAGAGTAAACCCCCTCTTTTCTTTTTTTTTTTTCCTCCAAAGAAAGACATCAAAATAGCAGCAATGCAGCTGTGAGCTAGCTGTGATGAAATATAAGCCAAATCCACCGGGTCTTGGTCAGGGGATAGTTTCCTTCCTCATGATCTGCCTCTTTCATCTCCAAACTCATCCACCAAAGACCCGTGATGGTACAGCTTGTCTTTATACAGCTACTGCTGCAAAACAAAAAAGCCCTCCTCTTACAGGGAGGTACACCTGTGTACACGAGGCATGGGTGCTCCCCAAAGACCAGTGGGCAAGCAGACGCAGGGTCAGTGGGTGCTCCCTGTGAGCCTGGACCACTATACGCAGGGCTCCTCTTCCATGCTGCTCTGCCCTGCTCTGGGGAGTTTATCTACATCTGAATTTATCACCCCATCACAGGCCCTATCTTAATCAAGACCGCAATATCCTGTAACAGAGGATAGGCTTGCAGGAGGGTGCAATGAAAATACTGAGAGAAGGAACATCATGACTCACCTTTTTTTTTAATGAAAGGATCACCTGAGAACAGTCCATCAAAAGGGCTAGACACTGAAGTGATAGATTAATTTCCTAGAATTGCAGTGTTTCAACAAGAAAAATGAAAAGCACCGTAGTATTAAATAGAAGCTGTGACTGTCATGTAGAAATAATCTATGACAATCTGAAGAGGAAGTAATCAAAGACATGAAAATCCTGATAGTATTATAAATGATACCATATACTGCATTACACCATGCTCACACGATCTGTGTTTCTCCCCGCTACTCAGTATAGACTGCTGTCAGTTCACCCCTTATCTGCTGCAGGCTTTGGCTGTCTCTAAGCCCCCCAATAAATGCTACAGTTTGGACACCAACATGTAGAAATGGAAGATGTCTCATTTCTTTGCAGGTACCAATGTATGTGGCAAAACTGGGTGAAATCCTGACTGCACAAATTGTCCAGGATATGATAAAAAGTGTCAGAAAAAGCAAGTAGAGTTGCAGTTCTTTTTTGCAAACATTAAAACAAATAATACATAATTCAATTGACTGAGTCAGTGACGATGGCTTTGAAGTGTATGGAGTAGTTATGCTGGTACTTGGTTTGTTCAGTCTTTTTTGCACTGTTGTTCCTGGAGACTGTGCAGCTGCTCCGAGGGAAGCTCGCAGACACCCTGCTGCAGAACGCAGTAGAGAGTCAATTCCTCCATGCATGGTGCCTTCCAGTTAAAACCAGCTGACTTCCTAGAATGCGTGCATTAGCTGGACACAGGCAATTGGGATCAATATGGAGCTGAGGGAAACTTACGGACATCGGCATCCACTGTCATCTAAAAGCAACGCTTGCATCTCTATGAGACACTCACTGCACTCTGTTGCTTTACTTGTTTATCTCACCAGTGTGTTCTAGCTTGCCTTTCAAAGAAGACTCTGTTGGAGGAACAGCCTCTCAGCTACCATGCAGTACCACAACAGGATGGGCCCCCAAAGCTCTGAAGGCTGTGATGGAGGTCTTTAATAATGTTACCAACTTTTTTTCTAATTTCTGCCACCAAACACCAGGTTCTGGCAATGAATGGAACAGGGCTTTAGAGTCACGTATGCATTTGCCACTTAAACCCTAATGCTTTGCCGCTGAAGTGAGCTGCTTGCAGGAGTTGCTAGGTAACTGTAACCTGCTCCTAGCTTATGTGAGCAAGCGAGATACTTCTGATGATGTCATGCTTCAGTTTCATATTTCATCTCTTAAAAAGGGTTTTCTCTCACTTTCTACAAGAACGAGGGGTGGGGGGCATGAGGGGATGGGGAGTTCTTCTGTGAGGCAGGACTTCCCTGCTCCATCAGGCTTATGCAGCTTAATTTCACTCTTGCAGAACTCTATAATAAAGCAAAAGTGGCCAGGGCTTCTCAAAGTGCAATTTTAGATAGAACTTATTGCTGTTCAGGCCTTTTTTATGTACTAGACACCGATTCAAGGGCTAACTCTGTTGAAACACTGACATCTTCATTGGCTACTCCACTGCCTGCATCTGAACAAAGGGATGGCTTACTCAGTAGAGAGAGTTTTGTGATTATGCTTTCGAGAACACAAAAATCCAAATATTATGTACCAGAAATGGACTGAAGCTGGGATTTATGCCCTTTTCAATGCTAGCTATGTGCCTAAGTAATATTTATTGAGGAGAGCTTATTTATGCCCGTGTGGGACACCGCGAGTGTGTGAAGTGCACCTTTGAGAAAGCAGATGAGGAAAGCTTCTCAGAAAAGATGCTTTGAACATGCTGTGGTGAGTATGAGGTAGATGAGCAGGACATCACAGGGTTTTAGGAGATCTAGCTCAAGAGATTTCAGCCCTAAACCTGGGCTGAACAAAACCTACAAGGAGTGTGTATCCCAATTCCAGAGCCCAGAGGGGATCCATACTCAAAGCCTAGTGTCTCTGAAGACTTTTCAGGTTGGCTTCCTGCCTATACGGGAAGGCAGGACGTAAAGGCGAGTGACTGTCTGTGGCTATGTGTCCAGGTTTGACTCTCACCATGTGTCTGCAGGTGTATTTGTCATTTTTCCTGGTTTCTTCCCCAAGCCTGACCTATCTGTTTCTTCTTGAAAGCCAAGAGTTTGGAGGTGCTCTCTTGGATTGGGGGATGTGCTGTCATCTCTGAACAGGCTGGTCTTGTCATGCCCTGGTCTTTTTTTTCAGTGGCTGCTGTGCGCATTGGCACTAGCAGGAGCATCACACTGCAGCAGTAGCTGGTGAAAGCAGTGTTCAGAACGGAGAAATCAAACCCTCTGTCTCCTGTCCATCCTTTGGGAGCTACTGCCTTCATCCTTGACAGTATTAACTCTGTTTACTGGTTGTTGCCTCCCTGTTTGCCTGTCTGATTTGATCTTTTTCTTTATCACTGACTCTTGTTCCCCTTCTCCCCAGTGTTATTCCCTGTGAGGGAATTTCTAATCAGTGCAGAGTGCAGTTCCCGGGCTGCTGTGGCAATTAGCTCACGTTTGGAGAGTGCTGAGCAGCACCGTCTCCAGCATGCTATTTTAAGTCTTGATCACATATGCCACTCTACCTGATAGGAAAGGAGCCGAGGCAGACTTTATAGCTGATATTCCCATGGCTCTGGACCCGTACCGGTGTTAAATGTGCTATTTAGCACAGGGAATACCATTTTCTGCAGAGAGAGAGCAAGCAGGCACACATTAGGACAGGCACAGTTCAGTGGGACACACAATATGCCCCACTGCCAGCAAGGGCCTTGGTATATTCACCTCTTCAGGGTGATCAGACAAGATTTCCCCCCTCCCTCCAAGATGAACTATAAGAAACCTTTCTGCTCTGTATCACTTCCACAGAATCATTGGGATGATTTGCATAAATATGCAAGTGCTACTCCAGCCTCTGAAGTTCAGCTGGTTTATGTACTTTTTTTTTTGAAACAAATAAATAGATTTTAACTCTTTAATTCACACAAGGTGATTGGATTGAGCAGGGATCAAAGTAATGGAAGGCACTTTTTGATCCCCTACTTCTTGGTATGATACCTCTCTGGGACATAGTAGTTTCTTAGTGTTGTGGCCAAAGAGTGCAGTAGATCTGCTGGTCCTCTAGCATTGGTCCTGTTCCCCTGCCTGGAATTTTATAACTAGTTCAAAGCAATAAATAAATGAGGATGATTACAATCGCTGATCCCATTAGCAGACTTTTCTTTCATGTATATTTTACATACTGAGACACTTTGCTAAATTTAATTTATGAGCAAGAAAGAATCCATGAAGAATTAAGTGACTGAGATACCTCACTCTTGACGTTTTCATTTTGTTTTCTGCTTGATTCCCTGCTTCTTCAGATGTTCAGACCAGAGATTAACACACGCTCCACAAAACTTCTCAGTTTTTTATAGAAAGTACTCGAGCTTTTTGTATGTCTGTCCAACAACAGCAGAGCAGAGGGCTCCAGGGCTTTACAGAATGATCAAATACATAACTTCAGTCATGTCAGTTTGCATATCATTAAAGCTGGGAACTAAGGATCTGATGATTTTTCAGAAGTAGTGAAGTAAATGAAGACCAGCATAAGAATGGAACCAAAATGAGGATTTAAGTATGGTTCTTTTAATTACCTGACATATCCTTGCCATTTTTGTTTTAATAAATTACTTAAGTGCCAGCTAAAAGTCAATTACCTAGAAACCTGGTAATCATTTACTGAGTTGTCTAAAATCCAGCACTGCCCAGTTACACAGTGAAATACTTGTAACTTATGACTAGTGGTGATACATCATGAAGGCAGATAATCAGATTGTACATAAAACAAATCAGGCATCGGTAGTTTAGGAAGGTGTCATTAAAGTCCACAGTTCTGAGGGGCTTGTAACTTTCTGATACAATCACTTCAGGAATGAAGTTTTTGATTGCTTGGTCCCTTCCCAAAGATGATTCCTTTTAGATATTAATCATTTTTGTAGCTTGATATATACATTTGAAGAATGCATTATATCAGCATACTCTTTCATATGATTAACAGTTGTATCTGCTGATGAAAAAGCTATGGCGATAAGGGGTAGAATTAAGAGGGTACATGTAACTCAACATCTCAGACTTCAAGCGCCAATGATTAATGTTTCATTTTGCAACTTTGTGATGGCAAGCTGATATATATGCAGAGAGAAAATGTTTTTCATTGAAGACAAATTTTTAAGCTATGTTGGTTTGAATACTCTGATTTTTCTAAACAAATGACATGTTAATAAATGTTTAATAAAATACTGCAGAAATTATAACCAGTATTTAAGAATACCCTTTGTTGGGGTTAAAGTTTTGACATTTTTCTCCTAAGTTTTGTATTCTGTTCTCATCTCTTTATACAGAGACAGCTGGTAGAGACAGTTACAGTTTATTATGCTCTAAAGAAAGCAGCTTACCTGGATGAAGGCATACAAGGATCTGCTGGTTTTTAATAGCTCACTTTGTGTTTGCACTGCGACACTTGGTTACGTTTTTGCTTTTGTAGAAAAAGCTATCTCTGCCCTGGCCCACACAGTACAATATTCAATGTTTCCACGGTGGCTGTGGCCTGGTGCTGAGAACTCAAGTGAGATCACCTTGGGCACAGAGCAGTTCAGCCCTGCTCTGTTCACCTCTGACAAGGAGGCTGGAAGGAAGATGAAAGATGCTCCTCTCCCTCCTGCAAGTTATGTGGAGTAAAGTATGCTTTTCACTACAGAAAAATGTCACTGTGAAGTTAAAACAAAAGCAAGTGCCCTTCGTGTGAGCTCCAAACAATGCTGACGACTTGAACATTGAGGCAAAGCTCTTCCAAACAAAGCCTTTCTGTAGGATCAGCAGTCTTCCCTCAGTGCACATCCCTCCAGGGAGGTGGAAAGCAGTGACAACTGGGAAGTCCCCCTGAAGGCATCACCAGCCACTGAGTAGAGTTGAGGGATGTGCTCCCAAGCTCCACCGATAAAGGCGGCATGGACATGCCAGAATGGCACCACTACTGCTTGAGACGAGAGCTGCTACTGAAGTTGGCTATCGCCTCCAAGGAAAGTGACAATCAGTAGCATTTTATTTTTATACCCTGAGCTTTCATCTTCACACTGATAAAGGAACAGCTGCCTCTAAGCTCACTTCTAAATCCCAGGCCTGGTATGGTGACCTCTGTGGCATCATGGTTGTTATCCTTAACTGGGCAATGAGATTCAAATGCCAGCTATAATCCTTATGGCAACTATGCGTGGCATTAATCATGGATCTTTTTTGCTGCCTATTTAATTTTCACAGCAACAGTTGGAGTTGGGGAGTCAGGGAAAAACTCTGCAGTCGCTCCTCTTGCTAAACGCTCATATTCGCTCACAAGAGGCATTGTTGGTGGCTGTGTTGACCCTAAAGGTTTCATTTCCAGAGACTGTCACACAGTGATGCAAACTGCCAGGGGAATTTAAGCACAAATGATTAATGCATAGTAAGGTAACCTGTGGACTAGCTGAGCCACTATTCCTCCAGAAAGAGTGGCTTGTAATATCTCATTTGTATAAGAGCAATGAGACACTCTGGCCTCAGAAGTGCTGTGCCTTAAGTTCATCATTTCCATAATAAATGTGAAGAGGGGCATAGGGCTCCTTGGCAAAGTAGGCAAGATGCAGCTCTTCCCACCACAGATGAGCCTCAACAGAGGCCACGGAGGTGAGGCTGTGGGGAGACAGTCTGCTCTGCCTGTGTGTAGACCTTCTCCAGCAAAGAAAATATTCTCCATATACAGCACCCGATTGGTCTGTTTCTGCCTTTTGGAAATTAACGGGGGGGAACTTAATTTTAAATGACTGCAAGGACGTGGAAACAGATCTAGTAGTATTATGTGTGGAAGCTCTTCCCCTATCAGTCAAGGAAGAGCTCAATGCAGGTAAAAGAAAAATTATTCCTGTCTTCCCTGAAATTCATAATCAAGCATGAAAAGGCATTCCCTTTTCTTTTTGCTAACTTTTACTAAAAGCAAGGAATTCCTTCCAAAAACTTGCCTACCACACACTTCTATATGGATCAGTGGAGGCAACGCTGAGTAAACCCAACTCCTTGAAAGACAAATGAATCCCTGGGAAAAAGATGGGGGGAAGGTATAGAGTAAGTGCGATATGAAAGACTGCAAAGAGATTATTTATTTGCTCCTTTTGTCACAAAGAGGAGTTTTATAAAGGGCTTCACAGATGGTGCTTGTGTTCAGATGAGATTTAATAATATCTGTTCTTCCTGATGGTGATGAATCGCATCAGTAAGAAGAGATACTTTTTCATATATGCAATACAGACGGCCTGGATGGAATACGTTCTGTTGAAGTGACTAGAGTAGTACTAAAGGTGCAAACTGACAGTGTGCCTTCAGAGCTAGTGGTTTGTTGACTTAATATTCCTTTTCCAGAAAAGCTAGCATGCCAAACAAAGACCAGGCATCCTTTGTGTTCCTGACTGTGAGCTGTGGTTTGCTCAGGCACAGAGGGGTTATCCTCATGTGTCTTGCCGAGCCTGCAATCCACAAAGAATACAGTATGTTAAAATGTGATAGGAAACAAGAAGAGGGAATCATGCTTAAAAGTATGGATTCTTCTCTTGACTTGATTCACCAGCCTCGTAGTCTGAGCCCATAGCTCGAACTGCCGAACACCAGCAATTCATCTGGAGACGGTTCTTTTATATAAACAAATATATACACAGATTTACGTAGGGAGACATCTACAAACATTTGCAATTCACTGCAGTGACAGAGGACATAAATGGTATGAGGGATGTTGAAATTATTTTTGAGAGAAAGATGCGATAACTTCAGCTTCATACAATTCCTATATATTCCATGTGAACTCACTTGGTGTTGAGTAAGACACAACATGAATAATTTCTCAAAGTTCTTAAAAAGCTGTTTATCTTCTTTATCAAACTGGGTAAAAAAAACAATAGCAGCTTCTGTCCCATGCACAAGCAGGGCACCACTGCATTCCTGATAGCATAGCTCTGAGATGTCTGGTTTTCCTCAGGGCCATGCTCCGGTGATGTCCAGTCCTTCCTACCTTTCTTTTCTCCCAGAGTGCTTAGTCTTTCTGCTCTATTGTAGGCATAGAGGAACCTTCCACCCATCTATACTACACCTAAAAAAGTTAGAAGAGTCTTTGGGTCACGTATCGTCTGTGCCGAATACACTTATTTGCATCAATATATTAGTTTTATTTCCTCTGCTGGCAGACTGTGCTGCCACAAGTTTTTAATATTTATCGTACGTGGACTGGGAGCACTCCTGCTCACCTGTGGTATCGTCTTGCTTTCCTGACGAGAAAGGACACAGAGTAACTAAGGAAGAAATGTCTGAGGCCCCTTCCACTCTATGGAGGTGGGTTTAAAAGGGCAGATGCCCAACATGCTGAGATAGAGACAGGAAGCGAAGCTTTTCCTCCGTCACCTTGTATTATGTTCTAGAATGGCTCTAGGATTTAGTCTCTTTAGAGATATGACAAATACCTACCTCAGACATAGTTAAACCCTTTTTCCGTGTTTATTGTACCAGTAAGTCACCCCACATAGCTTCCACTGAAAAGCAGATCTCTTTGAAATGCATCACCTGGCCTAATACTTTGTTTCTGAATGCACTGGTTATGCTTTGGTATTCTTGGTTCCTGCTCCTCACAAGTTCGTCCTTATCAAGCAAAATAAAAAGGTAAATATGAAAGCCTTCTACACCAGCAGTACAGGCCTGATTTGTAAGGACAGTCCAAAGCTCAGTTTTATTTCTCTGCTACCTTTTTTCTTAATTTGTTTGTAGAATATTTTTTTTCTACAATATCCTTACATAGCAAAGGCTAATCTGAAAGACTTTTGTTCATCAAGCATTGCCTTGCACTAGCAAGCATATTCTATTAGAACTATAGTGTTCCTCTCTTTGTTTGACTGCTCATCTATGAAAGCTAGTAACTGGTCCACTCTCTTTGGACAAGGAGAAAGTTGACAGGAGGCCCTTTAAGTCCCTGTTCTTCTGTTGGTTTGCAAGCTAGGTCTGAGCTAGTAATTCCCCCCAAAAGAAATAGCTTTCATTTTGTTTCATTGCTATAGTCATTCAAGGAGGAAAAGAAACCAGAAGACATCTAGCTGTGCCAGTGAAGCAACATCTTTGCGATTTGCAAGTAACTTGTTCATTAATTGCCCATTCAAACCAAAGTTTTCATTACCCTATTTTGCCTCTACAGTCACAACTAGCTTGAGAAAGATTGAGCTGTTTATGTGCAACTTAAAATGGATGTCCAAGACATCACTTTTTAAAATAATTGTTTTGTGTTGCTGACTGATATTCTACTGAACAGGCGCAGTTACTTAAACAATGCTGTGATAGTCATACTTTGCTTTCTGTTCAGTACCAGGAAATTTGTCTCATGAGTATCAGATGTGCTGCCATTTGCAATACAGATATTTCTATCAGCGGATATGACCAGAAAAACCTATTGTTTGTGAGTAATTTCTTCTAAAAATAAGCACTGTGTCTTAAAAGTGAAATAAGAGAGTGATATGTAGCTTCAAAACTATTCTTCTAGTTAGTAGCAGAAAATAACCCACATCTGTGACTATTTTGTAAGACAAATACCATGTGCATGGACAAGATGCTAATCCCCTCCCAGCCCAAATGCAGTTTTTGAACCTCCACAGCAGTGTTAGGGCCACCTGCCAGGACCATAGTTAGGACCATCCTTCAGAAGGATTTGAGGGTTTCCAGCTGATGGTTCCAGATCCATTCACCTCTGAAAGGGTATGAACTTTTCCTTTGATCACATGGTGGAGAGAAGATGCAATAGCAAGAGGCAGGGAAATAGCATGGACACTTAAGCTACTGAGAGGGGAAGGAAAAGCTAGCATGGGTCAGACTGAGAGGCAGGATCAGACCTTCTCCCTACCCCAAAGGACTAACCTGGGGAGGTATTGAAGTTTCCATACGTCCTCTGAATAGCACAACAGACTTTCTTTTGCAACTGTTAACCAAGGGAGTGAATCAGAGCTTGTAATCAGTAGATTAACATATGACAGCTCTTTGTGTCTTTCTCGTAGCATGAAGTCTTTTGTGCCACCAAGAGACCATTAAATTGACACCAACTTTTTAATATACTTGCTCCAATGACAGGACTTTTTTGACTCCTAGCTGCACCCCCTGCTTTACCGACAGACAGGGCCTTTAACTTTTTTGATGCTGCACAGGTGGTAATGCACTAGGCACAGACAGTGCCTAGTTATCAGACACTGCCTGTTATCACCTTTTCCCACAAACTCACAAAGGGAGGAATTTTTTGTCCACTCTGTTAGAGATGGAATATAAAAAGACCACTGATTCAGTCTCTGGCACAAATAAAGGGGCAGAGACCTGTGGCCAGGAGGCAGGGGGGCAGAAATAGGGCAGGAACCTCTTAGAAAGGCAATATAAAGTTGAACTAGTTATAGTTTGTGAAAACAATAAACAGTAAATAGTCCACCACTTAACCCTTTACTTGTTTTGTTATACTTTGTCATTAAGTCTCAGCATGATGAATAAAATCCTCATTTTATCACTTTCTATCTTCCAATTTGTCATTCTTGCCCATATGCACCTCCTAGAGCCAATCTACTAAACAAGAAGGGAAAGGTTTTCACACCAGGACTCCCAGCAAAGCAGAGGGGACTCTACTGAGAAAAGGCAGCTGTGGAGTCAGATGAGGGTCACTGTCCTGGTACATTACCTGGAGGACAGCATTCTCCAGGCAGTTCCACTGATGAATGGGCTTCAAGGACACTTTTTTTGTGGATATGAGCATTAGACAGCAGAATCCGAGCTTTTAAATTATTCTGATTTCAGATAGGTTTTGTCTGGGTTGCTTTTTTTTTACTTGCCCAAGCTACAAAAGACATGAAAGCCACAGAAACTTAGGTGGAGAGCATAATCTGGAGAACACAAATATGACGCACTATGGTAGAGAGTTGGGAGAAATTAGTGGAAAATTAACAGAAGAATATTATGATCAGTTGTCAAAAAGATTTTCTTTACAAAGTGATGGTCTAATCATAGAAAGTGGTAAGAAATTCTGGCCATCTGGACCCTACAATGAGGGTGAAGAGAGAAACAGTCTGCACTGACTGAGCCTGTTCCTCTTCCCCCAAAACCTGTAGCTCTGGGGCAGCTCTTTCATAATTATTTTACAGCAGAGTTCACTATGCAGCCTGCAGGCTGAGGCCAGTTGTGTGCCCATTTCTGTCTCTAATGGCCTGCTCCTCTACAGCCCATGTAAATCAGTAAGAAATATTCTCACTTGAAAAAAGGCCCTGAAATATAGCTGATAAATCAGCGGCAGTGTTGGCATTGCATAAAGGGCAGGGTGAATAATAATAGCAACAAAGAACTCGTAGCATCCAGAAAGCATGGCAGAGGTTAGGCTTTGCCACTAAGACAGTTGTTCAGGAGAGATTTAAATGTTTTGAAGGAAAGCTCAGCCAGGCAATTGTGCAGGGAGCTACTAAAAGGCTCTGTTTCAGCCGCAGACCCTGAGTGCTACGCGCTGGCTGAGGATGCTGCCACAGAGCATGGCTTCTTCAGCACTTCTCTACGTGTCTCCAAGCATGCATGTCTTGTAGTGAACCACAGGTGGTTCAGCCTGTACTGGCAGGCTGTTAAAACTGAAACCCACTCCTCAGCAGCCGGCTAAAAGGTGCCTCCAGCAACCTGCACTCTGCCCAGCTCTTTCCCCTCTCTCCAGCAGCCACCTTGACTATTTTCAGCTCCAAGAGTGACTCCTTTTCCTATGGAAATTCAAGTCTAGAGCTGGAAGCTGCCACCATTCAACCTCATCCTCCACACTCCCATTGCAGTACATAGCCAAAGATTCCCCTGCAGACCCCAAGCATGTTCCCACTGACCACTGCATTCCCACAAAATTCTCTCTCCATGCCTTCAGAGAAGCCTTAGAGGAACACATTGCCACAACTATCTTCCCTGTTGACTGGCTTTTTGGGTTCTGGACAGACTACAGTATTCTTGAATGTGTTTGTCCTTCAATGGATTATTTCTGAATTCCTTCAACAATTAATTCTTGGTCTGTACCCTGACTCACTGAGTGCTGTACCTCTCTTAAGTAATGCATGCTAATGATCATCTGCTCTGGATTTCACAGCTAGTGGTGGTGAAAGATGAAAACCCAATACTGCCTATTATACTGTGACAACAGTCAGATATTAAAAAGAAACCAACCTCCAAGATGACATCTGTTGTAGCCAAAGTTCACATATTCCTCCATGAAAAATTCAACTACATTAAAAAAAAAAGAGGATTTGCAATAGATGAAGGATGATTCATACTTAAATATACAGACGAATGTCACTCAAAATTCTCTCTTTTCCCTAGTCCTTGCTGGTTTGTGAGTCCAGCCAGGGAGAAACTATGATCAGTGCTAATAAATCTTCATTTTCTTACCTTGCCCTTCAGCATTTCATCAGAAATAACAGTAAAATCTGGTGCTCTTTTGACATCAGGCAAATAACATTCCCTCGCTCTCTTCTCTCTCTAGTGTGTTCTATCTTTCACTGCTCAGCGAATCTTCAAATGAAGCTAATGTTTATCTGCAAAAACAAAGTGTATGGAGGATATGCGTGAATACAGAAAGTATCAGGACTGTTATTGAATGGCCCTTTTTTGAATAAATTGGCCCCATTTCAGTGGTTAGTGAACAGCTGCCTCCCAGCTGAGATTTATCAGCTAAAGACAAGGTGATGAAAAATCTAGCAAAAGCGAGAGAGCTGTGAAAACTGGAGGACTTCTTTCTAGATGTAATCTGGAAGTGCCTGAGCCTGGTCATTTATGTGTAGGATACCCAGGTTGTGTATGAGTAGGGGACCTGCTCCCAGCATCTCCCATTGGGAAGAAATGGGCCCCTGCATTGAAGAGATGCTGCTGCTTGAGTGCCAGCTAGCAGAAGAAAGCAAAGCTGAAGCCTCGAGACAAGCGCTCAGATTGATGTCTGGCACAGTTTCCTGCATCTCTGAGCTGCAGAAGCAGATCAGAAATTTAAGACAGAAGTAGATCAGAGACTTGGATGATCCCTGATTTGCAACTGCTGATCATCTTCCCTTTTCTCTTGGTCACTTCGATCCCTTGGTCAGTTCAACTAACATCCAAAGCCAAACCAGGACTCCTGCTCCACCTCTGCAATGCTGCAGGCAGAGCTGGAAAGATGTGCTGGGCCATGGAAGGAGGGAGGATGCTACTGCAGCCATGGCTATCTGCGGGACCATCCTTCCATGGACTCACGTCTCCATGTGATGATGTATTATATACGACGTATATATCAAATGTATTTCTGAGGACTACAATTTGCTGTAATTCAGAATGAAGTGATTGCAGTTTTGTAGGGGAAGATTAGCTTGCCAATATGTCGGCACAACTCCAAGGCAGCCACAGCTGATTGTCAGTGACTTGGTAGCATGTGAAACCAAGTTGCAGGAATGAGACAGGGAACATGGCACCCATGTAGGTCTCCTATGAAACCATGGAAGAAAAAAAATGGATCCAGAAATCTACAGACAGGAGAGGCAATGGAGAGAAGCACGCAGACATGGAAACCATCTCCCATTGCCTAGGGGAGTTTGGGACTGAGCTGTGCCTTGTGCAATGTAAACTTTCAGCATCTCCCTGGGAGATTTTGTCTTCCACAAGCCTAGTTTTTTTTCATATTATGTCATTCAGACTTCATGTACCTGTGAATTTCACAGCAAGAGTTGGATCCTTGGGGAGGATGCTTGAGCGGGGTCCCATGCAGCTTCAGCCTGGGACCATGGCAGGAGGTGGTGCAGAGGGGAGTGGGGTGGTGTTTTAAGGTGTTTGCATGTGGCAGTTGATATAAAAAGACTAATGAGCTGACCAGTGGAGAATTCAGCTTGCTTACAAGCAACCATGTGGACAGAGTCCTGCAAGGTTCTTGTGTCTCCTTAGCATCGCCAGTCCCTGAGCCAGAATACACCTGCACAGCCCCAGTACTATCATCCTGGGATGAGAGGGATATGTTGGGTTGCATAACTCAGCAGCAAAAAGGCACTACCAGAAGCCTAGGTATTTTTTCTTATTATATCATTCAGACTTCATGTACTTGTGAGATTCACAGCAAAGCTGGATCCTTGAGGAGGATGCTTGAGTAGGGACCTGTGAGGCTCCAGCCTGGGACCACATAAGTGAGGGAGGACATGCCAAATAAACCTCACCAGGCAAAGAAACAAGGATGTCAGCCAGGAACCATGAAGACTACTTTGAAGTTAAGTCTGGAGGGCTTTTTGTCCTTCTTTCATGTCTCAGGATGTTCTGACTTCTGAGGTTTTTATGGTTGCTCTGGTAATTGAATGATTCTCTGTTGGAACAAAAATGTTATTTACAAAAATGCCTTGCGAAAAAGTGACAATTAACTGCCAGCAATTTTTGTAATGCTCAATGCAATCCCAGCTACCAGAGCACTGATTAAAACCAAGGGCCATCCCTGTAGATACGTGAGGAAAATCACGCACAGTCTCTTGCATTTGCAAATACGTGTGCTGGCAACCCACCAGAGCACCCTGGCTCAGGACTGGCAAATAAAGCACAGAACAGGTTTTTCAGGTGTTTCTCCACTAAGGTTTGGTGTTAATGGAACGATGTTTCAATAACCCTTTAAAAGGTTAGACTAATTCAGCAGTTTGAGTTTGCAAGAGCCAAGCTGTGTTGATCTGGTTATTGGATGGTAAGCAAAGGCAGTGGCGTAGAGGGAAGCTGGGTGGTGTTTTAAGGTGTTTGCATGTGGCAGTTGCTATAAAAAGACAGATGAGCTGACCAGTGGAGAATTCAGCTTGCTTACAAGTGACCAAGGGAACAGAGTCCTGCAAGGTTGTTGACTCTCCTTGGCATTGCAAGTCCCTGCGCCAGAATGCACCTGCACAGCCCCAATACTATCATTCTGTAACGAGAGGGATACATGGGGAAGAATAATTCAGCTGTAGATCAGCTCTCTGACTGCACAGCATTTTTTTCTGGGTTTCTATTTTTAATTTAGATACTCCCACATGTGTGTTTGGTGGATTAGAGACATATGAGAAATAGGAGAAGGTGGCTGACGCAGGCAGGTAGCAGAGCCTGAGGGTGGTGGAAGTTGAACCAGCACTGTCCTGGAATATGTCCTGTGCCATCTTCCTGCCGAGGGCAATGTGGAGCTGAGCACTTCTAAGTCCTACTTACTTTAGTGGGATCTGAAAGTACTCAGCACTGCTTGCTTGGATTTGCAGCCCTATGTTGGCAATCATAAAGAAATAGCAGGGATGCCCAAATGGTTATAGCTGTGGCTGGACTTCAGGAGATCTGGATTCAGTTTTGAGGTCTGCTACTTATTTCTACTGCATAAATCTTGTAAATCCTCTTTCTTGTAGTTACAGATTCATTAACAGGAAAAACTTTATCACTGCTTCCTTTGGTCTGCCTCACCTAACTATAAAACCTGGGGAAGAAACCATTGCTGCTTGTTTATAGCTATAGAGGATAACTATCTCTAAGGTAAGCGTCTGCCTACCGTATTTTTCAATCACAAACATCAGAAGGAAAGAGTCATCAAAATGGCTTAAGATGAGAAAAGTTTTAGCTGCAGCAGCTCAGCGAGGAGGTGGAGGACTATAGGAAACAGTGGGACAGAAAATCTGTCAGTTGGGCAACAGTAAAACTATCACTACATGCTCATCTTTTTGAGAATCCAGATTGCCAGAAGAGACTGCCTGATTTTGATTTGTGTGCTAGTTCTTACGGATTATAAAACCAAAGTTCAATGCATAAAGGAAATCCTGTCATGTATTAGAATCTCCTGCCCCCTCTTGCTGTGTATAGAGTGTTTTCCAATAAATTACTTCAGATGAGACTTAATACTAATAATAACCACTTTTACGAAGTCTAGACCGCTTTTGCAAATCCCTGGCTGGTAAAGACATTCATGTGTTCTTGCAGACTCAAGAAAGCTTTGAAATTTAGAGTAGTACACTCTCTTCCCGTTAAGTTATACGACATTCCAACTCTTCAGCTCTAAGTCACTGGATATGGTGAACATCTTAAAAATGAGGGAAGTGGGAAGCAAGTATTTGAAACCCTAAAGTGAAACAACTAATGTGAGATCATCCTGTAGACTACTGCTAGGGAAATGCATCCATGTTTATGAGGAACGGTGTCCTGTTCTAGCCCTTCTCAGCATATAAAGAAAAGGCTTTATGTAAGAAAGGCCCTTTACTTTTTTTTCTATTTCTTGACCTGTATGAGCAAGAAAATTCTGGACTATAGTTTAATTGCTCAATTCTAGATCAGTAAAATACGCTTCTGCTCCCAAGTTTTTCTGGTGAGAAGAAAGGAAGTAGAAAAAGAATCTATAGTGATGAAGAAGCCAATATCCTTCACAACAGAAATTTTGTGAACAGTGTCTTACAAAGCCTCGTGGTCAGTCATAACCATGAGATTTCCGGGAATTAAAAGCATTCTCAGTTATGCTTCATTCAGAAAGTAGGTCATAAGCCAACCAGCTAAATGTCTAATAAGCTCCATTTATCATACACTTTTGGCTTCCTGACTTCTAGGAAAATAATGAGCACCAACAGGTACACACCACATGGTGACTTCTCACAAGAACGTTTTATAAGGACTAGCTGCAATTTTAAAATACAAAACAACATGCCAGACAAAGGTTTCTCTTTCTTTCCTAAAACATGAACTTAATCTCCAAAATCTGTACTTGCCTGCAGCATTCAATCAGCAAAGTCTACAGCTCTAAAATGGAGTCTGGCTCAAGATATGGAACTCTTGGAGGCATCAAGGCAGAATGAATTGTTTTATATCATTAGAAAGCCAAGACTGTCTAGAGATTATAAAGCATTTTGTTTGCAGCTGGTTCTTCACAAGATATTGAGCCATAGCACTGCCCCAGAATTAGCTTTTGTATATTCATTGCAGGCCATTTTAGAGTTTCTAAACTTTTATCAAAGATTAAATTACCTTTCTTCTCTGTAGTGGCATGTCTAAAGGCATGCTGTAGACATCTTACGCACCTTCTTACCCACCTATTTATCCATCACTTCTTGAGGATTTATGGGAAGTTTTTGGCGTGTAAATTTTTCTTTCCAGCTGGTCTTCTCTGGTTTTATCAAAGCTCAAATGGATTGGGAGACAGCCACTGACTAGCTTTCAACATGTGAATAAGCCATAGTGCAGTCATTTGGTGGAATTCTATCCAGGAAACACTGACATTTGATTTCCTAGCAGCACTTTGATAAGTCATAGACTGATAATAGCCTGCATTTAATGTCTCCCAAGACATTTCTGCAACCAGTGCCTGTGCTACTCTGATTTTGCACCTTCTTTCTTAGTCTAGGCTCTCTCAGCACACAGAGAAGCTCCATGAAGCTCCACCACATCAGGAAGACATTTTGGAGACGTCATTTACCACCCTTCATCAGCATCACACCAGGTCCCAGCCACGGAATGCTCTCAGTATGCTGGCACACACTTGTGTGACACTGGGTGTATGGGGGTCCCACCACTCATGTGGGGAGTGTTGCTGCTCTCCAGCATGCCATGAGTCCCAGCATATCCTGTGGTCCAGAAACTGCTGCTGAATGATTGTCCACAGTGTCCTATGGGAAGTATCCTGTGTTGACACCTCAGCCACAAGCAGGCTAACATGGAAGAAGTCCTGGAATGAAGAGAAGTGAGGAGTCCTTCAAAGGAAGCCTGAAACTGAGTGAGAAACATTCCTCGGCTTTTCTGTCCTTCTTTCTACAAATTAAAGGCTATTTTCTCACCACATACAGCAAAGAACTTCTTACAGAACAGGCACTAAAAATTCTGGACAGGTCTTAAGAAATCTTAGTGTTGCATTCACACAAAGGCAGTGCTAATGTGGGCTGGGGATTTTAGGTGTCAAGCTACCTTCTAATCTTAACTCTTCTAGTGGGCTTTTGAATGTTAAAGAGCAGAAAACGATATTTAAATTAGCAGAAGGTAACAGTTTAAGTATTTGGTTTGCAAAACATATTTAAAAACTGCAAACATTTTGTGCTTTGCTTAGACTTGGGAATGTTAACAGAAAAGAAAGTTCAAAAAAACCCCTAAAAGTAAGAAAACTTAGAAGTAGGAATCTGACTGCATGGGCTGTATGTATGGAGCTCTCGATTGGTGTTTTGGTATTTTGTTTACTTCATGTAAATTCTTCACAAACACAAGCTGAACCAAAAGAAAAAAAAATATTGGAAAATGGCTACTGAAGCAACCCTGTACTTCTCACATAGGGCACAACCACAGGACCAGTCACCTCAGCATCACAGTGGGTCTGCATAGCTAGAAGTAAAACTCGCCTTGATTTCCAGAGTATAACTTAGCATTATTGAGTTTATTTATGGCAACAGAATCTAAATTGAGCCATACTCTCCAAAAATAAAAATTGTTAAAAGTTGCACTTTGTAAAAAGTCTTACATTGTTGGAATATAACCACTTAACTTTTAAAATATCTTTTCTTTTTCTAGTTATATGATATACATCTAAATAATCTTCTATTAAGAAGCAATATGCTCTACTTTCTTACCAATATTTTGTGACATCTTTTCCTATAATTTAAGCTACAAAGAGAAAATGAGTGGTAGATTTTATAACATCAAATCCTGAAAATGAGGTGTTAATTAGTATTTAGGAATTGCAGTCCAGAGTGTTCAGTCCTCCTATTAGTTATCTAATCATTGGGAAGCAAGAGGTTTTCTATCTAGTACCAATAGATTTGAATAACATATGCATTATAGCTAACAACCAAGACCATTCTATGTAATTAAATGAATATCTCCACTGACTGTGACATTAAATATCTGTTTGACAGTCACATTAATAAATTAATAAAAATAGCAGAAAAAAAAGAAAAGGACAAAAGTTAAATCATGGCAGATGATCAATAGGAAAGAACACCAAATTTCAAATGGCATACACGATGCTTTACTAATCCTGTTTTGTTTCCTTTCCAAAGAAAATGGAATTAAGAATTCCATTAACAGGACTTACCGCTGCAAATAGTGTTAATGAACAATACAAAGTTTCTGCAATTGCATGATTAGGGAATGGTAACAGCATCATAACTTTCCCAGCTGTGACACATGCAGTCTTCTAAAGCAGCACAATAGTCTCTCTGCTGGACTGTGAGCAAGGCATCCTCTCGCCCCTGTGCATAACCTCCCTGACAGAGTGGCTTGCTGGGCCCAGTAGCTAGTTGTGCTTGTGCTGGTCCTGCTTGGGCTGCCCTACCTAAATAGCCTTCACTATTTCCAGATCTCATCTGAACCCTTTCCGGGATTTGGGGCTCTCAGACCAACATTTTTCCCTCCTCTGCTTTGCTACTGAGCTGAGAGTCTGATTTCTAAGAGCTGGTTATTAGTGACTTCACTCCTCCCAGGACTTCTCCATCTATCATCTCTTGTGTTTGTTGATGATGGAGTCCTTCTTGTATCAGTAGTGCGTGGCACACAGATTTAGAAAAATCATCACACTCAGTTTTTCATGAAATTTCTTACAGTCAGGCTATCAAGCTATTCTTATGCACTGTTGGCTTTTCTACATATTTTTCTCCCTGTCCTGGCATTATGAGCAGCAGTTGATTTGGTAAAGGAACATCAAATATCAATTTTAAAATGCAGAGTTGCCCTGCAGTTTTCACATCCTTAAAAGAGTCCACCATGCCCAAAGAGCACAGTGGAGCAAGTTGCTGACGAAAGCTACACTTACGGGGAGCCAGCGGCCTTCTTTGGCTCCTTCTGTGGTCAACAGAGAGAGCAGGGGTCTGCCTTAGGTACCCTGAATTGCCACAGAATGAACTTTCTCCCATAGTGCAAAGCCTTCCTCCACTAAAACAGACC
Source organism: Cuculus canorus (assembly GCF_017976375.1). Classification (NCBI taxonomy): domain Eukaryota; kingdom Metazoa; phylum Chordata; class Aves; order Cuculiformes; family Cuculidae; genus Cuculus; species Cuculus canorus. Next base: position 114,302,547 of record NC_071402.1, read on the forward strand.
CTGGTAAACACTGTCCCCATCCCCACGCCCGGGGTGGGCTCCAAAGGAGGTGGAGTTCCCACATGCTGCTCCTCGCTCACCAAGGGACAAAGTGATCTACACAATCTGGCTACCTCAGGTGTAAAATAGGCACAATGCCCTGGCACAAGGAAACAGTCTGGTTGCCCTTTGCAGCACTACCTACTTTATCGCTCCAGCAGCAAGGAGCTGACATAGTCCAACTGTAAAAAAATGCTGGTAGGGAACAGTGTTGAGTCCATGACCATCATTCCTGCCTTAGATCATTCTTGAGTGAACAAGTGGGGGGTTTATGTCAATACAGTATGAATCAAGGTATATCCCATGCTGAAATTGCACGCTCTTTGGTTGAATCTGCTTTTTGGGCCAGGAAGGCATAGAACATCCTCTCCTGCATTTCTCTAGTAAGTCATTTCAATGGGAGTAAGGAATGCTGAGTGAGCTTATCCGGCACATCTGGTATGGCCGCAAGCCATGCAGGCAGTTTTGCTGAAAAATGTGCAAAAGAACCTTCCCCCTCTCGAAACTTAATTTTTCTTTTTTATTAAAGCATAATGAGTTTCAAAGAGGGAGCAGAAAGTGATTTACGGAAATGCCAAATTTGTTTTACATCTGTGAAACCCTCAGGCTTCCCACTGCACTGTAGGATGAATAGCACGCCTGTTTCTGCCTTACTTTGTGATTCACTGCTAATTGCTAGTGAGCAAGGCTCCCATTTTAAATGTTACTTCATAAGGTAATCTTATTTTTTCCTAGGGAAATAAGGACTTCAGTGACTAGCTACAGTATTTCAAAGGGCCACCTACATTACTTAACCTGGACCAGACCCTGGCTCTCCACAGAGATCGTGCCACATCATCTTTTCTGTTAATAGGTTAACTTTCATTCCAAAAGTTGCTAGTTATTGGAGGACCTCACTGATTCAGAAGCAAGAACCTGCTGTTGCTTTCCACTTTGAATGTAACATGGTTACTTGGGATGTTTTTATTCTTTTTCTTACATAGCCCTTCTCTGCTACTGGTATTAGGTGAAGCGATATATTCTTAGAAAGAAATCAGTATCCTATCATACCCTTCATTTTTCAGACTAAGCAGTACTTTATGTCATCTCTCATATGACATACTTTGTGGTGCTTCTGCATGGGTTGCAAATTCATCTTTGTTACAGAAAGATTATAACAGTTGTGTTGTAAATATGCATTCACCCATGCCTTCCACAATGAAACTTTCTCTTTCTTCTGGAAGAATCTTGTGTGTTGTATGCCATGAGCATGTACACATTCTTCATGGCTTCATAGTTGATTCATAGTCACCCTGTGATCATCTATGACAGACAGAGGTCTCCCCACCTGAATCATCCCTCCTCTTCCTTATAAAATTGGGCCTTGAGAAAATCACAGTAACTTGCTGCTTTACTCTTCTTTTTTCTTTCTTTTCCATCAATCAGTTCTTCCCCACCTTTTATGTCCTCTGTTAACCTCCATCTTCTTTTGCTTCATTAATATTTTTCCATGTAGGAGTATATCAAGTGTTTTGCTAAGGTCCAAATGAAATTTACCACATTTTCTGTCCTGAAAAATCCATTATCTCATTTAAGGAAAGCTATCAGATTGTTCTGACACCGTGTTCCCCTGGTAAACTCAGGTTCCTTTCATCTTGTTTTCTGTTTAGCTAGAAAGAATAATTTAATCATTCTTTCTCCTTTGGTAATTATCCTGTGTTTATAAATACAGAAAAAAACAATAGGTAGATCAGATTTGCTTCCACCTCGGTCATTTTTATATGTATAAAGATAGAAAACATGCATATAGGTATGTGTATATGCATATGTGTGCTATGTGTTTGTATATATATATATGCAGGAAACATATACACATACATGTAAATATGTGTGTATAACAGCTTCAAAGCTGCACCAAGCTTTTTAGTAAATATTAGCATTTTAACTTTTCCATACAATAAAGATCAATTAATGCTCATTAATTTCAATTAACGCTTGTTAATTTTAAGATTTGCAGATATTTTCCTCCTTTTCTATATCTGTTCTTCCTCTGGAGCCAGCTGACAGCCAGCTGACAACCAAGGAGACAAACTCAGTGTGCAGGATGATTTTACCCAGCACTCAAAACTGTTTCCTATTGTCAGATATCATTACAAAGTTTAAGTGCAGTCTAATTGTTGGATAATTGCAATGACAAAGCTTAGCTGTCAGAGTAAATACCTGGTTTAATAGTCACAGTGAATGGAAAATGTCCATTCACCACCTATTTTAAATATGAGGGTTTGGTTCTTAATGAAAGAAACATCATCACATGACAAGGGTTTAATTAATGAGTGGCTGTCTTGTTATTCTTTTCTGTCTGACATGGTAGCATACATGTTTGTAATACACAAATGTACTACGAAAGATGATGGGGAAGAGGGGCGCAATGCCATGCTATAAGATGGTTGTCCAAATGGATGACCTTCTCCCCTACATATATATAGAGGGTACATACTGTATTAGTGTGTCAGCCTTCTCTAACAGCTTCAGGCAGCTGGAATTGCCTGTCTCTTGCCTCACAACTGACCCACCATCTCAAATGACAGACTTCGAAAAAAGTGGGAAAGAAAACCTAGGTTTCCAAAATTTGCATTCCTATCTATAACAAGGAGATCTAATCTTCCCAGCTGCATACGAGTTGCGGATAACTTAATGACAATACACTATCGCCATAACCAGAGTCCACCAGCTTGTGAGGCTCTTAGCTCTATGACTGCAAATTCAAAATGTTAAGCAATCTTACAAACAGCTTTTTTTTCCTGATTAAAAGCAAGAAATGTAGAGGTCTGAATGCTGCAAAGGGGTAATTTTGCTCACCGCTGTGTATAACTAGCTCCAAACAACATCAAAATTGTGCTGATGAATTAGAAGACAGTAAAGATGAAAACACAGCACAGATTACTTTGCTTGAAAACTGGACTCTTGATGAAAAACAAAAAAAAAAAGCACATTGATTTTGATAACTTCTCCCCATCTACATGCACATACCTACCCACAAACTTTAGTCTGAATCAGTAAGAAGGTGTTAACTGCCTTTTAACTGCCTGTTAACTGATACTTTTGCATGAGACATCAAGGATGTGTATTTTTGGACTAAATATACCCCTCTGCAAACACCCAAAACTAAACAGGTCCTGCACAAAATCCCCTCAGAATAAGTCTCAGTTATGACTCAACATGGATCCAGTCCCATGTCCCAGCTCCAGGCTCAGAGGCCAACATCAGCCTGCTGAAACATTAACCTGCTAAAGCAATACTGGTAAGAACAATTCCACTGTTGGATTCTTGCAACTCTTCAAAATCCTTCAATATCATTCAGTGTTTTAATGAGTGTGGGACAGATTCATGGACTTTGTAACCAGACGGGGCCATCCTGGTCACTGAGCACAGACCCCTGGATGGGAGCAGAGAAGGTTCTTATTAAATGAACTTCTTATTTAGCTGATTTTTTTTCCATTGATGTATTGTGTAAGTTCTTCTTCATCTTGCAAAACCAAATAAAGATGAGCCTGTGTTGGTTTGAATGACAAGAACCAGCTGGAGCAGGCAGCAACCATATCATGTAAGACCTGTTATAAGTTAAGCTCCACCTCTAATAATGTGACCAGTGTTGCCTAAATCCATTCCTTTCTATCCCAAAAGCATAACTTTATCTCTTCTATCTGTTTTAAGAGATTATTCTTCCATTATCACAATATTTGAGTGCTTCTAAAATAAAATCTATTGCAAAAATGAAGCTTGTATTGATCTTCATGGGGTCACTCATATTCCTTCCCTTTGAGGTATAGGTGGACGTGGCTTTGAGAGGTGATTTTTTTTTAAATTTTGTCTATTAATTTCTTAGAGATTTATATTCTGAAGTGCTATTATTCACATCCCTGCAATCCAATCACTTGCATCTTTTATCTGCCCTTACGTTTTAGAGCAAAACCACTAAATAGATGTATATGTAAATAAAGGCAAAATGAAACTCAGAAATTAAACCCGCTCTCAAGGAGTTTAATGGAAAAAAAAACAAGAAAACTCTTTAACTACATAAAATGGGGCTGGGATTTGAAGTATGCAGGCAATAAAAATTATTTTGTACTCCAAATGCTGTTTTTAATTCTGTTTTTGTAGAAGGCTGGAAAAATACTAGTCATGTTGTTGATGTAGGAGCAAAAGAGCAATGCCAGGAAACACAACCATCAATTCTGGTAACTATCAGCAAAGACAAAATTATACTTGCACGGAAATCTGGGAAGCATGTCTATTTAAATGGCAGACAACTGGGCACTTCTGCACATTTTCCATACAGGAACTAATGAATTACCTAAGTACTTAATAATCTCCAGGCTTTGTGTTGATTAACAGAAATGCTAACAAACAAGTTTGTATAAATTCTAGAAGACAAAACAGGGGAATATCACCCTCGTGAAAAATAGTTTATTACCAAGGTTATTATTAAGACAAATACAAATGTTATTACATCATTAATTTCCCATAATGAAAGGAGGCTGAGCAAACAGCCCAGGTTAGCAAGCAACACCCACGGTGGGAAAGGTGGGGATCATGGGAGTGTGGGATAGCTCCGTTGTTTGGAAAAGTCTGAGGATCTCTTGTATATGTACTGTTACCATTTCTGAGGTTCATAGACTGATATTTTGTCTTGATTCCCTGGCACATCTGGGTGCTCTCAAACGTAGCAAGGCACTTAATATAAACTCTACTGCTTCATTTATTCAACTCACTCAGAAATTAAAGAAAAAGAGCAATTCTCTGTAAGCTCCCTGTATTTTTCAGCACTGTCCCAAGCTCCCTCTCATTTAAAAAGCACATAATTGCCCCTGGTGATTTTCTCCTATTATTTTCCTGTTTGTTTTACATACAGAAGGTGAATCGCCTTCCTTTCACAACTTTGCCAACCTTTCTGAAAATGCAGACAGGAAAATCTGACCTGCCATTGCTGGATGAGGAACATTACCTCAGAGAGGTGAGCAGACTTGAATGACCACAGAAAAAGTCAAGCAGAAAGCTTTGGTGTGCCTTTCATTGTGCTTTTTGGACTGTAGGCCTCAGCACAAGAAGGATGTTGAGGCTCTGGAGTGTGTCCAGAGAAGAGCAACGAAGCTGGTGAGGGGGCTGGAGAACATGTCTTACAAGGAGCGGCTGAGAGAGCTGGGGTTGTTTAGCCTTGAGGAGGCTGAGGGGAGACCTTATTGCTCTCTACAACAACCTTAAAGGAGGTTGTGGAGAGGAAGGAGCTGGCCTCTTCTCCCAAGTGACAGGGGACAGGACAAGGGGGAATGGCCTCAAGCTCTGCCAGGGGAGGTTCAGGCTGGACATCAGGAAAAAAAATTTCATGGAAAGGGTCATTGGGCACTGGCAGAGGCTGCCCAGGGAGATGGTTGAGTCACCTTCCCTGGAGGTGTTTAAGGGATGGGTGGATGAGGTGCTGAGGGGCATGGTTTAGGGAGTGTTAGGAATGGTTGGACTCATGATCCAGTGGGTCCTTTCCAACCTAGTGATTCTATGATTCTATGATAAGAGATAATTAGGGCCAGCTGAGTTAGTAAGTGGCCAGTTACCAGGGTAGCTGCTAACAAGGTGATAAGGGTGTATAAAGACTGGCATGACAGAACAGTTAGGAAGACCACTCAAAGGAGGAGCTTGGAGTAAGAGAGAGCACTCCAAGAGAAAGCAGCCCAGAGAAGGTGAGAAGTTAGGGCACTCAGAGGAGGAGCTTGGAGTAGGAGCAGTAGCCAAACAGAGGCCGGTTCGTCGGCATGAACCCAGGAGGCAACGGAGAACAGAGACTGGGAAGAGGTCCGGCTATCTGCAGCATCGGACCATGGGATAATAATCCATTGCCATTTCTAGGACTTAGTGCTGACATAGGATCTGGGTATTTTTAAAATGGTGGTACCAAATAATTAGTGTTGAATAGGTAGAGGACTCACTACTATTCTGAGCATGCACACACCAATGAACAAGCCCAAATGCCAAACTGTACATCTGCAAGTTTTTTATCTTCATAGATTATCACACTACTCAAAATACATTAGCTCTTCCTTCTTTCTGTGTCCACTTCTGGTTGGTCTCAGGTTTTTTTTATCTACTGTTAATTTCTGTTTACAGATAATCTTGCACCTTGTTTTTCTTCATCTCATATTGGCTGCCTTCTTTGCTATCAGAATCCAGTCAGCAGAAAGAGATTTCATAAAATGGGGAAGTGACACAAATGAAGAGTTCAGTAGAGTCTTGGAGTAAGTCTCCAGTAGCATCTTAGCAGAAATCATCTTCTACATGTCCTGAAGTAACACACATTCAAACCTGTGTTGAATGTGCTTGGCTTTTTTTTTCTTGATTAGCTATGTGTTTAGAAGCTAATCAGAATCATACCTGAAAGTCCTCCCAGAAGAAAATAATGAATAATAGAAAGCAATAGTCTTCATTGTTTTTTTTTTCTCCAGTTTATTTTTTGGAAATTGTGGGTGCCAAGTGGCACCTATAGGCAAAACTTGGCACAAGGCATGTATAAACCCCTCTGGAAGTACCTATTTTAGCAGTATCAAAAACTATGTTTGAGTTTGACCCAAGACCAGTTTGAATTGTTGCATAATTTGGTGAACAACGAAGCACTGGGAGCTTCACATGGGCGAGACCTGTTTCCAAAGTATGGTGAGTCTGTATTTGTGAACAGCACCCACCTAACTTCTTTGGAGGCATATAAGATTGTGATAAATTTAATATTAATCTAAAGAGATTATCCTCAGCTTCAAGCAAATGAAATACATAAGTAGATTGTCAGGATGAGAGCGCCATATTTTAGTGAAATGAATGGATTAAAAAGATAAGACAAAGGTCTGACTACTCAGTCAGCTATAATCTTGATGGCAGGCCTTGAGAAATATAGGTCAATGTGTTTAATGTTAGTTACTTCAGCTACCCAGAGTTTTAAATGATATTTATAAATCATAATTCTAAATCTGAAAGTGATTGGACTTTCAAATATTTTTTAAGATAACATGAAATAACTCTCTGATTATTTTGTTCCACTCACTCTGAGCTCTACTGTGTTACCCCCAGTCAAGGTGAAAGGCACTACACATGCAAAGTAAAGAGGTTTAAAGAGGTTTTCATAGAATCATAGAATAGTTTGGGTTGGAAGGGACCTCAAAGATCATCTAGTTCCAACCTCCCTGCCATCGGCAGGGACACGTCCCATGAGATCAGGCTGCGCTTTGCAAAGAAGGACAGCGAGGTCTTCCATATGAGGTCTCTTCTCTTTGGAAGTGGGAACCTCTCAGGTGCCTGAACTGTATACGACTGGGATCATGAATCACAGTTGTGAGCTGCCATAGCTCACAGCCCACCATATGGGTGAAAATTAAATTCAGCGAGGGTTCATCTTAATAGGGTAGGCAGAGGCTGGATACACTGCTCGCTCATCTGTCTCTACCAGGCAGTCACCCCTCCATAGGGTAGGGAGGTAGTAGGGACACAAGCGCTCAAATAGTCCCGCATGAATCTCTAGGGGTCAGGGATCAGGGCTGGTGTTGATGAAGGAATCCAGACCCAGTTACAAACAGTAACAAGATAAAAATCTAGGCCAAAAGCACAGGCAGTAACAGGGTGGCGGGAACTTGGTAAATTTTTGAAAAGAGTGTTTATAACACTGTGCAGGTGCTTGAGGATCTGTTCATAGCAGGGATGGTTTGTAACTTTTTAATGGGGGAGGTAGTTAATCTTATGTTAACTTAAAACAATAAGATTGGAATGAAGTCAAGAATCCATATCTAACGTATCCGCATCCGTGGCTGTATCCATAACTAACCACAGGACATTGGAAACTAAAAATCACACCTAGAGAAGATACTAGATGTAAATAAGACACCTCCTGCTTATTGAATATTTAAGTAGAATGTAGGCCTGCACATAAGGATCTTTTACTATAAAATTACAATGAACCAATAAGAAAAGTGATTATATCTTAGTTCTTTGTTTGAATGTCTGGAAATACTCTATAATCAGACTGACAGGGTGTGCTGGCTGTGTTGAATGCTTGGCACCTGATTCTGCAGAACTGAAACAAATACAAATATCTTGACTCTGTATGTTGATTAGATTTATGCATACCAAGAGAAGAACTCTATTTTTGGGACAACAGTGTGAGGGAAATTATCCTTCGACATGAAAACACATCTCGGCTAGTCACAAGCTCTCATTTATCCTTGGGCAGGGTCTCAGTCAAGGACTTCACTGCCTGTTCCTCCACACTGCAAAATGCCCCATCCTCCCCCAGCCCAGGAACTCATACAGCAGCAAATTCAGAGAGAAATTTGGAATGGGAAAGTCTCTTAGACCAAAATCACCACCACTGGCTGAAAAGGAGATCAACAGGAAAGCAAAACAAAATTATGCACCGTTGAGGTGAAATTGTACTATTTTATAAGCAGGGTAAGAATCAGAGCTGCTCTCAATTCTTTTTTTGCTGTTAAAAGGTCATAATTTAAACACACTTGACAGATACGCACAATGAAGCAGAAAACTTCTACTCACTAAGTGCTTAGTTTTAGTCATATAAGAAGCCCCTATATCTAGACTACAAAAAGTCTCACCTTACTGTAGGCATTTGCATTGCATAAACAGAATGTGTTGGTTTAAACTGCAGAAAACACAATGGTGAATAAAAAGCTTTAAAAATGAAAACAATTGACAGTTGCCACCAGGAAAAGGACACAATCCATGGGAGAAAAAAAGAACAAACAAAACCCAAACAACAACTCCTTGGAGGCTACTACAAGGTATTTTCAGCACTTAAAACCAACTCTGAACTGCACAGTGTTGACAACTGGGTAAGATGATGTTTTCCAGCCAGAGGTAGAATTAATTACGCTGCTGTAGATTGTTTTTATTGACTTCTGCTTTTTTCTCATTGGTCAAAATGACACCACGAAACAACTATTGGCTTTATTTCAGAATCTGCCTTTAAATAAATAAAATTTAAAAATTAAAGAAGGGGCATAAAATTATTGAAGACAAAATGCTACTTGAGATTTAGACCTAAATCATATGATCACCTTACAGATTATCTGTATATGCTGTGGAGGCAAGCAAAATTAACTGGTCTGTTCAGCCTGCAGAAGAAGAGACTGAGGGGAGACCTCATTGCGGTCTACAGATTCCTCACAAGGGAGGAAGGAGGATCAGGCGGTGATCTCTTCTCTCTGGTGACCAAAGACAGGACACGATGGAATTGCAGGGAGATGTGCCAGGGGAGGCTTAGTTTGGACATTAGGAAAAGGTTCTTCACCCAGATGGTGGTGGAGCACTGGATCAGGCTCCAGAGGAAAGCAGAGTGCCAAGCCTGACAATATTCAAGAAGCATTTGGACAATGCCCTCAGAGACACAGTGTGAATGTTGGGGTTTTCCTATGCAGGGAGAGGAGTTGGACTCGGTGACCCTTGTGGGTCCCTTCCAACTCAGGACTTTCAATGATTCTGTATTCAAACACTATGGAACTTAGATTCAATCCCAGTTAATTTGATCTTTTTATTTACTGTTGACTCCCTAGGTTTGCATGTTAAATATTGAAATACAAAGATACAGAGACAAATTTGTCCTCACAATGCCCCACACAAGATCGTTCTGATCCTTAGAAGTGCTACTGGGGTGATCATCCTACTTTTGCCGTCTGTCCTCCTCATCAAACACCTACTGAAACATTTGCAAAAGGGCTGAGGACTTCAGAGCTATCAGGCCACCATTCCCAAGGCAAGGACAGCAATCTCACTAGGCCCTTGGAATGTGTAAACACAGTGTCCGTACTTTGTCTGAGGTGATATGCTGTTCGGTTCTCTAAAATGCATAGCTGTACCTAAAGCCATTAATTAAAACTGTTGCTGGCATCCTCCGGGTTAAGTAAAAGAAGAAACAAAGATAATGGGTAATCACTGCTGAAATTAATAAGCAATAGAGGTGAGATTCGCAGTCTCCTATTGTTCTCTGTCTTCCCCAGGAAGGTCTCCCAAGCCTCTGCGTCTCGAGGCAGGAATGTGGAGAACAACTAGCAGTGGATGGGGATCAAGTCAGGGGTCACTTGAGCAAACACAATCCTCACTGGTCTACAGGATGGGAGGAGAAGCATCCCAGGCAGCTGAGAGTGCAGGACAACATCACGGTGAGGCCACTCTCCATCATCTTTCAAAGGTAATGGAGTCTGTGGGATGTCCCTGACAACTGGCACCTCTCACACACTGCAGGACCTTTTAAGAAATGGCCAGTGGATGAGCAGGGGAACTAAAAGCTGTGCCTTAGAGAACGTCCACTCAGATCCAACATCTGGGTATTGGAAAGAGGAGGTGACCGGGATTACCCAGGGTAGGTTGTGCCTGGCCACCTCTTTGGATGGCCTTTTGTGATGAAAAGACAGAATTGCTGGATGTGCGGAGAGCAGTGGGTAGCAGTTATCACTGCTGAAATTCAACTTTTACCCCAGATTTTGCAGGGCAAGTTTCCAATGGGGGTTCCATGGGGATTCCCTCTAAAGTGGCCATCAATCGCTCCAAGCTGGCTGTCGGGAATGCTGCCCTTTCGCATGGCCATGCTGCCCTCCCATTCTGCACGCTGTGAGCCTCAGGGCCTGGAAACATGTCTCATTCCTACCAGTGCTTTAGCTCTTGGACCATTTTGTCCTAGCAAGCCAGGCACCAAAGTCCCCAGTACTTGGGCTGGGCTCGGCATGGCTGGGCTCAGCATGGCACAGTTGGGCTTGGCAAGGCACAGCACAGCACGGCTCAGCACAGCATGGCATGGTTTGGCTCACCATGGCATGGCTGGACTTGGCACAGCATGGCATGGCACAACTTGGCACAGCACAGCACGGCTCAGCATGGCACAGCCGGGCTTGGCACGCCATGGCACAGCTGGGTTTGAGAAGGCGTGGCACGGCTCAGCTTGTCACAGCTGGACTAGGAATGGCATGGCACAGCTGGGCTTGGCACAGTATAGCACAGCGCAGCTCAGCCCACCATGGCATGGCTGGGCTTGGCATAGCATGGCATGGCTCAGCTCGGCATGGCACGGCTGGGCTAGGCACAGCAGGGCTTGGGACGGCATGGCACAGCTCATCTAACCATGGCACAGCTGGGCTTGGCACAGCTCAGCATGTCTTGGCTTAGCATGGCACGGCTGGACTTGGCACAGCATGACACGTCTCAGCTCAGCATGGCACAGCTGGGCTTGGCACGCCATGGCATGGCTTGGCGCAGCATGGCTGGGCTTGGCACAGCGTGGCACGGCTCAGCACGGCACAGCTGGGCTTGGCACAGCATGGCACGGCTCGGCTCACCATGGCACCGTCGGGCTCAGCATGGCACAGCTGGGGTTGCCACAGCTCAGCATGTCTTGGCTTAGCATGGCACGGCTGGACTTGGCACAGCATGACACGTCTCAGCTCAGCATGGCACAGCTGGGCTTGGCACGCCATGGCATGGCTTGGCGCAGCATGGCTGGGCTTGGCACAGCGTGGCACGGCTCAGCACGGCACAGCTGGGCTTGGCACAGCATGGCACGGCTCGGCTCACCATGGCACCGTCGGGCTCAGCATGGCACAGCTGGGGTTGCCACAGCTCAGCATGTCTTCGCTTAGCATGGCACGGTTGGACTTGGCACAGCATGGCATGTCTCAGCTCAGCATGGCACAGCTGGGCTCGGCACAGCATGGCACAGCTTGGCTCAGCATGGCACAGCTGGGCTTGGCACGGCTCAGCTTGGCATGGCTCAGCTCACCATGGCACGGCTGGACTTGGCACAGCACAGCGCGGTCTGGTTCAGCACGGCATGGCTGAGCTTGGCATAGCATGGCACAGCTCAGCTCAGCATGGCATGGCACAACTCGGCTCAGCATGGGATGGCTTGGCTTGGCATGGTGCAGCATGGCACAGCTGGGCTTGGCATGGCATGGCATGGCATGGCATGGCTGGGCTTGGCACAACATGGCACTGCTGGGCTTGGAATGGCATGGCATGGCTCAGCTTGGCACAGCTGGGCTTGGCACAGTATAGAACGGCACAGCTTGGCTCACCATGGCATGACTGGGCTTGGCACAGCATGTCATGGCTCAGCTCAGCTGGGCACCCCTGGGCTTGGCATGGCATGGCATGGCATGGCACAGGTTGGCACAGGTTGGCTCAGCATGGTACAGCTGGGCTTGGCAAGACATGGCACGGCTCAGCTTGGCATCCCACGGTTGGGCTTGGCACAGCATGGCACAGCTCAGCTCAGCATGGCACGGCTCAGCTCGGCATGGCATGGCTGGGCTTGGCACGCCATGGCATGACACAGGTTGGCATGGCTGGGCTTGGCACAGCGTGGCACAGCTCCTCTCGGCATGTCATGACTGGGCTTGGCACATCTGGGCTTCTCGGCATGGCATAGCTCAGCATGGCACAGCTGGGCTTGGCATGGCATGGCATGGCACAGGTTGGCACGGCATGGCACGGCTGGGCTTGGCACGGCTGGGCTTGGCACAGCTGGGCTTGGCACAGGATGGCATGTCTAAGCTTGGCACAGTATAGCACAGCACGGCTCGGCTCACCATGGCATGGCTGGACTGGGCACAGCATGGCACGGCTCAGCTTGGCATGGCACAGCTGGGCTTGGCACAGCATGGTACGGCTCAGCTAATCATGCATGGCTTGGCTCAGCATGGCACGGCTGGGCTCAGCTTGGCATGGAACAACTGGACTTGGCACAGCAGGGCTTGGCACGGCATGGCATGGCTCGGCTTGCCATGACACGGCTTGGCTCCACACGGCACAGCTGGGCTTGGCACAGCATGGCATGGCTCATCTCAGCATGGCACGGCTGGACTTGGCACAGCACAGCACAGCCTGATTCAGCATGGCATGGCTGGGCTAGGCACAGCATGGCACCGCTCGGCTCAGCATGGCATGGCTGCCTTGGCACGTCATGGCATGGCACAGGTTGGCACAGCTGGGTTTGGTACAATATAATATGGTACAGGTTGGCACGGCATGGCACATCCAGGCTTGTCTTGGGATGGCACAGCTGGGATTGGTATGGCATGGCATGGTTGGTCTTGGCACGACATTGCACGGCTTGGCTCAGCTCCGCTCGGCACGATATGACTCTTCTCGGCACGGCTCGGCTTGGCATGGCTCGGTTGGGCTCAGAACTGCTCAGCTCGGCTTGGCACGGTACAGCTCGGCTCCACTCGGCACGGCACGGCACGGCTCAGTGCAGCATGGCACGGTACGGCTCGGCACGGCACAGCTCAGCTTGGCTCAGCTTGGCACTGCACGGCACAGCGTAGCTCGGCACTGCATGGCTCGGCTCGGCTCGGCTCGGCTCGGCTCAGCACTGCACGGCACATCACGGCTCGGCTCGGCACGGCTCAGTTCAGCATGGCATGGCACAGCTCGGCTCGGCACTGCATGGCTCGGCTCGGCTTGGCACGGTACGGCTCGGCTCAGCACTGCATGGCACGGCATGGCTCGGCTCGGCACGGCACGGCCTGGTTCGGCACGACACGGCTCGGCATGGCATGGTACGGCTCGGCATGGCTCGGCACAGCTCGGCTTGGCTCAGTACAGCACGGCACGGCTCAGTTCAGCATGGCACGGTACGGCCCAGCACGGCACACCTCTCCCCCCGCCCCCACTCGCGCCCCCCTCCTCCCCCGGCACGCACGCACTCACGCGACGCCGTGCGTATGCGGCGCGCGCGACGTACGGCGGAACCCCATGAGACCAAGATGGCGGCTCCCAGGAAGAGGAGGGGAAGCTGAGGGCGAGCGAGAGGCGCGCAGGTAACGGTGCCCGGACCCCTCTCCTGTCGCCCCCATCGCCGCTCCTGCCTCCCGCCCCGCCGCCCGCAGATCCCCCGGGGCCCGTGGCTGCTCCGCCGGTCGCCCCTTGGCACTGAGGGAGCCTCCTGCTCCCTTTCCGGCGCGCGGGCTCATCAGCTGCGGGGGACGCCGAAAATGCCGGGGAATAAACTCTCCAAGACTCGTTTTAGAAAGCAAACAATCTTTATCAGGGCTGGGCAGCGCGATCTCCATCCATCGTGTGCAGCGAGACGAGAGCTGGGACAGAATGGATTTCCCACTCACATGCACGTGCATAAATTGTCCGAGAAATCTTACGCATATTGTGTTACTTTCTAAGGACTGACTTTAATGTTATTATGAACTTCACAACAGTCAGAACTCTCGCTAATTTGGAGCTTTGGATCCAGCTCTGTATGCCCTTGCGTTTGAGATGAGAAAACTCCAAACAGAGGTGGTTACAGAAGATATATCTGCTCAGCACAGATCGCACTGCACACCAGACTTGTATTATCTCCGAAGAATGAACAATGTCTGGAAAAAAATGTCTGAAAGAAAATATACTGTGAGAGAAAGAAAACTTGCTGTCAGAGGGACATTCTATCTGACTTTCAAAAAACGCTACTGCTTAGACAAAACTCTAGCTTAAATAAAAATATTCCACTTTTTGTAACAGCAAATAGTTTTTGTATTACAGGAACATTTTTGCTTACTTTTCTTTAATTCAAATTTGAGCCGCCGGGAAATTTCTTCACTGAAAGGATTACCAGGCCGTGGAACTGATAGAAGTAGCGACTATTACAAAAAGTGGCATATGTTTTATTTAAGCTAAGGCATACGGTTACTTCATCTAAGTAATTGTATTTTTTGAAAGTTAGACAAAATGTCCCTCTGACAGCGTGTTTGCTTTCAAATGGTGGCTTTTTTTTCCAGACACCGTTCATTATTTGGAGAGGATTAAGTCTTGTGTGCAGTATGATCTATGCTGAACAGATGTCTTGTATTCTGTAACCATCTCTTTTTGGAGCCTTTCCCTATCTCAAATACAAGGGTAGACAGAGCTCGTTCTAAAGCTCTCAATTAGCAGGAGTTTTGGCTGTTGTGAAGTTCATAATAATATTAAAATTAGTCCTTTGAAAGTAATAGAACATGCATAAGATTTCTGGGAAAGTTTATACAAGTGCCTGTGAGTGGGAAATCCATTCTGTCCCAGCTTTTGTCTCGCTGCACACTATGGGTGGAGATTGCTCCGTCGTGTTGCCTAGGCCTGATTAAGGGTGCTTGCTTTCTACAAAACCAGAATGAGTCCTAAAGAGTTATTTGCTGGCATTTTTGGTATCAGAACAGGCTGCCCAGGGAAGTGGTTGAGTCACCATCCCTAGAAGTATTGAAAAGACGGGTCCATAAGGTGCTTGGGGCTGTGGTTTAGTAGTGGACAGGTACAGGTGGACTTGATGATCTCAAAGGCTTTTTCCCACCTAGTGATTCTGTGAAAAGAAAGGGATTTCATTGTCTGCCTTACTGTTACGGTGAGTGAAACATGCTGGCCCTTGCCAGGCAATTTTCAGTACCTATATTTAGTAAAGATCTCCTTTCCTTTGTCTGCATCTTTCCAAAGCAAAGTCTCAGTTGCAGTTCCTCTGTCAGTCTGATCTCTTTCCCCTCTTCTTGGCCCATCTGACACAGTTGGACAGTCTGGGGTTGTAAGGTGCTCCTCTGAAGACCTACACTGCTCTGGGCTGGAATGACCATGACTGGAGCAGAGAGGGGCACCCTCCTTGTCCTAGTGCCATACATATAAGCCTGGAAAGGCAAAACCACTTTGGGCTGCATCTCCTGCACGTGCTGCGTGTCCTTGCGTTGCCCAGCGTGTGACTTGCTGGTGACGTCTGGGAGCAGGAAAGAAACCACACATCTTTCTTTCGTGTTCAAAGTCCATGTGTTTAAATGAGCTTTGCTCTAGGACTACTGTGTGATCCCAGCTACAGCCCCTTTACCACTCACATCCATTTACCCCTGCTTGCATGACCTGTAGGGCCTGAGGTCACCCAAATGTTCCCTGGCAGGGATGGCATTGGCAGGCAGGCTTCTTTTGAGCTGTGTGTAAGTGTGGGCGTCTAGCTTTATGCCTTTCTCTTGTCTTCAGCAAAGGATACCTGTGTATGTAACATTCATGTATTAAAATGCATAAATAGTAAATCCGCAATGCTGAAGGTGGCCTGCTGTAAGAAAGGGAAGTGCTCCCTTCTGTTGTAAAATAAATTGAAATAATTGAAATAAATGTAAAGGAAGTAATTCATAAAAGTGAGCAAAACAACAAAGTACTGAATGAAGAAGTGTAAGGTTATGGAGGGGGAGAAATCAGGCGTCTTGTGAATAACTCGCGTCCGCTTGCATTGGGAATCCTGAGTTCAGTCCTGGATTTGTTATTGTTACAACTGTGAGAGATTTTAGATATTAGCAACAAAAAGTTCAAGGCACTGGCTTGACTCATGTAAATGAAATATGTTTGAAAGAGCCTATTTGATAATTAACAGAGAAAAGTTGCAATTCTTTAGAAATGTAATGATACAGGCAGTGTGTATGCATACATAGTGAATGTTAAGGATGTGCAACTCCCACTCTGGCTGTGCCGTGGACATGGCTTTAGCAGTTATTTCCACTGATGATGTTGCTATCGTATGGGAAATAACTAAATAAAATTGTTTCTTATACAGAGTATCTCTACACAGAGATTGTACTGATACAATCCTGCAAGAAAAATTATGAACTGAGAGAAACAGTTTGTTGTAATAGTCAAATGTATAGATCAGAATTCAAAAAAAAAATAAAGCAACCATCAAGGATGGGAAATATGGATATGAAACCAAATTTTTTAAAAAAGAGATTAGGAGTGGAGATGGGGAAGAAATCTTCTCAGCCT
This sequence comes from Cuculus canorus, assembly GCF_017976375.1. Taxonomy (NCBI): domain Eukaryota; kingdom Metazoa; phylum Chordata; class Aves; order Cuculiformes; family Cuculidae; genus Cuculus; species Cuculus canorus. The sequence goes on from NC_071402.1 coordinate 114,319,362, forward strand.
AAGGTTTTCTTTAATGCCATATTTCCTCCTGTAGGAAGTAAAACAGATAAATAGCCTGTTTAAACTGATCCTGAACTTGCTGTCTGTTTGATCTTTCTGACATCTGAGTAGTTTTATTTGAGAAGACTCACTCTAAAGCAAATGAAGAGTTATTTTAAAAGGATTTTTACTTGAAAGAGTACTGAATTGCTTTACTTGCTTGAGTTGTTAAATTATATCTTGTCTGAACAGTGTAAGTTTTTCATGTAGTTCTCACAGAAAACTGTGCTGACGAGGAAGCCCTTAGCAAAATACTGAATTTAGAATATCTAGTTGAAATCTACTAATTATAGTCATCCTCCCACATTTCCTTTCAGTGATTACAAATTCAGTAGTTCTACAGGGTAATTTCATCCAACATTCTCTTCTCCCTATTTTCATTCTAAATTTTACTAACGCCCTGATAGCCATCTTCTTTTGTACGGGTTTCTTGAACCTTCAGTTGTCTGATCCTACTTTTATGGGAGACCAAATACAAGGATTTTATCTTACGAGAGAAGAAATCTAATGAATGGTTTTGTTTTATGCAAGGGCCGCAGTTCTCCTAGCTAAAAAAATAAATGCTTTTATGGTTCAAACACGTGGTAGTAAAATGGAAGCACTATGAAAAGCAGCCAAGTAATCTAAATCAAGCTAAAATATGTTTCAGAGCTACCATATTTCTGTATAACCATAATAACCACTGAATTTTTGTTATATATTGCAGACTGAAGTACATATTTTTGTCTTTTTCAGATATCATGGCCTTAAGAATGCAGTTGGTTTATCAGAGAGTTGGCACTTGTTCCTCATGTTTGAAGAGACAACTAAATGGCTTCCTGAGATTAATTAAATGGCAGAGGAGACTGGTTCCTGCTTGTGTCAGGACTATTTACAGTGAGACAGGGAAGTGGGAAAAAAACTATGGGTTGGAGACAAGAAAAAGAGTTGAAAAGTGGTGGCTTCCAAGAATAAAGGATGAGTTCTGCAAAATATCAGAAACTCATGTAAGCATTACTGAGAAGTTTGGAAATTATATTTTTGATATGTTTTGTTTTCTCAGAATGAAATGAATTGAAAATTACTTATTACAGTTTGCTTATAATGATAAGATATATATTACATTTCAGGGGAAAATACTTTTATATGAGAGTAGATTATTAAAAACAGTCGATGGCATAGATTGAAAAATAATAAAAAACCCATGAGGAAAAACAGGGGCAGCAAGGTATGAACTTGTAAATTTAGGAAGCGTTTAAGTAGTCAATCCTTTGTATTTTATACCACATTTAGGAATTAATTATTTAAAGTATTAAAAGAAACATTTTCTACATTCGTAACTTCTGTAAGCAATTAATTTTCTAGAGACCTGATTCCAAATGGTTATGACACATCTATTACACTGCACATTGTGATTCATTAAAATCTGTATTAAGGGAAGATGAGTTTTAAAGAATGTTTTCTGGTTTACAGTATCTTTAGAAATAATGAGCAACTCACAGGAAAAAAAGAAGTTTTCCCATGCAATAAAGGATGTTGAAAACAATTGTAATCTCAGTCTCGTGACTCTTTTTGCCTTCACAATTATGTTCAGTCATGTAGGTCTAAAAACATTTTTGTGCTCCTTCATGTTTGTTTGTTCTTCTTTCCTAAGATGTGCCCCCTCTCCAGCAAAAAAATTATTCCATCAAAATGTTGGAGAGAGAAGAGGGGCTTGCTTTTTCTGATGAAGAAAAGTGGGGTGAAAATACTGTGAATGCGTACATGTAGCAGGCTAAACGTTCATGCAGACTTGTGTCTTTAATAGCTGACACTATATGTGTACATAGGTATCATATGTATCACACATGCTAAGTTCTAAATCATTGTTTTAATTATATTTTTGTTTTATCCTTACGGTTGAAGTAAATTCAATAACATTCACATTAAGAAGCAAATAGTGTATAGTGCTGCAGTGAAGCATTTCAGATTTTTGTTGGACAAAAGCAATAAAGATGTAATATTTAATAAATATGAATAGAGTTTGGTTCAGAATAGTAAAAGCTACCTGTAGGGTTTTTTTCTATTATTAACATAATAAAAATACTTTAGGAACTTATCGAGCCTGTATCAATCATAAATTCGATGGTAGTCAAGATGTATTAATAATTATTTATGCAAGAGGGATAATGCTTGATTTCTTTGTAAATTTTTTCAATTCACTCAAACCTAACTAAATGATTTGTTACTTTCTTTTCCCTGTGCAAGTTAATGCTTGTAAGATGTCCTTGGATCTGAGCATGCATAGTGGAAATGAACAGTTTCACTTCAGTGGATGTTCTTGCAATTGCAAATGATTGAGTCAGTCACTCAGTGAGTTACTGCAGTCCAGCTGACAAAAAGCAACTGGCCTTGAGTGAGCTCCATGAGTGTTGTGAATGTCGAGTAAAATACTTATTTAATCTGTCATGTTTTCGTTTTTTTGTGGGACAGTTCAGGAGCACATAGATAATCAGTGACAGATGCTATGGTAGGGAATGGTGATTTGTTAAGCTGCCATTATGTTATTATAAATTTATTGAGTAAAAATTGATTAAAAACAATTTTCAAGTGTCATATAAATACTAATATAAATTGATGAGCTAGCAGCAAAGTTGAGTAAAACATCTCTATTTACAACCGCAAATAATTTGATCCTGAGAACTTTGTCAATACTCACTTGGATCAGTTCCAGCAGAACCTTGTGTCTTTTCATGGCACTATGCCATTTATAATGTGTGCATGTATTTATTCAAGTGAAATGCTAACTCATGTAGTTATGACTTTCTAAAAATCTCTTTCTAGAAATCAAGACCAAAATTTTATGTGCTTTCTATGTTCCCATATCCTTCTGGGAAGCTCCACATGGGCCATGTGCGTGTCTACACCATCAGTGATGTCGTAGCTCGGTTCCAGAAAATGAGAGGGATGCAGGTAAGAAAAGATCGGCAGTAGGACTGGGTGTTTATTTGATGTTTTAATATCACAGTTGCTCAGGAAATAGGTATTTTCCAAGATCCTTGAAGGTGAGGGCTTAGTTGGTATACAATACAAATGTGTAGATAATGTCCTGTGGAGATTTGAATATTGGAATGTGAGACTTTTTTAAAAACAGATGGCGTTTAGAAGTAATAGTTGATAACAAATTATTTGAAGCTATCTGAAATGATACAGCTGATGCTCTAGCAGCTACCCAAATCTATCGATGTACAGCAGTGTCGGTGAGACGTGTGGGCCACACCATTTCTGTGAGAGGAGACTGAAGACCCTACTGCCATTTAGGTGGGACCATGGGGGAGAAAAAAGTGCAGCTGGCAAGACGAAACTGAGACACCAAAGAGATCAACTGCTTTCACTTCTGCTCCTGGAAAAAGCTTGATATCCACTGTCAGACTTGGAGGGGACATCCTGCTCCTCTGTGCCAGGTGTAAGGGAAAGCAGTTCTTATGACTGCTGTAACTCAGATGAACGGGGTCACGTCACACGTAACATCACCAAGTTTCTGTTCTGTACTGGCTGACCCTTTGACTTGCACATTGCAGCCTTGCTCATACATACAAAATGCTGTCTTCTGAGGGTGCAGGTCTACAAAGTAGGCTAAGACGAACTATTTGCGACATTTGCAAGGAAAAATCACTTTCACTTCTGCCTTCCTTTGTTTCCCAGTCTGTCCCATTCCTACCATCATTTCTCCCTCACTCCCTTCTCTCTCTCCGGTAGGTAGAAGGTGTAGCTGACACCTTAATCCCTATAGTCTACAGGTGTAGCTGAGAAATAATCCCTATAGTTGAGTTGGTGTTCTGCAGTGAAGACCGTCAGGTAAAATTCAAGGGACGTGAGGAAGATGTGGGAGAGCTGTGGCCTGAGTGCCAACTGTATTAAGGGGGAAGAACATATTTGGTAGGGAGGAAATGTTAAGACTCTGGAAAACAGTGGGAAGGAGGAATATGGAAAGAGCATGCTCCCATTTTAGGGCAGGAAGCAAAGCAGAGAATTAGCTATGAGCAAGAATCTAGGATGAGACTCGGAAAGGAATTCTCTCTAATATATGAGAGAAGGTGCAGTTCAAGAATATAGGAATCAGACCCTCAAAAGGGTACAAAGAAGATTACATGGAGAAATAAATGTTATTGCTGGTTGTGGTACTAAGTGCGATTTCCTTTCTACAAGTGCTGCAGAAGTGTAGTGTTTCCTGGATTTATCACCATCCATGAGACTCTTAAAGGTATTGTCACTGAATTATTCAGTGTGCTGCCTTTTCAAATACTATATATTTTATGCCAGTGATGAACACATTGTGCACTGAATACATGCTATTTCTTTACAGAAATGCATTCTCATGTTTTTAAATTCACAGGAGAAAAGAAATAACTTCCTTAGACTTCCAGTGAGAAAAAAAAAACTATGTCTGTTAATCTTCCTAACTCATCTGAATGACCAGAATTTAGATCTCATTAAAAAAATAGAGCCAACTGGGCTCTTGAAGGGAATTCTGATTCTTGCTTGATGTTAAGACCACTGGAGATGTTGTTTCAGGACATAGCTCATCTCTCATCAATAACAGTGGAGATATCCATTAATTTTCTGTTCAGAGAGAAGAAAACATTCTCCCTCTTCTACTAGCTAAAATAAAGTGAGAATAAGTGTCTACATCCAGTAGGGTGCTGTACATGGCAGCTTTTGAATACAAGGGAAGTAAGTACCTTTAGTAGGAACCTTTGGAGAAAATGACAAGATAATATGACATTCAAGAACCACTATGAGAACAAGTTTTTATTTCCATCATTGCCTGTTTTTTTCCAGAGAAGTTTTGGAAATCTTTTAAAGTTTTGAAATCTTACATTTGAGCTTGTTTTTTCGTTTCATGTAAGATTACTTTGAAGTGTATTAGAGTGCCTGTAGAACATGCTGAATTTCTATAAATACCTCTGTCTTCTGTTGTGTTAACCATGTTGAACATCTATTTATGACTAAAGGTGGGCAGCCAAAGAATTGAACCTTCATGTACGATTAAGACACATTAAAGATCTCTTAAATGGTGTTCTGAGTATGTCAGAAAGACATTGTGTTAGTGATGTGCATTAACTTGCTGGAACTTACATTTACATTAAAAAGCCTTTTATTTATTAGCCATGCTAATTTCTCCATCACTTAGAATTAAAGTCCTTGTGATTGATTTTCTCCTTGCAATTAATTTATCAGCCTTTTGATGTTTTTTTGTGGCCATTGTCACAGTTGTCTAATCTGTTAAATGTTTCTTTATTTTGAAGTTTATAGGCTGTGACATGTTTATGTCTTATCATACATAAAATTTGATATACCCAATAAAAATATTTTTCCCTGTATTCAGGGAATTACTGGAATTTTCCAGTACATAAAAAGATAAAGAATGCTTTAGAAACAAAAATATGAGTATGCATAATTTTTGAAGTTCTTCTATTGATTTTTTTTTTCTTTCTGGAAATATAGCTTTAATATTGCATGTTTGAAAGTTCTGGTAGTGCTAATTTTGTGCACGTCAAAATTCTGAGCAGAAGTGAATGCATTTTGGGTATTCAAAGCAAATTTAGGATAAGATTTTTGAGGAGTAATTGCTTTCATTGTTTCCAAACTAACGAAGAGGAAGAATCATTGAAAATAAGATTAGTAACTTTATCTCTGCATTTAGATGTAGAACTGGCCTTGGTTAGCAAGTCATAAAAATGTGCTAGAAGCAATACAGATAGGTTGAAAGTGTTTGTCAGACAACAAGGAATGATGGGCTGTTATGAAAATACAGGCAAAACCATTCAGACTCATGGTTCCCAGGAAAAACTTCTGATTAGAATGTGTATTTGTTGTGTAATAAACAGTGAGGGAAAATCTATATGGTGTGTATGTAGCTGACTAATATATATGATTGAGTAAGAGAATAATGTATGTTGAATAAGGTGGAGATATTTTTCTTAGAGAATGCCTTCATGAGAGAATAGTAAATTAGTTTCATATTGATTTAATCTGAACAAGCAAGAATTGTCTTATTTGTTATAATAAGTAAGTAAGGATAAGCTTGAATGCCTTTACAAAGGAACTGGATATTCTTCAGTAAATTGGACTCATTCTTTGATATGCATTAATGTAATTTCTTCATATTGGAGGTAGTTTGAAATCTTAATTGGAGAAGTGTTAAATCATTTGGATGCTAGTTTTTTGTTTTTCTAAAATGGAACATTAGTGTTCCATTTTTTCGAACTGGGTAGGATCTGAATTTTAAAAATACTCTAGAGAGGTAATACACACTGAAATCTACAAAAACCTGTACTTCACCAGTATTTTAAGTGGGAAAATAAGTATTTGTTGCTTCCTCCTCCCCCCCCCCCCTTATTTTTGGGAGAACTACTGTTTCAGCATAAAGCTGTAGATTATATTGGTGACTAATGACACTGAAAATGGGCAATCAAACTGATTACCTAATGAGCAGCATACTTGTCTGAAATATGTGACTGTCTGGTCATTTATTAAATGATGTGCAGGGGTGGGGTTTAATGCAAGTCTAACATTGCAATAAACAGTTACTTTTTCAATTTGCTGATGAGCAATAAACTCTGAAACTTGAAAGCTGAAAATTTGCTGGAGTTTTCAGTAGGAGGTACATGAGTGTTTGTATTGCAGTACAGAGGTAATCAGCAGACTTGTATTAATACAGGGTCAGCATACTCTGCCAGTGGGTGATGAAGTCCTGTTTGTTTTTACCTGGAGATCTGACCAGTGAAGCCTTGTCTTCTTCCAAAACTCCTCTAGTACCTGTAGGCAGTGCATGGGAAACAAACTCTTGTCATGCACTTGGATTAAGTTGCTGGGTAAATGATTTGTAGAGTACATCTGTTGTAGGATAAGTTGTTTACATTCTAATTACTGAAGATGAAGTTTGAAGTCTTTGTGTGGGAACTGTAAACCACAGAGATTGCTTCGCAGGAATGCAGTGAGCTAGTCTCTTTCAAAAATGTGTTAAAGATAACATTTTCTTGAAGTGCGATTAGAACTATTTTTGCGAGTGGAGAGTTCTAGTCACAGACCTTATTACTCTCATAGTTCTTTAAAAATGCTATGAAAAAGTAATGTCTATATTTGAAATTACAATTTGGTATCTATTAGTAAACGAATGCAGAACTATACTGTGAAGTTTCTGGTTGTGTTTTCTCCGTAAATTTACATGCATGTTGTGAATGCTAGTGTACAATTTTTTTAATAAGTTAGAGATTTCCTATTTATTATTTGACAGTGCTATGTACAAACTATAGACATATTCATGGTGATTTTCACCATGGCAGATTTCCAGTCTGCTGCTGTTTGGGGACAGTGTATTTACCACTACTTTATCATCCTTTCATTATCATGTCTTTGATAAATTCTAAAGTGGATAATTTGTTCCTCTCAGAGGACTGCAAATAATTCCCTTAGCAATCTGTAAGCAGAGAGTAATTCAGTTCAGCAGTTCCTGTGATATCTTTTTTATAAAATTTTTAATAGTAATTGATAGCACAGCAAGGTTGTCATATGCAAGTTGTGCAGAAATAAGAACGATCTTTGGACAATTTAGGGTGAGATTTCTGTACACTAGCATCAGATTTCTTAATTTTTACTGCTTCTGATAGGAGGGATTGGAATATTGTCAGTGAAGTTTACACAGTATCCCAAAGTTACTTGAAGAGCATTTTCATTTTATCCAGGGCGCCTTTTTTTTTTTTAATCAGATGTATTTTCATTCGTCTTCCCTTTCAGCACTGAATCTTAATAATCCTGAAATTGTGAAAGTGAATGGTATTGAAGAAAGACAGGCAAGTTTAAGGCAACTTTATAATGAGTGCATCAGTGAGATGAATTATTTCAATACAGTTCCATTTTTTCATTATCATTAGCTGTGTTCTTCACCATTTTTTTTCTGTTAGGCTGTTGTGTCCTTTTGCTAGGTTATTTTCTGTGGTGTAAACCAAGTGGAAAGTATTAAGAGTGTCCTGTGTGAATTAAATCTTATTTAAAATTAGCTTTCCACTAGCAAGTACTGGAAGTGTTCATTAGCTCACTCTGCTTTATTTTAAAAGAAAATGGGAGAAAATGAGATTTTTTTTAAATGCAATTATGTTATACAAGAATGTGTGAGATTAAGGAGGCGAGTGATACCTTTATTCTCTAAATTTTTGTAGTAGTACATGGATGCAGAATAATTTCTTGTATTTTATATCTTGTGAGAACAAGAAATAAATGAGAGAGATTTTATGAGCTAGGTTTTGATAGAAATCCTTGTGAGTTGATTATTTTTTAATTTGAAAGTGCCTTATCTGAATGCAAATATGTAGCATTCTGTTTCAGAGAATCATTGAAATTGTCCTTGCTAGAATGTATGCCTAGTCACAATTTCATTTTTTTAGTCTATTTCTAGGTGTGCCTTGTCTGCTTGGGTTTTTTGTGTTTGGTGGTTGGTGGTAATTTTTAGCTGTTAGGTGCCTAACAGTGTTTATTACCCAGTGCCCTTAAAAGACTGTCTAGGCTGCATTTGGGTGGAGAAAGTTGCTACTGGAGCCAGAGGTGTTTTCTGTCAGCTGGAACTCATGACCACAGATCACTTATTTGTCAGCCCTTTTTGGTTAGTGCACGTGGAACGTGACATGGGGCTATAACTAGAGACAGGAATGTAGACTTTGCTGTATTGATTCAAATCACTGTCAGCAGACCTCTACATTTTCATTTTTGATTCTCTTCTCTTATCCCACATTCACTGAAATAAATATATTTACAGGCATTTTTGACACTGATTCTGCCGTCTTTATTAAAATTTAGAATGCATCGATCCAGATGTAAGAAAGATATGTTGTCTCCCTCGTCATAGTTTTGAAACATACTGAGCACATCAAGAGAGCAAACAAGTTCTTTATTTCCTGACAAATATTAAGGAAAAGTCACTGAATCATCTGTCCTAGTTATGTTGACAGAGGCAGAGAACTTTCTCTTATGAGATCATTGTCAGCTTTGTGTTATATAGTACCTGCTGCTCTCGCCTACTAATGTCAGTGTGATGAGCTGATTGTTATGGCAGTGAATAGATGAAAATCCTCTGAAAGGAAGATCTGAAATGAAATGAATTAATGGAGTTACCTCATGTTCTTGTGCTTCATCCCACAGTCATGTTAAGAGCTCTGGCCATCATTAATGACAGTTTTTTGACCATGCTTTGAAATGATTCTTACAGCAGTGCTTCAGGCTAATGTTACCTCAGAGTCTTTGGAATCGAAAATGTTTCAAGGTACAACTGTTTTCTCTTTTAACAATCTGCTTCTGAAAAGACTGCTCAGTGTGGCAGTTGCAAAGCACTTTGTTCCCCACATACTAGTAAATCACTTCCTTGCAACTTCATCTTCCTGTGCAAAATGTAGTATGTTGAGTGGTAGAAAATGTCAGTCTTTCATAGTTTTCCTGCCAGGTCATCTGAACTTTGCATGATCTTAAGCCCTCTGTGTTCAAGACTAACCTGGCTGTTTTAACCAGGAAGAATTTCACCTGTCTGCTTCATTGTGAAGACCAGGAACACACAGCTGCCCTTGGTGATAATACTGGCTTATGCTGCCTTAAAATTACTGAAAATATGGCCTGCCTTCTTTTACCAGGTATAGACATCCTCAAATGTATGCAGGTCTGCTGCCTCTACAGGATATGTCCATTTTTGTTTTCTTTCTTCTTGTGGCTTAGACAAAATACGGTCTGTACAGAGAAATGATACTTGGAAGAATGGTCACTGTAGTGAGCAGAATGGATCCCTTAGTTGCATATGATTTAGAGACTGCTGTCAGAAGCCATCAAGTCAGCATTCAAAAAAGCAGTTGCCTCTTTTTTCTGCTCACCTATCATGCTGGAGGGAGCAGTCACGTTTTCTGCTAGTTAGAGCCTCTGACTAACCCATCAAGGAGATGCAAGGAGTACCCTTTGGTCTTCAAAATTGCTTTCTTCCTATTTTGTCTTTGTTGTGAACATTTGAAGTGTTCCTTTATTTTTTGTGCCAACTTCTGACATGTTAGTAGTGTATTTTCTTCTCCCCTTCCATCTCTCTTGAGATTTTTGATGCTTTTCAGAACTCTGTAGTTAATCTCAGCCTTGTGTTTTATGTTAGATTTAAGATGCAATGCCAAGTGCTTCCTAGAGACCGTGGTATTTTAACTGTAGATACGAAACACACATTCCAGCCAGAAGCAGCTGACCTATTGTTTAGACAAATCCATTTCACAAACCTTTCAAATCCATTCACGGTAGAGAAGTAAAAGAGACAATAAACTTGAAATAATTTTCTAAACCACTGTGCATGTTACATTCATCTCTATAGCAACTACATAAATAGATCTATCCTGGAAATTAATTTGAGGATATTTTTAATGTCTCTTTAAATTCAGGTTTCTGATTGAAGCTTGAATTAGCGTATTTTCTTCATCCCCTTAACTTGCGGGATGCTGTTGGTTGTTAAATTGAACTGTCTTTTGAATGTGATAAGTGAATACATTGTATGATATTTTTAATATACATGATAGAATTGGAAAGATCTCTGTGAGCAGATAACTCCTGCTAGTGCTGATGGCACAGTGATAAAATGTCTGCACATTTGCCGTCTGGCATATCAGTCAGCTCTTTTGGGGACCCTGTAGCTGGTAGTGAATCTGTTCTTCCCTCACCACTTTTCTCTTGAGCATGAGGAATGAGATTGTGCCTTCCTTTTGGCTGCATTTATATCCAGGAGATCTTCAGAAGCCAAATTTTACAAAAATTAATCAAGAGTCATCTTTTTAATCTCACTTAACGTGCATCAGCTTGTAGTAAAAGGATATTTGTAGGGATGCAAATGTAGGGCATTCGTCTAAGCAAATGGATTTTAAATAAAAGAAAATATGTATTGTACATGAAAAAAAAAAATCTGATTTATTTTATAATTTCTGTCCAGAGGCAGAAATAGTAGTGGTCAAAAAAACCTGAGCTGCAAAAACTAATATTTTAGTGTGTCCTTAATAAATCCTGTTGAGATTTGTAGTTTATATAAAGTTTACCTTTCTGGTGGGGGAGAGGAGAAGGGTAGGGGAGATGTGTGCTTCAACCAGGCATTGACAAGTGGTTTAGGCTTCAATTGAGATTTTCCATATAATGCTTATGATGTGAGGAAGTGGGGAGTTAGGAAATCTGACTCTAATATTTTCTGGCACTGTGATATGAGGAACAATAATCCATCTGATTATAGGGAGAATTTGTAACACACCATAGAATTCTGATTTCTATTAGATTTATACATAAAAACTGTGTTGTGCATGGAGTCTTGCTGTGCTGACTTGAATCACAGCTGGTCACAGGTTAATACCTATGGTTTCACTGCTGCACCGGCAGAGTAATGATATACAGCAGGTTTAGTTTTGGCTCAGTATTGAAAACAAGAATGCTGAGGAGTTATCTCTGTCAAATTCTGTTGCTTTTACGCTGAGTTGGTGCCCAGGGCACCTTTATAAACATGTCTATAAAATATTTTTTATGAAAGAATCCATTGAAGTCAGAGGATTGGAAGGTTGTGGCAAAGAAGAAGAAAAATAATTCATACCAGTGACAAAAGTAGCTTGTGTTTCAGAAATGAAACAGTTTTTTTTTCATGGAGATAGCTTGTAAGATTGATATTGCTGGGCTTGCTTTCTTACTGCATGTTTGCTTACATGCCACTGAAGAACAAGTTCTTTATATTTTTAAGGGTAAAAAATCTTGCTGTCTTAGAACCTGTAAAAAGTTACCCAATGATATTTTGCTATTTTTATATTTGTGTAACTTTAATCATAGTTATTGAATTTATAGCGCATTTGTAGGTCTAAGAAATGGGATTGGTTTTGTCAGATAACTAATCTATAAGTGTGTTCAATGACAGCATCCTAACTACTGGCCTTTCTTTCCCTGCTTCTTAAACAGGTTTTTCAAATACATACTGCATTGCTAAATTATTTTTCTAGATAATTTGTATCTTAATACAAAGGATATATATCTGTTTCAACAGAAATTATCTATTGTATTTTATTATCTATTATATTTTTTCCCATCTTTATTTATTTGTAGTCATGAAATGCAATTTGTCACTCTGCAGGCTATGTTTACAAAAGATATTCTAGTAAAATTTGACAAAAACAGATTTCCCCTCCTTCTTCATTTATCTGTTGGATTTAAGGTTATCGTATTTCTTTTTTTTGCTTCAACAAAAAGAAAAATAAGTAGGCTGCACATCAGGTACAATTATAAAACGATTGGTTCAATTAGTTTTGCTTCCTTCTTCTTCTTTGGGATGAATATTTGATTCTGTTCAGCATTATCATCAATGCTGATTTTGACAACCACACAAATTTACAAAGGATTAATTTTTGGCATTGTTAACCTGTTATTGAAATACTTGTGAGGATTTATTACATGATACTTTAAGCTCTCTCTTTCATCACATTGTTAGATAGCAAGTGTGCTTCAGACCTAGTTGAGGTGGGCATGTTTTGAAGAAGTTCAATTCAGACAAAGCAAATGCAAAACATCAATCGTTTTTTGGATGAAAAATATTGTTTGTTATTTAGAGGACTGTGTACGTTCTTGATGCCAATCCAGAAAGTTATGTAAGATTGTGTTTTTCCTTTTTGCTTATAGGTGATAAATCCAATGGGATGGGACGCATTTGGTTTGCCAGCAGAAAATGCTGCTGTTGAACATGGGCTTCACCCTGCAAGCTGGACACAAAGGTAGTTTTTAATGAATTTAAGTAATACATTTCTGCTATGAATATCTGTACTGTGGCCACCATAAACCAACGAAACAGAGCAAAAACAGCGTAGAAGAGATGGTACAGAAAGAACCAGGGTTGTTTGCCAGTATTTTATGGAACTGTGCAGATGATTCAGTTTTGAGAAACAAATGTATCAGGATGATTTTCAAGTTTTCATCTGAATTACTTTTAACTTGTAAAAAGGTAGAATATTAAAAGTGACGTTTATCAAACACCTAAATCAGTGAATAAGACATAGATCGGGATTTCATTATGGTGAGTTAAATCTTAGCATAGAATACACTTTTGAAAATTATAAGCTACATGGTTAGGTGTAGTAGCAGTTTTCAGTACCGTGCAAAAGAGAAAGAAGATTTTTCATTTGAGACTGGGTCTTGAAAGGTGATAAGCAGCTATTAATACCGCTGATTTCTGTGAAAATGTTGAGCTTCAGACCACAGAGCAGGGTGTTGTGTTCCCCTAATATTCTTTAAAGACAGTAGAAAGATATAAAAGTAACCATTTTCTGTAAATGACTCACAAACCCAGTCTTTTTAAGTGAAGCTGTTTGTTGTGCTCCAGGTGCAGTAATCTAGCTGTGGTATCTTTTTGGACCTTGATTCATTTCCTTCTTTGATAATGCTGTTTAAGTTTTTTTCATGCTTCTGGTCCCATATTAAGATACTTGAAACTTTTCCGGCTAAAATATGATGGTAACTGATTTAATTTAGGGAGAATGCATGAATGCATTGCGCACAAATTCTGAATTATTTGTGCTCATTTTTAAAAATTTCCTATGTGTATGAGTTAGATGGGAATATGCATAAGAACAAGTTACCATTGACACACCAAACCCTGGTTTTGTTCTTCTGAGAGTCTGAAACATCACTGTGTTGTGGGCTATCAGTTATACTGTAGCATGGTCAGTAAATTGATGATTTTTGTCTTCCTTCAGTTAATCTACTGAAGCTCAACTGTAAAACAGACCTACATATCTATTTTATCTGAGTGCCTCATTTTTAACTCGTTTATCTTGATGGAACCTGCACCAGATAGAGGATTACTGTGATCCTTAGCTACGTGAGAAATGAGGCACAAAGAAGCAGAGGTTGTAATTTTGAGACAACGAGACCTACATTAAGTACTTGTTAGTACAAAAGGGTCAGTGTTTTCCTCTCCTCTCTATTAAGTGGTCCATCCTCACCTGTTATACTAGCTGTGGCACTTGGTAGGACATCTGACTCAGAAGAAAGCTGTTCTGCCATCTGAGTTGAATTGGCTGAACAGAAAAGCAGAGTGTGTGGGGAAGAGAGGCTGTAAAACAAAGTGCCCTATCAGCTCAGCCTGTCTCATTTGTCATATCAAAAAGTGTGTGGAAGGGCACAGCCTGGACTGATTTTCTTCTGCTACTTTTTGTGCCTTTCTTTTTTTCTCTGTTCTTGTAAATAGGTGCATGTTGTTCCATACACTTAAAGCAGTTCAGCTAGTAGTTACAAGTACAAGATGTTGTATACTGGAAGAAAATTTTGCTTTGGAAATTTCCTTTCTACTGAAAAGAGTGATTGCTTGGTTTTAAGGGTTACATAATAAAATTATAACAACAAGCTGAGACAAATTAGCACATCACAGAGAGTGATTATAACAACCAAAAAGGAAAATTATTTACCTATTATTTTTATTATATTAAGGGAGGCAGTTTAAAATCTGTCTCCTGTTTTCATCACTGTCCCTCTCTTGAATGTTCCTTATGCCTGCGGCGGGAACTGAATGAGAAGCTTTGATGGTGTGATAGCAATCTGTTATATTTTAGTCGTCCCTGGAGCAGAGCCAGCCACCCATGTAAAAGGGGGCACACTGTAAGCATTTCAACTGAATTGGTTTAGGAATGAACAACCAAATTTCAGAGCATCATAGTTTTCTGAAGAGGTGGTTTTAAAAGAGCTCCAATTGACTGTTACTTCTTAAGTTCTCAAAGTTAGGGATAAGAACATAAACCAAATTTAAAACAGTTACTTATATGAAATACACAGAAAGGTTTGTTAGTAAGAGTTAGTATAGTGGCAGAAGCTTTCTGAAAATGCACTGAAGTTTGAATATTTTATTTTTTTTATTCATACAGTTCATTTTGAGTGGGAATTTAATATAAGCAGTACTACTGAAAGTATGTTTTCTCCCAGTGGAGACTGTGAGTCCGTAAGAGGATTTCCTGGTATAGCCATACTGCTATGACCCTGCCTGCCGGCCTGTTCTTGTGTAACTGAAACTGTTAATACAGAATACTCGTGTTACTCAGTTATTCAGCAGTGCAAGTTTGTTCTGGATCAGTATTAAATGCTTGATTTCATGACTGTCAAATTAGCCAATGTGGAAGGATAGACGATCCTGTATCTGACATGATGCATTTCAGTAGGAAGTTAGAAGTCTATAAGAAATTTTAAGCAATTTTGAAGTATGTGAATGGATTCACACTGTGTCACTAGCTGATATTGTGTAGTTGTATTTTAGTAAGCTGGTTTTAGTATGTTTTCAAACTAAAGCCTCACTGCGTATTCTGGTGCATCTCATTTCACATTCCAAATATAATCATTTGGGGGCAAAGTGTAGCCCTACAGTTTCACAGTTGCCTTAAGTTTATCCATGGCTGTGCTGCCATCAGCAGTTTGGGGGTTCCTTGTCACCTCTCAAGATACATGTTCCCACCACCTACTTTGTTTTGGCCCAGCTGTTTTTGCAGGCACAGTATTGGTGTGATCAGCCTGTTGATCAGAGGGAAGCACAAACACTGGTGGATAGGGCGTGGAGAACATTTTGTAGGGCATGTCTTTCGCTGAATGAGTATGGTGATTCAACTCATCCTATAGCCACAGGATCACCAGAGCCAAAGCAAAATACAGCCAGGATAGCACTGCCAGAACATGCCAGGATTAAGCTGATAGTGGAAGTACATCCTTGTGCATTGTGAAGATTTCAGCGTGCCCTTTGTCTCAACTGCAGAGAAAGAGAATTAAAAATAATGAGAAATGATGCATCAGGAACATTTCCCTCAAACTGCAGTGCCATATTTGCTTTTCAGTTATGCTTAAATCAAGAGAAGAAAAATCATTGTTTTGTACACACAGCTGTTAAAATGGAACCAGAATACACTTGGGACTTTGAAAAGAACTACTTAAAATTAATATTCTGACTCTTCCTTGAGCTTCATTGTTAGTAAGATAATAGTGTTCAGAGATAAGCTAGTGCTTTTAATTTCTCAGAACTTTATAAACATCTGATTTTAAATATGATGTTATGATAGAAATATTTTTAAGTTATTAAATTTTTTTACTTTTTATTTTGCAGTAATATTCAGCACATGAGGGAACAGTTTGATGCACTAGGTCTGTCTTTTACATGGGAAAGGGTAAGATTTTCTTTTTCTAAGGGTTGCTGGTTTGTTGTATGATGGAACATTGAAAAACATGGAATTTGACCATATTATTTATGGCAATATAGAAGTGACCAGTTTAAGCTGTTAAACTGTAAAATTACACTTGATAGAAGTGGGAAATTGAGCTGCTCTCAAGCTTCTTATCAAACTTCTTTTACTTTTGACATACTGACATCATCTGATAATCAAAGTAGTACTTTTCTGCGTTAGAAGTTAGGCGGTAATCTAAATATATATTTATGAAGCAGCATGCCTTTCTGTTAAGGTATATATGTTTTGAGGAGTGCTTTTTTCAGTGTGTACGTTTTTATAATATACTCAAGAGTTTAAAGCTAGTAGCTTTAAATGGTGGTTCGGTTATGTCATTCTACATTTGAAGCATTAGTCTGCGCTTTTGTAGGTGTTTCATATCATAACCATTTTGGAAAACAGAAATTTTAGTTAAAACACTAATGTTGAAGAATCAGGTGTTCACCTTAAAAACCTTAGCAACATGATCAGACATAAGCAAATGTCATTTTCAAGATAAAAAAGAAATTAATTTTTGAAGCAATTGTGAAGTTATTGCATTTACCAGTGAATCAAAGTCAGTCACTACCTTTGTATTCTCAGCAATAACCACTGCTTATCATCTTAATATGATTCTGAATAGAGTGATGGAGATGCTGATCTTGGACTTTTATAGCAATATTGTAGACCTGAAAAGGAAAAAGATTAGTTTTCTGGCAATCTGAGACCTACCATCTGTTTTCTTTTATCTTGAAGGTGATTTTGTTTATTTGTATGCCCATGTTTCGTCATATATTGCAAGATTTTCAGTACAAGCCATTTTAGTAGGATTTTCATTTCCTTGATAGTCAGAAATTTGCTCTGAAAATAAGAAGTTTGTTTTGGAAGTCATACTGCACACATTCCTGACAGTTGTTTTCTTATATTTAAAACTGTTAGTATCTCAGAGATTTTGTGTGTGTGATACAGCAGTACTTAAAAACAGTGAAAACATATGTGTAGGCTGTATTATAGATCGTACCAGAGTTGAACGTTGCAGAGTGCCTTTCAAGAAAATTGTGAAAATGCATGTCTGTGTATGGAATTTGTTTAACCCTTCCCTTCTGCAGAAGAGAAGAACTGGCAGTACTGAAAACCGTGGCAGGAAGTACAGAGGAAAGCAATTTCTTATCTCTGTGCATGTTCTTGGAGGCTTACTTTCACTTTCCTAGTAAATTGTGTTTTGGTTAATGAACTTTCAGAAGCGTCTGAATACTTGTGGAAAGGGCTTTGATGCTGGACAAGTTAATTTGAACGCTTGTGCAATTAAAAGAATTTAGAATTCTCTAGTGACACATTGCTTGTGGTTTTGAAAGGTAAGGTTTTAAAACAGCTGAAAAGTTTTCTTGAAACACAATGGATTTGGGAGTTTTCACTCCTTAGCTTATTAGATAAGTTTTATTTTGCCTAAAAAGCCTGCCTTATTAACTGGAGTAAGAGTGACCTGAATAGTAACCATTAGAAATACATGTGTTTATTCACTGCAAAAACTGTGTGATGCCTGACGTATAGCTTGATTACGTGATCTCCAAGTGCACAAGTGTTTGAGGTAGCTGTGAAAGAACTACCTTTGGAAGCAGAACGGCTAAGGTGTGGCAGAGTGATAAAGCCTGGCTCTCTGCAAGGCTAATTAGGCTGGGCAGAGCATTTTACTGCCTCAGCCCCGCTGCTTCTGGGCTAGCTCAAACATCTTTGCACAGCAATGCACTGAGCTGTGCAGGTACTTATCTTAAATGTGAGCTCTTTGAGGTAAGAAATATATATTTTTTTTTATTATTCGGTACTTGTATGGCACTAAATCAGTGTCTTACAGAATACTGTGACAATGCAAATAAACCCACTACTGTTTGTGACTATGAAAAATACAAGAAAAACACTTTTTATATGGGTTAGTCTAATTAACTAAGAATACTGTACAACACCACAGTTTGGTTTTAATTTAATTTCGTTGATGTAGATTGAATGTCTGGCTTCATTGTGCTACAGAATAGTACCTAGGAAATATACACTGGAGAGAACTCATTCCCCTGCCTTAAATCCCTATCGTAGTGTGAGGTGAATTGCCTTTTGGAAGCGTGAACCTTTTATGTTAACTGTCTCTGTCCTTTGTGGCCAGCTTAGAGTATATGCCTAGATGATGTGAAGGAAACTTAATAAATTTTACCGTTTTACAAATGTGAAGGGGAAGAAAAAGTATGAAAGTAATAAAAAGTACATTTTTAATACCTCATGCATATAGCTGCGCTGAAGAGCCTGCTGCTTATAAAGTCATGTCTGGTGTTTAAGAAAGTCCTATGCAGGAATATGAAGACTAGTTGTAGTTTTATTGCTTGATAAAATTATTATGAGTAAACCCTAGTGCACCCGGAATACTAGAAGTTTCCTTTTATTTATCTGGAGTTTTTTCATTATTCTGTCTGTCTTACATAAATGCAAAAGTATTTTTATGTTGTAGCAGTTAGTGAAATTCCTTAACCAATAAAGCAGCACAAATCAGGCATTAATAAAAGTTAATTAGATTATTTCAGAAAGCCAGTTTACAAAGACACTTGAAAATTATTCTCCTAAATAAAAAATGTAAGCAAACTAAAATGGTAATTAGATGCATAAAATTAGCTCTGTAAGTACATTGCCTTAAAGTAGTTTTGAATACTAATAGTGGTCTGATATTTTTTCCCTGAAACATGTAGGTATTTTAAGAGCCCCAAGTAAAGGATGTTATATTTTTAAATGATTTTGAAAAGCGTTGTGGATTTGGGGAGAGATTTTTTTAAATTAATAAATAAGAAAGAGAACATTTCTGTTTTGAACATTTATGTTTGTCAGGTCTGGAGTTAAAAATGTGTAGTTTGAGGATGAATAGAAAGTCTCTGAAAAAAACGTTTTAAACACCTGGAATGCAAACCCAACATTGTGGTTATGTTTTGTTTTTAAGATAACACTAATTTGGGCATTCCTGGTGGTCAAATTTCTCCAAAATACCATCCTAGACAGCATAGTAAACTGCCTGCCTCTTCTTTTAAACATGATTTTCAGGGGAATTAGCCAATAATATTTTCAAAGATCCATACCATGAGCAGCAAGGGGTGGACAACGTGTAACATTTTTCCTTTCTTTTGCTCAGGAATGCATCAGACTGAATGCGCGTTCCCAGTGAGCCATCAGTTCACCACTGTATTATCAGCTGTAACTTTCCTCTAGAGGGTAGCTCGTACTGCCAACATTTTTTAGTCTTTTCAATTCAGGCGTGCCAAGTGACATAATTTTTTGCATAAGAGAAATGTTCTCCTTCTGCTCTGTACATTAAAAAAAGATTAAATCTTTGGTAGTTTATCTTTGTGAAGATATTTTTCTATTTAGTTTTGAAGTTGTCATTCTCTTGCACTGCCTGAGCATGCATTACACTGTAACAGTAGACAGAGCACTACCTATTAAATTTCCTCTTAATCCACATTTCACTGGTAATCAGTCACCCTACTTGTAATTAAATAAAAAAGGAAACCATTGATACAAGTCTACTTTTTTTTTTTGCAGGAAAGGTATTCATGCTCTAAAATGTAGGCACTGCATGACATTTGTATTTGTAACTAATAAAGCATAAAACTGAGGGCCTATGAAATACAGATATTCAAATGAATTTAGAAACGTAGTTTGATCTAGCTCTAAACCACTGAAAATCAAATCATTATGCTTCCATATGAGGTGATGCATGCCCTTTAATACCAAAATAGGCAAATGATAGATTATAGAGTAGTTTATCTTCCCAAATAGGTTTTGAAAACAATCCATACCAACTTTTTCTCCTCATCACCTTTTTAACAGGTATCAAGCACAACATGGTTATCTTCAGGATAGCGTAAGACTATGCTAGAAATAAAATTATTAGTCGTAAACTAGGAAATAACTTCTCTGTATTCTAGTTATAAGTTATTCACAAAGCCTGGTGGATCATACAACAAATAAACACTTTTGCACAGCCTATAAATGTTACTTTTATTTAAAAACAGTAGCCATGAAAGTAGCTTGAAGATGTAACCTTCTTAAAAAAACAAATAAATAAAAAACACTTCTAGGTTCAGAGCTACATAATAGAAAGTGGTAAGCATGGAATAGATTTAGAACAAATGATGATTTATAAAAAAAGGCACCTGAAAATTACTTTTTTTTTAATAATGACCAAAAACTTCCATCCACTTTAAGGGTTTTTTTGTTCATCCAGGATTCTTTACTGTTGGTTTTCCCATATTTTTGGTAGCTGGATTTTTTTCTCAGACTTTTTAATAATGAACAGCTCCTTAACCTTAACATGAACCGGTTGCTTCCCAAGTGGCACTGCTGTCAAATCTAAATTGTAATACCACTATTTAGTCTCTGAATATTTACTTGCAAACATAAATAAGATATTAACCCCTCCATCATGCTATCTGTTAGGAACACATTGCTGTGCTGTGATAAAGGGATTAAGCAAGGTAGCTTTTGGTAAAGTTAGGGGTCTTTCACTTCCATACCTTGGCCAGGCCACTTTTAAAGGTGGATTTTTTTACCTGGTTTAATGAATTGTTTTGATGAATGAGTGTCATTCCTGCAGGAATAAGGAGGAGTGACAGTAACCAGTAGTAAAGTTGTGTTTTGGTGACTGGATCAGATACTCTTTGCCTAGCAAGCTGAGAAAAGGAAAATGGTTGGGAGGAAGAGGAAGATGCTTTCCCTCCCATTTTGTACTGACATGCTGGGGGGAGGGTTATCACTAAGTCTGTCACGGAGCACTGAAGGGCATATGCAGTGGACAGCTGAGCAGCATATTTCATATTTATAAAATAGATTCTTATTTTTAGCATACATTTTATCTTTGGAAAAAATACGCTAAT
The DNA here is from genome assembly GCF_017976375.1 of Cuculus canorus. NCBI lineage: Eukaryota > Metazoa > Chordata > Aves > Cuculiformes > Cuculidae > Cuculus > Cuculus canorus. Next base: position 114,340,528 of record NC_071402.1, read on the forward strand.
ATCTTGCTTATGTATACTCACTGAACTGCTTTATGATGTGGAGTTCTACATGTGTGCTGTTATGCTAGTGCTCAGTTCACAAATGAGAAGCGATAAAGTGATGGTTTTTGGCAGGGTGGAAGGGTTCCAACATGCTATTTTGCAAACTCTTTTATAAACCATTTGCTGTATTTCTGAGTTCAGTCAGTTCTGTTAATGCACTGCAAACCTTTGCTTTACTCATAAAGTATAAGTAGGAATGTTAACATTCGCCTTAATCTAAACATGATAGCAGCCTAATGGAAACTTTTTACCTTACATTATTTATTTAATCAAGATCAGTAACTGACATATATGGAAAGTTATTTTTCACCTTAAGTCTTAGTGTGCTAAATGGTAGGGAAAAAACCAAAACTCATTTTAATTTTAAGACAAAAGGTTGCTGGCTTGTCATCAGGAGCTCATTTCACTTGGTAGTGATGTAATTTGTCTTTCTCACTCAACTTCAAATGTTACTTCGAAACTTCAAGGTTATAAAGTTAAATGATGAGCTTGAGTGATCTTTTTGCAGCTTAGTGACCACACAGCAAATTTTCTTCAGTGATGCAGTCTGCTGCATTTCTTCCTAAATGTGTCAATTTAAAGGTTGCGAGAGAGCACCTACCTGGGATTCTGTTTCCAGGAGTTCCCTTGTATCCTGTAGCTCAAACTTGTGTAGCTTGTAGCTCAATCTAAACATGCTTCTTTAGATTGAGAAATGTCATCTCTTTTTGTTTTAATTAACACACATCTGCTGTTAAGGACCACAAGGACAAATCTCAGTCCATTTTACTACTTTTATTTGACGTCTCACTTCAGTTGTCTTCCCTGTTTGCCTTTTGCTGGCTCAATCTTAAATTATACCAAAAGGGATTGTCTCGGTTCTTTTGTGTTTCTGATATAACAGTGATGAAGCTCTGTTGCCTGTAGCAGCATCACATTGGCAGGAGAACTCCACTATGTGGAGAAATAGGGAAAAAAACCCCACATCATTAAATGGATGTTGTTTCGTTGGAGAGATGGAAATCAGACTTTTGTCAAGTGTTTTTTTCAGTGCAGAGTGTAGGGATTTAATCAAGCAACTAAGTTTTCACATGCTGTGCTGAACACTTGCCATTAAATGTCTCTGGTCTTGAAAGCCTCTTACACACACTTTTGAGGCACAGCTATTCAAAGGTCATGTTAATTGTTCAAAGCAACATTCCAGCACTAAAAGTTGTAGAAATAGAATAAAATTTGTATGCTAGCGTGTTTCAGATGTCATTTGAATAGCAGCTGATACTACTGATGTTGTGTGTAGTGGGAAGCTTAGGTGATGAGAAAGCCTGGGTGAGACATTTCTCATTTGGAACTATTTCAGGTAGTTGATAACTACATGCAAACAGAATAAATTTTATCAGTGGCTTGCTGTCAACTTTGGAACTCCAAAACCAAGAGAAGGTCTTGTTGATTTAAAGTTCAGTGTAGGAGTCATTTTCCACTTCAGTAAGTACAAATGTGGTCAAACAGAAAGTTTATAGAAATGTTTCTTTAAACAAGCCCAAGTTAAAGAAGAAAGCTGTCTAGGAGGGAGGTGTGATTTGTTTATCATTCCATATTTGTAATTGGAACTTAAAGACTAAGTTCCACAGTTGTTTTCACTTTGACCAAACTTTAAAATATGTGGGTGAAACTCTATGTGTATCCATCGTGCCCATAAAGCACTGTGTTTATGGAGAGAAAATTGAGAATCTATAATGATGTAATCCTGTAGTCATGTTTGCATATTGAGATGTTTATTTGAAATGCAGGGGTTTGATTTTTTAAGAAGAAACATTTAAAATATAGAACTTTTTAAGCAGGTGATAATTAGGATGTTTTTTAGAATTCACTAAAAAGTTATAAAATGTTTACAAGTTTTTAGAAAGCTACCCTTTGTGTTGTTACCTTCTATTCTCTTTACTCACATTCCTTTTTCTTATGTTGCCTTTTTTATTTTTATCTGTCTCTATTTCACTCTTAACTGTCTCTCGCATTTGTGACTTCTTGCATGACTCTGTCTTCTTCTCCACATATTAACCCAGAGCATTCTCCTTCCTGGAGCTGACCTTTTAAAATATTCGCTTATTTGACCTTTGATTGTGACATATCCTATGCAAGTCTTTCATCTTGAAGTTTAGAGTCTTACCCTGTATTCCTTCCTATCTGCCCTACGTGCTCTATCTGTCCACAGCCTCAGTTCCTCAGTGCTGTTCTGCTGTCCTTCTGTATCTCCTGCTTCGGTTGCAGGCTCCTCCGGTTTGATGGCTTCTCTGCAGCCAGCTCTCAGCTGCCTCTGAACAGTTTGTGACAGACTGTTCCTGCTTTTCATTGCTGAGCAACAGAGGAAAAAGCAACGCAGCTAAGATACAGTTCTACTTTCTTCTGCTTTTGCTGTTTCCCTGGTCAAGCAGCTACAGCAATTTCCATTCACTTTCTGTTCTTACCTTTATCAACATTGATTTCACAGGATTCTTACATCCCACATTAAGAGGGGAACTTTTCTTTGCACATCAGACCCACACAAAGCCCATGTTCTCTAGGCTTGTGTACATGTGAATATAACTCATTATAAACAGTACCCAAAATTGCATTTATGTTTTCTCTGTGACATATATTATACACCCCTGAGTTAATTTTCTAAGTTAAAAAACATAAGAAAATAGTAAAATCAGCTTCAGGAATTTTTATTTTATTTCATTTCTGCAGGAAATAACCACTTGCTTACCAGAGTACTACAAATGGACACAATATTTCTTTCTTAAGCTTTTTGAAGCTGGACTAGTGTATCAGAAAGAGGTAGGTACAAACTTCGACCTCTAATACTTTGCAGGTGCACTAATTCAAGTCAGTCATGTCAGTGGCACATTTCTGGATTGTCCATTCACATTCATTAAGTGGATACTTATTATTGTGCTCTATTGGTTTTAAATCACTTCAAAGTATTTTTTTTATATGACTGAATTTTATATATAGGTAAGTTCTAAATGTAATTAACTAACATGAATGGTTGTGTAGCAAGTATATATAGGTAAGTTCTAAATGTAGTTAACTAACATGAATGGTTGTGTAGCAAGTCAAATCGGAAATTTTTATTGTCAGTGATTTACATTGGAGTGCAGGATCAGAATATAGTTATATTAATTTAATTCATGGGTTTAATATAGAATTTTCTAGGTCTTAACTTTCCTTTCATTGAAACATATGAGATAGTGTTCTCATAAGGAGTCTGTTTAGCAGGAAGACTATTATGTTACTGTTATGCTGTCTCAGAACTGATAGGATTGGGTAGGATAGTTGGAGGTCATGTGCCTAACTGTCCAATTCCTAGACCCCATTTGTAATCTCCAAAATATTACAGATCTATTAGATGCTGTAAGACTATCACAGCTGTTTTTCTTAGAATACATTAAAAAAATGTTGATCCTTTAGTATTTTGTAAATAATATCTATCAGGCTATGTGAAAATGGAAGAGTTCTGTTAACTTCTTAAGGAGGAGGTAAAACAAAGAAGTTAAATGGGCTTTCCAAAGAATTCTCTGTATATCCAAGGCAGCGCAGTTCCAAAATACGTGAACAGTTGCACCTAAGCAAAGCTGCAATTTAGTGAATATTTCTAACTTAAAATGGAAAAAAAGATTTCTCTAATATGCTTTAGCATTTCATTTGTATTCTGTAGAAACCAGTAGGATATAATTAGGGGCGTAGTTTAATTATTCTCTGAACCCAGAGAAGGAGGTAGATAGCAAAAGGTAGCAGTTGGAATAGTGGGGTGTTACTGAACTACTTCTTCTGTTTCTATTGGCAAGATATATTCAGAGATCTTAAATGACAACCAGTAAATAGATTCAATATTTGATATATCCTCACAGAGTTTGGGAGCAGGGATGTTGTATTTTCTGTAATTATTTTCTTTGTTTGCAATAAAAAAATGAAAACCCTAGCTTTGTCATAACGAACAATCTGTAAATTTGTTTCCTTGACAAGTGATCCCAGCTGAAGGCTTGCTGCTTTGTTAGAAGCAGTGCCGATACACAAAATAAAGTTTGCATGCAGGCTCCCAGTACTGTGGGATCCTGGAGGTGTTTGGGTACCAGTGATTTGATCTGCTTCCCTCTTAAGAGTCAAGGTTCAATTTGAGGACTTAAATCAACATCTGTCTGCTTGTAGGGAATAAAATCTCTGGTGGATATAAACCAGTTGCTTTTTGGCAGGAAACAGATGGCGGAGAGAACCTATAACCCTGGATCCCTTAAGTCACATATACTTAAAGCATGCATTTATCCCATGTCTTCAGCCTACCTGCAATGTGTGTTAGGCAGTACTTCTCCACAGCTTGGTCTTCTGCCTTACAATTTCATTGTGGTTACAAGGAGATAATTCATAGGTTTACTGTGGTGATAAAAATAATACATGTGGAGTGGTAGTCTAGTTAATGGTCTGTTACAGGAGTATTTGTGTCTGGTCAGAAATTATCCTCGTAGGGACACAGAGGCTTGGTATGTCTGAGAGCTGGAATCAGTGAGAATTAACAATGTCTGCTGGGTGCTGCAGCATCCCTAAAAGACGTCTTTATCTACTGTAGCAAAATCCTCTCTCTCTTCTTCCTGCAATACTAATCTAGTCAACGTATTATAGAGGTTATCAACCTGGCCAGATGTGGGTGTCTAATTGCAGTTGAGATTAATTTCTGCCTAGACTCTATGAATTATAATTTTGTTTAGGTATCTGAAGACTGAAGTGGAACCATAGGCGCCAAACCTAGAGATGGATACCTATGCTTTAGATACTTGAAGTTAGATATGATGAATCCTATGTTAAAAGCATATAGTCTACATTGGTGTAGTGAGAAGATCTAAATAATTTGTGTTCTCTGTACACTTTTGCACCGTGCTTTCTTTATGTAGATAACATTAGCAGCTTTCAGAGGCTGTCATTGTCAAGAAGTTGCCTGTGTGAGGTACAAGTAGGAACAGAGGATTTAACGGCTCTGGATATTAGTCAGAAGGCTGTGGGAGATGGAAAGATCAAAATGCAACTCACAAACAAGGCCTTTCAGCTGCAAATTTTTTAAATGCGTATTTGCTTTATTTTGCCTGATTTATTTAGATAAATCTTCCTGTTATTAATCATGAGGATATATTATGCTAAATAATTATACTCACATAAATTAATTCAGTTACCTTCTACAATTTTCATCATAAATTTGACCCAATATCACCAAAACAGAAACAGTATTTTTTCTCAACTTTGAGTCATAGCCAATTTAAAACAAGCATATGTTAATAACTGCTTTATGCAACTGGCGTTTTATTACTTCTTAATATTTTATTATTTATCTCTCTTTAGCTGTTATTTTATCATAGTGGTATGGGTTTTTTTCAGAACTTATGAATTAAAATATATTAGTTTAGAGCCAACTTCATTATGTTGCATCATTATGGAAGAATTTCTGTGTACGGAAAGTCTAGAAAGTAGATCTGTAGTAGTGGAATATATTGATTGCTTTTCATTTCCCAATTAAGTTTTAGAAGCCTTTTATAAGGACTGTGTGGTATTATTTCTTGGTAACAGATGAAATACTGTAAAAAGTCTGAATTCTGGTGACTTACTGAATTCACACAAGCTTCATTTGAAAGTGAGTTTGTTTTCATCAAAGAATGGCTTTTATTCACTTCATTGTAATTGATTTTGTATAAATCATTTTAGTTGATCAGACTTCGTGCGCACATGTGCGCACATAGACATATATGCACTGATAATAAAACCAGCAATGGTATAATCTTAAGGAAGAGGATCCATGCATCTGTCTTCCTGCTGTCCTCACTATAACATTTGTAAAATAGTTGTTAAATTTGCTATTTCTAAGAATATGTAACATATTTAAAACTAAGTAGTATCAGTTGTTTGGAAACAACGGCATCTCTGAAGGTGATCAGTGATAGATAAAACGTACAGTGAGGACAGCGATTAGTTTTTAGATCGAGATACTAAATTCTCTCCATACCCAAATAACGCATTTGAAATTTTCAAATAATGTGTAACATATTAGAATGTTATGGTGCTGAACCTACTGTCTTGCAGTCAGGCTGATTTAACTTTGATTTAGTTCAAATACTAAGTAACACTTACATGAATTACTCTTCTTTATCTCTTTGGGTTTTGTGTGGTTTTTTATTCTTTCTGGTAATATTTTTTCAAATTAATGTCTGATATGCAATCCCACTTCTGTTATGACCATTAGGATTCTGTTGCATTCTTGGATCCTTTATGATAATTTATTAGCTAAATTGTTCAATGCTCAAGGGAGTTTTCGCTCCCTCTGCAGTGTGTTATGTCTTATGTTTCAGCTAGCAAGGTTTGTAGAGTTGAACACCAACATTTGTATTGCTTTAAATTTTCTTTAATGTTTTTGTATTTATAAAGTAAGACGATTCCAAAAGCAATTCAAACAGTCGATTGAAGTTATGTACAGGAAATATCAGCTCTTTCACTTAAAATATAGTTGACTGCAATAATGCTTTGTGATTCTGTCCTCTCAGTATGGAGATCCTTGGTTATTCACCCCTCTAAGTCTGACTCAGTGCTTTTGGATTAGTGGTGGACAGCTTTTAAACATCAGACTGTGTAGTTTGCAGCACAGTCAATTGAAACACTTACCTATTTAACATCTAGGTGTCAGCCTATCCCACTAGCACGACCAGTCAAGGCACATAATGGCAATTCCATTCTTAGGGTTTCTGAGTTCTGAGAAGATGGATGTTCAAAACATCTTCAGTTGAGTCACTGCCACTGATTCAAATAGATGTTATAGAAACATGGAAAACTCCGCAGCCCAAGGAATGTTTCTAGGTAATTCTTCTAGTATCTGAAAAGTAAGATGCTGGCTTTGAAATAGCTACTGAAAATACTTTTTTCTTCCTGCCACTTTTTAGGCCTTGGTTAATTGGGATCCAGTGGATCAGACTGTTCTAGCTAATGAACAGGTGGATGACAATGGTTGCTCATGGCGTTCAGGAGCAAAAGTGGAACAGAAATACCTCAAACAGTGGTTTATCAAAACTACTGCGTATGCAAAGGTATGAGAATATATTTTTTGGAAATTATGGTTGTACTTTAAAGAGGTGAGTTTTCATCACCTCTTTTAAATGAAATATTAATCAAGTTGAATGTGTTCTTTTATATATGCCCGTTTGTGTAGTATATAATTCTATGGTAATATATGTGATCTATCCTTGTGTATGTATATAAAAATTATTATTCCTAAAGTCTTTCCATTCGCATCTTTAAGATTTTGAAGTAATTGGTGTGGGATTAAGATTTGAAGAAAAAAAAAAGCATAGAATAGAGGCGAATGAATGAATTGTGCATTCACACATTGTCATCCCATGTTTACCAGTAACTGCTTTTCTGCATATTTTGAATGCACAACCATGCAATGTTTTGAACTAGAAACTTGTTCACCTAATCAGCCTGTTGGACTTACGGGAATGGTATAAGCCTCTTGCTAGCATTCATTTCCATGTGTCTGAACCAGGGTTCTTTATGTTGAAGATCGTCTGAACCTTCTGTTATACTTTACTTCGTACTCTATTTGATTATTTGTAATTTTGAAAAGGTTTTCAAGTCATTTAAACATCTCCTTTTTTTTAGGAGCTCAAATTTTGATTGTGATGGGATAGCACAGTTTCCACACCTAGGAAATTCTTAAGCAAAATTTTTTGGCTTTGTTCTCTCTGGGATGAATGTAACTTGCTGTTTTATCTGGGTGAAGTTTTTGTTCCATCCAAGTGTTCTATGTATTAAGACTTCAAGTACAGATTGAGAAAATTATCCCTAAGAAAATATTAAAAACTCATCTTTGACTTTTTTTTGAGGCTCATATTCAAGAGACTGAATTTCCACCATCATCCAAGGATAAGAAATCCAGATCTGTCTCTAGGTCCATTCATAATAAAGAGAAAAAATATCTATATCCTATCTGATACTTTAATCTCTCACACATAGAGAAGGTACTTGACATGTGTGTTTTCTGTGAATGTGCTGTCTGTTCTGGCAGTAAGACAAGAACATTTGCTGTAGCTGAAGGAAAAATGGAGTATGTCTGAACAATCACAAAATGAACACAATGTTCTGAGCGTTTCCTTGGTGCTCTTGCCACAAGATCTCATGATCACCTTTGTGGTATTTCAGGGTCTGCTTCAACTCACTGTTTCCCTCAGTTTGAGGCTGGAGCTTTATTAGAGTTCCTACCTTTACTGGTGCATCTTTTGTCTGTTGTCTTTATAGAGGCTGTAGGGAAAATGGCTGGTATTTCTGGGCTGTACTCATAAAGACCAAAAGACAAGACTGAGGAGCTTTTCAGTATCCTTGAAAACACCCTTGGTTTACAGGGTTATTACCTCTTGCTCAATATCCACTCTATTCAAGGAAGGAGGATTCGTCTTTTGTCATTACAGGAAAAGCATCAGCTCTTAGGATGATCATGTCTCCCACATGTCATTCTCCAGTAAGTAGGCTCAGCTGATAACAAGAAGAACTTGTGCCTCCACAGCAACCTCTCATCTTCTTCCCGTAGAGGTTACCTCAGGAGACTACCATATGCCCTGCCTACATGAAGGGCAAAAGTGCAAACAACCCCTTGTTCTTGAGCATCTTAGTGGCATCATGAAAGACAATGGCTTCTACTTTTCATTTGGGCATAAACATTTACATCAACCTCTACAAAACCTTTAAGCATTACTACAGAGGACAGTTGGGTACAGATATCTCTGTTTCCCAAAATTTTGTTCTGTGTATGACTGATATTCTGTGAGGTGTATGATAGCTGATGAATGACGCCACATTGCTCCAAGCTCAAGTGCTTTGGCGAGCATTGCCTTCATGTGCTCCCACTTCTTGTACTGTGACAGATGCTACCAAATATCAGCAGGTGGTTTGGATTTTCCTTTTTACTCACCCTCCACTGACTCCGGTTTTTGCTGCTGTGGTTCTGGCATATTTTGAACAGTCTCACTCTGCTTCTTTTGGCAAGAGTTTTAAGCACTTGGTTGGGGAGGGGAATTATATTTTTTGTCCCCCCAAACCTTGAAATAAGATAGCAGATTACCAGGCTCTGCTATTCTAGTCCAGTATGTGATATTAGATGCTTTAGAAGATTAAGATTAGTAAATTCTATTTTTCTTTCAAGTTGCGAGAGGCTAGATTACATAGCATGTTCTGTCTTATTTTCTGAAGACTGTTTTGTCCATACAGTTCTGAATGACCCATGAACAGCAAGCTGCAGTTGAAGATTGTCCATCGGAGAGAGACTGCCTCTGAGCTAATACTGGTCAAGTACTTCAGTCCCTTAGAGATTCTGCACCCACACTGACATAACCAGGAAGCTTCACAACATCATTTTGAGAGAAGCCAAATTGCAGATCTTAAATGCTACATTTTGGCTCCTCTTTCTGAATATCTTGACTAATTATCCTCAAAACGCAGCTTTGCACACATTTGTTCAGTCATCCCAGTACTTCTCAAGTAGTGAAAAGTCATTCCTTCTAAATCTGATTTTTTTGTATCTTTTTTCTTTGGATTCAGGCTGTTGACAGTTGTACTGAATCCATATTGTCCTAAATAGTGTTTGAACATAATGGTTACAGCTATCCCTCTTCCTAGCCTGTTCCTCAAGCCTACTTCCCCACCTCTTTTCAAAAGCCCTTGCCAAGAGGCTCCAGATTTTACAGAGTTAGTCTAACAGGACAGGTGTGGAGGATAGAGACATCTCTTTAACTTTAAGAAGCTAAAGATCTTTAATCACTAATATGATTTTAGGATTATAACATTAGTGGTGATAATACCTTCACTTCAGCAGAGGGGATTATTTCATGTCTCTTAACCCTTATTTCCATAAAGAGATTTTCCTTTCTTACATTATGGACCAGAATCACTACCACTACAACTTCCTTTTCTTGAAAGTCTTTGCTGTTCAGAGATTTCAGGTATTTGGGCTCCTAGTGATAAATGAGTACAACAATTAGGGGGTTTATCCTTAGCTGACACGTTGACAATGAACATACATCTCTAGAATAATACCAGGTTCTTTATGGATCTCACTTCCCCTTTTCTTTGGTTGTTTGGGACTCACCATGAAGATGTGTATAGTGCCTTCTCTGCAGTTATTTTCAGGCACTTGAAGGCTCAGGGTACTGTGGTAATAAGAAGCATATTTATATAAGCTGGGCTTAGACGGTGAAGGTTGCTTAACAGTGCTCCGTAGGACAGACTCCTGTAAATGGGAAGTCTGAGAGGGCATTATAAAGATTAATGAGACTAGGGGTTTCAAATCCATTGTCATCTTTTTTTTCCTTTTCATTTAAAAAACCCCAATAAAAACAGAAGTCCACCCTTCCAGAACTTGTCTGACCCTGAAGTCTTTATTCTCCGTTTCTGAGTCAATTGCCTGTTGAACATCTTTTGTCCAATATTGCTTCTTTTGAAGGTATTCAGAAGGTTAAGGCAAGTTGGTGCCAGATCAGTGTGGTCAGAATCACTCTGATCCAAAGACCTGTGTTTTCTGTCAGCATAGAGTTGGGTTTAGGCTTTTGAGACCAGAATTCATGTCAGAACTCACCTGGCCGTTGATTTCCTTTGTCTTCTTAGCTTGGACAAGTTCATGGGCACAGAGCAGATTTATTCATTCCTTATGCAAGATGTTTGGGAAAAGATAGAGAGCTAAGTGGATCAGGCTTTCAGTGAGTTATATGGCTAGATTTCTATTATCCACTGAAGTTTCACTGCTTCCTATTTTGAAATTTAAAAATGGGAGGCAGTAAGCGCTTATCTGATAGTGATTTAATCCTTGCATCTTTTGGGGGAGATTTGATTTTTTTTCCCTACCATGGCTGTTTTTAGACTTAGATGATCAGTATTCCTTAAGTATGTTCTACTTCTCCCACTAATTTTCTCCAGTGAGGCCTTAATCTGGTTTTGGTATCTCATGGAGAAAACCATTTAATTCTGGTTGCCTTTTGCTTGCACCTTCATGGTAACTATTATTTCTTCTGAAAACCTTGTAGAAGTCGGAGACCAAATGTCAGAAAACTCCACCTTCTTTGCCATTTTTCTGCAACAAGGCTGTCTGCAAATATGTTCGCTGTTCATCCAAGAAGTTATTCCTGAATTTTATTTAAGTTGAGATAGTAGGAAAGCATGTTGAAAAAAGACTTTATTTCTAGTAACTTTTTTTTTCTGTGTGGCTTAGAGGAAAATGGAAGTCTTTATTTCATAACCGTGTTTCATAGACAAAGTTCCATTTAAAATAAATTTAATGAATCTGCTATTCCCTAATTCTTCATGCAAATTACCAGCTAGCAATAATGGGTGAATATGAATGCATACAACTTATTCTCTACTTGGAACATCCACAAATTATTTTGTTGTAATTATTCAACCTAAATTTTATTGCATATTGATGATTTTTCTAGTCATCTGTGTTCCTCTCTTTCACCCATTTATCATTATAGGATTTTGCCTGTATCTCACAACCTTAAATTAAAATAAATACTACTAAGGATAATCTTCATTTGTAATGCTTAAATTCTTAGTCAAATAGCAACAAGGATTTACATAATCAATGATGGGTGGTGAAATCATCTCATGTTTTGCTGGAGTCTGTTTCATTCCTACACACGCTGTTGTTTAGATTTCTGTTGTGTCCAGAGGAATCATCTTATGTGTATTAGCTCCGATTTCCTTATTGTTACTGCACCAGCTCATAGTCTTTCTTGAAATAAAAAATGCAACAAACAAAGCAGTGTTTGCTCACTGGGCAATTTATCATTGGCAATGAAATTTTTTTGAAGGTCAAAAATATTGACCATGCTTTAAATGCTTAGGAGAAAGCATTTTGGTTATGTAAATTAATAAAGTAATCATGACTTATTTTTTAAAACGTGAAGCACATACGAAATGGTCTGAAAGCTTTTATGGATTCTTAAAGAACATTTTAATTGTCATTTTTCTTTTGACAGATTTCTGTGATAAAAGTATAATGCCTTAACTGATGGCATTGTTATTCAAATTGTTGTCTGTGCATTTAAGATGTTTAAGCTAAAACATTTAGTTGCTATGGGTACCGAGCTGAATCTGTAGGCAGATTCATTGGAAAAATCTATCTGTAAATGTTAGTATTTTCTGTGTGTACCTGTGAATTGCTATATGGTCTTTTCTGCAGTCAACTGAGTCCTGAATCTGTAAGGTTTGTCTTTGCATAGTACCTTTTCTTCCTAAATTAATTTTATACAGTATTTTTTCATATTTTGCTTTTCAAAAATCGCCCAAATAACCAGAAAATTGTCTTTTTTTTTAACAAAATAAAAAATAGAAGCAACTCTGAAGCTTCAAATTTTACCTTAAATCATCTCCCGTTTTTCACAACAATAAGATAGTATATGTATGTTTAATTTAAATACTAGCAAAGGTGACAGAGCCTACAAAATTGTGCCACTCTAATTTACAGTTGTCATACAGATAAGTAGTATTCTTTTTCTTTTATAGTTTTTTTGTTTTGTTTTGTTCAGACATTCAGAGACAAATCCTTCTCACATTCTGTGGAGTGCGGGAATGTAGATGTTTAGCATGGTGCCAACTGTGAAGGGAAAACAGCAAAAGATCTACAAGTTCTTCTCCAGCTTTTCTCTGGGTTTGCACTGTATCTGACAGCCTCTTTGTCTGGTCTGGATAGAATTGGAATTGTTTTATGTAATCATGTTTTGCTTGTTTCTATGTTCTATTTTATTTCTGAGATATTAAGCAGAACGGTAGTGAAATGTAATGAAGCTGAAGTACTTCATTTTAGGATGTTAAGATCTTGACAGTACTTTGGATTTCATAGTATGAGGTAGTGCCTCATCATTGAGGAAAATAGAAGTGCTGGCTCTTTCTGTTTCATGCTTTACATCTGATTTTTTCTCTTCCCACACTTGAGTTCTAGCTCATAGATGTCTTGTTCCAACAGAACGGGCCTGAGAAACCTTGCTTTGAAACTTTTCCCCTTGAGTTAGGCTGGGAGCTCTCTCCTGGACCAGGACCAAGAGCACTGTCTCCACAGCTTGCTTAGCAATTCATTAATTAAAAAACAAAAAAAAATGACACCTGTTCTGTCAGCTTGGCAAGGCAGAAAATTGTTTGTGGATATCCAGACCAGGCTGATCTTTTCACCTTAGTTTAAACACAGCTGAACACATTTGATGCTACAGCAATAGAAGTTTAAATTCCTGTTCGTATAAGATTAACCAAAGCAATGAATGCTCAGTGCTACTAAAAATTATAACAAATGTTTTAACAGGCTTTTATATTTATGGAATGAATTACTCATTTAGGCCAAAGACGGATTTCATTATCTTGGAAAGGGAATATCTTCTCTTTGATAATTGCTACAGAGAGGGCATCTCTGGAGAGCAAATCTGGAGACCAACGCTGGCTTTATTTTTCCTTTTGAGGAATAGTTTCTTTGCTTCAGTTCTTCATAAGCAAACCAGAGATGTTTGTCAACCATAAATTACATGATAAAGAAAGGGGAAAACTGACGGTTCAGATGTTTACAAGGAAGAACTTTAAGCACACACACGATCTGTGTTGTTGCTCCTTTTTAATGTATGTTTTCAATATACTTCACATGTGGGAAATAGGAGTTAAAAGTGACCTGTGATAGTACAAGCAGAAATGACTGGAAGTGAAAAAACAAAAAACAAAATGAAACAAGAAGAGATTAAATACTAGCAGAAGCTGTACTTCATAATCACAGTTGGAACCGTGCAGCGATGTGCAAAATAAAACAGTGGGCAGCTTAACTTTAGTTTTATGTATCTTAATTAATATATTAAGTTGTGTTGAATGATTTTATGTAATCTTTAGGGGTTATTTTATTTTTGTCCTGTTGTTATGTTGCAAGATTGTAAAATTTTATTGAAGTGTCTTCATTGAAAAAAGAGTAAACTTTTGGCTTTATAGCTTACATTTAGATTTTTCACTTTATTTCATTTACTGTCATGGAGGAGTTGAAATCTTCTCACTAAGTATGATATTAGTGGCAGGCATTGATCACACTAAAAATTTCAATTCCCCAAGTCAGAGACTGATTTTTTTGCTGCTCAGCAGAATTCTCCCTTTTTTTTAACCACAAGCAGTGAGAGACTTTTGGAGTTGAGGTACGCTTAGGAAATTATAAAGCACTTCTTTTTTTTTTTATTTTATGTACTTTTTTCTGTCTGAAGATTGCAAAACTGAAGTTCTGTTTCTATCCGAATTTTTGAAAGAATAAACAGCTGGATATATGAGATCAGTTTTCCACTTTTAGGTGCATTATTTCTAGTTTCAGACATGGTTTCTGAACTGGTTAACTTTCATCTTCTAGCTATGCCAGAATTTTCTAGGTGTTCTGAAAGAGTAAAGCAGTACTGTAGAAATCAGTTTATCCTGAATGTTTAACCTCTGCAGCACTTAAGTCAAACTTTCCTAGAGATGTGAGAGCTTTAAAGTCATTCTTATCCCTGAATGTAGCTTTGATTTCTTTAGCTTTTTCATGACTCTGTCTATCTTTAGATCTGAAAGACTGCCAAAATATATTTATGCTTTACCTTGACTTGTGTTTAATTAAGATGGAAATAATTTCTTATTTAATTAGATGTTTGCGTTTTAAATTTTATCATCTCTTCCCAAGCCAGGAAAAATGAAAGTAGGAAGACTGCTCCCTAACGTTTCCAAGTTTGTCACTATTAAGTCATCCGTAGAAATTTCAAAATGGAATTTATTTGATAAGGTTTATCACTCTCTGCTTACTGGATTGTAATGCTGCTGTTGTTCTTTGTCCCTTGCAGAATCCAGCATGGTTTTACTTTTGTTTATTTGCCTGTGAGCTGGGAATCTTCTTGTTGATTGCCTTTTCTGGGTTACCTAGTTAACACACTGGTGGCACAGATGACTAGGAATTACATATGTGCACTTAAGGACCAGAATTTTTGTTTAAGGAATCATGTCAGTACTTGCAAAATAATAATTGGAGCCAAATTCATGGAACTACTTGAATGATTCATAAGGTGTTTTACCAGACGTGGCACTGATTTTAGAAAAGAATGTGGAAGCAAAATTCATGGAGTTAATATTTAACCCTTTAAAGATTGACTTATTATATTCAGGAATATCCATGCTAATGCTGGTCAGATTCAGTTCAAGAGTTTCTTATACCTAAACAGGCTATATGTAACTTTTTAAAATTAATAATAGTTTTAGCATGTATCTATAGATTTATGGTTTTGCAGAGTATAGTGTAATTGGATTTGAAAACTAAAGGTTTTTTAAAAGGATTTCCGTTAAGCAATTTTTTATTTGCATGGATGAATTTTGAATGTACAATACACTAGTGAGTGCAAGAATTAATGTGCTTTTCTGCATTCCTCTTAATGACTGTCCTAGATTGATTTATCATATAGAAGCACTTACTAACATGCTAGCAGTATACATACAATATATTTTTTGCCTCTGTAACGCTATATAAAGTGTTTGGTTTACATATTTTTAATTTTCTAATCCACCTGCTATTTGTAGCCTTGATAAGAAACCAAAGTAGTGTCTTGAGTACAAAGAACCGTAATTCCATATTGAATTTTTTAAGAGGTTTTTTGTTGTTTGATTGTCTGTTTTTTTTATCGCACTATACTGCTGTTCATGTGCATATAAAGGTTTGTCTTTGCAAACCTAGGCTGTGTCATCATGCAGAATAAGTTTTATCTTTGTTCAGGTGAAGCTTATTGGTTCTTACTGTATTTAGCTGCATGAAGAAATTGCATTATCGAGAGAAGAATGTGGCTAAGTCAGACTGTAGCCTATAGCTCGTGAAAAGGCCACCTAATTAGAATCAAAATCATTATCACACTGGATCTTGCTGTGAAAGAATCCTGCAGTGAAAAACATTTAGAAAGTTTTGCTGGCAAGCAATTACAGACTGTACAGTTTCAGTAGATCATATGCACATTTAGCTGTTTCTGCCAGCAAAATGTGATGTAGATTAGGGTGGATATCCAAGCACAAGAATTTATAAAAATGTGCTAATGTGTCCAGCAACTTCTGTATGTATTGGCACAATTTCACTCTTTCTGAAACGCATAAAATTCTTACAAAGAATGTTTCCAAAGTGCTGTATACATATATCTTTACATCTATCTATGTATCTCCAGTTATTTATTATTTTTTAGTAGGTATATAAGTACATGGATTTCTCATGGAAGATAAAGCTTAGTCGTCTCTGGAACACTAAAATTAATGAGAATAATGAAAATTTGGAATTCTCCGTGATATGGTATACTTGCAGTTGTGAGCTACAACTGATTTAAAGTTACAGTATGATTCAAAACTTTCCAAAACCTTACCATTCTTTTATTTATAAATCATCAGAAAATGGATTTGATTCTTAAGGATATAGAAAGCAATAATAATTCCAAGTGATTGTGTAATTTTATGATTTATGAAGGACATGCCCTTTGTTGTATTTTGAATTATAGATATACAACAGAGCAGTAACTAGAAAGTAATCCTTATAATGTCTTTTATGCATCTCACTTTGAAAATATTGAAGAATGTAGTTAAAACATAAGAGTTGAAAAAAAAATGAGTTGTGTATTCACTGATTACTATGTAATGATCCACTATTTAATTTGATCAGCACATAATAGCTACTGCCCATCCTTGTGGGTTGTTAGCAGTTAATGACATAATGAAGAGCTTGCACATTTGATGTTGGGAATCACAGTTGAAGGGAAAATTATTCAACACGTTACCTTATTCTTACATTTTGAATGTAATTGTTCAGCATGTCCACCATCTGTCTAAGTGACTCATGCCTCTGGCTGTGCTTCTGCCAAAGTAAAGAATTTGGACAGTCATGGACTATTCTTAATACAAATTTGAAAGTATGAAGTGAAAAATGAGATGAGCTTTGAGTTATAAGGCCCTTTGTATGTCTTCTCCTTTACTTTTTAATAGATTTCTTTTATTAAAAACACACTGTTCAAATGGTAGCTTCCATGCTACGCTTCAGAAAGCTCATAAATATATGGATATGTCTCTTCCGTAGTATAAATATACATAGAAGTTACAGGCTGATTGTTGGACATTATGGCTAACAAAGGAGCCAACACTTAATTTCTTCTTTACTGCATAATATGTTATACTATTATTGAATAGCTTATTATTATTATTATTATTATTATTATTGTTGTTGTTGTTGTTGTTGTTGGGTTTTTTAACAGGATGATATCACCTAATGATCCCACTGAATTTTACAGGCTATTGTTCTTGCTAAATTATGAGTATGAAACATGAAAAATAGATAGGCAGCTGGAAACTGTTTTGCCACTTTAAGTCAGAGCTTGAAAATTCTAGGACATATGAGTGTCTTGTCTGGCTGCCATCTCCATGCTATTGCCTAGAACAACGAATCTAAGTGCAGGCTTCGTACCTGCAAGCACATCTCTTATGTGTCAGTAGTCTTGTTCAGCCCATTAGATCATTTACATTTTCCACTATTTACACCCATTGGGAATATTTTCTGTTTGTTTTCTTATCAGGATTTTCTTTTGTGTTTAAAGTTCACTCCATTCAAAAGGAAGGCCTCTTAATAACAGTAGGATCTCTGTTGGAGACGTCTTACCTCTGGCTTGTGCTGCATTAATTCTGTTCTCAAAGAGATGAATTTGGGACAGCAGCAGCAGTATAAAAACACCTCCCTGTGTTTTTACCAGCACCTTATCATTTTGCTGTTAGTTATAATTAAATCCGTAGTCTTAATTTGTATGCTTATAAAAGCTGAATGTTTTGATTCTTTCTTTTATTGCATCAGGCTATGTTTGATGCTTTGTCCAATCTCTCTGAGTGGTACGGTATAAAGGAAATGCAAGCAAATTGGATAGGTGACTGTGTTGGATGCTCTCTTGACTTCCTTCTAAAGGTAAGTCAGAAATTTCAATGCTACTATCTTGATTGGGCTAGCCGCAGCCCCGGAAATGCATGATGGGAACAGATTTTTGTATCTAAAAAAGCCTGAAACCTGCTAAAAGATTATTGTATGTTCATGCCCAGACCAGCACAGATAGTGAAGAACACCACTTCTGGATTGAAGACATACTCCCTGCTGTCCTCCTTAGGAGAGGGTTTGTGTGTTCAAGAGCAACATCGGATGCAAATTGGCTGTATGTATTTGTGCGAAAATACATGCCAGCTAATAAGCATCCCTGAAAGCCAGGACTTTTAGGGAAGCACAACCAAAAGCACTGTCAAGTGGGACTGCACAAGTCAGCTGGGATCTAGCAGGGCTTTAGCTGCACTCTCCGCAGCACCTTCTCTGTCAGACCCAAACGGATCTCAGGCAATCCACTTTATTGACATTTGTCCATTATTTCTTTTATTACATGCAGTAACTAAAATAATGAAACACAGACGGTTAGTTAGTGATGAAGCTACAGAGATGTCTACATAGGAAGAAAGGAGAGGAAGGAAAGATAAACCTTAGGAGAATTACAATTATCTAGACAAAAATGGTAAATTCTGAAGTCCTTCTGAGAAGACACAAAAGGCTTTTTGAATCTCATAGTTAGAAAAGAGATTTTCAGAGACCCTGATGGAATTTCAGTCCTTGGGCTTCAAAGCTTTATTTTGCTCTTTTACTTTGGTCTAAGATTTTAAAAGTGACTTCTTATTTTGAAATACAGATTTTTGGGGAACCTCAGTTTGAGGTAGCTTAAACTTTCTTAATACCTCTGAACTGTACACTGCTAGAAGGTGTATTTTTGTGTTTAAGGTGTTTTTGTCAATTGTTTCTGAAAATGTATATCAATACCTATTGTAGAAAAATCTCATTCTAAGACCCCCATACACTCCACAGTTAAATGACCCAAAAATGTAAAGTCTGTTGATAGTGCTGTGTAACAATTCTTAAGCAGTCTTCTGGGTTTATTGCTCTCATCTTATGTCCAATTGTTTTAATGTCGTGCCATCTTTTATTATTTTCTTCCTGTACATAAGTTGCAGCATTGACTTAATCAGAGGAGTGTGGTGGAGAGCCTAGGAGCTGAGAAAATCTTAAATTCTCTTTAGATTTCAGAGGTAATATCTGATTTCTGTTTCTTGGAAACAGCACGGATATTAAAAGGGAATAGAAGGATTCCGGGTTACATAACCAGGGATTTAATTTGGATGAGTAGCACAGCATAATATTACATATGATTTTAGAATATCAGTATTTTTATAAATTTTTGGATAAAGTAAGGCAAGATTGTATAGCAAATTTCTCGAGGTCTTAAAAGTAAATTTTGTCAAGATTTGATTCTGCAAACTCCTCATAGTGGGAATGCATCTGGCTTTGATATTCAGAATTGTAAGGGCAACGTATATGCCTTAGTTGCATAAAACCAAAGGGGAATCTAAAACCACTGCATTTCCAATGGAGAAAAAAAGAAATTCATTAGCGATATTTTCTGCTCTTTTTCAGGTTAGTGGTAACATAACAGAAGAGAAGCTAGCAGCTTACACCTATACGCCTGAAGCCGTTTATGGAGCTTCCCATTTATATATTTTACCAACTCACAGATTGCTGCATGGGAATAGCAGTCTCAAGGAAGTCTTTCAGAGAGAGTTCATCCCAGGAAAAGGTGATATTTTTCTCATACTGCATTTTGTTGTAGAAGAGTGAAAATTGTAGAGAGCTATCTTCAGAGAATGAGTGTCAAGCTGAGGATGAGCTGTTCCTTTCAGAAGGCAAAGGGTCTTTTTATTCTTTGCGTATGTCACACAGAATCACATCACTGTCCTGACTTCAAATACAGTAACAGCAGGTACCTTAGAATTCTTCTTTTCACAATGGCTGTAAAACTTCATAGTATATAAAAGTAATGGAATAGATTTTTCTTTCCTCATGTACCAGAAGTGAATAGTCCAACTCTGACTGTGTCAGCCCATTGGAAATTCTCACGGCTATACAGTAATTTGTTATTAGCACAAACACAGCAGAACCAGCTCTTGCACCAATGATAATCTCTTCCTGCTGTAGGGAATAGAAAGAGGGAGAGAGATCACTAGTACATAGCAAAGTGGATCACCGATAGATTGTAAGACAGTACTCTGTTGTGTAGAGCTTTAGTTAGTACAAGATCCTAATGGAGTAAATTCAGAGTAGCCCTGTCGCAGGTCTTGACTTGGATAGAGGATACAAAAGAGAGGTAATTATTTAATTGGTGTAAATTGGTTTCCTGAATGCTCCTACCATCATTCTGCCTTTATTTATCATCCCTGGCATACATTTTTTTTGTTGTTTGGAAAACCTGTGAATTTTAGGACTAAATACAAAGTATGCTGAACATTTTTTGTTTGCACTTCATGGTGCTGTTCAATATTTACTTCTTCCTCACTGGTAAACGCGTGGCTTCATTGTCTATACAATATCTGATGTCAACAGCAGTGAAGCAGTAATCTCGTGGGAAATTGTAATGGTTGAACACAACCTACTTTATTTTTGAGCGTTTCATTTCTCTAACCTTAATGTAAGTTCACTTGCTGACAGAAAAAAGTGGAGCCTGAGTGTGTTGCATATGTAGAGCCTTTGTCTCAGAGCTGAGCGAAGCCTGGAGCATTTTTATTGAGGAACAAAGGAATCTGCAGCTCTTATAATTCAGCCAAATCAAAGCACTAACCCCAGAAACGCACATCTATGTACATGCCTGTATCTTTGTTGTATTTTATATTTTGAGCCAAACCACACAAGTGCAAAACATGTTTTTAATAAGAACTACAATGTATTTTTTTAGATTTTTTTTTTTATGTGCAGATACTTGAAAGGCTTTTTTGTGTGTGTGCCTATTAACAATAGGCTTCACCTTTTGATTGGGCTAAATTAAGAAACTCTTGTCTGGAATAATGACTGCCAGAAGACTTTGAGAAAGAGGCTTTAAAGTAGACATAATTCCCTACTATTGTTGTGTAATCCTGCTATTTCTGAATATAGTTCTGTGCATTCTTCAGTTGAAACTGGCTGGTATTTCATGCTATTTCTTGAGCACTTGAAAGGCACAGACTGGTATTTTTCAAAGAAGGGAACATAAAATAATTTCTACATGGACTTTCCAATTTTCATTTCAGTCGTGGTACATGTAAAGGGCCAAAAATGGGATTTAAATAAAAAGAATTTTTTGTTGGCCTTGGATAGACCACTTTTTCCTATTAAACAATACTTTTAAAAAAGATACACCAGTAACATGAAAATTTTTATCATTTTCTTTTCAGTAAATTTAGTCTTGTAACTCCCTTTATTCACTGTGTTCATATCTAAATAATTCAGAGTGTATTTTTTATGTTTCATAGGAGAGAGAGAAAAAAGATGTTAGATGGTGAAGTAACTTAAGGTTCTAATACCTTTAGTCTTGGAGTACAGCTCTGTTTTTTAGGCTATTATTATGTAAATAATATTATGTAAATAGAGATGAGCAACCAGTTTTAAACACGCTTATTTTTTTTAGCCTAGCAGAATTTATGTTGAGTTAGAATATTGTAAGTCTCCTAGTTTTATCATTGTGAGGTAGCTGAGATAAAGATTTTACCCGTACATTGTTCATTATCTCATTATAATGCTATGCATACGTTCTTTTACATTTATAACTGTAATATTACCCCTTTACAGTTATTAGAATAATGATATGAGCAAATGAGGAAAAGAAAGAGTGCCTTCATAAGCTGGAGTTATTAGTTTGGATTCCAGCATAAAGTCAAAGTTATTGCTGGGTGGGAGAGAAGTTATTTTTAAAAGCAGACTCTCCTACCCGCTCAGCATCCTGCTCATCAGTCTTTTTGCTTAGTTGCTTTAAAAGAGTGAGATTATTCCTTTTGTACATTTTTTAAACAGAAGAGGAAAACTTTGTGAGGTGGTTTGAACATTAGAAATTATATCTAGAACATGGCTATCTCGGAGAGCTGAAATTTGGAAAAGTAGTGATCATAAATAAATAAATTTATTGTTTGTATTATCAAGACTGATGAGACATAGTAGCCGTATTCTCTAAGATGCTGCTACTTCATTTCAAGAAGACTTTATGCATGGCAATGCAAGACTGAGATAAGATGGGTGACAGGAAGCTCTTAGCAGTCTGTATTAAAATTATTTTAATTAATTAATTAATTATAACCAACTTAAAGGTACTGAAAAAGCCAGAAACAGGTCCACATTGAGATGTGGGGTTTAGATCCTCAAAACCTGGAGTATTCAGGTTTGATTTTCTTCATGCTGAGCCACCAAAACTACACATTGTAAATCAGTTTTAGTTTATCAACCTTGATTCTCTTCTCTCTCCCCTTTGCTGTGAACATAGGGGTTCTCATCTCTGATATAAATATTCTGTTTGGAAATCAATTGGTTTTTAGGTTTCTGTTTTTACACTGCTCAATATTTCTCATGCTTTGTCGTTCTTCTGTAAGAAAGCAAATCATAAGCATATTATATATGCTCCCCTTCAGTTTCATCTGAATAACTGGAATTTTTGCTTAATTTTGTAATGTCTGCTAGTATATAATTCAGGGCTTCCTGGAGCTAATTCATACAACTCTGCAGCACACAAGTAGTAGTGAAGGACTCACTTTTTTTTTATAGTTTAAATACTCTGGTTTTATTCAGGTGTTTGCTATAAGTATGTTTTCTAATCATGAAAATTTATCAGTCAGATTTACAGAAGATTTTAGTATGTCTGAACTTTTTAGAAATATAATTAGGCTTTTCATTTCATTTCTTATTTAAACAAAATTCTAATTTAAATTTCATGCCAGTTTCACTGACTTTTTATAGTAAGTAATGTTCTTAGCTTATTTTCTGTCATATTTTACTTACTGTGATCATTACATTTGTTTTCAGACTCACTTACTTCAGTGACAGCTGTGAGTTTGCTTACCAATCAGGAGATTCCTGTAGTCGTCTCAGCAAAAGCCAGTTTTGAGAATTTTATAGATACTAAAATAGGTATGTAACATTTAATGTGTAAGTGAAATAGTATAGTTTTCAATTGCTGTGTATTGTTGCGGCGGATCTTTCAACATGGTGGCTCTCTTCTGGACTTTAGAATCTTGTTCTTCATTGCTGTTCTTCATAAGCAAAGAAGGAAGGGAAAAGTATCTATGTGGAATCCGTCTGGGGGACAGATTTGCAGAATGATAAATCTTAATGAAAATATTATAAAACTAATTCATTTAATGGGCTAAATTTGTGGATTGGCATATCTTAAGGGGATCGGTTACCTACGGTGTATGTGTATTTCACCGTCTCTCATCATTCTTAATCAAAACAGAACTGTACCATCGTTTGACTTAAATATTTAGCAATCAACACAAACTTTTAGCTTGTTTTTTGTCTTGTGTTTACATAAATTATGTGTTTACATTATTGAGAAATATTTTAGGCAGTAAATGTACGAAACTTCCAAGTTTGACTTTTATCTGATAATATTTGTCTTGAGATCAGTAAAATAACTCAGAAAAGGTAATAATTCTGTACAGGTAGTCTTGGACGGTTACCTTGGACACTTTACCTCTAAAGGTAGCATTCTGGTAATTTAGGCACCTAACTTAGGACTGAGCACCCATAAACGAGGGAGAGGGGCGTTGCTAGAGGACACCCTTAGTCGCCTGGAGTGGGCTTCTCAAAGTCATCCTGTGAAGCAGCCTTTACTCATTTCCTGCATAGGCAGCCTAGCCTCTCAACTTAGGCAAAGTATGTATGGTGAGATGATGTGACTGTCCTTCTAAGTAAAACCAGAAATTGTACAAACCTTTTAAAATTGTGTCCATTTTAATCTGCAAAATGTATCTTCATCAATAGCACCCACCAGGCTTTTTGTTTACTGTGGTGTTTTGCAGTGTCTCATCTCAGCTGCATTGAGTGGGCAATGTTCTGTGCCAGTCCTAACAGGAAATAGTTCTTCCTTCTTTCCACTACAACCTTATCCCATAAGTCCCTTTTGTTGCCTCCCTGTTGTTGATACTTCCTTCCTGCCCTGGAGCAACTACTGTTCTCCTATACACCGCTGCCAGCGTTGGCTGTTCACACACAACAACTGGACTGAATCAAACCACTGTCTGTGCAAAAATGTCTTGAATGACTGTCACAAGGTTGACGGAAATTACCCACTTGGGCAGCGTACCTTATTTATAACATGCCTGCGTCTTACTCTTTAGGAATTAGTCTGTTTTTAAGAGCCGGAACCTTCCCTCACATAAGAGAAGCCAAATAATAGAGATACCTAATCTTATTTTTCATTAAAAGCTTGCAGCTTGGTCGCTGGCACGTACCTTAGCCTTATGTCTGTTGGAAACAGCCCGGCTCTTCCCAGGAAGTTCTGGATGCCAGCTGTTGAGCTTTGTGAATGTGCGTGAATAGGATCATCTTTTCAAAAGAAGGAAGACCAAAAAGCGGAGCCCACTTTTTTCCATTCGCAGAGCATATTGTGAAACCACCTGTTGCAGGCTGCAGGGCTCTCTGACAAATTAAGATACATACATTGTTCTACAATAGGGCCTTGAAATGGCAAGAGCGTACATCTGCTGGAAAGATAAAATAGCAATTCCTTATTTTGCTAGTTAAGAAGTTATTTGTCACAGGGGAATTTTGCTTGGTTTCCTTTAGTTATCTGCTTCCAAACTTCCATGTATTGACGGAGTTAATGTATTTGCCATAGGACGCATTTCATTGCTTGAGCAAAGATGGTTGTAAAATTGGCTTGGAATGAAGTCATTTGTATGTTAATAATTCTGATGCGCTTAGCAATATTTTGAGTGTGTTTCCTTGTAGATTTCAGCAGCCTGATGTTAGCATTATCTTGTTGAATTAAGTTTCTTTGCCTCTTAAAGGTGACAGCAATTGTGCAAGATTGGTCAAAATATTAAATAAAGTATCACTGAAAGGAAAAATACGCAGAGAGATGTATCTCCCTGTGGAAATAATAAATCTGTTAGTATCTCAATCTTATTTCAGAATACGTCTCTATAACAAGCTTAAGAGATGTCTTAGCTCACCCTGAAAGGTAGTCCAAGGCAGAACAAAGTATCTTTTAAAACACATGCAGCAAAATCAGAGGGAAGATGTCATCATATATCTCTATGAATAAGAAATATTTAAAGATAGTGCATCATTTTATGGTGCTGGTAATTTACTATTATAACAAAGAGATCTATGTGGCTTAGAAGAACAACTTGAGTACAAGATGCATGACCCAAATAATAAGATCCAAAAGGAAAGATAGCTTCAGGGGCCTTGAATACTGTAAGTTCTATGATTGACTTGAACAGCAGGAGGAGGTGCTCTCTGTAGCTATGTTCTAGGTAGAAAATTGATGGGTTTTTTACTTCTTTTCATGGGTTTATAAACGTATTGTGTCTTTCATGATAAGTTAAAGGGACAGTAATGTTAGAAACTGCTGTGTTGTGGTACATTTTAATAAACTATAAAATTAGAAAGAGATTAAATTTAGTGTTGAAATGAGAGGACAATTTCAACTATTTAGTAGTCATTTCTCTTTGTAGCAAATATAACTTAAATTTGTATTATTAAAGTATATTATATTTAGATAATATAATATAATTATATAATTTAAATATAATTTATATTTAGATAATATAATTTAATAATATAATTTAGTTTTATTTATCCAAATTTTATAGATTTATTTTTAGACTTTTTTCTGAACCATCTTATTTTCAGCCTTTTTTGAGGTAGGACATTGAAAAGCATTTGGATTACAGAGGAACTGAGCAAATGTACTTGTAATTATTGCTGCTTGAATTTCACTGCTAAAAGAACATGAAAATATTTTTATCGTTCTTAAATTTTTAAACTCCTTTGGGCAAGCATAAGTTGTTATAACAAGAGTGTCATAGAAATAAAATGTTTTATCCTGAAAGTGATGATTGATATCCGTGTTAGTCAATCCTAGGGCTGATTCATTTTTCCCCCCTAGGAATACCTAGTACAAGTGCAGAAGATGCTGCAGTAGCAAAGAATCTGGGCATTTCTTTCACTGAAGTTATTGAGACATTGCCAAATGGTTTGGAGAAAATCATTAATTCTGGAGAGGTCAGTATACAAGTATAGAGTTCTTTCCAACTTACGATAATAATGCAAACTAAATCTGTTTTCTCAAGAGTGCCAAATACTTTGTGTGATTAAAGGGATTCTTTTTTAAGAATCAAGCCAGGCTTATGCTACAGAATTTCTAGGAATAACTAGAATGATAAAGTATGTTTGCTCTTCTGTAGCAATAAAATGGGTTTTTTCCTTTTTAACATTAAAGGAAAGAACAGTATTGGTCTGAGTTTTATAATGGGAACTGAATAATGAAACCCATGTTGAAAGCTGATTCTTATTTCATCATCTCAATAAATTTTTAAGCTAAATATTAACATATTAATCTTTTTTCCACATACCCACTGAAGTGTGGTGTAGGCCTTTATGGTAACATATCTGCCTGAAGTGACACAGAAATCTTATCTTTAAATAAAGTATATATGGTGTTATAGCTCTTGAAAAAATACATTTGATAGCAGACACAAAGCTTATATTCTGTTACTTGACAGGTAGGGTCTAAGTGGTTAAGATGTCTGTGAAAACAAGACTGGAAAACCCCCAAATTAATGCAGGAGAAAGAAAGCTGTTTTACTATCCACATTTCCTCAGTCTCTGCCTTGTGTTGATGATACTCTCAAAGTTTCAGTACACAGCAGTTGATTAAAATATCAGCAGTAAATCCAAATATCTGCCAGTCAAGGTTGAAGGGCTTTCTCTCGGCCTTCTATTCAGGCCATCGAGAACATTACCCTTTGAATAAGAGCCTTTAAATGAATTAAGCAACTGGTATGTGAATGATCTCTTGGATAGAAGGATGTTATGCACAGGAAGGGAAATATCAACATGAGACTTACAAACTTTGACTCTCAGAAGTTGCGTTTGTAACTTTTTTGTCTGTTCTTGCATTTTCACTGTCAGCGAATATACATTTTTCTTTCTTCTGCTGCTTCTCTGTTTTTTAATCAGATCACAGGCATGACTCGGAAGGAGGCTTTAAAAGCTATTACCCAGCAGGCCAAAAAGAAAGGAATAGGTGGAGACCTAACAAGTGATAAATTAAGAGACTGGTTAATATCTCGACAGCGGTACTGGGGTACACCTATTCCTATCATTCACTGCCAGGCTTGCGGCACTGTCCCTGTGCCTTATGAAGACTTACCTGTGGTGTTGCCGAGTGTAACCACATTCACAGGAAAGGGAGCCTCACCTTTAGAAACTTCTCCAGAATGGGTGAACTGTTCCTGTCCGAGGTAAGCCAATGTGGCATTCGCTGCAGACCGGGAGAGATTGCTTTGTACCTGCCTGTTTCTTGTGCTCTTTCTGTAAATGTTGACAACTGACCACCTTGAGACAAGGTACTGCTCCAGAATGATGTTTAGTCTGACCCAGCATATGGGTTTTTCCCCCTGTATGCTCTGTAAAACTCCTTTTTTCAACACAGACACCCGCTGCTATTCCTTCAATAACAAGCTGAAGCAAAGCTCACCGGTTTCAAGGAAAGAAAAAAGGGAGAAGAGAACGATTTTTTCCCTGTCCTCCTTTTCTTAACAGTATTTCTCACTTCATTTACTACAAGAATTTTCTTATCTCTCACCAGCAGAGTTCATACAGTGCTTATAATAATTATTGGATTATCTCCTTTGTTAAGGAAACTAATCATGTTGATTTTCTTAGTGATAGTCCAACAATAGAGTGTTTTCTCAGCTATATAATTCTTTATCATGAAGAATCACATTCACTGTCTATTAGAGATCACAGCATTGAAGGAGATAGTAAGTATATGCATCTTGTCAGTGTTGTAATCTTTATTGATTGTAGCCCAGCTGTTTAAGAAATATAACTGCCTTAATTAAGTAGTGAGAGATAAGGCATAAAAATCAGTTGTCTAATTTTGGGGGCTGCTTGGATAATCTGTACACTGGAGTTTGCATACAGGTTCTGCAGAAGAGCAGGTAAGAACATGAGCTATCCCAGAGAAGTTTTTTAACAGCAGTGCAGTGCAACGCAATGCTGCTACTAACAGCCTGACCAAATGGGAAGGACATTATCAGCCTGCCAGGCAGAGGAATCAGACGTAAAAATAGCATTAGGGCTCATGTTGATAATGCAGCAGCAGTTTCATAACATCTCCCTGTACTTTAACATTTGCAAGGTAGAATATCAGTGTGGTTTTCATTTCTAATCAGGTAGTTTACACACAGCAGTTCCATGATTCTCTAGGGACATATATTTTGACCTTTGTTGATAACATGACCTTAATTCAAATATGGTTTCATTGTTTACCAGGGTACAAGGTACTTCAGATGTATAGAAAAATGTTATGGTTTCTGGATAACTATTGTGGCTGCCCTACTTAGAAGTTAATCAAGGGCATTTGTTTAGTCAGAAATAGAGACATGCAGGATTAGTTTCATAGTGGTAGTTTGCTGAAATTAGCTTTTTTTTTAATTCCCAACTTTGTCTCCTTTATTCTTACCTGTTTAACAGCTGTCTTCAGTATTGCTCATCCATTTATCTGCTACAATTTCAAATCCTTCGATTTATTGCCTTTGCGTGTGCAGTCCTCCTTGGTTTTCCTTGCTCTGAGAAATTACTTCATCCCTTTGTTTAGTCTTTCTTTCCAGTAATATTTTTTTCATTAGTCATATTTAATATCTAGACTTAATAAGGAAAGCAAAATGGAAAGATACAAAAGTCAGTGAGTATTTGAGTGACAGTAATGTAAGCAATTATAAGTGGGAGGAGATGCCCAAGTTATTAATTGTTATTCAGGTCCAGGTAATTGTGTTAGTTGTCTGAAGATCATATAATGACATTACAGTATTGTGTCTGTTGTATAAATTTTGAAAAATGCCCATGCTGTCTTTGTCTTAGTGAGCCGTGTCCATTTAGAGTACAGGCAACCACAGGAGCATGAAGCAGATATAATTGTGGTTCGATGACTGTAAAGTAGTATTGCTTTTGACTAAAAAGCCATTCTCTTTCAGTATAATACAGTATTATTTTATGTTGACCAAGACTCTGCTTATATATACAATTTAATAAACTGGTTATTCTCTATTAAAAAGCACTTAGAAGTACATTATTCCCATTGAAAGAAAAACTTACTGGTAGAAAATGACCTGGGGCAGAGACAGAGAAAAAGAAAATGTTAATTGGTGATAGTCTCCTAAACTTGCCTCAGCAAGCCAAGCTGAAGTATCTATCAGACAGACAGGTATATGTTACAGCTCAGTAGTCAAGCCTGATCACAGACTAAATATGTGTTTGGAAAATATCAAATAGCCAGTGCCCATTTATTACATTTTTATTGCGCATATAAATACCTTCATGTATGCCCACGGCAGGAGGTTGGAACTAGGTGGTCTTTAAGGTCCCTTCCAACCCAAACTATTTTATGATTCTATGATTCTATGATTCTATGATTCTATGATTTATAAATTGCATGCATTTATACATATAGGCAAGGGTATTTATGTGCAAGTTTGTCACAGGTTGCAAAGTTTTATTTGTATTGGAATAATCCCATTGTTTTAACTTCAGAAGTTTTAAAGAGGTTTTTTTGTAACAAGTAAAAGTTTATTTAATGTGATTGTTGGCTGCCACAAACAAATAATTTATATTCAGGAAGAAACTACCAGAAAGCAACCTAAGCTTCTAAACTTTATTTTTAAAGTGTTTCTCAGGGCTGCCAATATATTATAACTCCAGCAAAAATTGATTTGCTATAGTCACAAATTAAAATTGTGCAACAAGTTCTAGAAGAGATTTGCTACATCTCAGTGAAAGTTGAAATTCGACTAAGTTCATTTTTTTCTAGAGATAGTAAATTGGATCTACAACAACGTTTTTGTACTGACAATGAAAAAGACAAGCACATGGTCTTTCTGCTTAATGTTTATAAAATGACTTGTCATCTGGTGCCTAATGGGGGGTATACACACATACACACACACACATATATATACAGTACCCTTTAACATTATGGCAAAATATACTTTTCTGTGCTTAAGATTTTCTTAGCATTTTTTTCTTTTA
Organism: Cuculus canorus; assembly: GCF_017976375.1. NCBI lineage: Eukaryota > Metazoa > Chordata > Aves > Cuculiformes > Cuculidae > Cuculus > Cuculus canorus. The sequence continues at coordinate 114,370,733 of NC_071402.1, forward strand.
AAATGGCAATTCTAAAAGATTCCAGAAACATACAATGGAAAGGCCTGTCCGGTGCAGTGCTGTCTTCTGCTGTTGCTTAGTGTCATAGCTGTTCAGGCTTCTTTTTGGTTTGGTTTGGTTTGGTTTGGTTTGGTTTGGTTTGGTTTGGAAGGGACAATGGGCCTTGCTACTAGTGTTGGACTTTTTTCTGGACATGTCACTCTTAGGACTGTTCAGACCTGTTCAATTTTCAATCTAAATATCTTCATGGCCACTCTGTGCATGGTTGTTTTCTTCTAAGCTTGCCACTTACCTAAAAATAGCTCTTGTCCATCTCTCTTGCTCAGGTGTAAGGCACCAGCACAGCGGGAAGTCGATACCATGGATACGTTTGTTGATTCTGCTTGGTACTACCTGAGGTACACGGACCCTCACAACACAGACAGGTGAGCACTACAGGCACAGGGCCATTGGGTGGGTGAGCCCACTTCATGGAGCAGAAGGCAATGAAGAAAGAGGAAAAAGACCAAATTCTCTGGTGCTTCTAGCTTGTAACTGCCTTTGCGGAGGGTGGCGTAAACACCTCTGATTGTGTGCCCATGCTGTGGCCTGGGCACAGCAGAAGGTGGACCAGCAATTGCTCTAAAAATGTGGTATTTGGTTGCTCCTGTGCCAGAAGATCTGCAAGAGCCAGATGTGAAGACACAACTGTGTAAGCACAGGAGCTACAGGACAAGGAGCAGAAGTTTGTGTGGAAGGGTGTTATGGGGCAGGGCACAGAGGAAATGATCAGCTGAGGAGCTGAAGATGGTCCTTAGTGTAGGATGCCACCAAGGATGCCAGCCTTACCCTAACCCCACTGTGTGTGGACAGACACACCAGTAGGAAGAGGAATAGACTCATGTAACATCCAGCTGCCAAGAATGGCATCTTCATTTCTCTCCATTTGAATTCCAGTAACTCTTACTGCTTCTTTGTGCACAGAACTAAAGTGAAGTGGCATTGCAGCAGATTCCTGCTGTATTGGCACTTTGACTACATGAATAATTAACGAAAGGAGATTTTTCATGTGCTGTGTATTAGTGGCTACAGCGTGGAGAGCGTGGGAAGACAGATATAGTTATTTACCTGTTTTTCTGCCTCACAGTCTGCCTGTAGTAGTGCTGCTGGTAGCACTGGTTTTTCCAAAGAGGAAATTAGTAGAACAGTTCTACTATGTAATCTGAGGGAGACAAGAATGAGTCACATTCTTTAGCTATTGATAAGACATTGTACTACTATTTGGGGATTGATTGATTATTTGTTGTCCAGAGAAGTGTCTGGGTACATACTACATACCAAGTGATTTAAGATAGCTGGACAAGGTTTTTTTTCTTTTTATACATTGACAGCACCATTTTAGTTAAAGTAGAGAATTATCTTCTGTGAACACCTTTATCTCACTTTAATTTTACTTATTTTCTAATGATATTGTGAATTTATTATTAACGTTACTAAGTTATGCAGACTGCTTCCTCTCCAGTAACAATGGAGAATATTTTTTGTGCAAGGACAAGAGGTGCTTTACCAGAAATTGAGTCAGATGTAACATTCAGCTGTCGAAATAACGGTTTAGTGTAACTAAATCTGTGTCATATTGAAATAACATTTTTATGGAGTACTGCACTTGATTACTACCTCCATTTATTTATTGATTTGGGATTTTATTTAGCTAAGCTGCGTATACGTAAAACCTTTATTTCCATAAGTCATATTTTACAGGTCGGGAATTTGGCAAGATTACTCTGTTTATTTGGGAACACTGTGAACAAGTCAGTTTTGATTTGTTCCACTGAAGACATGAATCCCAGATCTGTTATTTGCTTCTGGGCTCATCTGTTAGGAAAAAGTATTGCTATTACAAAAATTACAGATGGAATAATCAAACAAGCTGACAAAACAAGTATATTTCTTAGAAGGGTGCCAGAAAGCACGCCATAAAGAATAGCATACATACAAATGGTATTTTGAAGGCAGGAGCCCATTACAGGAGACATAACAGTATTTAATGAAGCAGTAAGCAATGCTAGGAAACCATGCAGGTGACCTCCAACGACACAGTAAATATGCTCTAAATGACAAGTTTACTGTAAATTCATAGACCATCCATCTGTTGGAGTACTATGACCCATACAATGACCAACCTGACTCTTCAAATGATTTGCAACCTTATAGCAAACTGCTTCATTGTCCCCTAATGACAACAATGCAAACCTCCAATTAAAAGAAAAATCGACTGGTTTTGAGGGGGCATATCTTTTGTCTTTCACTGTAATATATTTGTATGTAAAGCTTGATAAATACTACGAAATTTAAAAGCAAGCCACAGGGTATCTATGAAAAAATCATTTAAAGAATAAGCAAGTATTTTCATCACTTTCTCAGGTAACATGTGAAATCTTAGTTGCTTCCCTAAAATGTATGAAAATAATTTTTTTTGTGGATCTGCTTTTCAGGTAATTACAATTTTGTCTATAATTTGAAAGCATATCACTTCTTAAAAATTAAAGAGATCTGATAACAAAATTATAGGGTTTTTTTATATACACATATGTAGCTATTAGTAAATAGTGATATCTAGACAAGTATGACGAGCTATTATAGTAGATCTGTTCCTGATTTTCCACGTTGTATTTTTTTCTATAATTGTGTTTTTTCAGGCCCTTTAGTAGTGACTTAGCAGACTATTGGATGCCTGTGGATTTGTACATCGGAGGAAAGGAGCATGCAGTGATGCACTTATTTTATGCAAGGTTTTTCAGCCATTTTTGCCATGACCTAAAGATGACAAAACACAAGTAAGCCTTATGTATTTCTATGAAAAGCTTTCAAATTTCATTTGAGTAGCAAGGGTGTTCGTGTACATTGTTATGATGATAGAACATTACATTGAATAAGCTGAATTTTCTTGTTTGTCGATCTTCGCTAACTACTTGGTTTCTCACAGTTGGTTGCATTTTCTGTATGTATACCTATATAGCGTTTTCATTACATGAGTATTAACTGGCTCAGAGCAAGTGATAAAATGTTGGTGTAAATTGTCAGCCTGCAAAAACTTGCATAAACTAGTAACTTCAGGCATTCTGAGTAGTGCTGTTATTACAAATTAGATAACTTCATGCATAGCAATACCATTAATTTCAGTGGAACCATGCCTATGTAGAAAAATAGGCACTCTTAATTCACTGCACCATTGGAGCTGAACATTGCAAAACAGTTCTTGATAAGCAAAGAAACTATGTGTCTGCTGTCAATTTCTTTTTCATTTGATGACTTTTATATGATTATGTTTAACTTTTCTTGTTGCTGATGCTACTATGGCCTAATTCGTTATCCTCTGATTTTGTTAGAGGTAAAGTTTGAGGCAGGAAGGTGAATCATCTGATGCTGTTCTTTGTTCGAGGTTCCCAGCTTGACACCCCCATTTCCACTGAAATTCTGCCCTTTTTTAACCTCGAAATGCCATCACAGTAATACCTCAACAGGGAAAATACTAGCATCACGGTAGCAAAATACTGCCCTATGCTTCTCCATCAGGAGAAATATCTGACTAGATTGAATCAAAATGAGTGATCCCATGAGAGCAAGTGCTTGGTAGTTTCTCAGCTGACAACTCATACACATTCATTCCTTACTAGTATTCACTCTAAAGACTTGATGTAAAAGAGACCACTGAACTCCCTTGAATGCAGCTCTTTTCTGCAAAACTAGAACGTAAGTAGCTGTGTGCCAGAAAAAGATGGACTAGTTAGTGGAGCCAGCAGAATGTTTCCCTGAGTTATGTCATAATCATTTGATGAAAACAGGTGATGCATTCTCATCACTCATTCTGGCCTGCAAAATAGTTTGCAGTGAAAGCTGTATTTGAGACTTTGGACGTGAATGATTTGTGTACCTATGTTTCACCCTGTTGCCTTCTCTAAGAGAGTGGATGTCTTGAAGCAGATGCTTTCTGTCATATACACTGTTCCTTTAAGCAGAGAATTTCAGAGCTTCTCCTTACAAGGAATTTCAGGCTTATCAGTTCTACAAAAGACTTGGCAATGCTAATCTATCAGCCACCCAGCTGAGCTGTAACACACAGCAGCAAAATGTTCTGTTCTAGTCAAATTCTTCTACCTCCCAAAACAACATTAACTATGGTGGCTGAAATATCGTCACTGTAAATGGAGACTGTGGGGCAGGGGAGATTTGCTTGCGAAGTAAGTGGTTGGCTCTGGTTTGCAAGAAAATGAGGAGGTATGGAAAGTGGCCAGCTTGGCTGAAAAGGGACCTCCTGAATGAGCTCAAACACTAAAAGAAGTGCATGGAAAGGAGAAACAAGGATGAGCTACTCCTAAAAGAATGTGGAAGCATTAACTGGGTAGACAGAACAGAACTAGAAAAGGTTATAGCTCATCTAGAATTGAAACCAGTGAAAAATGTTAAGGGCTTCTGCAGATATGTTGACAAGAACATCAAGGAAAGTGTTGACCTGATACAAAATCAAAGAGCCTGATAGCAAAGGACAATCTTTGCCTTGGCCATTGCTGTCAAGGTTTGCACTTAGTAGGAGAGTTTGAGGGAGAGAGGTACTACCCACTGTAGAATAGGATTGAGTCAAGGATCACTTAAGTAAACCAGACATGTACGAGTCCATGGGGCCAAATGGGTATGGAAGGAACTAGCCTTTACCATTGTAAGGCTGCTGCCAATTGTTTTTGAAAGGTTATGGTGATTGGGGAATGTCCCTGTTGACTGGAGAAAGGCAGAGGCAAAACTCATCTTCAAGAATGAGCAAGAAGAATGATCCAAAGTATTTACAGGCCAGTAAGCCTCATAGTGCTCCTCAAGACTATTTTAAAGCAAATCATCCTGGTAGTATTTTTTTAGGCACATGAAAGACAAGGTGACTGGGAGTAGCCTCTATGGACTTACCAAGAGAAATATGCACAGCTTAGTCTGCCTTCTTTCTGTGGTGAGATGTTTTCCTGTGTAGATGAAGAGAGACCCATGCTTATCTTTTACCATGATGTTTTCATGTTTTTTTTAACATGTTCTGCCGTGTTTTAACAAGTTCTGCATGGCATCCTTATAGTCTGACTAGGGACATGTGGACTGAATGAGTGGACTACAGCATGGATGGAAAGACTGTCTGGACTAAAAGGCTCTAAGAGGCAACATTCAAAGTCTGACTGGCAGCTGTTTGCAAGTGGTATTCCTCAGGCCATTTAAGTATTTAAAGGCCCCAATAAGGTCTTCCTGGAGCCTTCTCTTCTCCAGGCTGAACAACCCCAACCCTCTCAACCTTTCTCCATAGGAGAGGTGTTCCGTCCCTCTGATCATTTTTGTGGCTGTCCTCTGGATCTGCTCAAACAAGTCCATGTCTTTCCTGTGCTAAGGGCTCCAGAGCTGGGCTGCAAGTGCACATTGGCTGGCTCATGTCCAGGTTTTCATCCACCACTACTGCTAAGTCCTTCTCCATGGGGCTGCTCTCAATCCCTTCCTCTCTCAGCCTATCTTGATGCCAGGGATTGCCCCAACCCAGGTGTAGGACCTTGCACTTTGCCTTGTTAAACCTCATCAGGCCACCTTCTCAAGCTTGTACAGGTCCCGCTGGATGGCATCCCATCCCTCAGGCATGTGAACTGCACCACTCAGCTTGGTGTCATGTGCAAACTTGCTGAGGGAACATTCGATCCCATTGTCTATGTCATTTATGAAGATATTAATATGATAAGTGCAGTAAATTAGAAAAAAAAGCCTCTTAACATCAATGAAAAAAAATACTGAAGAAACACTGTGTATGTCTAGTGACAATAGCAGAGGAAATCAAGGTTGCTTTTGGTAAAAGTAGTTTGCAAGAATATGGAAAGTTCCTCTGAGGCTGTATACAATTCAGAAGTTGCACATGTGAAGATGTTACAACATTGCCCCTAGGATCAGCTGTTTCTACTGCTTATAGGTGTGTTTAGACTGCAAGATGACTTTAACAAAATCATCATACACATTAATTGCTAGCTTGCTTTAGCTTTATGCACTTAAAGCTTTATTTGCTTTTAAGCCATGAAGTCAAATTAGGATTTTGTTTTGATGTGGAAATCTCAACTCTTGTATGAATACTGCCCCGTGTCTTCCATATGTTTTAACAGTGGTCAAAAGCCACTTCTGCTCATTCTTCTATTAGGACTGCTCAAGGACTAGCCTGAGAGATCTGAAAGGGGTGATTACAAACAACAAGCTTATCGTTAGGAAGGTTAAAGTCATGGTGTCAAAACCCACTGCTATGTGGGAAAACATTAAAATGTTAAAAAACACTGCCCTCTTGTGCGTTTTCAGTCTTTCTCTAACAGCTCACATCTTGTTCACTGATGAAATTAGTAAAGTTCTGCTACATCTCAGTTAATGAGAGCTGCCAGAATTTACAGTGTTATTGAGTATCCTGACTCAATAGTTTATGATTCTCCTATTAATCTGTAGTAGTTTTCATTTCGATAGGTTTTCTTCATGGAAATTTTCAGTCCTTGACTCCCATCCGCTGACTTTCAAATCCATTGAAAATACTTCATAATAGTATTTAATTCTGTACTAGTGGCTATTAATGAGGTTGAAAACAAGAGTTTAAAATGTCATAGTTTAGATTTGCAAAGCAATCTTTTCATATGTAATGTACATTATTACAATAGAAATATTACAGGCCATTCACTTACAGATGTCACACATGCTTTCATAGAAGATGCAATGTTTATAGATATCTAAAATTGTAAAAGTGTCAATTTAGTTTAAATATCTCTTGAAGGTGTGGCATGATTTTCTATTTTATCTATTTTAACACGTTGGGCTAGAGATAGTGGGAAGACCTGTTCATTTCCTCAGTAATGACAAGCAGAATAAATAGTACCCTCTGGGTATTGGTACATGTGACAACAGATGAAGCTCAGATTGATGTAATTTTCTTCTAGCAATCTGGTCTGTAAACAGCATCAGTTCTGGAATTAATTCACAAGTCAGCCAGCCCTCTCAGCTGTGACACCCGCTGGGAGAGGGGCCACATAGGCAAGAGGGGACCAGCAACCTCCTCATTTGTTCCAGCTTCATCCACTGTGGCACATGTGTGCTGACACACTTGGTTACACCTGCTCAACTGCTTTATTGCAAGTACAAGTTACACAGAATTTGGCTCTTCCCTAGACTTTATAATCAGTCTGTAATTGATTAATCTCACATGCTCTCTCTGAAGGACTGTAAAACAATAAAAACGTTTATACTTGCCATTAAGTCAGCAGATTTGACTCTGATAGAGAGCAAATCTATTGAGCAAGAAGGCACTACTTTTATATAGCTGCATTAAAGAATAAAAGAAGATACTTGTGTGACAGAAATAGCTTTATCACTACTGTTGATTTTAAGTAAAAGCACTCAGCTATTGACTATGTAAAAGCTGAATATTCAATAGTATTTGATCTTTTTCCTGCCTAAAATGATTAGCTGCCCCATCCTCCAATCACTTCTGGTCTTCTACGGGACTGCCAGCATGTTACAGATAGGTCTAGTTGTAGATTGCACGATTGAGCTGACAGTCACTGAGCAAGAGTTTGTCTTGACTCTAGGGCACAGCGTCAGGCACTCTCAGCCTTTCTTTAAGTGTGGGATGCAAATATATGCAGTGAGCTCCCTGGCTAGAGCTATTCCTTCTTCTGAGTCCACTGTTTATTGCTGTTGAAGCTCAACTAAGTCCTTCCAGACAGGTCATTTGTAATTGGATTGAAAGTCTCGCTAATCACTTTGCACAAAGCAGGGCAAAGAGCCTGAGGACATGGCACTGAGCAGGAGTTTCTGATCTGTTAGTCACACTTGCTCCTCCATCCATCGTGGTCCTACGTAGAGAGATTGGTCTATCATAGAAATGTGCCTGTTTATGAACATTACTGAAAGGAAAAGGGTAGATTACACACTTCGTGGCTAGCACAGCTGATCTTGCTTAGAGGTGTCAGGTAGACTTCACATGTGGGGTCCCGTCAGACGTACAACACAATCAAAAGCTGCACACAACGAAGGCCACAGTGCCCATACTCCAGCGTGGTCAAAACCAGACTACGGGAAGGTAAAGATGTATGTCGTTCCATCCTTACAACTTGAGGTGTGATTGAACATTCAAAGGAACTCAAGCCACCTCTTCACTTGCTGTGCCAGAAGCATCTGTCTGTCTCAACATAGCTGAGTTCAGTTTTTCCCAGTGGTATGGCTCAGGAGGTATTTACGACACCAGGCCATGAATAGGTGCTGCAGTGTTTAAATCACACTCAATGTGCTGCAGTATCTTGGCAGTTTCCTTCCGTGGCCAAGAAACACATCACTTTCTTAGAGGGGAAGGTTTTAGGTGTGTGGTTTTATTAATATAAATAAAAGTGTAACTTTACATGTGACCATGAGATGGAGCCACTACATCACTGGCAAAATCACGGCGCATCGGGAGTAATTCAGTACAGGGCTCAATCTATTTCTGAGCCCTGTGTTTATTAGATGAAGTCTGGTTTTCTCATTTTGGGCATGTCTCCACTCTCCTGCTTTCTCCTATTAGTAACACACGAGGGTTTTTTTCCCCCATACTTGGTAATGTATTTTGTGTGCATTTTTGTAGCCTCTGTCAGCGTAAACAAAAATAGGAAATGCTGATTCCTGTATTCAGCTTATAATAACTTGGCATGTGATCTGAACTCACTCTTTGTCATTAAAACTAAGTGTTCCTTGAAAAATCACTTCCAGTGGAGAGTCCTATCTGATTTGGATGTTTTGGCTATCTCATTAGCTTTATTTTAGATAGCAGCAAGTGTAGCTCTTTTAATAACTGCTTGAGACCTTAAACAGACTGAAGTACTGAATGGCGGGGAGGAAAATTCTTTTTGTTTTCCTTGGTGTAATGTATTTAGTTTGTAGAAGAAACTTATTCTGAACAGTTATCTCCTGAAGCATTTTTCCACCATTTGTTGATGATAGAATTAGAAGGAGTTTTTTACAATTATTCATCTTCTATTCCCTTGGATAATTTGAGATAATTGTTTGAGATTTTGGATTATTATTACCTCCTACTTTTAAAATACTTTTTCTTGTTCATACTGCATAAATTTTTCTGCAGTTCTTATATCCTAAGCTCTGTTGATTTCTTTCTAAACAACAGGATTTTTCGGGCAACCTGTGAAATATTGCCTAGAAAATATTTCTAGAGATGCCTGAATTGCTACTCTTACTTAACATTGTTGATAAAACCAGGTGGCACAGTAGAGACAACGCAATTGCTGCCTGACAACTGAGTGATACATCACTATGTGCCAGTACTTGCTCAATATTTACAGGTATGCAAAATATGCAAGGAAGGAAACTCGTGTTCAAACATGAGTATGTTGAAGTATGAAGCCTATCACTTTCTCTCTCCCCGTTTAAGGCTTTTCTTTCAAGTATCTCCTTACTTCAGAGTCATCAAAAGGGTTTGAAGGCTAGTACTTCTAAGATATCTGCTTTATTATGGATAAAAGATGCATAATTGTTATGTAGTTTAATAATACTTTATTGTTAAATATATTAATGTTTTTTAAATCAAAGGATAAATTGTAATATAATTTGTATTTCCTAATAATACTAAATTAATGACTTAAAAGTAAGTAGTGCTTTGGATTATGACTTTTTTTTTGGACATATGAAGTGAAATGTGGAAGTCTGATTTTACTGTTTCTTCTTAAAATAGATCTATTCTAGCTTTTTGAAAAGTAAGTAAAGAGGAGTAATGCTTCTGGTGCATATGTGAGACTTTGTTAAGTGGAAATGGGGAGAATTCAGATTGCTTCTTGAGCACACATGTGAGCATTAAGAGATGCAAGTCAGTAGTAACCAGCACTGATTATCATGTCCTCCAAAATGATGGTCACCAACGTGCCCATCTTGGGGGATCCCATGAGAAGGCTCTGCAGACTGTGTATGACTTCTGGCTCTGGCTCCATACCTCTTGCCTAGCCCAAGCTGTTCTTGGGGTTGCTGTTAGAACCTGACCTATTGAGTGGGGATCAAAATCTCTAGAGATTAATTTTTTTGTCTTTTTTTCAGTGAAAACAGCAACAAACATCTGACTCGATGAATTAGAAATGCAAGATCATTAAAGGAGGTGGCCACAATGATGTGTCAATCAGAGCAGTGTTTACTTTGTTTAGAATCATAGAATAGTTTGGGTTGGAAGGGACCTTAAAGATCATCCAGTTCCAACCCCCTGTGATAGGCAGGGACACCTCCCACTAGATCAGGCTGCCCAAGGCCCAATCCAACCTGGCCTTGAACACCTCCAGGGATGGGGCATCCACAACTTCCCTGGGCAACCTGTGCCAGTGCCTCACCGCTCTCAGTGAAGAAATTCTTTCTAACGTCTAGTCTAAATTTGCCCCTCTCCAGTTTGTATTTCTTGCTGAGTGCACTATTGCCCTTAGCTTTGGTGCTTTTAAGGCTCTTTTTTGCTTTATTATACACACATTTGATGGGTGTTTACTCGTCCTGATGTAAGTTTTGCTAGAATAGTAAAGTCCAAGATGCTAAAAATTTATCCACTTACCTATGAATTTTCCAGCATTGCCATTTTTCTAGTGTACTTTTTTCTTACTGCTAGGTGTTGATGGATAGTTCTGCAAAGGGACAAGACAGGCAAGTGCTTACATTAAAGGAATTATGTCCTCTGTTTATAGAGAGAAATGTGCAGTGAGATTTTAATTTGTCCAATATACCGTGCTCCTCAGAAAGAGGCTAAAACTACATATTTGTAAGACTGGGAGGCCAGGTACTTTGAATGCTTTTATACATGGAAATCTAGCTTGAAGTTAATGAAATTGCACTGCTGGCCAGGAAACTTTTGTATGCTATCCAGGAAACTTTTGCATAGTATCCATATACTAGTTTGGAAAATAACATTAGAATAACTGGGTTCTAAATCAGGATGAAAGAATGTGTGCAGAATACAAATAAATACATACCAGCCAGCCACCATGAATAAATGTACATAGTACTCTTTCTAAGGTAAAAAACAACCATTTATGTGTAGTCAACTTAAAATTATTGTTTCATTAAATAATTGGTCCTGATTGGCTCAATACCTGCGGCTTATCATAAACTACGCTTTTGACAGCTCTTTTCAACAGACAAGTTTGTTTTCCTTCCATCCTTAGGGAGCCTTTCCGTAAGCTCTTGGTTCAAGGTCTTATCAAGAATCAGACATTCAGACTAACAACAACAGGCCAGTGTTTGAAGAAAGAGGAGGTTGATCTCACTGGTAAGAAACACTATATGGTAAAATCACCACAGGTGCATCCAGGAAGTCAGAGACTGCTTTGGTGTAGAAGTCTCAGTGCTGGGAAAATTTGGAAGAGAAAATGAATCCTTGTAACATTTAATCTGGTGAGCAACTACTGTGAGTTTTGGATTCATTTGTGCTGCTGAGTGCACAGGCACCCTACTAATCTGGCAACTTCTAATTGCATCAAAGCACAGAAACAGTGCTATGGTATTATTTTGTTTCCCATATGATCCAAAAGATCAGAAACCAGTTTTGTTAAAACACTGCCCATCAGCTTGTTGAGTGGAGCTAGTAGTGCCAGCAAACAGATGACCTGCAAAAACATCGTGGCAGAGCTGACACAGATGTTGGTGTATTCAGTAGATACTAGGAATGTAAATGTATAGGAAAAAGTGCTGTTTCTCACGTTCTGTCTTCACTCCATAAGCTGGAGCGGCAAGTCCTGGCCTAGGGACCTGTAGCAGCAAAAGTGATTTTGGTCATATTTACCTCCCTTAAGCTCTCCTTCTGCATGACCTTGTTTTCACTGTTCTTCTGTGCATGAACCTAGTAAACCATTAAAAAAACAAACCAACCCCCCTTACATTTACCACTGTGTGCTATCCTGTTTTCTTCCAGAAAAGCCTGGGCTTTTCTGTAGCAGATGGTTCCACTTGGTTGTACCTTTATCAGTGTGAATGCCCCTTTCCATCTCTAAATTCATACAACAGAAGTCATGTTCTTGTCAGAATAACATACTGCAATTGAAACCTATAAATCTGGTGTTTGTAAAAGCTAAGTGCAGACCAGAATTGTACTGAACCAGTATGCCTATCTGGGAGGTTTTAAATGTCATGGTTATAGCAGTGCTTAAATCTTAGGGGGGCTATCGAGGTAGCACATAGGATGAGTGCCAGATACAACTTTCAAATGGTAGGAGACTCTGTCATGATGTAATGGAAGCATTGGGATATTACTTGTGTTAAAACATTAAAGTAGGAAAAGCTTGGGAGGGAAGAGGTTGTTTACAATGGGTGTTTTTCCTCTTTAAGCTGTTTGGAAACTGAAAAATCTCACTAGGTATAGTTGTTTCTTCTTGTGCCTAGGGAACAAAATTAATTGCTGTTACAAATGAGAAAAATTTGGTTCAATATTTTGCATGTCTTAATATTTAGGAACTGAACCAGTTCACCTAAAAACTGGTGAGAAGCTTCAGGTTACTTGGGAAAAAATGAGCAAATCTAAGCACAATGGAATAGACCCTGAAGAATTAGTGAATGATTATGGCATTGACACCCTACGTCTTTACATTCTGTTTGCTGCTCCTCCAGAACAAGATATTTTGTGGGATGCTAAAAGTAAGTCAGATTGTTTCTGTTGCTTGATTTGGTTTTCTTTCTAGTGTGTTGTATTTTAAACACAAAATTAATACAGTTCTTAATACCTAAGTTTCAGAACAATTGAATAAAAAAGGTTGTATTGTTTGATTCTTTTAAGAGAGAGGGAGTCACAAAGGTGTTACTGAGAGGCAGGCTTGCAAGATTATTTCAAGCAGCTTACCTCTTATAAGTTAATAGCATGTATGAAAAGTGCTGCTTAAGTGGTATTTTCTTCTGCAAACTTAGACCTCGTTCTCTTATTTTGTTATTACCTATGATTAATTGATTAATTGGAAATTATTATTTTAAGATTATTTTCTTCATTATAATCTGCTTTTTAAAATCATATCAGATTGCAGATAAAACTTTGCAATATTTTATTCTTTCCATATGTATGCAATGGCTTTTGTAAGCTGGACTGTAAAATACTTCTTGGAAGAATCTCATTAGAAGATAATCAGAGTTCCTAGTAACTAATATTTGTACACACATGACATTTTTATGAGTTTATAAGTTAAGATTTACCCTCCTACACACATATTTACTGCCATCATGCGAGTTGTCATCCTGACAGATCTTAATTTCTTTAATCTATTGGGGTTCATACATTTTAATGTAGTCTTATGCATGCATTTAAATCTAGCTGTTCTGTTGCATAAGGCTTTAATAAAACACTCCACGCCTCGTTTAAAAAGGTGTACTTCTTTATTCTTGTATCAGCTCCTTTCTACTTAATTCAACCTACACTAATCATTATTTCAGTTGATGTTTGTAATCCTTTAGATTCGTATATGTTCATTTATACTTTATTGCACTACTGTATGTACTGGAGGAGTGAGCTTAATGACTTTTCTCAGTTGGCTTTCTGTCACTATCTAATCACACCAGTACAAACCTAAGGATATGAAAAAGTCTCTTAAAAGAACCAACCACTTGGAACCAAACTTTAACTCCTGCATCCCCAAGAGCACACAGGTGCATAATACCCTCTGAAGCAGCAAATTCAGTGATGCACGATCTTTTTGCTGTATTTTTCCATCTTGAAAATTGAATAATTAAATCAGTGTGAGAATTGTGGGTACAAAATGGTAGTTGCAAAGTATACTAGAGCTTGGTGGTTAAACATTTTTTAAGAAAAGTAAGCACATGCAAGTATAATGCTAACAAAAAATGCATTTATTCATTCCAACCAACCTGTTTAACCCTTGAGAAATACAAAGAAAGATTTTGGAGTCATGTCATATTAAAAGTGTATTGAAAAATGTAAACAAAAGGATATTTCAGCAGCCTAAAGATACTTCCGGGGAAGGGAGGGAAATGGGAAGTAGGTGAAAAGTATCTCTTAAATCTTTAAGCTTTGTCTGAATTTCTTAATAGTGAATGTTTAAATTGAAGAAATCAAGCAAGCTGGGCTGAGTGTGACCTTGGCTGGATGCTAAGTGTCCACCAAACTGCTCTATCACTCCTCATTCTTCAGCTGGAAAAGGGGAATCAAATAGGACAAAATGCTCATGGGCTGAGATAAAGGCAGGGAGATCAGTCAGTGATTACCATCATAGGCAAAACAGACTTGACTCAGGGAAATTAATTTATGACCAATCAAACTCAGAGTAGGGTAACACGAAATAAAAACAAATCTTAAAACACCTTTGCCCCAGCCCTCCCTGTAGAGGATGGGAGTTGTGATCAGTTCATCACACGTTGTCTCTGCCTCTCCTTCCTCCTCACACTTTTCTCCTGCTCCAACATGGGGTCCCTCCCAGAGCAGACAGTCCTCTACAAATTTCTCCAATATGGGTCCTTCCCATGGACTACAGTTCTTAATGAACTGCTCCAGTGTGGGCCCTTTTCTGTGGTGTGCAGTCCTTCAGGAGCAGACTGCTCCAGTGTAGGTACTCGCTGGGGTCACAATTCCTGGCAGCAAACCTACTCCAGCATGGGCTTCTTTTTTCATGAGTCCTCAGGTCGCCTCAGGAGCTTCCTCCAGCGTGGACTTCCCACAAGGTTCACATCCTCTTTCGGATATATCCACCTGCTCCAGCATGGAGTCCTTCACAGGCTGCACGTGGATATCTGCTCCACCTCCATGGGCTGCCAGGGGACAGCCTGCCTGACCATGGTGCTCACTACAGGCTGCAGAGAAATCTGTGCTCTGGTACCTGGAGCACCTCCTCCTCCTTTTTCTCCACTGATCTTTTTGTCTGTAGAGTTGTTTCACATATTCTCACTCCTGTCTCCTAGCTGCAGTTTTCTCTTGCACAGTCTTTCCCCCCACCTCCAACTTCTTAAATACATTATCCCAGAGGCGCTACCGCCGTTGCTGATGGACTCAGCCTTGGCCAGTGGCAGGCCTGTCTTGGAGCCAGCTTGGCATCAGCTCTATTAGACACAGGGGAAGCTGCTAGCAGCTTCTCACAGAAGCCACCTCTGTAAACCTCTGCTACCAAAACCTTGCCATGCAAACCCAATATAGAAAATTGTCTTATTTGGAGAATATTAAATACTGGTTCTCAGCTGCCATGATCCTTCTCTTCACTGGATGTGTTTTGATAGCCTTTTGAGGATTGCCCTCCAGACCTGATTACTTGTCTTTTGAGTGACGGGCATGAAGGCAGGGCCTCATGTCATTCTCTCCCCATCTCCCCTGGTGTGGGCAAGCAGCCTTTCAGACTATGCAGGACCAGATGTCTTTGAACTTACCCAACAGCATATTACATCGTTACTACAGTCTGGATAATGTCAAGCCTACCATGTATACATGATCTACATGCTTCTGATATGAACACGAGATGGAAAGTTTGGGATAGCATCATTCTCCCAGTCTCACCCAGAAGAGTTCATGAGGATCAAGCAGACATAGTCAATCAGATTATATTTCACTGTTCCCACATGTGCAGGAAGTCTTTTGTCTAGTGCAATTGGACAGATAATTCACCTGTCTTACAGTCACTCGCATGACTTTTACTTCTCCCAGTTTAGTAGTAGCCCTGGCAGTCTTTTCAAGTGTGGTTGCCAGAGCAGGATTGGAAGCTGTTGCCAGCTGTGATGCCTTAGGATATGTTGATACTCTGCAGTACGGTGTGATGTAGCGCTGTGCAGTCTAGTAGAAACATGGCACATCTGGAAGAGAGAGCTAAAGCCATATCAGTGCCACACCCCAAGCCATTGCTCCACTAGTGGCTCTGCACCACAGCTCATGGAGAACGTGGCTGTGGACAGCTGTAGCTTGAGGCCAGTCTGTAGCGTGGTCCCTAAGAATACATTCTTAGAGCAGGCTTGGAGCAGGACTGATGCCTGCAAGGTCAGGATGAATGGCTTTCTAATCTCCCCATCCCAGACTAATCTGTGTCAAAAGATGGTACAAAGCATCAGAGCCTATACTCATTAGTGCAGTAGCAGCTCTGTAGCAACAGAAGTATAAAAACAGAAGTATAAAATCAAAGTTTAGAAGAAACCTCTCAAATTTAAAAAAAATGTGTTTGTATGTGTATGTTTCTATTCTTCCGTGAGTTTGAAAAATCAGGGCATGTAGAACTGTTTTGTTGAAGCATTAAAATAAGAGATGAGCATTCTAACATTGACATACCGTTGGGTTGTTTTACAGATACCCGAAATATTCTTGCTATATTTATATTTCAGAGTCATTGTAGAAAAGTACTTTTGTTTTATCTTATTGATTTCTCTCCATTAAGGCAACTCATCATTATTTGTAAAGACACTTTTAATTGCATTGACATTTTTAATTTGAAAGACAAGGTTTCTTAAAAAAGGTTTTAACTCTAGCATTCAGTTTCCTTTCTGCTTCTCTTTAATGTTTTGGACTCATTCCTTGTAACTGAAATTTGTTTCTGCAATCTTTCCTTAATGTCAGCTGATGCTATGCCAGGTGTTCAGAGATGGCAGACACGCCTCTGGACTCTTGTAACCAAACTTATTGAAGCAAGAACGTCAGGTACCATGCCCAATCCTGAGCTTCTGAATAAGAAAGAGAAGGCTGAAGCCAGAAAGATCTGGGAGCAGAAGAATCTGGTGATTTCTGAGGTTAAAAGAAACTCTTATATAGTTTGTAAATGTCTAAATAAGTTGCTGCATATGCTAAAACTGTATGCTTGACTAACAGAGCCAAAAGCTTTTTCCCCAGATGAGTAGCTCATAATTTTTAAGTTAATTATTCTCTGTATAAGTAATTTTATTAATCTAGAAATTCCACAGCGCAGAACATATTTTGCAAATTAGTAACATTTGGATTGGCAACATTTCTCTGCTCTGTGCCTCACTTAAAGAATGAAATGTTACGGCTTTGAAATGTTAGCAGTCTGGGTTTTGGGTAGCTTCATTTACAGTTAGCAAAGTTATAGGTGAGTTATGCAGATTATCTCTAACAAAAGCTTTTGATCTGTTTGCTTCACACCTCATTATCATGTCTGCTGTTTCATATGGAATGAAGAAAAGTTACTGGTGAAAATATCTTAGTGTATCCTAAAAAAACCAACTACTGGAATGACTCATTCATCTCTTCTTATATGTTGTCTCCTGCTTTGATTAGCATCGATTCAATTATCCAAGACTCAGGAGGAGACATAAATACCTGCAAAGTTAACTTGAAATATTCTTCTACGCATAAAACCCTTCCCTTATTTGAACTGTGTGGTGAGGGATGTTCCAGATATTTTAACATATTTTAGAATTGTAAGCTTGCAATCTATGGACAAGCTTTCACCAGCATAACTGGATTTACAAGTGTGAAAGTCTTTTGTAGAGACAAAGGGAAGACATTTTATTAAAGAAATAAAGGGTCATTACTAATACACAGTTCTTATTGGCATTGATTGAAGCTTCTAGCATCCTGAAATAAAAGGGAAGCTAGGCAACTGAATTTTTATATGTTTATTATTTTCCCATACACACATGTGATTGCGTATCTGGTATGTTTGCAAGCCACATAATTTTCACGTAAGGTACTATGGGCATATTTCACAAATTGAAATTGATTATCAATTATTCTTTTTCTTTTAAAAACCCAGTATTCCATGTTTGACGATTTTAGGTAATTACTGATAGACCTTTTCTTCTAATACAAGGTAACAGAGTACTTCACAAAGGATCATTTGTTCAATGCAGCTATTTCCCGATTGATGAGCCTCACTAACGTACTCCATGTAAGTGCACAATATTAATGAAGGTATTTTTTCTCTCAGACCCTGTTCCAGTACATCTTTATAAAAAGCAGGAGCTGCCTCAGCTATAGACCCGGCTTTGCATGAATCGTTTACTGTCATAAACATTGCTACTAAATCAAGAGCCTCATTGGATTATTCTGTTCAAAGGGAGCACATTCTAGTATCCCTCTACCTTTGAAATATACAAGTTTTGTGGGAAGAGCTTGATGGTATTAGAGCCAAAAGGTTCTGGTGTTTATGTCTGCACCTTATAATTTCAAGAGGAAACATTTTGTTCAGCTCTGTTGTTTGTTTTCTTTTGTTTTTAACCAAGTTGCGTAGGTAGCTATGTATAATATAATAATACATTATCAAATTACCAAACATTCTGACTTAAAGAAAACAGTTATTCTTTGCAAGGAAAATCACACATTTTCTTACATTCTTCAGAGACAGCTTTCACCACTGAACTGTCTGCTAGTAATAGAGTTTTCACACTCTCCTTTTAAAACAAATGTAAAATTAACTTTAGCATTTTTTTTATTTAGATTATGTTGTTTATCAGCCATTGACAACAGATCAAACACAATAAACTATTATAATAGAATCATAGAATAGTTCAGGTTGGAAGGGACCTTAAAGATCATCTAGTTCCAACCCCCCTGCGTGGGCAGGGACACGTCATTATTTTTGTTAGTACTCTTAGATCTGGTTGAGCAATCCTTCAGGCATATAATGGTAACCTGATCTAGACCAGAAATCACAGAAAAGTTTGGATTTTTCAACTTCTTTATTGAAATATTCTTTATTGGATTACCGTTATTTTATACCTTATGGATCCCAAGGAGATTATTGGCAAAGCTAAGGAACATAACAAAAAGTTAAGTAGGGTGTGCACAAGTCTGTACTGAGATAACTTAAATCTGGGATACTGTGTGGTGTTGAGAAGGTGACAGGGTTCTTTATCTCCACCTCAGTGATTCATATGCATTTTGGACTGGTGGATGGCGATAAGTGAATGCTGAAAAGCATATGAATAAAAATCAGTGTCCTACAGACAGCCAGATGTTTGAGCACTAACGTATTCCTTGACCAAAGAAGTCAGTGCAGTATCTTTCAAGAACAAGTTTCCGTATAGCATGCTGACACTTCCTCTTCCAGTCCCATTTGAAAAGAGGAAGTGGGGAGGTGGGTGAAGATTAAACATAGAAAACAGGTAGTAGTTACTAAAACTCACTCAAATCTAGTTTGCACTGAGGCTGTTAGTGTCAATGATAAGAAGGTGCCATCTGACATTTGTGGTCTGTGCCAAACAAATGAATGGGTTTGGACAGTTTTCTAGTAGACAGGAATGGATGTTCATCACACCCACCTAATAATTCTCATAAGCTGACGTGTATTAACATTCTTCTGTGATATTTCATTAGGGGAGTGAGTTACAAAATAAACACAGAATCTGAACTTAACCACAGGATGTATCTCTCTGAGTCAGGACAGGCAAAGAAAGAAAAAATTTATCCAGTTACTTTTAGTGCTATACCTTTTTTATTAAGATACATTACCTAGAGGAATGAAGATTCAAATTTTGTCAGCCTAGCTCCTTTTGCAAGGAATTGAAAATTTTCTGTACTAGAGAAGCTGAACACTGTACTAAAGCAATCTGAACATCAAACTCTAAAAGGCTGTGCTGCACTTTTCATTCCCAAAGCTTCCTTCAGCTCTAAAACCTCACTTCATTGCTAAATTCAGCTTGTCTCAACAAAACCACGTGGTGTTCATCACAGTTAGACTCCTTTTTACAAGTATTTCACCTCTTATCAGATAGCACTGATTTTGTCTAATATTATACTTCTAGCAATGTCAGCACACAAAATGTGTTTGAGGGCCAGAATAGTCCACACAGATCTGTGTTCAGGCTCCTGTATCAGGGCAGATCCCCATCGGTCTGCATCAGCCTCTTTGGGATTAGTTTCCAAGTGTTGGAGGGCACTCTGTGACCAAAAGTTGCAACTTTAAATCTCCAGAACTTTTTGTAAGTTTTAACTTATTATCATATTAGCCTGTAGACCGTAGACATTGATTTTAGGTTTTATTACTGCATTATCTTACTAATTAAACTACTTCCCCTCTCATCCCAGAACATGTGTATTAACAACTGATTTTCTTTTCTTTCCTTTCTGTGTTTTTTACTAGCAAGCTTCTCAGCCTCTTATTCTCCACAGTGCCGAATTTGAAGATGCTTTGGCTACACTCTGCATAATGGTTGCACCTATGGCTCCACACATTGCATCAGAGATGTGGAAAGGTACTCCTAGAAATATTTTTTTTATTCAAGTTCCATGAACAAAGGCAAAAAACGTTTGCAAAAATGTCTTTAAGGTAGTACAAGTGTCACTTATCCCTGAATTCTGCATCTATCCTGTCATCTTCTGTCATAATTCCTAAACAAACTTGAAATTTTTGGTGTTCCCAGATCTTTCAGCTTTTAGTTTCTTTCCCCTTGCATGAAAAGGTGGCATTCTTGAGACTAGGCAGGGAAGGGGAGAAGGAAGAAAAATTCAAGACAGGACTTGCATGAGGAATTCATATGTCAGCTGCGGCTGTATATGGACGGCAGTATTAAGAGCTGTTTTTCAAACAACTGTTTCAGAGTTTTGGACTACAAATAATTGCTTTCGGGAATTCAGACAGAGATGACCGTGTCAGAGGGCTGTGTACTAAAAAGGCTAAAGGAGTGTTCAGTAAAAATCATACGCTTGTAGAATTCTCCAGAGCCTGAGGGACGTTATGCTGCAAATTAACCTCTCTCGGAGAGTGGGAATGGTAAACAGGAAATCTTTTTTAAGATCTGTAATGGTTGTAAACCTGGAGTTCTCAATCCCAAGTGGGTTAAGTTGCATGATGTGGCTGCAGTTGAAGCCTGTGAAATAAGGGATGTGCATGCCAGAGTCCAGCAGTTGCTTTTAAGGTTTATTGGGAGAAGTCCCAAGATGTATGTGGGAAGATAGGAATATATTCTGCATTAAGGCTGACCACAAATTGCTATGTGGTTTTGGACCTAATGTTAGCTTTTGAATGCTGTTTTAACAGTTTTATTTTCAACAGTCCTCCTAAAACTGTGCATTCAAGTGTTTACAGGGCAGAGCTACATAGTTGCTTACACTTCAGAGCTTTGCATGGTCTTGTAATAATATTAATTGCCAATGAAAGGGTGATTTTTTTTAACAGCAATAACATAGGGACAGAGCCTCTGGAAACAGCAAGATATATTAGGGACAGTAGGGTGTTTTCTGTTTTTTCATTTCAAGTGGTTTTAGGATGTCTTAATCAAAGCTTAATTGTTTAGAATAAAGAGTGGCAACAGACATGATCCATATGGAGAAAGCTCCTTCTGGTCAATATTCTTAGTACCCTCTAATTAAAATTTATACTTAAATGGTAGTAATTGCCATGACTTTGGTTTCCACATTGGTTGAGATGGAGGCAGAAGAGGTTCAGACTAATTACTTATACATGCAGTGCCTTGTGAACTTAAAATTCAAATAAATTTTAGGGAATACAGAAATATCAAATATGTTTGATAATATAACAAAGCACACAAGGATGTCTTAATTAACATGACTCACCAAAAGTAAAACTTAGGCCTCTAATGTTGAATGTTAAAGAGGGAGGTCTTTTCTTGCTGCTAAAATCACCACAGAATGAGAATGAAAATGAGAATGAGAATGATCTGGTGTAAGAATGAAAAGGAAGCATAATAAAAATTGGGAGTGTATTATCCTTGCATTATATCTCTCTGCATTTAAAGATAAAATGTCGATTGTGTGGTCCGAAGACTGTGCGTTGCAGTTCAGTGCAACTAGCATACAAAAACCATTGTGTTGTGATTATTACCTGAAGAATCTGATGACTGAACATGAAAAAAACCTCTCTCTTTTAGTATGGTCATCATTATATTACATCAAAGTTGTAAAACAGTTTTGTCAGGAGAACATATACACATTTAACTACTGTGTTGTAGTAAGAAGACTATATTTTTTTTTTTAAATAGCCAATATCTAGCATCTAGCAACATCTGTCCTGGATTGGGATTTCTGGTGAAAAATATCCTATATTCTAGAAACAGATTCCACAAGTCCATGTTCCGAATTGCACTCTGGTTCTTCTGAAGTAACCAATTTCTTAAACTTTATTATGTATATGTGATGATGCTTTCTTATTTTAAAGAATTTGATTGTAAAAATCAGGCTTTCTAAATACTCTCTTTAGTGGGGTTTTGTGCTTTAGTTCTCCATACACACTCAGAGTAAGTCTCTCTTTTTGCACCTTGACATTGCATCTAAATGTGGGGATGGTGCGGCTTCCTTTCTCATAAACTAGTCAGGAAGAGGACTTTGTATATGATTATCTCTATAAATAGCACCTATAGCAGTGGACTCCCACACTTTGATGGAAGCCTCTGTCTCCTATTGTAATGCCAATAATAAACAACACATGTGCAATGTATTTATAATTAAATGCTGACATTTCATTCTAAAATAACTTGTACACAGATTTAACATCTTGTTTGATTTACTGATTAAATCAAGGAGCATTTTTCTTTTACAGGGGAGAATTAAAATGGGAAATTTGAAGGCCTATTACCTATAGGTAATATCAAACAGATAATTTGGCATTTGAGTAGGATTGCTGATAGGAAGAGAGTGACTTGTGTTGACTCTGAACACGCTACTCTTCCTTGTGTATTTAAGCTTTTTTTTTAAGAAAAATTAATTGCTTTCTTATTAGTGTTTCTCACTAGAAAGTTTACTACATAGTCAGATGTGCCTAATATTAACTTTGCTACAGCCTTAAAATAGAGAGAAGAAAAGAGCATCCTCATTAATTTTGAATGTTCCCATTGTGCTTCACAGGATGAATAATACCTCTACTGTTGGTTTGTAATCTCTCCTTTCATACTTTGCTGTTCACTGATTATGATCAAGAAATATTTAAGAAATTACAATAGAATTTAAAACTAAATCTGAAATAAAACCTAAAATAAGACTCTGACTTAATGTATCATATTGTATTAAGTTAATTCTGCCAAAGATTTGAAGACAATTAAACTACAGAACTGTAGAGCTTTTGGAGTAAGCACGTGGAATGAGGCTTTGTGGTGGTAATAAAAGAACTTTCGACAACTGGTGCAAATAGTATTTCTTTCCCAGTTTAAATAAAAGTGTTGGAAATTGGAAAAAATCAATCATCTTTTTTCATTTTCTACTCTTGGAATAAAAAGCTAGGCAAAAGACAGTAGCATCTGTAAATATTAAAATCTTGAAGTGGTCTTATGTAAAAAAATATCTAATACTGTTAGTTTTATTCAGTAATTACATAAAAATACTCTCCTTTGCTCAACAAAAATAATGTTTAACTGCAAAACATGTTACAGTGTATCTGAAATATCTAACAATTTGTCTTAAATGCTTGCATTATGAATGCATTTATATTTAAATAGCAGAAAATGCCTTTTTTGTATTTTAATATATTTCCATCTCAATCTAAAAGCTATTTGACACAATGAAATGTAAAAAAATGCAGATTAGTGTTTCATAATACAATAGCTTGTAAAAATTCAAACTCGGTTAACATATAATTACGTATGTAACTGTTATCTGGGTTAGCAAAAAGTTCTTTGCGGCTGGATTTAAATGCAAATCAGTCCATCTTAGTGAACACCAAGTAATGAAAATATTAGGAAAATTATAGAGATCATTTTAATTAAAGATATTTTGCTTGACATTTTAAGTAATGACTAGCATCAGTGGTATAAGTAATTTTGATTGTAATACTGTTTTCCTGCTCTATAGGAGTTGCATCAGAGTTCATTTGAAATCTTAGCTTTTAGTCCACTGGGTTTTCTTTATTAGTTTGTTGATACTCTTTGCAAACTCAGAACTTCAGTTTGATAACACAAAGATGCTTCTGATGCAATATGTGACTTCTAAGTATAATTAAAGTTAAATTAGGTAGGTCCAAGATACAGCAATTTTTGTTGTTCTGCAGCTGAAGAATTATTCTTCCATGGTGTTTAGTTTATATGTGACCATTTTGTTTTCATGCATCAGGAAGGAATGAAGAGTTTGATCCTTTTGTGAGATAGATGAAGAGCACACGTATTGTGTGTATTGGCAGTAAAGATGTCCAGTTTGAATGAAGGGAAAAACTGCTTGAATGGTGTTTCATAAGTTCCTTACCTTTCAGCAGCTGAACAATAGTAATGCCCTGCTTTGATATTTTATGTGTGGAGGAGTTCTTTCTCCTGCTTAGAGGAGGAACAGTATTCAGTATTTTGGTGTGTTGACCTAATGGTCTTAATGGTGCAGTGAATACACTGGTTTATCGTTTAATCACATAAAAAAGCGACTGTAGCCCCTCAGTGTGGGAAGAGTTCGTCTGGCTGATCTCTTGGCAGTTTATGAACGCTAACAGGATGAGGAAATCTCTTTCCTTCCTGAAACCTTGTATCTGAGGAATATACAGACACCATTTGAGACTTTTTCTTTTTTTATTTTAGTTTGTTTGTAGTAGTACAGTATTTTGCTGTCCAGACAAGGATATGAAACTGCTTATTGTGAGTTGTTACATTTTTATTAGAGGTAGAAACTAATCAATGTTTGATATTTTAATTGAAAATCTGAATGCAGAAGTCCTGTGTCACAAATCCAAGAAACGCAGTTTGGAATTTTTTAAAAATTTTTTTTTCCTCCAACAATAATAACCCAAAGTGAAGGGTAGCGAATCCGTACAAAGGGAAGAAGGCAGATCATGTTCAGAAGGTTAAAAGGATTCCTGTAGAGTTGCTGAATTGGAAACATATCCTAGAATTAGCATTTAGTAACGTGGGCTTTTCACAGCCCTCCTTGGTGGTCCACATCTGTAAGGAGGGAACATATAAAATCAATCCCCTAGTCCTGTATTGAGTAAATGTACTTTTTCCTAACTTTACCCAGTCCTATACTACTATACCAGTAGTATAATACAGTTTTTTCTCAGAGCAGGAAACAGCTGCTATTGTATTGCTTTCATTTCTCTGAGACTGCAGACCATTTCACATCCAACTGACAGATTTATTCCTCCTGGCCTGCAGAAAGGTATTTCAGATATGCAACTTGCCTGAATCTGTCAAATAGGAAGGTTTGTTAAACAGTAAAAAAGCATACCAAGAACAAAGTAACATGCTAACAGTCCTGTCTTTGGAAGGGGCTGCCCAGGCAGTGAGGTACTGACCACCAATGCATTTCTGCTTACTGTTACATATTCCTGCTCTGAACTCTTTAAAAACTTTATCTGCTTGTCTACTGGTCTGGTGGATTTTTACTTAAAACAGATTTCTGTTGTTTTGATTTTGCTAAATCCAAAAGTTATCAACATTTGGATAGCATACTCTTATAGTCACTGTATACTACTCCCTCTAATCTTCTTATATCTCCTGTTCGAAAATCCCTAGTCCTTAACTCTGATACTGGCATTGCTTCAGATGTTTTCATTAACTTCCTTTTATTGCCCATTAAGACTTCCGTCCTCCTTGCCTTTTCTGCCTTGTTAACCTCTCTGTGCCAGCACTTGTCCCATGCCAGCTTTCACTCAGTTTACCTCATAATCACATCTTTGTCTTTTGCCCATATAATTTTACATTAAAGTAGCTGCACTTTGCTTGACATTTTAAGTAATGATTAGCATCAATGGTATAAGTAATTTTGATTGTAATACTGTTTTCCTGCTCTATTGGAGTTGCATCAGAGTTCATTTGAAATCTTAACTTTTAGTCCACTGACTTTTCTTTATTAGTTTGTTGATACACTTCCACTTTGTGGAATTTTAGAGCTAATTTCTCTAGAGCTTTTTTTCTGTCAGACTAGAATAACCTTGCTGATATACAATTGCTTCCACATCTTCCTTCTTAAATTTCTTTAAAATGAGAATTTACTCTTCCCCACAAATAGAACCTTACAGGAAGTATTGTGTTTATGAACTACTCAGGTAATGCTAATGAAACATTGCCCTGAGCTGGAACGTTTTTAGGCTTTTCCTGTCCCATCCTTTGTCCAGAGAGGTAGTAGGAGACCCATTGCTGGAAATAGTCAAGTTCAAGTTGGAAAGGGCTCTGAGCAGCCTGATCTAGTTGAAGACGTCCCTGCTCACTGCAGGGGAGTTGAACTAGACGACCAGTAAAGATCCCTTCTAATCAAAACCGTTCTGTGGGTCTATGATTCTCTCAACTCACTCATTTACAGTATGCATTTAACTTAGTGTATTAACTTGTGTTCCCGTGCTGTGAATTACTGGTTAGGGAAATCCTGTTTCAGTATTCGCTTGCTAGGCGGTAAAATTGAAGCACATCCACTTGCAGGATCAGGCCTTCAGATTGAGCAGAAACGTTGTCCATGATCTGTCTTGAGAAATGGGTATACGTATATGATTTACTGTAAATAAAGATGTACTCAGTTGTCTTTCTGTCCTACATCTGCAAGAGTATTTAAAGCCATAAAAGCAAAAGAAGTAAAAAAAATAAAGAAAATGCATGTTGCTTCATAATATGCACTTTCCTAGGTGTTTTGCAGTACAATAAGAGAGTAAAACACATTTTTAATGTTTTCACAATGAAAGACTGTGAAATGGTCCATTCTTAACTTCTCAAACAGTGTTTTTGTGTAATGTCTCAGAATCAAGTAGGAAGGCTGGAGGAGGCTTTTGTCTGGTTCCTGAAAGTGGGCTGTCGTGAAGCTTCTGGGTTTGTGTGTGTTGCATTTTGAAAATGCAAACCAAATCATTGCATTTTCTGTGTTCTGCAGCTCACAAAACGTGAATTAAGGCAGGAAGCCAAACAGGCAACATTAACTAAAACCTTCATTTTGGTTTCCTGTCAAATTCTGTTTTCTGAAACTAGTTCTGTTGACTTTTGCCCTTTTTTTTTTTTTCCAATATGGATGAGCTCATAGCTTATTTTGTAGCAAGAAAATGAACCAGAGGATCAACATTGTGCTTAGATACACTTTATCTGCTTGAGAATACATTTTAATTTTTTTTTAATTAGTAAGTTTATTAGGATTGACAGCCTCTGCAGGGATTAGAAGTGACTCTAGTTTTGCTTTCATAAGAAAAACCTATTGACTTCTATCAGAAAGTGAGTTTTAAATTGTGTAAGGAATCCACTTCAACAGGAGAATAAGGAGTGGCCAGTATACATGCTTCTGCCACAACGCATGTGATCATTTGGAAAGAAATGAGCTCATCTGGATGTTCAAAAGCCAAAAAGGGAAGACTTTAGCAGCTGTTGGCTTTAAAGTCAATGTGATAATGAATCACCAATGTGAAGATATTTTTCTGCTCAAGTTCCTATCTTTTGCTCTTAAAGTTTCTGAGCTACTGTCACAAGAGGAAAAAAAAAGTACACAAATGCAGATCCATTAAAGTGCTTTAATCAATTATTTACTCTATAAGATTGTCTTAGTTGTAATTCTTAAGAAATGTGCACGTTCTTCCTTGCCTTTAGAAATAGCTCCCATCGGTCCACCTCACTGCCCCTTTCTGAATCATTCAGCAAATAGCAAGGCTGTGTGTCATTTTACCAAAGTGCTTTGTCTGAAAAAGTGCTGACAAAAATCTGGCAGTTTTTTCTGGAGGAAGTTGCATTCCCTTTATGTCTCTGTTTGCAATTATTTGCTGTATTGGTCTAAACAATAGAGCTAGGTGAATATATGTGTGTATTGTGCATGACTTGGATTTCCTCCTATGTCTGCCGTCGTGCTGTGTTTTGAACAGCTTCATGTGCCTCTATCTCAACACTGAATCTTGTGCTGATGTTTTTTCTTCATGCTGTTGCTGGAGTTTCCCTAAACCAGATAAGATTTCAAATGCATTTTGCAGTTCTGAATGAAGCATATGCTTTAAAAAAGTTTTAATCTGTATTCTTATTCATATGCAGAGAATGTTTTTAATTTCAAAATCCCTTGGCTTTGGCGAGAATCACAAGAGCAACCATCATCAATATTGATCATATTTGACAGCCTCTTGTTAAGTGAAGTCTTCTTATTTTGTCGTACAGCTGGAGTAAACAGCAACATAAAACCGACTGAGAAGTTTTAAATTCAGTTGAAGAATGCGACCTCAGAATGAATTGCATCCTACTCTCCTATTGCTTAAACAAATCAAGAATGAATTGTCTTGGGAAGACCAAAGCCTATTTAATAAAAGGACATAATTTATAGCCATTTTAGGAGTTTTTAAAAATAAAATCAAGGGATAAAGTATATCAGAATGTACATATGAGAAGAGGGAGAGCAAGCTGTGCAAGTTATTCTTATGTAGCTCATTTAATTCATGAAAAAATAAATGTTTCACAGGATATGGGAAAATCTTGCAAGTTGCAAATTTAGAAACCTCCTCAGCGTATTACAGATGGTAAAATACTAAGCCACAATTGTGTATCTTTTTGAGTTGTTAGTAAAATTTTTATCAAACTGGTGGTGTTATTGAGAAAAAAACCCACAGTATTATGAATGATTTCTAGAATTAGAGGTCCATTTGTGTTGCAGTATTACAATTTAAAATAATAAATAGTGATATTCTGTGCTTTTCGCAAGGTTTTGGAGTGCTAGTCCAAATCTAAATTGTGCCCACAATGTTCATGTTAGCATTCCTACACATGGTATATAACAAGTGCTTCGAAGATGTGTATCTTTCTGTTTATAATGTGCTGTATTCTAGTCTAAACAATGTTATTTCCTCCAAAGGGATTTACTTTTAAAGTCAACTTTATTCTGATCTTATTTATCAAACAAATTCCAGAGAAGGAATGCTCTGGTTACAGTATAGCTGAATGTTTGACTGGTTTGATTTTTCAGGTCTGGCACATATGCAGAATAAACTTTGTACTCATCATCACTGGGATGTTGATGTGCTGCATCAGTCCTGGCCCAAAGTAGACACAGAGTACCTTCAGCCGTCAGATGTTGTGGAGATGTCTGTTCTGGTGAGAGTGTTTTTATTTATTTTCAGTGGTGGTCAATTACTGCATTATGAGCTCAGAGGATAATAAAATTTCTGCTCTTGTGGAAGTCAGTTCCCTTCTCAGGTGGCTCAGTGAAAAGCCAGATAGAATAGAAGCTGCAATTACGATTGTGCCAAGTAATTAAAATGGTTTCCTAAATGAAAAAATGTAGCAAGTCTGGAAGGGAGACCATTTAAATATAAATCTTTTTGAGTGACTGCATAGATTTGACCAATGAACAGCCATGAGCAGGGACAGTACAGTCAAAACTTTGATCAAAATACAGGTCCCTCCAGAATTTTTTCCTGGCAGTGCATTTATGATCTTGGCCTTGCACAAAAATGTATAATTAGGTGACATTTCTTGTGATACCTGTAGTGCTATGGTTGCCTAATGCAACTTATCATAAGCTGGGTTAAGTTGCTGTGATTTTTGCCAAATGATGTTTCCCATCTGCCTCAGGCTGAACTACTGGCACATTTCAGCAGAGTATATTTGCTGGAATGAGTCTGAGGAAAAACAGGTATCTTTCCTAGCATTAGAACTGCATTCCAATTTCTCTTTGGGTTCTAACACCTTTGTGATATAGGAAAAGAGCTGGCAATTCAGTAGAACGTGGACATAAAACTCCATTTAATTAACCTGTAATTTTCCAAAATGCATATGTGCACATGCACAGTGTAGTTTGCATCTCTAATTAATTAGTCCATATTCAGCATCGTTGAACTTTTATCATTACATGGAGCACAGGTGCAGCAAGTGCCACTGCAGGACATAGAGAGACTATGGGACTTTGAGCCCAGGGGTGGGATCTATGAGTAGTGTCTCAGCTCTTCCATCAACTCACCCCTGGTCCACTTGCGTTTGAGTGCTTCATGCTCAGGCATTATGGTAGTCTGTAATTATGTAGTTGCATACTATTAGATCTGCAGGCTCCTGCCTTTTTCAGTGCTTGCCAAAGAATAACCTTTAATATATCACACAGACATTCTCAACTTAAATGTTAAATTACCTGAAGAGAGGTTGTAATCAGGTAGGCGCTGGTCTCCTGAGTAACAAGCGATAGGACAAGAGGAAATGGCCTCAGATTGTGCCAGGGGAGGTTTAGACTGAATATTAGAAAAAAATCTGTTTGCTGAAAGAGTGGTAAAGCACTGGAACAGACCGCCCAGGGAAGTGGTGGAGTCTCCTTCCCTGGAGGTGTTCAAAAAGCATGTAAATGTGGCACTTTGGGACGTGGGTTAGTAGTCATGGCGGTGTTGGGCTGATGGTTGAACTGGATGGTCTTAGAGCTCTTTTCCAACCTTAATGATTCTATGATTCTAATTTAAAATAAATGTTTCAATTTAAACACTTTTTGTGTTTCTGGACACTTAATGAGATGGAGCCTCTCAAAGAAATGCCACTTGATCATATAAAACTGCATGCTATGTGTGTGCATGCACATGTTTGTGTAAGGGGTAGAGAAGCAATGTGTTTTATCTGTATGTTCCCTATTTTGTTATGTTAGCTTCTTTGGGTAGGAAGAGTAAGCTCAATTTTTTTTGTTCACCTGGGTTTTTTGAGGAGGGAGGAGACTGGTTGGATTTAGGGGAATTTGTGTTGCTGTAGATTTCCTTAATGCAAGTATTTTTGCAAATAATTTCCTATCTTGGCACATCTCAGTCAGAGCCCACTTGAACAGAATGAGAAATGCTAAAAGCCTAAGTTTTCTAACCTTTAATATACATGCTTAGCAGAGGCCACAGAGTATGTCTTTTTGGAGGACGTTTTCAATTGGCATATTTTCCTAAACCGGGGAGAAGGACTGAAGTACCAGCTGGAGTTAATAACAGACAGCCTAATATTCATTGTGGATTTATTGGGTGGGTTTTTTTTTCATTTTGGTTTTTTTTTTTCTTAAGTGATAAGTATTTATTTATAGCAGTAGAAAGGTCATGTACCCACAGAAATCTTCACTTGGGTATAATCACTTTGCTCAGGCTTAATATAGACCTTCACCTTCAAGTACAGCTAGCAAACAGCTTAAATTCCAGTGTTCAGTTTATAAGGAAGTCATGAATAAGGAATTGTGCAATTATAGAAACTTCTTTGTGATTGTGGTTAAAGCAAACACGTTATTAAATATATCTTTAAAATAAAAACCTCAGCAATACAGGGAAAGCTCTAGACACAATGTTTTTTAACACTGTACAACTGAACAGAAAAACATTTAAACACTTCACTGATACTTTTCTGCTGATGTTAAAATTTCCTTCTTAAAAAATGAAAACAGAAGAATAAAAAGTGATTTTGCATTAAGTGACCATTATGAAAATTATTTTTGTTTCCTTCCCTGGCTGTCAAAGCCGTTGCCTTGTGTGGAAATCTTGTAACAGAGAAAAAGCAACCCCTGCGTTCCCCTTCGATATTCATGAAAGAATATGATGTATATGAACACCTTCCTTAGCTACAAGAGAGCAAGTGACTGGAAGACCAGAGAGACACGTTCCTTTTTCAAATTGGGAATAATTCTTAGAAATAATGACTGGGGGATGTGCCTGGCTTTCTAAATGTAAGAATAAGGCAAAAGGGAAATACAAAAGAGCAGGGAGAATTCATAAATGTGAACATTTTAAAGTCTTGTGGACACTGTAGGTTTTTGTATGGCTATAAAAATAAATTGCCCTCATTAAACCAAGAAACACTCGACATATGGAGGAATTGGTTAATTCCAAAGAGGCAGTGTCTCTTCACAAGGCCGCACAGTCCCACTGAGTCTTTGGGCCACAACACTATTCTTCTCAAGACATCAAACTGCCTCAGGCTGCCAGAGATTTGCCTGCTGAGACATTATGGTTTTATTTCTCTTGACACAAAATAGTTCATTATTTCCTGTCTGTACTGGAGTTATGTCTTTCCATATTTAACACAAAGCTGCAAAAACAACTAACTCGCTGCCTCCTTGGCTAATATCATACAGATTGCCTGCAAGAAAGACATTTAAATTCACTGGATATGTATGGCATCTGTTATTCTAAATGTTATTGCAAAGTTGAATATTTTTAATTGTGCCATATATTGTTAATGCTGTGAAAAATCTGACCTGAGTGTAGCGTGCATTTCATCCTAAAAACACGCTTCCAACTGCATTCCTCACATTTGCTAGGTGGTGCAAGCAGCTGCAGCCTTAGAACTGATGTTTTCATAAATTTAAAAAAAAAAAAAAAGTTGGTGTTATTTTTCTTGCTTTGGCCTATGAAAGGCCTAAAACTGCACCAGTATTTATTCTCCTTTTTACTTCTCAGAAGGATTGCACATCAGTGGTAAAAAAATATTTGAGTTGAACTAAAAATTCCTCTCTACACCCTCCAAGTGCTTAGTTTTCAGTCTTTGGTGATTTCATTTCATCTTTCTTAACCTCTCTAGTTCCCTCTAAATCCAAAATAGTCTAGTTAAAAAAAAAAAAAAAAAAAGAAGAAAAGTAAAAGCAACAGCTTTCTTCCCCAGGGGAAGTAAGGGCCCAAGCCTCATTTATTTCTCCTCTTGCAGTTTGCCATGGTTTTTCAGAGAAAGAAGGCTGCCAGCACCTACGTTTCTTGTGCTGGCACTTTTACCTGGAACAGCCAAGGGTTATGCTGATTTAAGTGAGATACAGAGAGAGATGAAAGGATAGCAGAAGATATTTGTCCTACTGAGAATCTAACTCCTCAACTAAAAGGATATTTGAATAGGATGTTTGTTACACATTAGTGTGTGATTAAATCTTTAATATGTTCGACTTTGCATCACGATAACTACGATATAATGAAAGCCAGGCTGCAAACCCATGCTGAAATCATAACCACTCTGTTGTTTGATAGGATTTATGGACTTAGTGTGGGAAGATCAGGGGAGATGCTGTGGCAAGATACACGGTGTTAGGTCGTCCGGGCTTCTCAACCTTTCTAGGAAAGCACAACCATTGCAGTCATTTATTTACTAAGTTGATTTAGACTGCTTGGCTTTTCTGTTGAGAACAGCACCAAATAGGTTAGTTGTGGCAAGGTTCCCCCTGCCAACATCCATCCACTGGGACATATTAGTTTGCATCGTGGAGGACGGTGAATGACATTTTAACTAAGCAGGCATAGTTTTGAACTGCAGGCAGTGTGTCCTAGCAGCTAACTCACAGGCTCGCTTTATAGTCTCACTAAAACGGTATCTGTTTGGATTTTACTGTTTTCCTGTGGAATGCATTTCTTCTCTGAAGTGCCCTGTCAAAAAGAACTGCTGGTATTTATTTTTTGCCAAAGCTTTAAGAATTAACTCTTTTATATTTTTCAAGGGATTTACTTTGTACAAGGTGCTAAAGGCAAAGTTTAACACAGCCAGCCTTTAATGGTGCCACGTTCTGGATGCTTGTGGGAATAGTTTAAAAGCCTGCTTATATTATTATTACTGCAAATTGATGTCAACACTAGTCAAAACCCCCCTAGAAATTTCCTATCTCAGCTGCATTTGAGACTTGATCTTGCTCCTTAAAAATCTGTCCCAACTTCTTCTCTCTGAGACTTGCACAGATTTTTTTTTTTATTTTTAATAAAATACAAACTAAGTAAGTGAAGTAGGTCTCTCTCATTTGTGGTATGTTGCATAAGTGTATGCTTAATAAAATCCAGGTGAAAACCAAGCTGTGTGCATTTTTCTGTCTAAGCTGTATGAAGCAACATATTTTCCTTTTAGATGATTGAAAACTCATTACAGTGATGTCTAAAGGTCAAAGATCTGCGATACCTGCAGCAGATTTTTATGCAAATAATTTGATTGAAGTGGATTTAAAAAGTATTTTTTTTTCATTTCCTAAAGTGTGGGATTGGTATTATTTTCATTAATCCACTGGAAATACTCCATGTAATTCTGAAGGCTTTTGTAACAATGAATTTTATGTCAGTTCCCAAAGGTACTCAGTAAGGCTTTGTAGTCTCTGTCAGTTATTTGCTTTTACTGAATGACAGAAAAGATTTATAAGACCATTTGATAAATTAAGGTGATTCCCACTGAAGACCTTACATGATTCTACCCTGGTGATGCAAAACCAGTATGGAAGCTGCCCTGAAAACCAACCACGCACAGGAAAGGTTACCTCGTGAGTGGTTGTCATCTTTGTGGTCAGTGTTGTCTTAATGAGCCACGTGTTTAGTACGAATGCAACATGCAGTGAGTTACAGAGTATTAATCTAAAACGGAGTGATGATGAATCTTTCAGATATCTTTTCAGCCACCAACAGTTTTATTTTAACAAATCTTCCATTTGAATCTCTGTAAGGAATTGCCTAGCTGTAAAGAATCCATATTGCAGGCTAGAAGTATGTACAAACCAAATTTCCCAGCTGACAAACTATTATGTTCACTCTTATTATTCAGCTTGTCTAACAGTTGCTTTTTTAAACTTAAAAGATCTCTGCATTGCGTAGTCGCATGCTGCTCACTGTCTTCAAAACTAAGGCTTCCTATGACCATTTCTTCATTTTCCTTGAGTATCATGAGTTAGAGTTTCATTTTCTTATTTTATGATAGAGGGACAGGAGGTATGGAGAATTTGATCTTCTACTTAGAAAGTTTCGTGTTGGAGAAAAGAGAGTTTGATCAATATTCTTGCCCCACGTTTAATGAAATGGATTGAAATTGCACAAATCAGTCTAATAACTTCTGGTTTTCCTTGTTTTCATGTCTCTCTTTTTCAGATCAATAACAAAGCTTGTGGCAAAGTTTTTGTGCCTCAGCAAGCAGCCCGTAATTATGAAGAAGTCCATGAATTAGTTCTTCAAAGTGAACTTGGAATCAAGCATCTCCAGGGACGGATCATTAAAAAGGCCTTTCTGTCTCCCAGAACTGCCCTTATCAACTTCTTAGTGCAAGAATAGCAAAGGCTCTGCTGAGCTGTAAAAGGGAACTGGCATCTTTCAAGATGAAACCAATTAAAAAATATGAGTTATGGTTATTTCAGTCTCATGTGACGGTGGAGAAGAAATGCTATTACAGTCATGTTGCTGTTAAACCTTCATTTCAGCGTGGAGAAATGCAGAGAATTAAAGTTTCTTGTCAGGTCAGGATGAGATGCTGTTTGTATTCTCGGAGAGGATGAGAAGGAAGCGCAGAAGAATTAAATGATTATAACAGAATGTATGTTATATAAAGTGCAGAGGTTTTAGTGTCAGCCTCAGGAATATATCCTATTGGAAAGTTGGCTTGGCTAAATGCAAAGGCATAAATATGATTCCAGGACTAAAACAACTGCCCTACGTGCTACACAAAATGTTAAGTGCACTGCAGTCAATCTTTGTTTCCTATATCTCATGTTTGGGTATCCTACCATTCATTAACATTTTAAGTTGTGAGAAAATGCTACTATAGAGTGTTGATTCTAAAAAGTATTTGTTTAGCGTTGGCCTTGGGCACAGCAGGTAGCTAGAATGGGGCGGTTTGATACATTTTACCATATCATACCTTCCATATATACATACCTTCCAGAGCCAAGCCAAGAGAAAGGTCAGATTATTTAGCCAAACCCTGCCTTAGCTAGGATCCTCCTTCCTCACTGGCATATTTTTTTTGGCTCATACATGAGAGATTCAACTTCAGCAAAGTCCTTGCAGTTTTTCTGCACAGAACAGAACAGAGCTTACTTCTTAAACATGAGCCATCTCAGAGACTTTTGGGGGGATTCAAGAAAGGGATGAGTCAGCTGCTAGAGATGCAAGGCAGACAGGTTTTTTTTGCCTCTGCTCCTAGTTCTGTAGTGTCTAGATTGTAAAACTGTAATTGAAAGTCTTTCTTTGTTTTCTGAGGGGTTCTTTCAGTGGAAATAGCTGTCTTGTTTCTAAAAAATCAATCAGACTTTCATAAAAGACAGTCATTCTCATGCCTCATTTCAACCATTTTATTTGTACACTGCGTTGCTGTTATATCCACATGGAAATGTTTATTGTATTTAGCAAATGCTTAAAAAAGCGTTTCCAAAGAGACAATTATAGGGTTCATTGTCTAAGAATGTCTTTTCTTTAGCAGCCATTAAACTAAGTAGTCCAATAAGACAGCCATTTATGAACCATTCTGACAGTAAAGAAGCTGGCAATAAGAACCAGGAGGGCAAATACAGAGGTCTGTATCAGTTTTCCAGCCCAGCAGTCATACGGACTCTTTGATTGTGTACAAGGAAACCAACAACCATCTCCCTCTTAGCAATAAGTCCAACAGACACTAAGCAACTAGGATCAAGATAGATCACACTGCAGTGTGAGTACTAGCTAAGCAAGACCAGTATTAATTTTGGTTTTCTGCGTTTTTGTTACCAAATCCCTAGCTGCATTACAGAGATGCCGGGCTCGACAAGCAGATTTGGCTCCATACATCCCTACTTCTGCAATAAAACTCCTCTGTTTTCTGCTTCCTCCTGGAGCACACTTATGCAGATTTTCTCTTCGGCGGTCCTTGGACACAAGAATGACTAAGAAATGGAATATTTATAGTGAAGATACGGTCTCTGCAGTTTTAAGGCTCAAAAAATCTCAGCCACAAAGGAATGCATTCAAACATTCAAACACAGGCCTTTAGTTGGAGTTAAAATAATTTGAATTCCAGTGTCTGCCTGACATATATGTTGTTATAAATTCATAAAACTCCTGTTCAGAAGCCCCTAAAGGGGCTGTGAAAGAGATCCTTTAAAGTAAAATCTAGCACAGCACAGTCCTGCTTTTTTTTTCCCTGTGTAACAGTTTTAACACACCCTGTGGAACCATTTTAACAGTTTTTCTTTGGGGGAAAGGTGACATGTTTGGTGTAAATAAAAACTTTTAAAATTTACAAGGATGAAGAAAGATGCTGTGAGCCCAGCAGCCCTACGGTGCCCTTAAACAAAAGCTGCAGTCACTCCAGGGCTGAGCAGCAGCCCACAGTGTTTATTGCTGTTAGCACTGGTGGGTATTTGCTCTTGCAGGAGGAAGTGAATTGTGGATGTCATTTGGTGATTCAGGCAAAAATCAAAATAAGGAATGGACTTCTACAAGCTAAAAAAAAAAAAGACAGTGAACAGCAGTTGCACAAAAAGTGCATGGTCAGAAGGCACAGCAGCATGTTTACAGTATGTTGAAATTCAGTGTGGTCTGGAGGATACAAAATGGGTGGTGAAAAAGTGAGTGAGAGAGATGATGCAGAAAGTCTGACGGAGCCTGATCCCCTGGTGAGTTTGAGAGACGGCAGAGGTGCCAGCTCTGGAGTTGTGCAGTTGTCCTGACTGCTGCTGACACTTCTCATAAGGTTGACCTGCTCTGAAGCATGATTGCCATTTATCCTACTGTTTGTCCTAGGTTTGGTCTGTGCCTAGATGGGATGGATACTGAGACACAGGCCATAGCCTGTTCCCAAGCCTTTTTAAAATGTCTTATCACGGATGCCTCTCATTTATTTAATAGTTATTACTTGTGTCGCGGTACACATGCACCTTTAGGCTGAAGGTGGTATAAAGCATTGTCACAGAAGAGTTCAGTGGCTACATAGAATGGGAGTTTTAAGTCTGGGAGGGGATACTTGAGAAGTGAGACAGAAAGGTGATGGTGGGCCATCAATCAAATTGCACTGCATTCATCACATGCTTTAAAATGGATATGGAGCCACTGTCCTTATGCCATGAAGTGATATTACGCCAAAAATGATGTGGGAGATTTGCTAAGCCCAGTGGACCAGACCCAGGACAAACTACTCCAAGAAAGGGATCCATGACATGGAAGGGACATTTCCTGCATCCTGTCACTCAAGATGGTAGAACACTGGTCATGACATTGATCCAGTCTGTATCAAATGTCTATTTTAAGTAATATAAAATCTTGTAAATAATTATTGGCACACCTTTTACTGTAAAATTGTTCATGGAACTGAATTTCCAAAAAGTCTGGCCTTCAAACATTGATTCTGGAAAAACAAAAATTGGCAAAGTCCTGAAAGGTCACTAAGTACTTTTCCAAAGCCATAAGAATCTCAGACGCTGGGGTTATGAGGGCATTGAAATGTGCTGGAAGACACCATCATGAACAAAAACATGGGTTTAGGTGTGGGTGTTTCATAGTCCTCTCCAGTGACTGAGATGACATGGACATGCCAGTGCTGCTTTGCAGCAAGGCAGTATGTGACATTAAGGAACAACACAGCTTCAGCCAGGAGCTAAAGCAGATCTCTGACCAAGCTGTCCCACCTATGCTTTGAAAAAAAAACTATTCGAGGATGTTGCTGAACAAGTGTGTATTTTTCCATACCCTTCTCTGGAATCCAAACATGGAGATTTCGTACAAAATCAAATCTGTGCACTGAGTAGGTGACTTACTGGATTAAAGTAATGCTGCAGAACTGACATCTGGCTAATGACAGATTTTTCTGATCTGACTTTGTAAATGCCTGCTTTGGAGGGAGAAATTCCACAGGTAGCGCAGGTCATACAATCTCTTTTCTTTGTCTCTCCTTTTTTTCAGTGTAAAGCCTCACAGAAAACTATTCTCTAAACTTTTTACAGTCAACATGAACTAGAAAGAATGTTAATTAGCACTTTGCTGGTTGTTCCTTCCTAGCGAGGTTTGCAGTATATAGGATTTTCCTAAAAACTTGGCTATAAATGAGGGCAGAAAGAAAAATCACAGTGGTTTTTTTTTTTTCTATTTTTGCAATATTTATTACAATTTACAGAGAGGGGACTGGCTTGATGTGTATTTACCAGCTTGAAAGAGTATATACACACTGGTTTTGCTGGATGTTTTTTTCTCGTGTCTTTATTTCTTCAGTCCCCTCCTATTATGATCTGAGCTGATATTGTATCAAAGTACTGTACTGTAAGAGAAGTGCTGAATGTGAATCTGGCTGGTGAATATACTTATCAGCCCGCTGATTTCTATCAGTCTGGTTACCATCTGCTTTTGACTTTAAAAAAATGCCGCTGGAACTACAACCAGATTTTTTTTTTTTGTGGAAAGGAGGTTTATGTCTCAAAGAAGAAGCGTGAGGCTGATCACAGTAGATCAGAGAGTTTCTAGC
The DNA here is from genome assembly GCF_017976375.1 of Cuculus canorus. Classification (NCBI taxonomy): domain Eukaryota; kingdom Metazoa; phylum Chordata; class Aves; order Cuculiformes; family Cuculidae; genus Cuculus; species Cuculus canorus. Next base: position 114,409,649 of record NC_071402.1, read on the forward strand.
ATGTCCCAGCCATAGCAGGAGGAAAGCTGAAACGGAGCATTATCTCTGCGCGGGAGGGGACAGGATCAGAGCTCTCATCTCCAGCCCAGAAGAAAAAAAAATCTTGCCTGATATGCGGAGGAAAGGTGGAATTTTTTTTTCCCTTTCCTGAATAAAGTGACTTTCCGGTACCACAAAGCATTCTGCAATTCAGTAACCCCATAACCCCATCTGTCCCAGGAGTCTCCGAGTCACACATGCGCTGTGTATCTCACGGCACTTCTCTCACTCAAGTGAGCCTTGGGTTGGATAAGTTCAGGTCTGGCAAGTTGCAAATCATCTTTGTCTTCCATATAAAATTAACTCTAGTTTTATGTATAGTCCAAGAGTTTGAATAGGTTTTCTTGGATTTAGAAGTTGTTTGCATCTCTTGAGTGGGAATATTTTTGCCTGGATGTAGCGACATTGCGGAAAGAAGTCCCGTTGGCTCTTGTTCTGTCTGCAAGCCTTTACGTTGGCCATGAGAGACAAAGCTCAGTCATGGTCAAGCAGATAATTGTATTTGTTGTCAAGTGAACATCACCCAAACTCGTGAGATGTTTTGACTGCAGGAATCTCATAAAAAGTACCTTGTGAAACTGAACATCCAGGACATTTCCTTGGATGCTCATCTTCTTGTGCCACACCAATTAAAACAGCTGCCAAACTGCTCAGTAAAGGAATGTGTAAATAGGAAAGGCTTAAGTATAATGAGCTGAAGATCCACGTTCTTTCTGCTTGTACTTGTGTCACTCAGGGTGTTTGCGGTGTAAGAAGTTCTTTTATTTGAAAAGCCTTATCTTTAATATAACTCTAAGCAGAACACATACATTCACACAGAATCATAGAATAGTTTGGGTTGGAAGGGACCTTAAACAGCGTGTAGTTCCAACCTCCCTGTGATGGATAGGGACATCTCTTACTAGATTAGGCTGTCCAAGGCCCCATCCAGCCTGGCCTTGAACACCTCCAGGGATGGGGCATCCACAGCTTCCCTGGGCAATATGTGCCAGTGCCTCACAACTCTCATTGTGAAGAAATTCTTCCTCATGTCTAGTCTAAATCTGCCCCTCTCCAGTTTATACCCATTGCCCTTCATCCTATCACTACAAGCCTTTGTAAATAGTCCCTCCCCAGCTTTCTTGTAGCCCCTTCAGGTACTGGAAGGTCACTATAAGGTCTCCCCAGAAAGAGGCTGAACAACCCCAACTCTCTCAACCTGTCTTCATACGGGAGGTGCTTCAGCCCTCTGATCATCATTGTAGCCCTCCTCTGGACCCGTTCAAACAGTTCCATATCCTTCTTATGTTGAGAATTCCAGAACTGGACACAATACTCCAGGTGGAGTCTCACAAGAGAGGAATAGAGGGGCAGAATCACCTCCCTCGACCTGCTGGCCACGCTTCTTTTGATGCAGCCCAGGATACAGTTCGTTTCTGGGCTGCGAGCACACATTGCCGGCTCACATCAAGCATCTCATCAACCAGCACCCCCAAAGGCTGAGAAAACATAAACAGAAATGTGTGTCTTTGTGCTCGCTCTCTTAGATACAAGCACACTGTCTGGGCTGGTTGCAAGGAGAAGGCTCACAGTCACATCAAAGGCTCTGAACTTCCTTATCTACCAGTAGTTTTTTAAACGTGCCAAAAGCAAGGGTCAAAGATCCAAGGTTCTCCCAGTACACGCACCTCTCGCTGCCAGAAAAGGCTCATGAGCTGCCGAGCAAGGAGAGTTGCTTTCCAATAACTGTGCGTGGTGCTGACAGTATGCGAAGTGCAATACATACAGTCCCAACAGCTGTAGATGATCCAGTGCACTGATCAGGAATAACAAACACAGGGCTCATAACAGGGCAGAAAAGTGTGATTTAATAAAGGAGCATAGCGTATTGCTGGCAGTGGCAGCCTGGCTTCGTTTCTGATGAAGATTAAGAGAATTGGCAAAACGGGAAATTGTTTTCTGCTACAAAAGGAAATCAATTGTCTTTAAGTACACAGCAGTGTAATTAGCAAATCTTATTAATTGCTGCAAAATAGAAATACAAGCGTGCGTTGCAGTGCTGGCTAAGACAAGAAAGTGCTGTGAAAAAGAATTGTAGAAGCTTTTAGAAAAGAATATTTTTCTTAAGTACGTCTCCATCCCTGAAGATCCACGTGCCTGGACAAAATATCAAGGGTGCAATAAAAATATATACTTCACAATTTTCCCATGTGAAAGAGCATTTAAAAACATCTGTTAGTCAGAGAGCTGCTCCTCTGACATGCACAGAAGAATGGGGTGGATGCACTGACTGCATCTGGCAAGTCCACTCCAAGTCCACCAAGCTATGTGAGGCCGATTCCTGATGGCAGGATGTCATCTGACCCGTGGAGTGCCTCCAGCCGAGGATTGCTAAAGGCCACGTATGTTGGTTAAGCAGGTCATGGTGCTGTTTGTGTTAGTGTGCTGATAAAGAGGCAGGGAAACGGAGCTGGAAAATTCTGCAGGCAAGTTCTTGTCCTGATAAAAGTCTCTTTTTTAGTAGAAAATGGAGAAAACAAACTTTTCCATATTCTTTTGAGCACAGCTAGGAAAACCACCAAAGCTGCAACTCTGCAGCCACCAAGCGTTTGGCCCAGTGGACTGAGGGCAAAGGGAGAACAAGGTCTCTGCCACTGCACCTGGGGATACTGAAGAGAGGAAGTTGAAATGAAAAGCACTTGGCACCTGCCTCTGGCTTTCCTTGGGGAGACCTAACCACTGCAGCTCAGGGATTCACGGCCTTCTTAATTTTTGCTGCTTCCTGGGCTCCTGTTTGGGATCTCAGTGATTCCCCATGGCTCTTCTCCCTTCCCCAAGGTGTGCCCTGCCAGATAACCCTTCCCTGCCTCAGTTTACCCACCTGAGAGCAGGGCTCACAGCATCCCCGCTGAACTGATAGTGCAGGTCACAGAACCACAGAATCACAGAATGTCCTGAGTTGGAAGAGACCCACAAGGATCATCAAGTCCAACTCCTCTCCCTGCATAGGACAACCCCAACAATCACACCATGCGTCTGAGGGCCTTGTCCAAATGCTCCTTGTTTGCTGTCAGGCTTGATGCCATCACTGTTCCCTGGGGAGCCTGTTTCAGTGCTCCATCACCCTCTCAGTGAAGAACTTTTCCCTAATGTCCAACCTAAGTCTCCCAGGCACAGCTTCTTGCCATTCCCTCAGGTCCTATCATAGGTCACAGAGAGAAGAGATCAGCGCTTGCTCTTCCTCCTCCCCTTGTGAAGAAACTGTAGGCAGTGATGAGTTCTCAGTCTCCCCTTCTCCAGGTTGAACAGACCAGGTGATTTCAGCCGCTCCTCATATGGCTTCCCGTCTAAACACTTCACCAACTTTGTGGCCCTCCTCTGGACACTCTCCAGGAATTTAACATCCTTTTTATACTATGGTGCCCACAACTGCACACAGTACCCAAGGTGGGGCCGCACCAGTGTGAAGTAGAGCAGGACAATCACTTCCCTCAACTGGCTGGCAATGCCATGCTTGATCCAACTCGGGACACGGTTGGCCCTCTTGGCTGCCAGGACTCACTGCTAGCTTATGTTCACCTTGCCATCAACCAGAACTCCAGATCCCTTTCCACAGGGCAGCTCTCCAGCCTCTCGCTCTCCAGTCTGTACATCCAGGGTTGCCGCGTCCCAGGTGCAAAATCCAACACTTGTCCTTATTAATCTTCATGCAGTTGGTGATTGCCCAGCTCTCCAGTTTGTCTGAATCCTTCTGCAGGGCCTCTCTGCCCTCAACACTGTCCCTTAAAGTGTTTCCGTGAAGTGTCCATACCACTCCAGAAAGGCAGTTTGGAAAGCTGTCCCAGTGCTGCCCTGGCACTTCTGTCCCATTAGTGTCAATTCAATTGCCCTTGGTGTAATTTATGGTAGAGATCATGCCCCGTAGCAGGCAATCAAACCACAACAGAAGCAAAACATCTAAGCCCAGGCCCATTTCTGCCCTGGCCCTGGGAGAAGGGGATACAGGCATCCAGGCTGCGTGGCGGGCAGCTGGGCTGTAGAGGAGGGCAGTGGGCAGCCCCCAGTCCCCAGCCTGCCATGAAACTTGGGGGTTAAAGCATGGAGGCATGGAGTGAGAAGGCAAGGAGCAGGGCAGGCCTCCTAGAGGAATGCAGAGGCGCCTGAGGCAGCAGCGGTGGGGAGGATCAGCAGCTCCCAACTCTGCCTTGCCACGCTCCTGCAGATTTTTCTGAAGGCGGAGGCTGAGCTATGTCCTCTTCACCTCCGCAGCATCCCTTTCAGCAGCCTGGTCCCTGGCTTGAGCCAGGCTTTCCTGCTCCCAGCTCCCTCCATCCTTCCCTTTGCTACCCTGCTGCTCTGTGCATTATCCTGGTGGTATAAAACACTCGACTGGTGCAGAGAATCTGCACATTTTAAGCTGAAAGAGGAGAGATTTAGATTACATATTAGGAAGATTTTTTTTTTCCTGTGAGGATGGTGAGGCACTGGAACAGATTGCCCAGAGAAGTCGTGGCTGCCCCATCCCTGGAGATGTTTAAGGCCAGGCTGGATGAGGCTTTGAGCAACCTGATGCAGTGGGAGGTGTCCTTGCCCATGGCAGGGGGGGTTGGAACTTCATGATCCTTAAGGTCCCTTCCTATGAATCTAGGAGTTATTGAAAACCTCTATTACAAAACCAAAGGGAGTGTTCATCATTTCCCAATGTAATTCACTGTCAAGATTTTGGGAATGTACCTGTGCTAGCTTGCTCCTGCAAGAACCGAGCCAGGCTCCATCCTGGAAATACTTCTGCTTTATAAATTGTTTGCTCCGTTTATATTCTAGCACAGAAGCCTTTATTGCTAAAAGACACCAGAGCACGTATCTCAGGCATTTCAGTGGTGTGTGTAGTCCAGGCTCTTGCGGTAAATGACCGGTCTGGTACAGCTACAGCCCCAGGGAGGCACAGGCACCAGGGATTAGACCTAGAAATGTCTACGGAGAAACTGATGTGCTGCCAGCTACCGGTTCCTTGTGCAGGTTTTCTTGCAAATAGTATACAACAGTTGCTTTTAGAGAGAGGTGTAGATATAAAGTGTCACCTGGACACCTCCTAATCACTTTTTTCCGCATACAGCCTCACACTGTTGTTGTCTCACAAAATCTGAGGGTGTTTTCTTCCAGGCAGAATAATGATGGGGGAGGGAGGGTGACTTTCTCCACATTTTCTCCGGCTCCCTGCAACGTGAGCCCAGAGCCAAACGTCACAGCAAAAACTAAAGACAGATGATCCCTCCCTGCTCTCGTTCACGACTTCCCTGTTTACCAGGGCAGGCAGCGCTTTGCCCCATCTTGCCGGCAGCTGTAGCACCTCACTGACCCTGGAAGTCTATGCCACCCTGGCACAAGGCCACGGTGATGTGCCTGGTAGTCCCACCGAGATGGGGCCAAAACTGGGGAACACCGCTCAGGGCTACTTCTTCCCTAATTGCTGCCTCCCTCTGCCCCACAGGCAGCTGCAGTTGCCACGTGGAGCAGGGCTGGGTTACAAGGCATTATTTTGCATGAGTAAATGCAGTGTCTAAGCCTTGCCCACAGAAACACAAACAAATTCAATGAGCAATGTTGTTTTTTTTTTTCTTCAAGGGACAGAGTTTAGAATAAGTTAATTCAGGCAGGCACATAGATTTTGGTCCTGTGCTATTACAGCAACCACAGATCCCTTCACTCCTTAACGGGCATGGGCTGTAAAACTGACAGGAACTATAAAACTGTGGCACCATATCTAATTGCAGCATAAAGATCCGCCAGTCAGTGTAGTATTACATCTCCAGTCTGGTAGAAAGTTCAAGTTAATCATCTGCTTGCTTGGGAATACCCCTAGCCCAAGTCTCACAGAAAGAATAAATCCAAGCATGAAACTTCAAAGGCATTTTGCTGCCTAACATTTGCTGAAAGCGTTGCGAATTAAACACTGAAATGCCTTTGAATTGCTTGGCTGCAATTCCCTTTCTAAGGCGCTCGGCATCAAAGTGTCTGCTCATGCGTACGGAGCCTGGAAGGAGGCCAAGCCCGGCACGATGGTTCTCTATCTGAAGGGCTTCAGGCAGCCTTTTCCATGTTGTCTGCGTGAGCATTGTTCTGCAGACAGCTGATTTGATCCTTTGGCATAGGAAGGAAATGTACTTTACATAGCTAGTGAAGGTCAGCAGCATCCAGAGAGGCCATTTGGCAAGAAGGCTGTTCCGTCCTCCTCTCCTGAGGTAGTGAGCGTGTCCAACTGTAAAAAGACTTACAAATTCTAGATAAAAAGTAATGGCAGAAAATGTATGCACGAACCTTAAAAAAAAGAAAGTCAGAAAAAAGCCATGATTTGAGGGCAGTTACAGATTCTTCCTTGGTTTGTTTGTTGAAAGCTGAAAATAGAATAATAGAATCATCGAATGGTTTGGGTTGCAAGGAACCTTAAAGATCCTCCACTTCCAAGCTTCCTGCCATGGGCAGGGACACCTCCCACTAGATCAGGTTGCCCAAGGCCACATCTAACCTGGCCTTGAACACCTCCAGGGATGGGGCATCCGTGAATTCTCTGGCAACCTGTTCCAGTGCCTCACTACCCTCACAGGAAAAGATTTCTTCCTAATATCTAATCTAAATCTCCCTTCTTTCACCTTAAAACTGCTACCCTTCACCCTATCACTACTCTCCCTGATAAAGAGTCCCTCACCAGCTTTCTTATAGGCCCCTTAGATACACGTCTATTCCCCAAACACTTCTGTTCTGCTAAAGGGTTTGTTTCCCACCCGTCTGATGAGCATCATCTCAATGTGTTAGCAGAAAAAAACCCCAACAGACACTGTCTGAGTCTCTAATATGCTGGATAGATGCACGCCTTCCCTTGATTAACTTTACATCCTTTGACAAGGAGGAAGAAAGAAGGTGTGAGACTCATCTATAATTTCCTTTGTGATTGCTCTTTGCTAGTATCAGATTTCTCCTGCGAGTGAAGCAGTGGTGGGTTTCACACTCCCATCCCTACCTGCCTGCTGCTCTGTTTTCTTTCTGTCATTCTCTCGGGCCACACAAATATAGATTCAAGCAATCTTTTGCTCATTGATTCTGGACATTGTCAAAACCAGCCTTCTTGCACTAGCCCTTTCTGAGGATGCTCCTTGGATATTGAAACTTTGGTTTGGCTTTTACTGCACCAGCTGAGCTTAAGCTCAGATGCAATAGTTTCCGTCAGGTCCCTCAAAAGAGGTGGTCCCTCAAAAGAGGTAGTCCCTCTCGCTGTCACTCACTGGTGGCCTGAACCTACACCCGCCTGGCACAAAGCAGCTGCTGGGCACCACCGTGGCCTCTCCTGGCCATGAAATGGGATGCAAATCATTTCCGCTCCAGCTAAAATGGCTCCAGCACAGGCAGTGGCTTGCTGTGGCTTGTGTGATGGACCTTTGGAGGCAAGTTAAACCCTCCTGAACTGCTGGGGTTTGTGTAAACTCTGTGAGTTTAGTCCCCGGGCACCCAGCTTCTCCCAGAGTGAAACAGGGTTTGTGGGGCTCAGCCTGAGGAGACTATGACATCCCTCTTTCCCTCGCTCATATGGCAGAGGATGGCTAATAAAGGTTTGGTAGATGGTATTCCTTGATAGATGGGATGTTTTTCTGATACTGTGTAAAATATCCGGCACTATTAATCCCTTAGAAACTCAGCAGACCCTGATTAGTGGCATCACAAGCTGGGGTTCCCCTTCCCCAACTCCTGGGGACTGGGGGAGCTCCACTGCTGCACTTCTCCCTGTGCTGGGATTCCTACTCGCCTAACTTCCCTAGAAACCATAAAACCCCTTATCTAACCCTGTGCTATGGCTGGAATAACTTTTGCGAGTCCAAAGTTGTCAGTTTATCAGCTCAAGCCTAAGGCTGTTGCTGTAGGGATGAGCAATTTGGTCCTGCTTGGAGCTCCAAACCAATTTGGGAGTTGCTTTGACAGAGGACAGGTACCTTTTTCAGGGTTTCACAGTACCAGGATTTTTATGCACCGGGGGCCAAAACTTGTTGGAAGAGTCAGGCTGTTGTAGCTCTGGCCTCAGTAGTTGCTCAGCAGTGCTTTCTGTAAGGGAACTGCTCAAAAAGGGGAGAGGATTTTTTTGGTTTCTGATACATTTTTGCCACAGCTCAATTTGCAGTTATTAAAAGGAGTGAATTTCCACATTCCTTAACCTCTGGCCCAACCTCCTGCAGCCCAAGGGAGGATAAAACAATAACTCCTGGGAACGCAGGACACATGCCCGGGCCCACAGGATTGGCAGCATCAGTCAATTTACTCAGAGGCACCACGGTTCCCTATAAACCGGCCTCTCTCCCGAGCACGGCAGAGATCCTATTGCAGCCTACTGACCTCTGGGCACTCTCGGCTGGGTTTTGTCATGAAAGTTTTGCAACTTTCCTCCATACCAACAGAGGAGAGAAGCTAGGATGCAAAGTATAGAGTCAGAAGGGTAAGTCTTTATTCATGCACAGTGTGTCCCTTGCACATTGGGATACTCTGAATGTGGTTGTACACCTGGTTCTTATACCTTTCAAGGGCTCAGGTACAATGTGATTTGACCAATCACTGCTTAGTGTGCACATACCACTGTCGTGCAAAGCAATCATGATTTACTGATGTCATCATCCATCTGCTTCTTTCTTGATCTAGATGTCCCCAGAGTCAGTCTTGCTACAGTTACTCATCACCTCAACGATGCCAGATAAGGGGAGGGTTCATAGATGTTTTGGAGGGGTTGGGATGCTGGTGTTGTCTCAGGGATCTGGGGCTATCCTTCACTTTTTGGGATGCGGGCCTGTTCTTCTTGCAATGAGCTGGGGATCCTATGCAGCACAGAGTATCATAGGTATATATAAAGAAAATGTGTGTATATATATATATATGTAGATAAAGAAAGTTCATACAATTTCCAACTATTAAGACTAATTGGTGCAATAGTCAGGGAGTGAGATTTTACTAACAGTTATCATAGAATCATTAAGGTTGGAAAAGACCACCAAGATCATCCAGTCCAACACGACCGTGTCTGCTAAGCCATGTCCCAAGGTGCCACATCTACATAATTTCTGAACACTTCCAGGGAAGGAGACTCCACCCCTTCACTGGGCAGCCTGTTCTAATGCTTCACCACTCTTTCAGTAAAGAATTTTTTCAGAGTATCCAATCTAAACCTTCACTGATGCAAGCTGAGGCTGTTTCCTCTAGTCCCATCACTTGTTATTGGAGAGAAGAGACCAGCACCCAGCACATTACAACCTGCTTTCAGGCAGACATGGAGAGCAGTGAGGTCTTTTGGAGGGGCAGGGAGGTGCTGTTTTTTTTATGATGGATGGCCATGACTTCACAAGGGTTTTTCAAAAGGGTTTCAGGTCTTATATGGCCATTCCTCAGGGGAACATGGTGAGAAAATATGCATTGTATGGAGGAGACCAGGGAAAAACTCCTTCTTTACATCATCTGGGTGACTTAAGCTGACTTCAGCAATTTAAGCTCAAAGAGGGCAGATTTACGTGAGATATTAGGAAGAATTTTTTTCCTGTTAGATTGGTGAGGCACTGGCACAGGTTGCCCAGGGAAGTTGTGGCTGCCCCATCCCTGGAGGTGTTCAAGGCCAGGCTGGATGAGGCTTTGAGCAGCCTGATCTAGCAGAAGGTGTCCCTACCCATGGCAGGGGGGTTGGAACTGGATGATCCTTAAGGTCCCTTCCAACCCAAACTATTCTATGATTCTAGGACCTATTGAAAACCTCTATTACAAAGCCAGAGGGAGTGTTCACCATTTCCCAGTGCAATTCACTGTCAAGAGTTTGGGAATGCACCTGTGCTACCTTGTGAGAGCTGAGAGACGCATTTGCTCCTGCAAGAACCAAGCCAGGCTCCATCCTGGAAATACTCCCACTTAATAAATTGCACATTTTAAGACGAAAGAAGAGAAATTTAGATTAGCTATTAGGAAGAATTTTTTTTCCTGTGAGGGTGATGAGGCAGTGGCACAGCTTGCCCGGAGAAGTTGTGGCTGCCCCATCCCTGGAGGTGTTTAAGACCAGTTTGGATGGGCCTTTGAGCAGCCTGATGCAGTGGGAGGTGTCCCTGCCCGCAGCAGGGGGGTAGGAACTGGGTGATCTTTAAGCTCCCTTCCAACTCAACCCATGATGCTCTGTTATCTGGAGCTGACGAGGGAAAAACCCCCTCCTCGGGAGTGACTCCAACCTCTGGGTGACTCCAACGACTGCGCACCCACCACCCCGCGCGGGGATCCCACGCCCCCAGCCCCGCCCCGGGCCTCCCTCGCCACGCCCCCATTGAAAAAACCGCCTTCAAGCCTATCCATACCACGCCCTCCCTTGTGGCCACGCCCCCTGTTGGACACGCCCATCAAACACGCGTACACACGGTCGCACCTCCTCCTGATTGGCCACGCCTCCTTCTCTATTGGCCACGCCCCCTGCCCGCCCCCGCGGGGTACGGGCGCGGCGGGAGTGAGACGGCGCGGTGGGACGGACAGGCGGAGGTGGACTGAGTGCGGCGGGAAGAAGGAGGAGGAGGGGGAAGGAGAAGAAGAAAAAGAAGGAGAAAAAGGAGAAGGAAGAAGAAAGAAAGAAGAGGAGGAGGAGGTGGTGGTGGTGGAAGAAGAAGAAAAAAAAGAAGAATACAGAGAGGGTCGTCCCACTTAAGCCAGGCGGGATGGATAAGTATGACGACCTGGGTCTGGAAGCCAGCAAGTTCATCGAGGACCTCAACATGTACGAAGCGTCCAAGGACGGGCTCTTTCGGGTGGACAAAGCTGCCGGCAACAACCCTGAGTTCGAGGAGACCAGGAGGGTGTTTGCCACCAAAATGGCCAAGATCCACCTCCAGCAGCAGCAGCAGCAGCAGCACGAGGAGATGCTGATGGCGGCCCTGAACGGGGGGGCCACCTTCAGTGCCTCCCGGCCCAGCCTGCCGGTGGCAGGGGGTGCCAAGCTGCCCCCCTCTGCCGCTGCCGAGGGTCCGCGTGCGAGGGTGTACGATGGAGGGGAGTGTGGCTTCAGCGAGAGCGGGACACGTGCTGAAGTCCCAGGGAGCCAAGCTGGGCGAAGGAGCTGGGAAGTGGAGCCGGACAGGATCCCCAGAGCAGGGGGCTCACGGTCCAGCACGTGTACCGGAGACCTCCAGCCCAGCCGTGGTGGGCAGGAGAACAGCAGTGAGGGCAGGCGGGGTGGTGGGGACCAGAGGTCCTCCTCCTTCTCGCACGCCTGGACCACCTCAGCGCCCTCGGTGGGGACAGAGGAGGGAGTGCCGGCAGCCCTGCCACAGCAAAGGTCCTCTTCCTTCTCAGTCACCTCAGTGCAGCCTGCTCGGGGGGCTTCAGGCCTTGCTGTTCCCGCTGGACCCAGGGCTGGAGGGTACCAGGGCATCCCACTGTCCTCACCCCCGAGCTCTGCACCTGCTGCCCCAAGCGTGGACTACCAGCACGCCACCGCCTGCCCCGGCCCAGCTGGCCACTTTGTGGCCCATGGTCAAAACCACCAATCCAATGGCAGTGGCATGACCCCTGAGCTGGGCTCCTCACGCCTGGCCTTGCGCGGGCCGGTGGCTCCAGATGCTCCACAGCCAGCTTTCCTGGAAGGTGCAAGCGGCCCGCGATCGGATACTAGGCACCCAGAGAGCTCCAGCACTGCGAAGGTGAAGCTGCCCTGCCAGACCCTCCTTCCACAGCCGGAGCAAGGACCATCAGCAGCTGAGCTGAAGCTGGAGGCCTTGACCCAGCGCCTGGAGCAGGAGATGGATGCTCGGCCAAAGGCTGATTACTTTGGTAAGGAGGCAGCGCACCAGTTGCTGTGGAAAGGGTGTGTGCTTGATTGCAAAGCGTTGCTGCAGGGTTCGCACCTGCAGGATTCATGTCCCCATACACCTGGCTCTGCTTTTTCAGTTGCTTGGGGGCTTTTTTTGTTACTTAACATTCATTTATCACAGGGACTGGAAGCTCTTCCTGCGGTGTTGCTTTTTTCTTCAATACTACCTCTTGGATTTTAAAGTAAAGACAGCGTAGCAGCTTGGGGGAGGGGACAGCACTGAGAGGAAGCTGGAGCAGCATATTTTGAAGTGCCCTTCGTTGCTGGCAGGGAGGCACTTAATTTTCTGGACAGTATTCCTGCTTCTCTGTGTCTGCAGTGTATGTTTCCTGACCACGTATGAATGGGAAGGCTCCAGCCCATGAAGAGTCATGCCTGTGTGTGCTGCAGACACAGAGAAGGGGGCTGAGCTTGGAGGGGGCAGCGGCAGGGATCCATTGGCAGTGACCGTCATGGAGATGACCATATCCAGGTGCACTTGCAGGATGCTTTGAAAGGCAGTTACTTGAGGATGGGAAGCGTGGTGGTTTGCCAGACTTGCCAGGATTTTTCCCTACATCCAGGTACTGGTCATCATCAGCTCTGAAAGGATCGGTGCATCCTGAAGATGGCAGGAAGACAGGTGGTAGGCACATTTCTCCCTAAATCTTGGGTCTGCGAGTAGTCCAGACTGCCACCAGAGGTTATTGCTGGTGCTTGACAGTGGAAAGGGACTGCTTACGTGTGAGGATCTCTCAATGGGAATATTAAGTGTCCTGCTGGATTAAACTGATTTACCACCCCAGGATGGCAGAAGGTCAGGGGAAAATCAAGTGTTTCCTTTCCGTGCTGCACTACTTTGCAATTCAATAGAAGATGAGATAGTTCAGGTTTTGGGAGAAGGAAACCTAGAGTTGCTGGGAAGGCTGAGAATTCTGCAGTTAATTTAACAAATGATGGGAGCAGTTCTAGTGTGGATTTTCCTCATTATTTTAAACCCACAGTCACAGAAGTGGAAGCAAGGACAGATTAATCTCTTCAGCCTGGTACAGAGAGAGGGTTTGCCTCCCAGGCTGCACAAGTGCCATTGCACAGAGTCCTGTCCAGTGGGATCAGTGAGTGGTTCAATGGTGCTCTGCACACACAGAAGCAGCTCCGGGCTTCACACCAAGCTTCGTGAATGAAGCTGGAGTGACCACCGAGTGCTCAGCTGCCAGTTGCGTGACAAAATGTGTTTCTTGGCATCGGGCAGTGGTCGTTACCCACAGAGAGGCTTGTATTTCTCAGTATCTGAGGTTGGATTCAGCCTTGTGGCAGGGCAGACACGTTTGTGTTCTGTCGCAGAAAAGTGATGTGTCGAGTTGCTGTACTCAGAGTGTTTTGGCCTGGAAATGTGTTTGGGCGCTTTCTGTCCGGTGCGGGCAGCGCGCGGTTTGAATGAGATCGGGGAGCCTCATCTAGGGAGGGCTGAACGCAGTGACAAGATGCTGATAATGAGAATGGGGTTGGAACAACAGTCTTGTGTGAGGCAGTGCTAAAAAGTGGGAATATTTTGCTGGCAGCAGATATTTTTTTGGAGGCGGTATTTAGCTCCACTAAAGAGGTGTCAGGAGTCTCTAAAACAGATAGCGCTGCGTGCATCTTCTCCTCACAGTGCAAGTAAACCAGCCAGATCCATAACCCATCCAAAGCATGCACGGGGATGGGGTGAGAAAGCAGAAGGATACAGTCAGCGGTTAGATTATTTTTACGTTTTTGTCACAAAGTAAGTAGTAGCGCCAGAGGAAGGCTTTCATCCCATGGGAAATTTGGAGCAGCAGGAGTAATTGTGGCAGCAGGCAGAGTCCGTCTGGTCAGGTGGCTGAGTTATCCATGAGCCCCGGGGAGGGAAGAGAGATGGAGGCTGCCTGGTTCCCAGTGAGGTCTTTTGACATCCTCCTGGCAGGAGGTTTTATGCCAGAGTGTATCTGGGAAAATTTGGGAAGGAAGAGGGGAAGAGGGAAAAACAAAATGTTGCAATCACAGCAGAGGAAGGAGTAACGTTTTGTGGAGCCTCTGCTCTGTAGGGGGGGCTCAGCAGATCTGCCGTGTGGAGGAACAAGGAGCAGGAAGGGGCAAATACTGAAGTATTTAAATTCCGGGCCTCCTCCCCCTTTCTTTCTCGTTTTTATTTTCATTTTGTTCACAGTTCCCTTACTTCCTTTGTGGAAGCAGAGAACCCAGCTGGTGCTCTGGATCAGTCTTTGCTATGCCTCAAGCAAGCAAACTTTAGGGTGGAAAATAAATACTTTTATGCAATAGTGGTAAAAAGGATCAACAGTTTGTTTTGTTGTGGACTTTCCCCCAGTGAAGGGAAGTTTAATGCAGCAGCAGCAGCTTTACAGTACAAGGGAGCCAGGAAATGAAACCACGACTGAAGTGCAAATGACCAAACTGTTTTATCTAAAATGCTCTCAACTCTCCTGACTTTGAGTGCTGCTTTTGTAACAAGGGGGTTTTGTTTAAGACGGAGATGTTTGTTGTGGTAACATACAGTCCTTCAGTCTATCTTGAAATGGATATTTATCATGAACAATTCTGATCACAGCAAAGAAGCTGCTTTTTCCTTCACTCTGTGAAAATGAGTGTTTGTAAATGAAAGATAGGGAGTAGGCATAATCTAGGTAGGATGTTCTGCTGAGGAGCAACACGCAGTCTCGTTGCTGTCAGCACCATCTTGCTGTACAAAATCTGCTTGTCTGCTCAGAGGATGTGTAACAAGTGAAAAGAAAGACGCTAACAAAGCCAAGAATTTTCTTTTTTAAAACAGTGGCATATGTGTGAGCAGCATGGGCTACACATGTCTCTGAAGGAATTTGGGTTCTCCAAGAGTGCTTTTGAAGTGCTGACTTGATTTATGTGGGCTGGCGAGGAGGGCGTAGGGAGTCTCAGGTATCAGCCAGGTCTTATGCCTGGAGGGAGAAATCCTGAAATGGCTCCCTGGAGAGGCTGATTCCCACTGCAGCAGAGACAGGGCCCCAGGAGGTGCTGCTGGAAGCCACCTTACGTTGCATTCAGTTTTTTGGTGTACTGTTTCCAGGGAACATCCAGGAATAAGGTGCCTGAATCCCACTGATTTTCTGGGGCTCCCTGAACTTTCCTAGTCTTCCCTTGGATGTACCAGCCTTCATCTCCACTTGGAGAACAGGAAGATTAATTAAATAGAAGTTACTGAGGGAGTTGCGACTCTTCTGCTCGCACCACTCAGTGCAAGCAAGTGTTTTGGGTTAGGCGAGGTGCAGCATCCCAAGGACTGATGCCAGATAAGCTTTCAGGTCAGAGCTGGGTGGGTGCACAACCAAACCGAGTATCTGCTGTGCCGCGTGGAAGTGACCTGGTGGTGGAGAGGCCTGGCTGAGAGGTGTTGGGGTCTACAGGGAGGTTTTGCCATTGATTTTAGCAGGACCTGTGGTAGCATGCAGTTCCTTGATGTGCAGGCACAAATGGGTGATTTTAGAGGTGTAATATGTAGCGTCCTGTTTTTACCAGTGCTTATTTCTTGTAGCTAGATATAAATCCCCATCTGATGAAGACTACCTACACCCTTACCAAGAGCTTTTTTAAAAATTATTTTTATAAATGGTTTTCTTGTCAGAAGTATTTGTTAGTGTTGAGTTCTGCTTTCCTCCCTGTTATTAAAAGCAGAGCTGATAAGCTGCAGGAATTTTAAGAGGGCCCAAGGCATCTTGTTTTGCAGCAAAGTACTGGGATTCTTCCCAGCAATCGGGCAGAGACAATCTTGTAGTGAAGTCTGCAGATTTCTTTTTCCCTTGGCAGAAGCAGAGCCATAGCTGAGTTGCTGAAACTCCATGGAGACCTCGAACCCCAGCACCTCTGAATGGGTGTGATCAACTCGAAGGCCAGTGGTGCTCTTTTGAAATCTTGTGCGTAGTGAAGTTAGTGTTTTACCAATGCCAAAACCACAATCACTTGAACTTGAAGGCTGTACATACCTGTGGACTTTACCGAACCCTGATGATGATGGTGCACCAGGATGCTTCGGCAGCAACAAGGGTAGTTTCAAGGCTGCCAAGTGGAGAACTTCTGGTTAAAATAAAGTTCTTCTGAAATTTGTTTTGTATGTGGATGATGATAATGTCATCGTTTCCACTGGGAGTGAGTGGAGGCGTCCCTCACTGCCTGTTCCTGGCAGAACACCACAGCTGGAAAGAGATGCCTACCTGCAGTGGAGAGGAGGGGGAGACAGGCTGAACCGGGTCCTTGTGGAACAAGGGGAACTGGAAGGATGACAGCACTTGGACTAGTGGGTGTGTGCAGACTGAAAAGCTTATCCCACTGTAAGGAACCAAGCAAATAAGTATTTGCCTGGGATACAGCTCTTCAAGATTACAGCAATATGCGCTTCTCCTCCTTTCCCCTTGAGAGATAAGCTGGGTTTGCAAGCTAAGGAAAAATCTACCAAAAAGGAAGGAAAAGGAAAGAGTTGAGGCAGAGGAGCAATAGGTCTTTTAACTAGGATACTGTGGCAGTGGGGACTAAAAAGGAACAAGGCCTCTCAGTCATTTAGCACTGGAGTGTATCTCTATAAGATATATAAAATGTCACTGATGTGAGTTTGATGACATTTTTGTGCATCGCTGGCAGTGTGTACACAACTGCCTACAGCGAAGTCAGGGGTCAAGAGCATGACATGCAGAAACAGTACAGAAAAATTGTATTTACCAACTTTATGGTTCTTTGGGCAGGTAGTACCTGTGCGTCTTTGCTCCAATTGAGTGACAACCCAGTCACTCAGTGGTGGATGGGACCAAACTACCAGGTTTTCAGGCACTCAGTCTCATACACAACTCCAGGTTTCCTTGAAATCAACTCTGCAGTAAGGGCAATTGCACAATAGTGGATAATAGCAAAATGAGGCACACAGTGTGTCTAAATTAGAGTTTGATGTAGAAATGGCTTGGTTAAGGTTAGCCACGAGGAGGTAGTATCAGGTTCTGGAGAAGATCTCAAGTAAAACCCGAAGAACTGAGCATCACATTGGGTGTGACAGGGTGAATTCTCTTTTTTCAGCATGCAGTGTTTGAAAAATGCGTGGCTAAGTGCAGGACTTCGTTCTCTTAGAATAAATAGGTGGGTTGGAAACACAGAAACTGTACTTTCACGAGTCTTCTCCTTGTCAGAGCAAGAAGGGGAACAAGGTAAGAAGAAAGCTGGCATACGCTTTCCTTTTATCTTATTCACATTTCCCACTTTGACAGGGAGGACCTTCATGGTGGTAGAGTTTCTGCCAAGAGGTAGCAGGGCCTGCTTCTGGATTAGCCACCTGCGTGACTGGGCAGATGAGAAAGGTGATACCTGCGGTATTTACGTGCAAAGGCTCTAGGAGTTTCTTCAGTAGCCTCCTGTAAGGAGGGGGCAAAAAGCAGTTATATGTGGTGAAGAACCAAAAAACCAAACTCCCCCTGCATCCTGCCACTGC
Organism: Cuculus canorus; assembly: GCF_017976375.1. Taxonomy (NCBI): domain Eukaryota; kingdom Metazoa; phylum Chordata; class Aves; order Cuculiformes; family Cuculidae; genus Cuculus; species Cuculus canorus. Next base: position 114,426,988 of record NC_071402.1, read on the forward strand.
ATTCCTCTTATCCAGGACCAGATTGACATGACAAGGAAATCTCACCACTGGAGCAACACATTTGGCCCTCTAAAATTAAGTATCAGTCTTAGCAAAACCAATCAGAAGCACGTGGAGGAAAGCTTGGCTGTCCTGGCTGCTGCTGAGAACAGAGATGCTGTTGAAAAAAAGGGGAAGCTGCTGGAAAAAAAACCACAACTGTGTTCTTGGTTTGTAGATAGATGATGTCTAGCCTGTAGAAATAATCATACTGATCAGTCCCAGAAAATGCTGCTGTTCAGCATAGTTTGCATTGAATTTTTAGTGAGTGGTAAGTAACTGAGCCTCTTCTGGTGAGTGTGAAATAGCAACACTTAGAGGAAAAAAAAAGTGTCTCTAAAGGCTTTGAGTCCAGCGATAAATGGAAATGCACTTGTTGAACTTTGAGGGTGGAACTGACATTTCAAGTTGGGCTCTGGGTTCGCTTTCATTTCTGACAGCCCTAAAGTCTGCATCAGACTCGTTTGATTTCGTGAGCCAAAGCTCTTCCCAGGTCACCCTCCTTCTGGTTTGCAGTGCTGAGATGGGGTACAGCAAGCACCGGGCCGTGGCTTACAGAGCGTGTTTTCGGTCCCAGCTCTGCCCCAAAGGTCCCTTTGTTCGGGCACTCAGCTGCAGTGCGGGTGGTTGCTTGCCGCATGATGCTAAAGGGAACAGAGAATTCTTTGTTGTCCGGGGCCAGGCTGCCCTGCCGGCAGAAATTGAGCCGAAATCAGCAATTTCCATCCCTTTCCCTTTTCTGATGTGGCTACCATTCTGCCCGTGCATTCAAGCATGAATTTACCAGCGCTGCGCATGTGCAGTTCTTTGGGCTTGTCATCCTGGTGGCGAAAGAGAAACCTTGTATTTCTCCTTAATAACACCTTAATAATTTCATTTGAGGTTAAAAATTGTAATTTTGGAGGGGATATCTGGTCAGATAATGCTTGCATCAGATTATGCGTGCATAAGCACTTGTTATATGCGGCAAAGTAATCGAGTACAGGAATCGGGAATCTTGCTGAGCTGTGGCTACTCAGGATCCCTCTGCTTCAAGCTGAGGACAGAAGTTTTTCCTAAAAGCTGCTCTATTCCAAGAAAATTACCCAGAGCTGCTGACTAGCATCAGCGGCATGTGGGACTGGACTGATGCTGCTGACATTTTAACTCTGTGCCCTGGCTGTCAGAAAGCACACTCAGCACTGTTTCGGGAAGTAGTTGCGGAGCTGGCATGGACTAAGGTGCAGAGCTCGTTTTGCAGCAGGATGGGCTTGGATGTTGCCTGTGCTGCGCTGCCTTTCGTCAGATTGGCTTCACACACATGTTGCCGAGCTCAGTGACTGACTGCCATCAGCAACAGGTATTGCTATTTGCTTACGCAGCCTACTCCGAAAGAACAGGATAATTGTGGCAGCAGGGAGTGAGCAGAAAGGAAAAATCAGTAACAAATTACCTTTTTACCCCTTTTCAGACCAGGAGGGCTAAGAGTCAGAGATGAAGTCTCAAGTATGTGGCTTAAAATACTTCAGAATATTATATTTGAGAGAAGTAAAGACTTATTTCTAGAATAATTTCAATTGCTACCGAGATGTAATTGGCTTTCAAGTAAGATTTAGCAGATACAAGTAGAAACATAAACTATACACAGACTTGCCATCATGCCATTTTTCAATTGTCAGCCTTGCCACGGAACATCTATAAATATTTATAGCATGGCTGGCTATTAGAGAATCAGGTAATTGAGTGCACTTTATTTTTTACAGACATCGGCAACAATTTATTTCAAAAGCTCTTTCATTCTATAACTTTATTTTCCACGTTTTAAGGATGTAAATATTTAAAGAAGTTAATAAAATGGTTAAGCAGGAAATGAAACAGCAGAGCACGTACTGAGAAATGAATCAAGGGCAAAGGATGGTGGGGACGCTGAAGAGGCAGGAGGTGTAGGAAGGTTTGGAGAAGGATGCGGGAGTTTGGGCAGCTCCTGCAGGATCTGGCTGGACTGTCTGTCTCATTGGGGAAAACATGGATAGTGCCTACGCTCTGAAGTTTAAATGAGATGGAGAGGACATAGCAGAGGCAATTTCTGCCCTCTGTGGGATTTGTGTTAAGGTATTTTATAATGACTTTAAATGCCTGCCAGCATCTTTACCATGCACTGCGCCTGTATGCAGCTGCTTTGTCTTCTGCTGCCTGCTTCTTCTTGCTGCTTATACATATTCAGTGTTACCCGGTCACTTTCTGGAAAGAAGGAAATCAGAGCACGCTTGTGATTTTTTTTCTGGAGTAGCAGCTCATTGGCACGGAGAAGGGAAAAACGCACCACTTGCAGGGCAATAAATACATCAGTTCTGTGGATAGCCTGGTGAATGTCATGGAAAGAAGGCTTTGAGCAGCAAAATCAGCAGGTTTTCTGCTCTCTGAACTTTCCATTCAGCATTGTTGTAGTCAAGAGGGAATGTGCGAGGTAGCTGTTAGCTTGTGTCAGATGATTGCACAGCAGCTCAGGCTGCCGCTGAACGTACACATTCCTGGGAGAACACATCCATTTAAAAAGCCAAATTTTCTTATTTTTGTCTTTTCTTCTTTTTTTTTTTTTATTTTTTGGAGTGCCTGCATGATTTATCTTTTGCTTTCTTGAAATGTTTCTTTCAATAAATAACTGAGATAAATCTGCTTGGTTAGAAAAGAACCAGCACATTTTGCTAACTCGGTGCCAATCTATGTGTTGGACTGGGCCTGCAGCCAAGCTAGCTTTTCAGTTCAGTTCAGGTCTGATTTAGAGGACAGTAAGTAATTATTCTCTGTGGCCTTCTCTGCAGGTTTGTGTCAGTTTGACTCTGAGTGCCGAGTGGGGCTTGTAGCAGTGCTAGGATGACTTTCAGCATGCTTGTTGAATGCACGCAGGCAGCTGCAGCACAGAGCGTCTGATCTGCTCGGGGAGAATGAAGTATCTGCTTTTCAGCAGCTGTGTGTGCTACTACAAAGGACTGCTGAGTGTTTTTATCTTGGTAGTGTAAAAACTGATGGACGCAGCTATTGACTGCAGGAAGAAGTTGTTAACCACCCCAGGACTGCCAGCGTCGTTCTGCTGGAGTTGGGAGTTACTTTTCAGCGCTCTCATAAGTACGTTGGGCTTCTTCCTAACTTCCACCAGGCGTTGCCAATTACTCTGGAGTTTCTGAGGCCCTGGACAAAATGAGGTCTTGTTAATCACAGCATGACTAAGCATCTCCAGCAAGATGATGCTGTCCCTCTTCTTGGGCCAGTGGGAGAAAGACGTGTCTGACAGTCGCTGCTCCAGGAAGTTGGATGAATGAGACTGAGCAGCATTGGAAGGAGAGACCTGGAGGCAAAGACATGTAGAATGGTTTAGGTTGGAAAGGACCTTAAAGATCGTTTAATTCCAACTCCCCCTTCCTCTAGATCAGGTTGCTCAAAGCCTCATCCAGCCCAGCTTTGAACACCTCCAGGGAACACATCCGCAGGGTAGCCATAGACCAGAGACAAAAGCACATCTTTTGTTTTTCCTTCACATTGCCCTTTTTGGGTAGATCCGTGTTTGTTTAAATACTTACTGAAGTTGCTCATTTCGAGGTAGTTAAAAGGGTGATGCTGCTTTAAAACCAGTCTGTTGCAATGACAGGGTAATGTCTGAAGTGAGTAAACTGGCTTGATTTGTCATTTTCCTTGGAAAAGGACTTTCTCTCCTTCACCACTAATAGTAGGTTTGGGCAGCCTCGCTGCATTTCTCCCTGCAAGGTAGAAGGAGCAGGTACTGCTAGCAGATGTCATCGGGTGCGTGAAACTCAGTTTTCACTTCTTACTCCGTTATCAAAATAGTTTTGTGTAGAATTGTGGTGAGATTTCAGAGGCCTTAGGTGAACACACAACACCCTTTGTGAACCTGCAGTGCTGAAGTCTTCCTGCAGTCCCCCCCATCACCAGGGCTACACATCTACTCTGTTGCCACCAGTTCCAATCCCGATCAGATAGGTCTGTGCCTAGAGGGTCCCAGCGGCTTCCTTGTGAGATGGAAATCCTCACCCTATGCCATCTGCCTGGCTTGGTTTTGGGTTGGAGCCCCACACCAGGTTGAGTGCTAGTGGAACTGTGCTTGTCTGTGCTGGCAAGAGACTGAGCTGAACTGCTGGACACAGTCATCTTCTCCCTCCTCTGGAGCTCTAGAGCTCATCCAGGTCTTTAGGTGATGGTGGTGGTAGGAAAGCCTGGGTGTGAGAAGCAGCTTGGACTTCCACTTGGGATTGCTTGTAGTCAGAAATTGACCACGTGTGCAGCCCTGGCTATCCTTCACCCCAAGGGCCACCTGAGAGCCAGCCCCCCTTGGCAGGTTGTGCCACCACCACCAGATATCCTTTCTTGCCTTGTCCTGCAAGAAGTGAGAACATCTAGGCAGGATACATAGTGTGTAGGTAGTGACTGCGTCAGAGGTCTCTTCAGATGTGGCTGACAGAGGGAAGGGACATAGGTGTCAGATAGTCAGTCCAGCTCTGTTTTGGTGGGAAATCCTCAGGGCTAAGTGAAGAAGTGCTTTCCTCGCATGGGTTACAACCAATAAGCTTCTTTTATGCAATAAGCAGCAGAAATTATGTGTCTGTGAACAGTCCTGAGCACCATTTACTATCACCCAGGCTTTTGGGAGGGTCACTAAGCGGTTTTAAGTGTATATAAAGTGTGTGGGAATGAATGGGTGAAGGAAGGCGGTGTAGCTGTAGACGAACAGGGCTGTTGTTGTCCAGTTTACTTTTTTGCAGAAGGCTTTTGCTGTGAAGGTTTGATGACTGTTGTGACCACTGTTAACAGCATCTCTCAGAGTGGATGACACCAACGTCACCTACATCTTGTGGCTACAATGAACCGCCTGGTCCTCAGCTGCTGAGGTGCGGTCACCCAGCCAATGACTTCAACCACCCTGCCAGGTTGCGCTCCTGACCTCTGTCTCCTCTCTCTCTTCCAGGTACCTGTGTGAAGTGCAGCAAGGGAGTATATGGAGCAAACCAGGCTTGCCAGGCCATGGGCAACCTCTACCACGACAGCTGCTTCACCTGCGGAGCCTGCAGTGAGTACTCCCTGTCTGTCCTGCTGCCAGTGCCATTGGAGCAGGGCTCTAGGGCAAACTTTTTGGGCTTAACATTTTTCTGGTTTAGAAGGGGGGGGAAAAAGGAGGTAGTTATTGAATGAATTATCTGCCAGCTTGCATCTGCTGCAGCTGTATGTCTTTGTGGTATTGGTGGCTGTTTGTTTTTGAACAGATTCTTGCAAAGCATGTAGAAAAGATACTTTGAATTGTGCCGGCCGTCTGCCTTCTGGTATGGGGGATGTTTGTTTTCATTCCTCTGCCTATCCGTTACAGCTACATTTGGCTTTTAGCTTATAACTTTAGCTTAGTGTATTTTTAAAAAGTGGCAGTGAATACGCCTTATCTGGCATTTAGGGTTTTTTTGTTTGTCGCGTTACATTTACAGCTATTCTTGACTTAAAATCTGTAGACCCCAGGGACAGCTGCTGGGCTGGCGTTGTGTTGAGGGCACAGGCAGGGTGTGAATATCGGCAGTGGGCTCTGGAAGTGTTGAGACACCTTTTCAGAAGGACCTGCTGCAGGGTCGCTCCGGTCACAGTGTTTCCACTGTGTGTGTTCCCATTACTGGCTGCGATTGTTTTGCACTTCTGAGGGACCTTTGGTCAAAGCATCTTACGTGCAGGAATGATGCAGGTTACACATATTGCTTGTACTTTCTCTGGATAAATGGAGCTATGCCCCGAGATGAGGGGCATGGCTCTGCCAGCTTGCTTTCTCATTATTGCAGGGAGGGAGCTGGTTATTGTGCCAGAGATATCAGGTTGGAAGCAGTGATGTCAAGCCCTGTGAAATCTGCCTGAGGAGAGGGGTAAATAGTTCAGCTGGTCCCGTCAAGCTTCCTGCCGCTTGTCATAGCCACATGTGAAGCTTGCCGGAGCTTACAGTGTGCTGCAATGTGTTGATCCTCCTGAGCAGCTTTTTGAGGAGTTCTGTAATGGAGCTGGGATAAGGAACAAGCCACTCGATTTCACATCGAGGCTGTGTTTGTAAGACAGTGGTGTTTCTATTTTGTTGCGTTTAATCATAGGGCTAGTAGTGTATTTTTAGAAATGTAGCTGTATATGTGGCAGCAGTAAAAATAATAATAATCCGTCTGATGCTTTTGTAAATATTGGTTTGGTTTTCCCAGATGAGCCTAGGGTTTTTCTCCTGCATTGTATTTAGAATTGTAATCTCATCAGGACTGCATGTGTTTTATTTGGAACCGTAAAGTGGGAATAAATATAGAAAGATGGGTGTGCTTTTTAATAATAGCTGAACCTTGAACTCTGCTCATTTCCCAGCTGTCCCGCACCAGCTGCCTTGCCTCACCTATGTTTTCCGTAGAGCACTTCACCATCATCTGACTGAAGGTTGAAACACTAGAAAGGAAAAGGTGGTGTCTGCATGTCATGGCATTTTCCTAAAGGCTTAGAAGTCAGCAGATCACTCTTTTGTCCTCTCTTATAAATTAACTGGAAATCTTCTCCTGTAGAGAGGAATCCTGGCTGCAGCTGAGGCTTTGCTTCAGGGACCTCTTGCCCTGCATGACCAGGCAGCCTCTGAACTGCCCTTGCACGCAAAGCTCCTGTTAAAAATAATCCAGCAGCAGGTTTGAGCTGTCTTAAATTTCTAAAATTACTACTGTACAACTGGTGCTTTAGTAAGAAACACTTTTGATTCTCCTTTTAGAACGGATTTTGCCATCTTTAGTTGGAGAACAGTGCTAGGGAGATACATGTGGCTGCAGAGGTATCAGTGGTTACTTCTGTTTGTTTGTTTGTGTGTGGTTGAAAAATAGCTTAATTCTGTTTCTAATGAGGTGGGTTGGTAAGGACTGAAAGAGTAGCTATTTGCTGCTTATTCTAAAAGGCAATCCTTACCAAAGGTTTGGAATGCAAGATGAAAAGGTTTGGGTGTCAGGTGGGAAGGAGGGAAAAAAATGTTTAGCAAAGCGAAGCCCATTTTCTCTCTCACCCAGGCTGTAACCAAGACCCTTTGCTTTGGAGAAGCAAAGGGTTTCTAATCAGAAGTGGGGAAAAAAAAAAGAATTAGTAAGTCATTGAATGATTTGAAAGGCTGAGTTGGAAGGGACCCTAAAGATCATCCAGTTCCAAGATTGCTGTCATGGACAGGGACAGCTTCCACTAGACCAGCTTGCTCAAAGCCCCGTCCAACCTGGCCTTGAACACCTTCAAGGTTAGGGTATCCAGGAATTCTCTGGGCAACCTGTTCCAGTGCCTCATGACCCCCACAGGAGAAGATTTCTTCCCAATGTCTAATCTAGATCTCCCCTCTTTCACCTTAAAACTGGTACCCCTCACCCTGTCACTACTCTCTCTGATAAAGAGCCCCTCCCCAGCTTTTCTGCAGCCCTCTTTAAGTACTGGAAGGCTGCTATAAGGTCTCCCTGGAGCCTTCTCTTCTCCAGGCTGAACAAGCCCTACTCTCTCAGCCTGTCCTCACAGGGGAGGTACTCCAGCCCTCTGATCATCTTTGTGGGCTCTTCTGGTCTCGCTCTGACAGATATGTCCTTCCTGCACTGAGGACTCTAGAGCTGAACACAGTACTGAAAATGCTAGTTAAGAAAAAGAAAGTAGAGGAGCGATAATATTTCTCTGAGTAGAAAACATTGTGTTTCCATATCAGATATAAAAGGCAAATGGAAGCCACAGGGCTAGAGCCTGGTTTGGCTTGTTATGTGCAGAAGAGTACTTACACATGAAAGCTCAATCCTTCCCATTGGGACAGTGTTCATACTGAGATGGGAGCTGGATGCCACACTGGCCGGCATGGATGAATGGACGGAGAGGAAGGTGTGTAATGGCATGGGACTTCTGGTACTCTACTCGGAGGAGAGCGGTGCCAAAGGGAGGCCTCTGCAGCAGTGGGGTTTCTCTCACGTACAGTTCTCTCTGCAGAGCAGCAAGGCTCATAAGAAACCCTCCAGCACACAGGGTGGTTTCCTGCACTGCCGCTGTGGTCTGCAGGGCCCTGCATGCAGGAGGAGTTTGCTCCAGGGGATTGAGAGGCACAGGGAGGGTGTTTGTGGTTCCCCCCATCAGCAGCATGCTTTGCCGCCTGGCTTGCTGTACTTGTGAAGGCGTAGCTGAACTGGCTGATTCATCAAGCTTCTTTGCACTGCAGCTGCTTGACTGACACCTGGGGTGGTACATGCTGTCCTGCCCTGTGCCCAGGGAGGAAATGTACCCGAGGGGAATCCCTCATTTCAGGGGCTGAGATCTTTTCCTCATTCCCTGCACCCGCAGCCACAAGGTGAATGAAGGGCGCACAGCCCTGCCATTACCCAGAGAGAGCTCGTGCCTCTCTGTAGGATTGTCGACATCTGTGTTACTGCACTAAATGTGATGAGACCATTTTATCTGCCAGAAAAATAAATATTTGTCCAGACGGTGTTGTCTGTCTAGCTGCAAAGCACATCTTCAGCAGCCTATTTGGAAACTCTGGTTTCCAGCTGAAAAGTAAGTATTGCTTTTAGTGTCAAGTGGAGTTCATCTTGGACACCATCCAGTACATCTTGTCTTTGAGAAGCCAAGGTTGCTTGCGATTTCAGTCCTAAAATTTCTGCTTTGATGGATTGCTGAATATCTCTGCTCCAATAAATAAAATAGACAAAATTACCTATTAAGGTAAAGCATATTGTCCTCCAGATATTTATATCTGCTGTCCTGCTGTTTTAATTTTAGTGAGGATTTCTAATTTTGCTTGTAGTTGGATTTGTATCCAAATGTGCATTAGTGCCCCAGATACAGAAAACCATGAGGGTCTAAGGAGGGGAGGGGGCTTGATACTTCACGGTGCCAAATTTCCTACACCCTCTGTTTCCTGATACACATACGTTCAGAGATAAATTATAAAGCAGTTTGTTGAGCAGAGCTACGCATATGTTACAGGATTCAGTTGTCAGCGAAAAAAAAAAAAGAAATACTGTTTTATCCGAGCCACTGGCATGTAGAGCAGAAAATTTGGCTTAGAGGTCAAAACAACAAATTTAGAATGATTGCTTTGGCATAAATGTCTCACTTATCTTCTTGTTTGTTACAGGGTAGAGGCACAAACAAGGCAGCAAAAAAGCAGGGAGAGAGAGGAAAAAACTGGTGTTTTTCTGCGGGATTAGTAATAAATTATATTTGCTTTAAAGGAGGGCCGTGGAAGTAGGTTAAAAAAAAAAAAGAGTCCTCAAAACTCATAGGGCTGTTTCCTGCAGACTCAAGGTGTCTGTTTCCATCTTGGGTTGGTTTTTTTTTTTTTGGTTTGTTGGACAAACAGTTGTAGTTGTCAAATGGTTTGTTACACATTAACCATTTAAGTTAAAGCACCTGTTTATACAAAAAAAAAATGCTGATGTTTCCAAGTGTTGATATTTATTATGTAGAACTTTATAAGCGATGCAGATTTAGCTACACAGTGTGATTCTAACCCATTGTGGTGTGTTACTGTTTTCTCTAGGATTCTGCCAGGCTTATACCCGGCTGCCACAGGTTGCCTGGAAAACAGACCTTTTTAGCTCTACTGGCAGCATAATTTAGAATATAAGGGATCTTATACTTGGGCCGCTTGATCCTCAGAGGAAATCTGAAAGCTAAAAAAGCACAAGGAAGTGTCAGAGATGACTGTGAAGGAAATCAGTAGGCGAGGAAGGAAGTCGGAAAGAAAGAACTGATTGCAAGGTGGTTCAAAGGAGGGTTCTATGTTGAACTGCAGCAGAAGGTCCAAAATGAGGACCAAGTTTTGACCCCTTATTACAAAGAGGTGGAAAACTTGTAGCTTTGCCAGATGACAGAATTTGACCTTTGACACATCAACATTACTACATTACTTTCTTTTTCTCTTTTCAGATTAATGTTGATGTGTAAGGGCAACAGGCTGCTGTTCCAGTGGCAGAGTTTGAAATAACGTGAGCTGGCAGTCTCTTGCCACCCTCTGGGCATGTGTATGTTTGGATTTTTTTTAATATTTCACAGTGTAGAGTTTAAAGCTGTCAGGGGTCATTTAAGTGTCTGAGGTATCAAAGCAGCGTATTTGTGAGTGTGGCCCTCTGCTTAGGCTAATTAGCCTTGCTGCAGTGATTATAAAGCATGGCTGCTTAGAGCAATGTAGCTCTTGGTGTCTTTAGGATAATAATAATTTTGAATAAGCACGCCCCGTACTTGTATATAGCCCCTGGAGCAATAAAGCCATGTTTTTTATTGGTATCACTAAATAAGTCTACAAGTAGAGACATCACCTTTTCTTGTGAGTGTGACTTACTCTCAGGCTGCACGACAGACAGCCTCGCCAGGGGAATTTCTGCGTGTTGCACGTATGTGTAAGGTTAGCTTCAGATGCAGAAACTACCGGTGTTTCTAGTGGAGGCAGAATTTACTGCTTGTAATTGGATATAAAAGCACTATATTAATCAACACATGTGAGAAATGTGCAGATCTACAAGGCAGAGAGTGCAAAGTAGTGCTGGTAATCCTTACTCAGCCTCTCTTTAATAAAACTTTCTTGCAAGAGTCTGTGTAGTAAACCATCTGGTTTTTTCACCAAAAGTAATCCCAGAATATATTCAGCCGTGCCTGGCTTTACTGACAATTTGGGAGACAGGGGAGGCATCAGTGTGTGTTTTTGCTCCAGTCTAAAATGCTGCCTTGTCGTTGCTGACTTTTTGACTTCAATCTCCTACCTTGCTGGTGAGAAATCCCCACTCTTCAGCACAAGAAGTGCTTGCCATAGATGAGAAATGCCAGAGCAGTTTTCAGCATAGGGTGACAGTCCTTGTTTGTCTCCTGGACAGATTTCAGGGCGGTTGTGCTTTGGGGTCTGAGCTGAGGGGGCTTTGTTGTGGTCCAGGTAGATATCCTTGGTGGAAAGGTGCAAATGTTCAGCTCACGCATAGGAGACACATACAGGGTTTTATCAGTATGCTGGTAGTTTGAGTCGATTGCATGTTTTTTAGTGCTGGCTGAATGTCTGAAATTGATAGGAGAATGTGAGGAAGGAAAGGTTGAAACCTTTAATGGAATGTATTTCCAGTCTTTATGGTATTTTTATTTTATAATTTCATCTTCAAAGTACTGTTTTTTGTTCAGAACAGGTGTAGGATTAATTGTACTGTTAAGATATTAGGGGGTTCCTATATAATTTTTTAATGGTACCTATAAATAATGTTCCTGAGTAGTGGCTCACTAAGCAGTGAGGCTACTTCCACACCTAGAGAAATCTAAATATTGCTCTCTGTTATAGTTTGGATGCAGAGTTTCATTCACCAAGGACACAAATTGCCTCCCCCTTCTTCATTCTCTGAGCCTCCGCATGTTTCAATGGCAGTTGGTGGCTGGTGGAGTGGGAGGCCACCTCTGATGACTGCCTGGGTTTGGTGTGTTTGGGTGAACAGGGCAGCTGTCCTCAGGGTGATACAGAGACCGGCTGGGCACTGGTTTGAAACCTGGACCTCAGCAGGGACTCCCTGGATTGTAGCATTGCTGTGTCCCTGGTGACTTTATCTTACTTCAGTTTTGAACCTTCTAGGGGTTTTCCCTAAAAAGACAAACATCTGAGTGTCTTCTTGCAGCAGTTTGCCATCAGCGAAGGGAAAGGTGTTGCTCAGTTGTGTGGCTTCTTGTGATTTCGCAATGTCTCCCTCTGTGGAGCCATTTCTGCCTTCATCTGTGGTTGCCTTGTCATTAGAGGTGGCTGACCTTTTCTTACGTGTGCCAGAGCATGCACATTTTTGACTTTCAGACATCAGATCATTTTCTCAGAGTTGGGTTTTTGTTTTGTTTTTTTTTTTTTTCCTGCCTCAAGTGTGTGGTGAGAGCATGGAAGATGTTTTTTTTGCAATTTTACAATTCAGCTGCTATTGCTGTGAGAGAGACTAAACTTCTTAACAGTACTGGAGCTACTGTGTCCTGGTGCATTTTTTTCTAAGAGATACCCTGTCCTCCTGCCCACAGTTTCACCAAGGCATGATCTGACCTGAGGTGTCTGCCAGTTGATCACAATCTGAGCTTACCTGATTCCAATCTGCTCTCTCTTGCAGCCCTGATTCAAGAGCGGATCGGAAATATTGATGCTTGTGTGTCAGACTCAGTGCTGCATCCGTCTTTAATGGTAGCCAACAGAAAAAGCACAGATGGCAGGAATTAGGAAGAGTGCTCTGATGCTCAACCTAGCCTGCTGTGCATGGTAGTACACCATGCAGCAAAGTCAGTATCCACGGAGGGCTCCAGAAACGTGTGTGCTGGCTGAGCACCAGTGGGTCTGCTGCTGAACCATGGGCAGCAGAGATTTGCGTACAGTGTCAGGGTGCTCTGCCTGTGCCCATTGTGCTGCCCGTAAGGTGTGTGTGGCCTGGAGTAAGTTCTTCAGTCCAAACCCCCTCATACTTCTGCATAGGGTAAGTAAAAATTGGGGAAGGACTACCATTGGGGCTAGTGCCACCCAGGACTGAGGAGGAGCATGTTTCGATCCCTAGCAGCTAGACTTACAGTGTTCCTATCCTCTGTCCCACTAGTGTGTCAGGAGGTTACATCCAGTGATTCCAAAAACTGAAATCCTTTTGTATTTAACCTACCATTAGTAATCACATGTCCAAATCTGCAGCTGTGGCACTCTAAGAAGGACTGATGTTTGTAATGACAGAAGTCTTGTGTTGTCATTGTGAAAGGGACACAGGAGCAGCTGCCAGTCTGCAGTGATTCTCACCCTTCTGGTGTGCAGATACTACAGGAACCTCCATGGCACTTAGATAAATGATGAGTGAGGTCCATTCTGCTTCCCCAGCAATATGAGGTCCTGGTCATGCATCCATAAAGTCGACTCCATAGAGTCCTAGGGTCTGGATGTGTCCCTCTACCATTACATGCATCAAGAGCAAACCCTTGTCTTTGAACATGAATTTGTAATTCCATTGTCCTTTTAATAAATAATGAAAAAGCAACTTCAAAAGACAAAGTTGGGCCCAGCTCCCCAGCAAGCAAATGATGCATCTCTCAGCATCCTCCCTGGGCTGTTGCATGTCCCTTGTAAACCTCTCTCTGTGTGATTTTTAAAGGGAAAGAGCTGTCATTTGAGAAAACGATGGACAAAAGCTGTAGCACCCTGGGAGTGCAGCCTGGTGGTATGCCTATTATCAGCTGCTGAGCAAAGTGTGTTTATTTTAGCACAAAGGCACTGGTGACTAAGCTTGAAATATTCTGAAATCAGTGTTTAAATGACCTTGAGGTCATCCTGAAGGGCCTGCAGCTAAACAGATTGTACAGACGTGTTAGGGATGAGCATAAAATCATGACGCTCAAATCTCCTGTCAGGAAGAGAAACAGAAAATCTTGTAACATCGAGTGAAGATGATAGGGTTGAAATGCCAAAGAATTTTAGTTGCCTGATTTTTTCAGATGAGAGATAAGCTAAATACAGGGCAAAGCGAAAGTGAAGTAAGGTCAGGACAGCACCTTAAGACACATGGTAGACCAATTGATCCTGAAAGCAGCAAGCCATGCATCAGTATTCCTTGGTTTATCAAAGAATATTGTCTCTGTAGTCGTCATGATGCATATTTAAAGTGGTGCATATTAAAGCAGACAGTGATCAATATGTGACTCCTTATATGCCATCTAAGTCCTCGGTCCTTCCATTCAGTGAAATTATGACGGCATCTCTGTGTTAAAGCAAAACCTGTGCCAGCTTCTGCAGGTGCACAGTCAAAAGTATCACTTTTGAGAGGGGTTTGCTTAATGTAAAGTCCTGTCCCATGGCAGGGAGCTCAATACAGGGACAGAAAGTGCTGCTGCCCCTTTCTGCACTGTGTGACAGTCCCAGCACAGTTTGCTTTCCTGGTGTGGCTGCAACCAGAATGTACATTTCCCAGCTCCACCGGGACAGTTCCCAGCACAGGCTGCGGAAGTGAGCTTTTCCTGCATCTTGCTTTCCCATATGTATGATGAGGAGATGCTTCCTCACCTCAGAGGGGTGGTGGGAAGAGAAGTCCCTCCTGATGTGGGCAGGGAGAGGCTGAGAGCAGCAGAAAAATAAATTGGCTCTGTTTCCATGCACCACTCCTGCAGCAGCTGCAGGGGTACCTAGTTACTTTTCTGGCAAATCTCCACTTACACTTCTGCCAGGGGCTTAAAGACGGTTGTGGAGAGGAGCTAAAAATAGTCAAAATGACTACTTCTTTCCTAAAGAAAGTAACTAAATCATCCTCTCCTTTCTCTCAAAGTGCTCTTGGTGTCAGTACCTGTTGATGGGCTCACATAATGCCAACATCCAAATTGTAAATCCTTTATAAGGGGGTTTATCCCCCTGCGGAATGAGCTTGCAACAGAAGCCCAGACACAGCACACCGGCTGTGGCACCTCCTGTGAAGGTCTGTTGCCATCAATCTTGACCTGCTAATGTCACAGGTTTAAAAATATCCTGGGTGCAGAATGGCCAGTAAATGATAAATTTGTCACCATGGAAAAATGATGTGGTGGCAGCAATCCAAACCTCATCCCCTCTGCTGCGACGGCTGCTGCCTGTGCATGAGCCATCATCGAAAGAAGTGTCTCCTCATTGCAACACTCCACGCGTGTGTTTTTCCTCACCACTGCCAGCTGGTCTTTAAGGAGAGACATTGCATACAGGTTGGAAGTTGCTTGGGCACCTGCCCATCACGTTAAAACTATACTAAATTACCATGTAATTTAAAATCAAAGTTAAATGGGTTTTTTGCTTGTTTTTGGTTTTTAGGAGTGCCAAATCCCAATGCTGTACTCAGATCAGTGGGAGATATTCAGGGATACTTCTTACTTCATTAGGTTTGTTGTTAACTCGCTTAGGACCACCTTTGACAAGGGTGCTGCAAATCTCATGTATCCTCATGCCTCTTCTTCCCCTCCTTAGAATTTGGGACTTTCTGACTGATGGTAAGCATGCTGGGCTTACCTGAGAACAGGGAGGGGTTATCATACAAATATACACCCTGGGTTATGGGTTACAGAGCTAATTAGATACCTTTTATTTTGAGCTCTGAGTCCTGTTTTGGTGTCGACAACATTGGCAAAGCATCAAGGTGTGAGAGAGAAATTAGTGGGACACTGTCAGGTCTGTCAGGTTTTCTTCCGTGTCCCACTCGACGTCTGCATTGGTGCAAGGGTGGTCTGGCCTCCAAGTAATGTGGTTGTCCTCAGTGGCGATTAGGGCAGAATGGATGATGATGAGTGTGTAGCGGCAACGGGCTTCTGGCTCGTGTCATCCAGTAAACACATGGCTGCTGCTGCTTAACCATGAAGCTGCTGCACGTGCAAACCGTGGCTTGTTCATTGAGAAACACACTGCCACATCGTCCACTCATCTTGCTGAAGCCTGAGCAGGGTACTAAAGGCTACTGGTAAAATGTTGATCTGGCTGAATTGAATGGAAAAGCTTTAGAGCTTCACTGGAGCATCTCCATTTCTCGAGAAGCAGCGCGAGTTGTTTCCCAGCCTGAGAGTGCCCTCTGGTGTGCGCAGGAGATGTCAAAGCTCTTAATTTATTGAGCTGGTTTTACCTGGCTTTCTCCTTTTCTTAATACTTTGCAGACAATGTGGATAATCATCAAAGGCTGCCAGGTAGGTGCATGCTATAAAGCACTGAAAGGTGAGCTCCAGACTAGTCCTATGTGTTGTCCACATCAACCTAGCAGCTGATGATAATTTTTTTAGAATTATACAAGCGTATCAAGCAGAAGGCTTCTGGGTCATCATGTCTCTGTTCCAGTTTCCTTCCAGCAATGCCTGGGAGGTCCCCAAAACCAGCTTGTGGCAGGTCCTACTCTGGCTGTGCTTGGGCAGCACTGGCTTCCCTGGCCCAGGTGCTGCCTTTGGGCACTCACTTGGGGCCCCTTGACTAAGCGGAACAAGCAAGGTTGCTCCAGTGCTAGGCTGCATTTTAGTCCCCTGCCTGAACAGGGAAACTGGGCTGAGAAGGGGTAGGAGCAGCTTTTTATGAACAAACAAAACCTAGCCTTTTTCTCCAGGGGGAAGACAGGGCATTTAGAAGAAGCGGTGGCAGCATGAGCATGTGTTGCCATAGTTATGTGGAACTGAAAACAGAGAGTGAATGTGAGGCTTAAACACAAAAGCTGCAGTAAATATAAATCGTCCCCATGTATGGAGTCCTTTCGTGGAAAAACTTTGTCATCTTACCTCTGTTAGGACATTCTGGTTTCAAAAAAGTATTTTTTAAAAAGGTTGTCAGATTTTTATATAACAATAAATTTGCTGGTAGGAAGCAGAGAAAAACATATTCAGTGTTCCAGTACTGCACTGTGCTGGATGCAGACCGTGTGGTTGGGTATTGCAGTGGCGTATCTGTCAGCTGCTGGTTGAAGGTACTTTCTAATGAAACAGCATGGGAAGTGACATTTTGAGGAATGATGTAAAATATGGATCATCATGTCCTTTCATAATATAAATAAATAAATAAATATAATATTCATAATATAAATAAAATACGCATGTCCTTTCATCTCCTTGCTCCTCTCCTGAGGTGCTTTCCAGCATGAGTCAGAGTACCCTCCCTCACTCTTGCCAGGTTATTTCGTGTTGCAATCTGCCAGAAGGTGGTCCAGATGTGCAATGCTACCTTCTCCTGCTTGGAGGTGGCACTGTTGTCTGGCTCTAGTGGCTGGTATTCATCAGCAACCACTGGTGGAAGAGGAGATGGAATTAGTCACGCTGAAGGCTGGCAAGATCTGTGCTGGAGTTGAGTGCTTTTCTCTAGCTGTGCAGCGTCTGTGCTCAGACAT
This sequence comes from Cuculus canorus, assembly GCF_017976375.1. Classification (NCBI taxonomy): domain Eukaryota; kingdom Metazoa; phylum Chordata; class Aves; order Cuculiformes; family Cuculidae; genus Cuculus; species Cuculus canorus. The sequence goes on from NC_071402.1 coordinate 114,443,859, forward strand.
CCTTGTCATTGTTTGCTTCTCAGCAGATGATTTTTGCTCACATTTTTTCCTCGCTCTCTGCTGATCTTTCTCTTCTGTCTGTGTTTTTTCCTCAGGTCGAAAACTGAGGGGAAAAGCCTTTTATTTTGTCAATGGCAAGGTGTTCTGTGAAGAAGATTTCCTGGTAAGTGAACAGCTGACCCTTGTGGTGGCATGTCCCATCCTCTCTGGGAGATATGCAGACTTACTGCAGTTCTAGTCAAGCATCCTGCCTGGCCCTTCCATTCCCACTTTATCCAGGGCCAGCCTGGCTGTGGTGGCTGCCCATGTGGGTGCTGAAAGTAGCCAAGTGAAAAAACACGGTTTTGCAGTACAGAGGCTGTAGTTAAAGCTATAGCCTCCTGCTCCTTCAAAGTTTGTCTCTGTGGCCATGCTGTGGAGACAGGAGTGAGATCAACAGCTGCAGAATAATTAAGAAGTGAATGTCATTTTCCAATTAACTGGTTTTGCTTGGGTATCTTAATGAATATTTTTTGATTGCCCACAATGGACTTTCTGTGAACATGCCTGAGCAGGGAGCAACCCCGTGGTCCTCTCCTTGGTAGAGGTGGAAAGCCATGTACCCCTCTTCCCTTGAGTCCATGTAGGTTAAGCCTTCACTGAGACTTGAAAAAGCCATTTATGTCTACTTATTGGGGAAGTCTAGTGATTTCTCTTAGAAGGAAGAGCATTAATCTTCTTTGCTCTCATTGGTATATTCTGCACAGGCTGGAAATTGAAAGATGGGTTTAATGCATCTAAAGTATTTCATTTTTCCAGTTTGAGTTTCCACCATTCAGATGGGACTGAAACTTTAGACAGACAGATGATGTGTTCTGCGTGAGGTACCTGTTGTGGACGTAACAGGCAGTTCCTTACCATTAGGTCTTAGCAACAGCAGCAAAAAAAGGTGCTATAGCCAAACTTGAACATTATTCTACATAGCTGGGATGATGCCACTGACCTCAGAGAATCTCCAATAGACCCAAAATGGTGTAACTAAAGGAAGAATTTTCTTTCCAAGCCTGTGTATACAGAAATTGTGATATGAATGACATAAATACAAGTAAGTTCCTGGTGTGTAAATTCACATGGTCAAACAAGAATGTAAGCCTTTTTAGTAATTACCTTATTTGTTTGTGCATTTATGATATTTACTTATATACTTAATTAAATTTAGGACGTAAAAGTTATAGGAATTCTGAACAGTGGAAGTCTGATGTCTTTATAGAATATCCTCTGGGGACCCATCTACAGTTCTGTGTACTGAAAAAAGCACTGGAAAGTTTAGCTTGTGCAAGGAGTACAGCATAAGGCCAAGCAAATAACACCCCATAATATGCTGTTGTTTATGCTTGACTAGCCTTGTGAAATTTTAAGCCAATTCTTTTTTGTCCTTGCAGTATTCTGGTTTCCAGCAGTCAGCTGACAGGTGTTTCATTTGTGGTCATTTGATAATGGACATGGTAAGTGATAATTGCTTTAGGAGAAAAAATCCAACAGCTTTTAAGAAGAATGCATCAAAAGCAAAATATAATCATCTCCAGTACTGTCTGTTGTCATCTGGTAGCCTGCCTAGTGTGAGATTGGTAGCAGAAAGAAAATCCACTAAGCCTTTTGTTGATATTTGCGAGGAAGTGAAGCTGGCACCCTGCTGTATGCAATGCAGAGACTTTGCTCTCCCTGTTTGCAGCGCAAATTGAAAATCAGAGCCTTCAACTCTTTCATCCCCTTTCAGCATATTCGTAATCCTCTTGAATGCTTTCTGCTCAGAACTGCTGTGGCTCTGCAGTGCTCCCTTGCTATGGGGTATCAGTGTGGCTCTGCTGAGCCTGTCTTTCCTGTAGTCAAGCTGTGGCTTCCCATGAACGAAGCTGCTGTCTTGTTGCTTCTTATTGTGGGTGCTGGAAGGTGTTGGGCTGATACCTTGGGGAATAGGTTCAACCCAGAGTACGTGATCAAGACCTCAGTTCAGATCTGTCCAAGTCCTTGAAAACTGTTCAGTAGTTGTGTGGACAATTAGCTGAAGAAGGCAGTTGTCCTTAGCCTACAACGGGTACCATCCATTCAGTATTTGCATGAAGTGTGTCACAGCTTGGGGGATCAGCTGGTCTCTGGAAGGCAGCATTCGGTTGTGGGTCATTCAGAGGAAGTCAGATTCGTGGTTTTGTAGCTGATGAGTTACTGCTGAGGCAAATGAAGTTAGGAATTTGAGTGGTTAATCTCACAAGATTTTCTAATGTTTATTGTTAAGTTTGCTTGCCTGCTTACACTGGAAAGCATTAAAATTGGAAAAGCTGTTTTATACTCAGAAGTGGTATTCCAGGTAGTAATTACTGCCCTAAAGCCAGCAGGTGAGTTGCAACTATTGAATTCAATACAGTTCCCATAGTCTGTGTTAATTAGAAAGCCAGACTAGCAAGTATAAAGCTCTTGGATCTCTAAGGCAGTATGGAAACCTAGCAATAGTATTTGTTTCATCTTCTCATGGAGAATATGAAGATGTGTTTCCTTTTGTTGGCCTCGTACGTCTTGCCTCGTGATCCTGATTCTCCAACTGTAGGCTTCAGAAATTGCTTTTTTTCCTTTAAATTCTGTCACTTCGGTCCTTTGTAATGCTAAATACCTTGATTGAAACTCTAAATTGTTTCCTTAGCTGTGCTAGTAATGCATTTTTCTGGAACCAGGTGATATATATTGATTCCGGCTGCCCTTTCCATCCCTGTTAACTCATTTTTTTGATGAGATGCACCAAAAAAGATAGCCCCGCTGATGAATATACAGCATTGTCTGCTGTAAAGCTGTGTGTTCATTATTTTCACCTTTATTGGCTATTCACATGCTTTTTTTTCATCTCTTGGTTTGTTCCAGATCCTGCAGGCTCTAGGGAAATCATATCATCCAGGCTGCTTCCGATGTGTGGTCTGCAATGAGTGTCTGGATGGTGTGCCATTCACTGTAGACTCTGAAAATAAAATCTACTGTGTCAGAGATTACCACAAGTAAGGACAAAATAAACAGCAGAGATGCTGCAATGAACAAGCCTCTAATTTAGCTTTTCAGCTAATTAGGAAGCATGGATTAGTTAGTTAAAGATAGGATTACAAAGTGGAATTTTGAGGATGGGGCTAGACCCTAGAAATTCTTGGTGTCTCTTGTCTTGCCCTGCCATTGACTTACTGTGTAACTCTGAGGATATCACTTAACCCCTGGGCTTCAGTTGCCCCTTCTGCAAAACAGAGATAGTGAGCAATACTGCTCATGAAGTGTTCAGTGATGTAAGAAATCAGTCCACTCTAAATTAAGACTGTGAATGCCCGTTGAAATCAACGTGAATTGCTTTCTGAATACTTGCAGAACTGAGTTTGACTTTTAAAGAATGCTTTTAGCAATCAAAGTGAAGCTTGTATTCCACTCTAAATTAAACAACAAATAAATCCACTTAAAAACCCACTTGTCATTTAGTAAAATGCTCTTAGCTGGTAATTATGATATTAGAGCTGCATACATTTTGAGTGTCCATTTGGCTCACTTTGCTCCTTCCTGCATTTTCTGAGCAGGCAGAGAATTAAGTGTTGCTCAGGCAGCCCTGGGAACTGTTCTGTGTTGTGCCAAGGTTAGAGTTGCCTCCGTGTGCCACCGTTGTTCTGAAATGATGCACATTTCCTTGCTATTTCATTTAATTATTTATTTATCTTTGTTGTGATTTAACCCCAGCCAGCAATTTAGCAGCACGCAGCTGCTCACTCACCCCAAAGCCCCAGTGGGATGGAGAGGAGAATGAAAGAAGTAAAGCTCGTGGGTTGAGATAAAGACAGTTTAATAGGACAGTGAAGGAAGAGATATTTAGAATAGTAATGGTAGTGAAAGAATATACAAAACAAGTGATGCACAATGCAATTGCTCACAACCCATTGACTGATGCCCATCTTATCTCTGAGCAGCACTCACAATCCGCTGGCCAACTGGCCATACGGTATAGAATATCCCTTTGGCCAGCCCATCCTGGCTGTGTTCCCACCTAGCCTCTTGTGCTCATGCTCACTAGCAGAGCAGGGAAACCTGAAAAGTCTTGGACTTCATATAAGTGCTACTTAGCAACAGCAAAAAAAACCATTAAGTATATTATCAACATTATTCTCATGCTAAATCCAAAACACAGCACTCTAACAGCTGCTAAGAAGACAATTAACTCTAGTCCAGCCAAAATGATGACAGTAAGCTGAAACAAGGAGGATGGTGTTATCTTGTGGTATAAGGCCTTGAGGAACTTTACCATGATGTTTTCTCTGAGGTTTTCTGCCCCAGTGCAAGGCTGCCATTTCTTTTAATGTTTTTTTCTGGGGATGGTTTTTCTCAGTTTCTCGTCATTCTTTCTTCCAAGTCTCTCACTAGCAGCCAAGAATTCTACAGTGGTTCTTGATTTTTTTTCTAGTACTAAATGTAAAATGTAAGATCTCTTTTTGCCTGAACTGAGCAATATGTGCCAAGCAGTACTTAAAATCAATCCTAAAATGAATTTGTGATCTCAGTATGTAGAGCTTCCCTGTGGATAAGTTATTTACAGCTTATCATCTTAGCACTGAGAACATAAAGGCCTCTGTTTTTATGTTGATCTATAACTTGTCTCCACTTTCTCATTGCTGTTCAGAGTTTTAGCTCCGAAATGTGCAGCATGTGGACTTCCCATTCTGCCCTCTGAGGTGAGAGCCTTTTATTTCATATCCCACCTTGGGAGGGAGCATCATGTCTCAGGCCTTGCTGTCTTTCACACCTGATCCCTATGTCAAGATGAATGTCCTTGGGGATGGGAAGAGATGATCACTTCCTCCAGCATGCAACCTTTTGACCTAGGCTCATGCACTGCCCTTGAGATGTGACATTTTTGCTTGATAATGAAGCTCATTTCTGCTGAGCCAGGCTGCCTTTTTTTTGTCTCCTGCATGGTTATACTGCTGTTAGTTTTATGTTCGGGATACCTTTCCTTCCTGTCGATAAATGCTGATGGTGCTCATGAGTGATGTCTGTGTGACCCCTCTGGGACAAACTGTTGTTTAATATTTGGAGGAGACAAATTTTGGGCAAAACCAATTTAAAATGCTGAGAAATATGATATATTGAAATTACCAGATCTTTAATGCCTGATTTGGGATAGATGTGCCTGTTAAGCGGAACTGAACATTTCTGGTGTTACACTTTAGAGGATGTCTGCAGTCAATGATGAAGATTTACTGTAAAAATAACTGCAGTTGGCAGGATTTATTTGTGGTGTCCATCCAGCAGCTCAAATGCATTTGTTTAACATCGACATTGCTGCAGGAAGCAATCTACAGAGTGCATGTGTCTGATCCTGCTGTAATCCTTTGTAATTTCTCTTTTGCTTGAATGTCTACAGGGGTCTGATGAGACCATTCGGGTTGTGTCCATGGACAAGGATTACCACGTGGAATGTTATCACTGCGAGGTAGGTCAGCAGCTTTCTCAGGGAGTGAGCACTTAATAGTGATAACTACTGTTATTTTTGAAATGGAAATAACTCTCCTCCTTTCAGATGGCAGTTTGCATTGTGCAACCTTTTCTGTCAGCAGCTGAGAAATTTTCACCTAGAGAACAAAAGTTTTTGCAGCAATGTCTCAGCTGTGATTTCATTTGCTATCCATAAAATTATGGGCAAAGACTTAATTATCACTTTTACACTTGGCAGTGTATTTGTTAATGAAGGAAACGTTGTGACTTAATAAGGTTCTGCTGCTGCCTTTCAGAAGCCTTGAGCTCCAGATCACATTAGTGTATCTGATTTCTAAGTCAGATTGTTCAAAAATGCTAAGATGATGACTGATTCTGTCTGGTGTAAGTTACCTTCAGTCTGACGGCAGATGAATGTGTCATTGGGCCTGGAGAAAAGATAAGGCTGCACAAAAAAATTCCAGGAGATGTCAGCTCTTAAACACCGTTTGGTCTCCATGCAGGGCTTCCCAGAAAGCCTACGTACTTTTGCTCTGTGAATTAAAATAAATTGATGTCTTCTCTCACTCTCCTCATATGTAGTGGAAAGAGGCCTCGATTCAGCAGGTCGGTTTCACATCAGTGCAACTGGAATTAATGTAATGTGAAGAAGTGAATCCTACCTGAGAGTGTAAGGAGACACGAACACATTTAAAATACATAGGGTTGCACCTCACCATGAGATAAAGCTTATTCAACAAAACTGCATAAGACAAGTTTGTACAAGGCTGCCCCTCAAAATGGCGATGTCAGATGCTTTCCTTCTCACGGTGAATGTTGAACTTACTAGGAAGCAGTTGTTGGCTGGATGTCTCCTGTCCTTGTCACAAAATGACCCTTCTGAAAGCCAGGCATTGCTAGATGCTGGAAAATGAACACTTGCTCTAATAATTTGTGCGGTCTCTCTTTGCAGGACTGTGGGATGGAACTGAATGATGAAGATGGACATCGCTGTTACCCGCTAGATGAACATTTGCTTTGTCACTCCTGTCATCTGAAACACGTAGAGAATGGCACTACGCCAGCATCTGTGTACCAGCACCACTACTAGCCAGCATGGCCAACATGAGAAAGCCTGTACAGAAGACTTGTTATGTGATCTTCCTCTCCTCACCCTCAGCTGATTTCCTGTGCATGTTTTTTGCCAGTCGGCACTGTTCCTGTAAAAGGATATGAGAGATTTTTGCTGGATTCCTAGAGTCTGTGTGCTTGTGACTTCCAGCTGTATCAAACCATGTCTACATGTGGCATGTTATCTAAACTGATCAGTGTACTCTTATGTGCCTTTTTCTGCTCTCTGGAGATTCCTCTTGGCTCATTCTGGAAGATTCTTCAGTGAAAGCACAACTTGCTGTCGTGCCTATGAACTCAGATTGTGCCTTGCACACTTAAAAAGCCAGGGGCTGACTTGCGGGCCTGGCCTACCTGCCGGGGACATCCTATCAGTCTACTGAGTGTTTCCTGACAAGCACATTTCATCATATTCCCTGAAGGACACCAACCTTTTAATACGAGTTTTTAGACACTTTCTCTTTTTTTACTTCTTTAGGAAAAGAAAAGAAAGGAGCCTGTGCAAAATAGCGTGCTCAGACCTTCCAGTTAATTCCCTGAACTTCAGTATCAAATCTGTCTGTAAAACACCAGCTCTCCAAGCATAAACCAGGCATGCTGGCTGGCAGGTGGAGGCCGACATCCCATTTCAAACAGAACAAAAAAATGGAACAAGCCAGGCTAGGCTGTGACTTGGGGCCTGCACTTGTGAGTCAGCATAATACACTGGGGTCAGTCTGCTGTGTCAGAGTCTGAATAGCGGATTATATCTGGAAAGGAAAGGTCATGATGCTGAAAGCGTGGACAATGGGAAAATCCAGTCTCACTCTTGTTTGCAGAGTTTGCTTTGGAAAAAAGCTATCCATACTCAGATGCTTGCCTGAGTTTTTCAGCTTGTCCCCACAGCTCAGCCCCCAGCCTGGCCACTCCTTTCCATGGTGTTTACCCAGCACAAAGCCATTTCATAATGGTGCTTATTTAGAGCTCTGGGAACAAACTCGAGATCATTATGAAGGCTTTGTTACACAGGGATTTAGAGTCCAGCTCCACAACCTGTACTCAAATAAGTACATTGATATAAACAGATTTCCTCCCATGAATAATAACAGCTTATCTGAGCAAGGGTTTAGCGAGTTTGGCCCTTGCTTTCTGTTCTGCTGAGAAAGCAGACAGGCAGATTTTTTTCTCTTTTTGACCCCCCCCTTGCTTTATAGTCAAAACATTCTGCTCCCCCAGTGTGTTACATATAAGATAGATGTGATGTGCCTGCGGTGCATGTTCTGTAGGTACCAAAGCTGTGCAGCCTCTTGTGTACAGGTACCAAGTTTTTGTTTAAGAAAAAGCTTTTATTTTAAAGTCTCAGATGCAATCAGGGATCCTACCTACCTTTTTTGACGTATTGTGTGGAAAACTAGTTAAATCTTTATGTATCCATTCTAAAGATGTACACTCAGCTCTGATTGATAGAGCACAGGATGACATTCTTGAGGATCTTTTTAGTGACGAAACTACAATAAAGTAGCTGAACAGTGGCACTGGGACTGGTGACATGAGCCTGTGCCGAGAATCCACCTCTTTTCCCGTAGCGTGAATGTAGCTAGATGGGTGCTTGAACTTCACACCATGTAGTCGGACTGCTTCACGTTCCTGTCTGGAGCAGCAAAGGTGCTGCCTGCAGCAAGCTGCCTGTCTCTGCCTGTACTAATAAATACCACAGGCCACTGTTTCGAGTGATGCAAGTTGCTGTGCTAGCTATTAAATGGAGGCACAAGGATCTGCTGTAAAGCACATGGAGACTAGTGGCCTTTTAGCACCCTCCTACACCTCTGTATTGGCTTGCCTTGGCCAAAGTGGGAACATCTGTAGCTGCCCAAGCCTTGGGAGCTTGTGGTTTTGGCATGGAGTTTGATTGGGCCAGCAGACCATCCAGCCTTCTGCCCCATCCAGCTGCAAGCTCCTCCGCCTGTTGCTGCTACACTTCGGTATGGGGATGATGGTACACAGCTGGAGGTCAGTCCTGCACTGGAAATCATCCAGAGCCCCAGTTTTCATATGGCTTGCGTCTGTGGTGCCATTTCTCCTGGGGACATGTAATCCCTCAGTGAGTCACCGAAATCTCTAAGGCAGGTGACTTCCTCACTGCAGTATGCATGGCTCTGGGGCAGGTGTAATTTGGAGAGTTTTAGCTGTGATTTTAGAGGAGGTAAAATTGACTCCAAATATGAGAGCTCCCTGGAGCTTTAAATTTGGCCTCCAAACGCTGGATAGTGAAGAGATGGGAACCCACACAAAATATAACTGGTGCTGTATCCAGACAATATGGACTGAGGGCAACAAAACAGCCAGGGCAGATCCTGCAGTGCTCTCACCTCGCATGCTGTGTCAGCTTGTGGCCTGCAGCGCAGCTGGGCCCAATGATGGGTGTCACAAGATGTGACTGTGATGTTAGGATTGTCTGAAGGAGTTGAGGTGGGAAATAACACCTGGTAAATAATTCAGGTGGTCCTGGGCAGGCAGTTCCCCTGTCTGAGCTTCTGTGGCAGCAAAGGCAATGAAGTAACAGTGGCTTCTGGAAACAAGCAGGAAACGCCATCCCTGACCTGTTGTTCGTTCTGTTTGTGAAAGCCCAGTTACTACATGGCTCATGCTTTTGCTGGCTCTTGATTTTTAGAGCAGCCCCTCAAGACCATTTTCAGTTCTCCTTTATAGGAAGATCTGAAAAACACTAGCAGGGCTGATATATCCTTTCTAAGCTGCAGTTTAAACTACTGTCTCACTTTTGCAGCCTTCATTACAACCCCAAAATAAGCAGACAAGGGGAGGGCAGTTTTCCTTCTGTGGAAAGCCTCAGCAGCCCGTTTGTGAAGCTGCCTTTGTATTAACAGATAAGTTTGGCCTCTGCTCCCACAGGGTGTCTTGTTACTCTTGTCAGGCGTCCCTTATCCCTCAGCACTGGGGAAATGAAGGCTGTCCTACTTTCAGTTTTGAGGTCCAGTATAAATTATTAAGTGCGAGTGCTTGCCTTTCCTTTATTTACGAAGAGCTAAAGATGACAATGTGAAGCTATTGAAAATGGAGCGTGTGAGTTGTTAGTTTTGAAGTTCAAGTGTCTGCTGCCTTGCCCTGCCTCCCCTGTGCGTGGCAACTTGCTCCGCTTTTATAGCTGGGAGTTTTAATTCATTTAAGCTCCTTATTATTCCTGCCTTTTCTCTTAGGCTGTGGGTGTCTGAGTCCGTGTTGCTTGGCCCTGGCTCTGCAGCTGTACTGATGGTGAGTCTGGTGGAGAGGCAGGGGCATTCTGCACAGGGAAGGATCCTCCTGCTTCTGATTCCCCGGCCAGGCATCTGTGGAGCTGCAAGCCCTCGCTACCTGCCTTCAGGCAGCTCCCACAAAGGGAAAAAATGGGCAGGCAGGTAGCTCTGGAGCTGGAGGCACGAGGCCTTGCACACCTTGCAGAATAATACCAGAATGTGTTAAATTCTCCTTGTCACTCGGCTGACAGACATTGAATTTTGCTGTTCACATGAACCTTGTTGTCTTTTTATTTATTAAGATGTGGAAACGTGCTATGAAAAGTTAGCCTTTATTCATCCCTCAGTGTGCTTTTCTGACTGGTTTTATAGTGAGGGACCACTGGAAGTCCCATTGTGCTGGTAATGAGTAACTTACATGCAAAGAGTTATTCAAGTGAATTCCCTGAAACCTGTTTTCAGGAGCCAGAGATTAATAGATTTTTTTTTTCTTTTAGATCATGCTGTTAAATTTCTATTGTTTAAAATGCAGAAACATTTAAATAGGAATTTTTGCATAAAAACCTGGGGAAGACCCCCAGTTATAGAAGCAGCAGCAACTTTTCTGTAATTTAAAGCATTAGAAACACCTAATCAAAGTTGTTTAGGATACTGCGCTAATGTTAAAAACAAGGAATGGCATTTCCAGACACCCTAGTGAGGAGCTTTTGATGAGGTCTGTGTGCCTTCAGTTTCTGAGTTTCATTTAAGGGCTTTTAAAATGTTTTCCCAGCCTCTCAGGGTTTAAATGAGTTTTTTTTGCTACGAAGTGGATAGCTCCTTGGTCTGGAAATGGTGAGGTCTCATCAGTGTCAGCTGTGCTATGGCAGAGGTGAAAGGGAGAAACTGGGCTTTTAAGAGCTGGTATGGGTCTGTTTGACCATTTGAAAGGAAGGGGTATCTTTGGCTGCTGAGAGAAGAATGTAACATATCTTCCAGTGCTTTCTTGTGCTGATTTATAGCACTGGGTGAATATTTGGCATCCCTGAATTTTAGTATTTGAGTCTGTTCGTAAGCACTGCTGCAACTGCCTCCTCTCCCTCCCGTGAGTTCAGAGCCCAGGGGTGCTCTTCCTCATTAATTTAGTCCTGATTTTGCACGTCTGTCTTTCCCTGGAAATGTTACCACTTCGTTATTTAAGTAACAGCGAAACCTGGTCCTTCCTTAAAGGAAAATGGACACACGCTCTCCATCCATACTTGAATGCTTTGACCTGATCCGCCAAATTACCTGAATATCAGCCTGCTGCTGGTCGATGCAAGCGGCAGCTTTGTACGCCGCTGCGGTTGCTAAGAAAATCACATGAAGGGCTCCATCTGCATTAAACAAAGTGCAGAGGCAGGCAATCCCACTGAAACCAGTAAGGCTGCATGTGTACATGAAAATCAATGTGTGTGCATGAGTCAGTGATTGATGAAGGGCAGACTGATTTTATTACAGACAAGACATACCTGTGGATGAAGCTGCAGTGGTGTAAAAGTTGCCTTGAAAAGATCACTGAAAGGCACTGTCATTTTTTTTGATTCAAGAAGCAAAAATATGTACTGAAGCAGTGGGGTTGCGTGAAGAAAGAAGAACGTGACTTTAAAAATACAGTAGCTGTAGGGAAAAGAGGGAGGGTGATTACAGAGAGCAGGGGAGCAGGTGGCATGGAGGAGATTTGCTCTTATTTGTTGTATTCCTGCACATTTATTAGTGGGGGGTTTGAGGAGAACCGCACTTGAAAATGCTGATCTGGACCGTGCTTCTCCATGTTGGCCTCACCTGCGTGCTCTGTGCCTGCTTTTGGGATTGTGTGCACTGTCGTGTCTGTGCACATGGACGTGCAGCATGTAGTGCCTGTGAGAGACCTGCCTTTCACACCTCTGTACGCCTGCCGAGTGTTTGTAGATGCATTTTGAGCAACCTTCTGTGCATCGGCAAAAGGACAACTTGATCCAGGCTTATTGCTGGAGTAGCATCTCTGGAGCCAATACCTGCGGGCAGGGAAGGGCTATAGCCAGACACGCATCCTTTTTCCCCCATCCTTTGAGGCCAGGCACCTGTGTCACTGGGAGGGGTTTTGCCTCCCTCTTCATACTGCATTTTGTGTTTATTTTTCTTTTCTGTCTCTGTGTCCTGCCGCTTGCTGGCTGCAGTGGCACGAGGTGTACTTACCAGAGCCAATCAGGCAGACATCTTCCTGCCATGAGGCCAGAGCTGCTCACCCATGCTAAGGAAAGAGGAAATTATGTTTTTCTGAGCAATAAAAACCCTCATCCTGCTTTCTTCCAGGGCAGCCAGAAGCTTGCGTGTCAATATGCATCAGTAGCCCACTAAGACAACATGAGAGACAGAAAGAAAATGTCATCATGTGAAAATACGTGGTGTGGAGCCCCTGAAGGCAGATGACAGGGATGCAGGGATGATCAGGCTGCAGTTCCCAGCCTTGCTGGCACCAACCCTCATCCCCACGCAGCAGGTCTGCAGTGCACGGCCAGATAGGGACCCTGGTGCACACGCGTGGGCTGTGGCTTTCTGTATCTGGCACGCAAATCCAGAGCCTGGCTAACGATACTGAACGGTACTAATTATTTTGTTTATGTTTCCTTCAAGGCTGAACTCCAGGAGAGAGTATTTTAGGATTTGTACTGGTATAACTAACCTTAGCCACCTGTGAACACAGTCCTCTTTTATTCTGCGCTGTTAAATATTTATAAAAAATGAAGGCTGGCAGCGAGGGTAAAGCCGCTGGCCTGTTGTGACTTCAGTGATTAAAGACAATACCATAAAGCAAAGCTCAGCGTCAAGTCTTTCCTAAAATTACAAAGATTCTCACCACCCAGAGTCCGCGGGGATGGAGTTGGGTTGTGAAATGGTGGTTTCCCTACTTCTACTTTTCTCGTCTCCCTCCACCTCAGTAGCTAAAGCAGGGACTGGCTTGGAGGCGGGGTGGGGGGATCTTTCTTAGTGGGGTTCACTGAGGGTTTCTAGTCCTTTGCAGATGGCTGGAATTTGCTGAGGCCACCCTGCTCCATTGTCCTTCTGGGGAGACCCTGGTCCCAGGGTGAGGAGCTTGGGAGGGATGTACTATGGGTGGGACCAGGCTGTGGTCAGGCACAGGGTGCTGTGATGTACTGGTGGTGGGGAGGGTTTGGGAAAGAGTTCCTGTGGTTCTTAGGTTCAATGAAGCCTATGGTGCCACCATAGGCTTCATTGCAATCACCAACCACACCACCTCATGTCTGAGGAGGGGATGCTAAAGTCTGAGCAGCACAGAGCTACCACCTAAAACAAAGTGAATAAATAGGATTACCTGTAATTATACCTTGGGATTCCCCCTCCTTGAGGTGAGAAGCCCCAAACTGAGGGATGATACCCAGAGGGCTGAATCCATCTGGAAATTAGGCAGCAGGTGCCCAGACCTGCTCTACACTGAACCCCCAGCCCTGGGCTCCCCACGAGTGCCCAGGTCAGGGTGCACAGGTGGGTGCCGGTCTCTTCTGCAGCAGTCAGCCCCGAGGGGTGCCTGTGGTGGGGGGTTGCCAAGGGCTTCACAGAAGAGCCCTTGGAATGCCACTCAACTCATAATGCAATGGGTGACTGAATGACTGATGGATCAGGCTCAAAGGGTCGTAGTAAATGGGGTTACATTGGGCTGGTGACCAGTCACTAGTGGGGTTCTGCAGGGATCCATCTTAGGGCTGGTACTCTTAATGTCATCGTAAATGAACAAGATACAGGACTTGAAATTTTACTAAGTAAGTTTGCAGATGACATGACACTGGGGAAGCTGTTGACACTCCTGAGGGCAAAGAGGCCCTAAAGAGTGATCTCTTCAAACTAGAGAGTTGGGCAATCGCCAACTACATGAAGTTTAAGAAGGGCAAGTGCTGGATTTTGCACCTGGGACACGGCAACCCCGAATGTACAGACTGGGGAGTGAGAGGCTGGAGAGCTGCCCTGTGGAAAGGAATCTGGGGGTTCTGGTCGACAGCAATGTGAACATGAGCCAGCAGTGAGCCTTGGCAGCCAAGAGGGCCAACCGTGTCCTGGGGTGCATCAAGCACAGCATTGCAAGCTGGTCGAGGGAGGAGGTTGTCCCGCTCTACTCTGCACTGGTGCCATCCCACCTCGAATACTGTGTGCAGTTGTGGATACCACAGTATAAAAAGGGTATAAAGCTACTGGAGGGCGTCCAGAAGAGGGACACAAAGTTGGTGGAAACTATATGAGAAGTGGCTAAAGTCACCTGATCTGTTCAGCCTGAAGGAGACTGATGGGAGACCTTACCACCAGAGGAGGAGGTGGAGGAGCAGGGGCTGATCTCTTTGGCCACCAATAAGGGAGTGGCAGGAAGATGTGCCAGGGGAGGTTTAGGTTGGACATAAGGAAGAGGTTCTTCACTGAGAGGGTGATGGAGCGCTGGAACAGGCTCCCCAGGGACAACATTCAAGAAGTGTCTGGGCAGTGCCCTCAGATACAGGGTGTGAACGTTGGCGTTGTCCTATGCAGGGAGAGGAGTTGGACTCGATGATCCTTGTGGGTCCCTTCCAACCCAGGACATTCCATGATTCCACGATAACCCTGGGGTGCTTTGGAGACCCCTGCACCCGGCAGCCCTCGACATGAGGGGCAGGGCTGGGGTGCCCGTAGGAGGCTGCCCACGAGCGGAGAGGGCGCATCCTCAGGCTGGAGAACGAAACAGAAACAGAGAGAGTGGGGGAAAAAAAAAAAGAGCAGCCGAGCCAGCCAGGAGTCGAACCTAGAATCTTCTGATCCGTAGTCAGACGCGTTATCCATTGCGCCACTGGCCCTGCTCTGAAACACGCTTCTGCCCACACACAGTTCAGCTCAGCCACGGCGGGCGGTGGCGTGGCCGTGGCTCCAGAGCTTCCAATCCAACGCGACTTCTCCCCGCTGAGGCCCCGCCCCTCCCTGAGAGGCGTGGCCTTGCCGCCCGCGAGCCGACCAATCCCCACTGGCTGCCCCCGCCCCCTCTCGTCACCGTTTGGTCGAGGGGCGCGGCCAGAGCGACATGGCTCAGCCAATCGCGGCGGCCGGCGGGCCAGCCCGGCCCCCTCCCCTGCCTGGCGCCCCGCCCCACGGCTCTCGCAACGCGCGCGAGGAGGTTTGTCCTGTGCGGGGCGCCGTCCCTCAGCGCCGGGCGGGCACGGGCGGCGGCGGTGGCCGGAGGGGAGCGAATGGCGGCGGCGGCAGCAGCGGCAGCAGTAGCAGCAGCGGGGACGACGGCAGCGGCGGCCTACGCCAGCCTGAAGCTGTGAGTGAGGCGGGAAGGGAGGCTGGAGCAGTGGTCGCCTGTCCCCCTCTCCCGTGTCCCCCTGTGTGTTGTCCCCCTTCCCGTGCCCTTCCTGTGTGCCCCCCTGTGTCTCCCTTTCCCGTGCCTTCCCCTGTGTCCCCATGGTCCCCCGTGCCTCCCCCGTGTCCCCTTCCCCCGTGCCGTCCGTCCCCCCCGTGTTCCCCCCTCCCCTGCGCCCTCTGTCGTCCCCCTGTGTCCCCCCTCCGCCGTGTCCCCCTCCCCGTCTCCTCCGTGCTCTCCGTCCCCTCCATGTCCCCCTTCTCGCCCCAGCGTGTCCCCTCCTCCTCCGTGTTCTCTGCCCCCCCGTATTCCCCCGCGCGCCCCCCATGTCCTCCCGTTTCCGTATGGCCCCCGTGTTTCCCTCGCTTGTGTCACCCCCGTGTGTCCCCCTGCCCTCCGTCCCCCTCCCCTGTGTCCCTTCATCCCTCCGTGCCGCCCCCCGTGTTTTCCCTTCTCTTGTGTCCCCTCCCCCCCGCGTCCCCCTTCCCGTGTCCCCTCCATGTGTGTCTCCCTCGTGTCCCCCCTTTCTCGTGCCTTCCCCGTTGCCCAGCCCCCCCGTCCTTCTGTTGCCCCCGTGTCCTCCTCCCCGGTGCCTTCTCCCCCCCTCTCTGTGTCCCCCTTCCTGTGCTCTCTCCATGTGTCCCCCCCGTGTCCCGCCGCCCTGCGGCTCCGGGGCCGCCACCTTCTCCTTCTCTCGCTTCCCTGAAGGGCTTGGCCCCAGGCCGGGGGCTTTGGCCGCGGGGGCCGGTCCCGTCCCCTCTCGGGGTCTGGTGTGGCGGCTGCTGGGTTTCCTCGGGCACGGGGAGGGCGGGGAATGCGGACAGGTTTGTGCCCGGCGTGGCGCTGCGGGCGGCTCTGCCCTGGGAACGCCGAGCTGCGAAGAGGAGGGAGCCCAGCCTGGCTTCTGCTCCCTTCGTGGGCGACTCCTGCAGAAACCCGCGTGGTGATGCTAGCTTAAAGCTCTGTGTGTGCGGTGTTGCTGGCCAGGAGAATCACAGGATCGTTTGGTTGGAAAAGACCTTTGAGATCATCGAGTCCAACCATACTTACCTGCTATTATTAAACCATATCCTTGAGCACTTCATCTCGTCGAGTGTCCTCACCGTCAGTCCCTCGCGGCACAGGGTTTTTGTGGAATGGTTTTGGTGCCGGCTAATGATTTTTGAACTTTAGGGACTCTCCCGTGACTTCTTCAAACAAATTCTCACCTTCCTGCTGTGTTGTTTGTTTTTTTTTTTACCTTAAAACAGTGGCGAATGTAACCCTTTGAACTGGCGTGTGTCAGATGTTTGCTTGCTGCCTTTATACAGCAAAAGAAGTTGCGCAATCAAAGCAATACAAAGTTAAAACCGAAGAGGCGTTTCCATTATCAGCCCTCACAGTGGCCGGTTGAAACTCTTGGAAAATGTACTCTGAGCACAAGACTATTCATGGCTGTCGGAAGCCAACAGCAAAATGTCCTTGTGTGCCCTAAAGGCATTCCCAGGCTTCTGACCTCTAAATATTAGCTTGAAACTCTGTAATTGAGTTACTGATGCTGTTTTCAGGCTGCAGTATTTGAAAGTGATTTTTAAGGCTGATTTAACTGTACTTAATGCCCTGTTAAATTTAATTTGACAGGCATCTTTTGGATTCAGAGGAAACATACTTTGATCTTTCGTAGGGATCTGTATAAACAGTTTGTCATAATGCTGTTACGTGTTTAAAAATCACTGGGCTTCTTTCCTTATTTTGATTACGTGGCTATGTGAGGGTACACAGACACTGGAGAGTAAGATCATCAGTGATGGCTGAAAGATTTGCTTATTTGGCAGTAATCTTTTTTTTTCTCCTCTTGTCACCTAAACTATGTTTGTCTTTCTTTAAGCCAAACTTGTGAGCTTTTTGCCTGCAGAGGAGAAAAGGTGAGTTGTATGAGTAGCAGTTATGTGGCTTGTAGTACACAGTCCTCCTTACTGAGAATTTTTTAAAGTAAAAGCACTTTTCTGCATGCAGGCTAGTAAAGAATTCTCTTGTTTAAAGTTTAATTTTAACTAAGTCTTCATCTTTTTAGAACAAGGCTGTGTCAAGTGTAGTTTAACATGAATTTTTTTCACCAACTGGAAAACAGAATTGTTTTCTGTTCTGAAAAACAGGCTTTTTTCCCCTGTTTTTGCAGGCATTGCCAATATATAGACTTTCTGCCAAACATCTTTAGATACAGGGCCATAATTTGGGTAGTGAGTCAGACTTACTAGATTGACAAGGTCAAAGGAGATTGTTCTGAGAAATCCAGGCTAGACTTCAGTTTGGGGATTTACTAGTAACAAGTGTTTGTTTTTTTAAAAACTGATTTCTTATTCTCACTATGAGAAAGTCAGACTCTGCAACTGTACCTCTTCTGGGTAGTCAGGTGGCTCTATATGGAGCTTCACTGATGGTGGTGCTCTATGGGATCCCATTCTGTACATCCAATCACAGATTCTACCTCTGAAAGCAAACCTCCTGTGTTTCACATCTTATCAAAAGTAGTGACTGAAACCATTTGTGCCTTGACCAGTGTCATCGGTCAAGTTCAGGTGATACCAGTGAAAATGCTAATGTCTGGCGTCTGGGCTCATGGAACTATTTGTGTTACATCAGCAGTTATTGGGGAAAACTATTAACTTGGCAGCTGCTCTTCATAATTGTCATCTGTGTCACAGCTGTACTTTATTTAACTTCTTCTCATAGCCTCAAGAATAAATTGACAAATTCAAGCAGCTATTGCAGGTAGCAAGCTAGTCGATGACAGTGAAGCTACCAGTTCTGGTAATCAATAAAATCTGATTTGTAAAGCTGTCTGCAGAATAGAGAGAATCCTGGCTGTTGTTTTGGCTCACTTAAAATCATTATTTTTATTATTTATTTATTATTTTTATGCTTGGATGAGGCCTTATCTTGCTGATAGTCTTCTCAGTATCCTGTGGGTTCCCAACAGGAGCTGTGTTTCAAATTTAACTCCTCCTACCCACGTGTTTTGTGGATATACTGCTCAGTCATCAGTAGCTACTGCACTTGAACACAGTGCCTTCTACCTCTCTGTATTTGGGGAGTGGTCCAAAACTGTGTGTTGTCTTTGGTTGGTTTATTTCCTTGTTTTCTAAATGGAGTGTTCAGTGTAGATAATATAAAGAACAGCTACACATCCTATTTTTACCTGCTTAATGTAAGTGGCTGTGATAGTGAAGCTCGGGTATGTTGGTTGAGGAGGACATTAACTTATGCAGTAAATTATTTGTCATCTTAAGTGAAACTGAAAATAATTATTATGAAGCTTTGCCTTTACTCTGTACCTTTTTGTTGTTGTTTTTGTTTTTAAATAGTATTTCCATTAGTGTTTTTTTTAATCCTGGGATTATATTCCCTTTCTCTTCCCTGCAGTAGCTGCTGCTCCATGGGAGATGTTCCAGTTCCTTGAGCTGTATTTTGAGTAGTATTTATTGTAGACATATAATTAGCACACCTGCTCACCTAGAAAATCTAGAATCTCTGGAGTGTTGAAACTAGCAGCATGTTAGCACTGTTACTTAATGTGCTGTTGGGACTCGGCGTATACCAGTGTCTTTCCTTTACCTTACTGCAGACCACTTTGGCATCTTGAGTACAGCAAATGCATTGCTGTGTGGTACAGGATGTACTTTTTGTTTCCTTCATTACAGTATTTAGAGACTGACATCAAAATTTCCTGCATTAGAGCAATGTTAAGTATTTATGGTGAAATAATCAATTACTGAAGTAAGGGTTTGGCTGTTGAGGCCTAGAAGGCTTAAGTGATATTGAGTGAAGCAGTCTTTAGTGGCCATTAGAGCATGATGGGTCCTCTTTCATGTTGTATCTCGACACAGGAATATTCTTGTCTGCAGGATCTGCCTAAATAAAACGTGAGATGCAACTCTGCATCATCTCTATGATGTGCCTTACAGCTTTGTAATAGAATTAATCAAGTGAAACTTCACAATAAATATACAAGCTAAAAAAAGGCTATCTTACTTAACTGTAAATTAAACTGACTTCATACATGTTATACGCAATGTTTTTATTTTTTCTTCTGTGTTTCTGTGTTGGGAATCATGACTTTCTTTTGTAAGGCAGCTGTTTGCTTTGGGTGATGGAATGGGACAACCTTCGTTTTGATTAATGGCTTAAAAAGAGAAGGAAGCATCTTTAAAAAGAGATCCTTGAAAGTGGTCAGTTAGAACAAAAGATGTTTTTTCTTAGAAAATCCTAAGATGCAATTCTAGGGTTTTGAGGTAGGATGACTTCCTCTGTTGATTTCTCACGAAGCACAGGCATATATGGTAAACCTGAACTGAGTTAAGAATAGTATAGAATCTTTCATAATACAAGTAGCTAACAAGAAAAAACCACAAACTTTGAAACTTCCTGCTTTAAGGTAATTTCAAAGTATCCTTGCTTTAGTAGAAACTTTCAGAAAGTTTTGGAGACTAAACTACTCTAGACCTAACACGAACCTTGCTCAGACACAACTGTGAGAATGTGGAAAATGTCTTTTATTCAAAGATGACTTGGATACTACTGAAATAACTACAGAAATAAGAGATTCTGAATTAACGTTCATTTAGATTGCAGCTAGGCATAGGTGTTCTTGTCCTTTTTTCCCCCTCTTCTCAGGCCCACATGGAACTGTCTCTCATCTGGACATTAAAAATGCCTCTTGCATCCAAAAATATATGCTGCAATGCAGTACTTAGCCCAGTTCTGGAGAGTGTGGGGACTAACTTCAGTAGAGCCATTTAGTTTTCTTTTGTTTTACCACAATACAATGCAGTAGTACTATGTCCTCACTTATATCAACAACCAGAATGATTTCTCAAAAGTGGTAAGACCTGAACTAAAGAAACTAGAAAATCAAAAGGCTTAATTTTCAGTGGAAGTATTACTGAATTTTCTTTTTGCTTCTTAAAGACAAGGTAGTTAAAATCCTCTGTGCACTCTGTTTACATAGGTTCTCCTCTTGGCTGCTTATTCAGCAATGTGAGGAGAAATAATTAAGAAGTACCTTTTTTAAAAAAACAAAACCCACCCCCAAACGAAAACCACATCCAAACTCAAAGCAAGGCCTGACATGTAACTGTGCTGTGTTTTCCTTCTAGGTTGTCTTAAATCACTTGCAGATACTTTTTTTTCCCTTCACCTTTGAAATATAGAGGTGAAATATAGTCAATGAGTAGCTTTATCTCTTCCAGTGATCCACACAGTTTCAGTTGGAGAAGATTTTCAAAACAAGACCCAAGTCACCTTGAGTAATACTTGAATTTGGTGATTGCGGTGCTTCAATACCTTTCCTTTTCTTGAATACGATGAGTTATGCTATTGATGTCAGCTATTTCCATTTCCTTTGTTCTTTAGCAACAATGAGAAATAGTCCATAGTAATGGAGGAGCTCAGCTTTTGTGAAGGCTTTATGTGCTGTAGTGGAAGCAAGATATTGCTGCTAAGAGTTCTTGGTGTTTCAGATGGTTATAGGCAGCAGTGATAGCGTAGCCAGGCAGAAAAAATCACGTGAAATATGAAGGTTATGCAAAAGCAGAATATAGCTTGGTGTATGAAAATTAGTGTCAAAAGTAACTACAGAGATTATGGGCTTCTAGAAAATACTGATTTCTTCTTTATTTTTGTTATAATGCTAGCACTTGGGACTTTCATCTGTTCTTTATTTCATTAAAGGAACAGAATTAATCTGTCTGCAGATTCCTGATCATTGTGAATGATCCTTTCAGCATTTTAATGTCTTCTTCTCAGATTAGTAAAATAAGCATGTGCGTTATCTTTCTAAGCTTTTGATAGACATACAGATATGGTACTGAGTCGAGCCTGTGGAAAAACATCATTCTTGAATGCAGTGTTCACAGCTTCCTCCCTGAAAGAGAAGTAGGATGCAATCATCTTAGTAATAGCAATCTTTCGATTGAAAAGGTCATCTAAATGAGAATGAGCCCATGAGTTCTGAAAATTGGTAAGTTTAAATCAGCATTTGGGCTGAAACCTCTTTAAGTCTTGGCCTTTTCTTTGACTATATTTATTTTAGAAAGCTTTTAACTGTTTACTCAAATGAAGCAAGGATGAAGTGAATCATTTTTCTGTTAAAAAATTAAAGAGCACGAATTCTCCCACTTCTTCTAAAGCAAGGATTTGACATTTTGCAGTGTATTAGGCTTTTCAGTTTGTGGTCTTGTGCAGTTGTATTTTAGGCATTTTTTAATCGTGATTATAGACTCATAGAATCAGTAGGTTGGAAGAGACCTTAGAGATCATCCAACTTCAACCTTACTTCTCTGATCCTAACAGAGAAGTATTTATTTAAGTTCTTTCAACTTCATAGTCTGGCAACCTGATTTCCTCCTGTTCCCCTGCAGAAGACCTCAAAACAAAAACCACTCAAAGCCCAAAACAGTTGATGCCAAGGCTGTTCCAGTGTGTTGCAAGCTGCTGAAGCCTACAGCCAGTTTGATCCATTGAACTGAAAACAGGGACTGCTTGTCTTGTCATCTCCATGAAGCTTTTGTCACCAAATCTGGGCTTGGAGAGGACTGTAGGAAGGAGGATTTTGATGCAAAGTTTTTATTCATTTGTGGGTTGAGAATAAAACTTAGTTAAAGCAAAGATAGAAATGTACAGGCATTGTGTAAGAGGAGATAAAGGTGACAGAAACCTGTTAAAAGGGCAGTGGTAGTGTTAGGAGGCAAAATATGGGCTAGGATTTGAGAGAAATACACTGGGGGCTGGTCTAGCAAAGCAAGGTGGAAGACACATTGAGAGGCCAGGCATAATTTGAACTGGCAGCCTTAATTATCTTTTTTCTTAACTTGTGGATGATGAGAGTAAAAGATTTTGTTTTCTTCAGGGGGAAGTTATTATTCTTGTTAAGTAAATAGAATAATAATTCATATAACAAATATTCTACACCTGTAAGCTTTTTCTCAGCTGTTTGAAAATAGGCTTTAAATAATACGCAGGTGCATCACAGTGTCAGTACTAGAATGCAGTCATGCCCTTGTCGCACTTTATAGCGAAAAGATCAGCTCTTAAAATTACTGATCATGGATGGAAATGCTCAATTGTGCTCTGTATGTTCAGTCTTGTCTGTATTGTGCTCTCTATACAGAATATTAAAAAACTGAAACTATCATTTTCGCTGTTTTGGTTGGACACTATTTGACAACCTGCTATATTAAAAGATTTTTTTTTCAACTTATTTTGCTTAAAGACAGTCAGATGAGAAGAGTGCGTAAGCGTCTGTGTTAAAGGTGTAAAAGGTCCAATGTTAAACTTCTCAGTGTCTTTTCCTCAGTTTTTTATCCGGAGTCTTGTGTGTCAACTGACTTCCGAGAAAAAGCTGACTGACTAAACCAAGGGAAGTTAAGTGGCTGCAGCTTTCTCTTGCGGGAAAAAAAGTCTACTACAGTCTCCTGCCAACTAGCAATACATTTCTGACTGATTGATTTCCTTTCAAATTATTCAATAAATGGTGGGCTTATAAATGTCCTTAAGCTTGTCTTGCCCATTCTGTCTGTGTAAGGTTGTTGTAAGCCCTTCACCATAAAAACTACTTCCATTATTTACCCTCTGCTGGGTAAAAAAAATGACTGGATGGCTGAGCCCAAAGACTTGTGGTAAATGGAGTTAAATCCATCTGGAGGCTGGTCACAATTGGTGTTCCCAAGGACTTAGTGCTGGGTCCAGTTCTATTCAGTATCTTTATCAATGATCTGGATCGAGGGATTGAATGTACCCATAGAAAATTTGTGGATGACACTAAACTGGGAGGAAGTGTTGATCTGCTTGAGGGCAGGGAGCCTCTGCAGAGGGATTGGAACATGCTGGATCGATGGGCTTAGGCCAGAGAGATGAGGTTTTAACAAGGCCAAGTGCAGAGTCCTGCTTTTGAGACACAGCAAACCCGTGCAGCGCTACAGGCTTGGGGAAGAGCGGCTAGAAAGCTGCCTGGCAGAGAAAGACCTGGGGGTGTTGGTTGACCATGGCTGAACATGAGCCAGCAGTGTGCCCAGGTGGCCAAGAAAGCCAACAGCATCCTGGCTTGGGTCAGAAACAGCGTGGCCAGCAGAACCAGAGAAGTGATTCTGTACTCTGCGCTGGTGAGGCCGCGTGTCGAATACTGTGTTCGGTTTTGAGCTCCTTGCTATAAAAAGACCTTAAGGTCCTGGAGCGTGTCCAGAGAAGAGCAACAAAATGAGTGAAGGGGCTGGAGCACAAGTCTCATGAGGAGCAGCTGAGGGAACTGGGATTGCTTAGCCTGGAGAAGAGGAGGCTGAGGGGAGACCTTATCACTGTCTACAAATGCCTGAAAGGAGGTTGTGGAGAGGTGGGTGTTGGTCCCTTTGCCCAAGTGATAGGATAAGAGGGAATGACCTGAAGCTGTGCCAAGAGAGGTTCAGATTGGATATTAGGAAAAACATCTTCACAGAAGGGGTTATCAAGCACTGGCACAGGCTGCCCAGGGCAGTGGTTGAGTCACCATGCCTGGAAATGTTTAGAAGACAGGTAGATGATGTGTGAAAGGATGTGATTTAGTAGTGGACAGGTATGGTTGGACTTGATGATCTCAAAGGTCTTTTCCAACCAAGCAATTCTATGATTATTGCTATGACACCCCCTTAAAGAGCCAGGGGTGCACATATGCACTTCATCAAAAACAGAAGCAATAAAGGCAAAGTAGGGGTTTTAAAGCTTCCATGTTTGATGAACTGCATGTTTGTATTTTTACTCTGATGTTTTTAGTTTAAAAGATAAAGCATTTCATATGTGTACATGAAAGACTAAGAAAGCTGATGTACAAGGGGAATACTATTGATGTGTTTCTAATTTTCCTTTAAAGTTAAATTACCTGATGAACAGTTAACTGATGATTGCTTTATAGATTGTTGTTACGGATTTGTTGTTTCGTGTGTAGTTTTTTTTCTTTTCTGTTCAGTTCAGCATTTGGTCTCCTCTGGCTTTCCTCTAATTGCCAAGAGAGGCTGTAGAATCCCCATCCTTGGGGACAGTCGAAACACACCCTAAGAAATAGGGTTTAACTTTGATGTTGGATGATCTTAGGAGCTGGCCCTGCTTTTAGTGGGTGAAGGGTGGGGTGTTAGACATGTTAAGTGATATTCTAGACCTCTTTCAAACGGCTCTTCTGCTCTAAATCAGGATTCTAATTCAGCTTTCTGAAGGATTAAAAATATACGAAAGATGCGAAGAAGTGCAAGATCTATTTAGGGAGAAGTCTAAAAATATCTATCTTGTATAATAAGCTTCCAGAACAAGATATTTAACTGTGACCCCGAGTCTTGTCAAGCATTAAATTAAGAAAGATAATTGAAAGTTTAGAACACTAGTTAAGGAATGTTTGGGGTTGGTTGTTTAACATTTCCTGTATACAGCTACAAGTCATTTCTGCATAAGCCTTGTGGTTTTTTGCACAGCATAATATGTCAGGCTTCTTGCAAGTATCTCAGGTGTATTTTTAAGGAAAGTTTCTGAAAACTGTTTAATTTTATGTCTATTGTTGTACTGCATACACTATTTAAAGGAAAGATAAGTATAAAGTCTGAACTGGATCACAGAATCATAAAAGGGTTTGGATTGGAAGGAACCTTAAAGATCATCCAGTTCCAACAGCCCTGCCGCAGGCAGGGACACCTCCCACCAGACCACACTGCTCAAGGCCCCATCCAACCTGGCCTTGAACGCCTTCAGGGATGGGGCATCCACAGCTTCCTTGGGCAACCTGTGCCAGTGTTGCATCACCCTTATCATGAAGAATTTCTTCCTAATGTCTAGGCTAAATCTTCCCCTTTCCAATTTTAAGCCATTCCCCTTGTCCTATCGCTACAAGCCCTTGTAAACAGTCCCTCCTAAGCTTTCCTGTAGTCCGCTACTGGAAGGTCGCTGTAAGGTCTCCCTGGAGCTTTCTCTTCTCAAGGCTGAACAACCCCTATGCTCTCAGTCTGTCCTCATACAGAGGTGCTCCAGCCCTCTGATCTTTGTGCCCCTTCTCTGGACCCACTCCAGCGTAAGTTCCATGTTCTTATGTTGGGGATTCCAGTGTGTAATTTGTATGCAGTGTCTGATGGTGAGGGTACAGTTACGCTGTGTGGGGCACATAGACCTGGGGAACAGTAATGTTGAGACACCTGCTTCGTTTAACTCGTGTGTGACATTAATGGTTCTGTGTTGCTTTTTTTTCCTGTATTGTTTCTAGTGGCTTCTCATAATACTTGGAACACCGTAATGTGAAACAGTTGGTTTTATCACTTTGAGAATATTTGCGTTTACTAGATTTGTATCAGGGATATGGTGCTTTAATTTGTGACATATTAGAAAACATTCAATTAAAGATGTTTTTATTTTGAAGTTTGCTTTTTGGCTTATCAGGTTTCTAAGTGGCAAATTTCAAGTGGACCACTATGTACACAAATTCACTTCAGTGTCTTTAACTTTCAGTTTTGAGTAAGAATTGCTAAACCAGCTGTGTCTTTTGCAGAAAGTGATTAGTTTGATTTGTTTTTAATATGTGGTCAACATCAGTTGCAATGCCGTGAGAAGTTTGGTTTTGCAATTTAAGATTGCTCTTTCTTCACCTGGTGAAGAATAACTTAAATATAAACAAACATAACATACCTGTTGCTAAACAAATTCCTTTTTCCTTTCTGTTCTGTTAAAGGCATATAACACCAGAGAAATTCTATGTGGAAGCTTGTGATGATGGAGCGGATGATGTGCTTGCTATTGATAGAGTCTCCACGGAAGTCACCCTTACAGGTATTCTCCTCACCGATATTTCTCAATATAGGCCTCTCTTTATTTTGCATTAGGCACTCCCGGAAGACCTTCAGAACCTTAAATTGATACTGGAAGAATTGTTTTTATTTTTAGTTACTATTTTAAAATAGTGTTTTGAATTCTGTCCTGCAAAGAAGTTTGAAATGCCTTCTCATTGTGGGATTGATGCTGTGGGTAACCAGCATGATAGCACTTGCCTGTTTTTAGTAAGACTGCATCTCAACAGTAAAAACTGACTCATCCAAGGGGGTAGCGATTGGTGCTACAAGTCCAAGATTAAATATGGGAAGGGCTTAGCCCTGGCTTCTGCAGCTTTTGCCAAATTGTTGTAGTGCTGTCTTTTATTTAATACTGAAGCTTGAATCTTCATAAAGCCTTTAGAAGGAAGAACAGTAAAAAAAACCTTCACTGTAGATTTAGTACTGTTGCAAATCTGAATTCAAATGTCTATGCAAGTGGTCTGAAGTGTAATGATGCTGAGGTCTCCAAAATTTTAGTTCAGTTTTTTTAAGAACCTGAAACTAATGCATAAAAACAGTCAGAGAACTTGCATTAAACGTCAACGTGAAATGAAGGCAATGGGTGACTTCCCTTTTTATACCTCAGCATTCTCTAGCCAGACAGAACTGCTACAGTAATATACGAACAGCAGTCATTATCTTCCTTTTATTAGGTCTCCTGCATACCTCATGTAAGAGCAGCATGCCCAGCCCACTGTTAATTTTGATGTTGTAGTAAAATATTTCAATTTCTCCTTCAAGATTGTCCCTTCAAAACTGTAAAGATAGCTGACCCAAGTCTTTTATTAGTCTTTATCTGTTCTCATTACTGGTGTTTTATCAAATGAACCTACAAGGTGTCTAAAGCAAAGGAAAAATCAAGCGCCGTCTTCCTCTGTTTCCCAAGCTCTGGAAAAATGCCCAACTCTGGTATGAGTGTTTTGGAGGCATTTTGTAAAACTTCTCTAGTGTCACTTCTGCTATTCTAGAAATGTGGATAGATGAAAGTTTAACATGCTGGGACTTCTAGTTGATATTTGGATACCTTTTGGATCACTTGGTATGTTATTTGGGATATTGCATCCTTTGCCACGTCTGTGCTGTTGTTGATACTTTTTAGTCTCTCTCTGCAAAGCTAAAACAGCTCTTCTGAAATGGAAATAGGCTGAGGCTCAGAAGACACAAGCATTTATGGCTTGTTTGTCCTTGATGTCTTGGCAACTTCAAACCAAAAAGTTTCTGGAAGGTGGCAGGACAGTACTTAATTGAGGAGTCTACTTGCTGTACTGTCATGTAATGAACTTAATTTTATTCAATTGAATGACTATTTTGGTAAACCAAAATGAAAAATTGGGTTAGCATGCTTCAACGACCTTCCCCCTACCCTGTATCAGGCTTTGAAATTCTAATGCATTGCTGATTATGCTTGAGTCTCCAGCAAAAGAAGCTTCAACAAACCTAGCTGAATAGTTTTCATATACAGTAATGAAAGATGCTATCTGAAATTCTGATTTATTTTTTTTTTCCTTCTGCTTTTCAGTTAAGAAAGATGTTCCCCCTTCAGCTGTTACAAGGCCTATATATGGTATTTTGGGAACAATCCGATTGGTGGCTGGTAAGGAAAACAGAAACTACTTAGGCAACATATATTGCTAGAGAAGCTTTAAAGACAGAAATAGTATTTGCAAGTGTGAGGTATGGTGGACTTCCGTTGTGGCTGGTAGAGGATGGAGGTGTCCAGATGCAGTTTATCATGAATGTTCGCATACCTCTTAAACCTGTAGCTGCTCTAAAGGTAGAGTGAACTGGCAGCTTGTTGAGTTTTAAGGAATGCATTTCAAATGCATGCAAAGAACTTCATCTACTTCATCTTTGCCACTGTTTTAATTTTAGCAGCAGGATTTGATGCAATAGTCAAATACTGGGTTGTGAAGTTTGGC
This sequence comes from Cuculus canorus, assembly GCF_017976375.1. Taxonomy (NCBI): domain Eukaryota; kingdom Metazoa; phylum Chordata; class Aves; order Cuculiformes; family Cuculidae; genus Cuculus; species Cuculus canorus. Next base: position 114,471,790 of record NC_071402.1, read on the forward strand.
TTTAAATTAATAATCTTGGTACACAAATAACTGAGCAAGAGGGTGATAGACTAGTAGATGCAGCTGTTCATGTAATGATTGTTTTCCAACTATTCTACAAATAGAAAGAAAACTCAACATTAAAACAAAAAGGACAGGCTGGAATAATTTGAAATTTTAGGGAGTTGTAGAATAAGGTAAGAATAATCTTTCTGCTTTTTCTAAGTATTTCAATAGTGTTCAGATCGGAACAGTCACTGCCACAAATAAACATGATGTGAGAAGTGTTTACCAACAAGTGTAAATTGATTGCTTTGAGTGAACTGTCATGATTATCTGTTTTATTTTATTTGTGCAACCAGAAAAATGGCAAACTTCCTATCTTAAATTATTAAACGAAACCCTCTTCCCTTTGCTTCGTTTTGAATCTCTTGGGATAAATATTTTTTTTTTTTTGTAGGATGAATAGGCTTTTTGGATTCCAAAGCATGCCTACTTTTATGTAATTCTGACTTGCTCTGTGCTTTCCAGGCCACATCCACTGGCCTCTTTGTGCATTTGCAAGCCTAAAGACTCAGACTGGATCTGGTCTGAAGTAAGAGTAGCTGACACTCTTTTTGATCTTTTATTTATTTTTTTTTAATTCCTTAAACTTAATGAGTAGCTCAGGATCCGTGAGCATAGAGAAGTGGATAGCTGAGCTGAGAAGCGGGTATTTCTGTTTTACGCCCCTACTGGTAAGAACATAAAGTCCGAGGTGTAAATTGAAGAAACCTCACTCTTTCCTGTTGGTTTTAGTTTTCTGGTGTGGTTTTAGGTTGCTTTTCTTAATATGTGCATCTGCTTTAAAAACAAAACAACTTTACTTCTTCTGGTTTACAGGCACATATCTTATTGTAATAACAAAAAAGAAAAAAGTCGGTGAAATTTTCAGTCATGCAATCTGGAAAGCAACAGACTTTGACATCCTCTCCTACAAAAAGACCATGCTGCACTTAACTGATATTCAGGTAGGCTGATATTCAGGTAGGTGTACTGATTAGGGGAGTGTGGGGGAATGTTAATGTCCGTTACCACAGGGCCTAATGTGATGGGACTACAAACAGATTTAAGAAGCTCAAGTCCTGTATCCTCTTTCCTCCTCTGAGGACCCTTCTTGTGAAGGCTTTGCTTGTCTGGCGTGCTGCAGAGGTGTTTCAGTGCTGCTTTGTAACAGATTGCATAAAAGCAGGCTTCCTGAGCCAGTTCACAAAACCACTGTGGTCCTCCTGTTAAATCTTTCTCATAGCTTTGTTATTCTGATAGCCCCTACAATATGCTCCTTGCCATCATCTAGTTATTTTTCCTGCTTAATTTATGGAATTGTTCAATTACGTAATTACCCTGCAGGGAAGAATTGATTTTTTTTTTGAGAGGGAGGGAAAGGATGAAGAGTGTTTAAAAAAGTTATGTTGTGGATTGAGAAAGAGTAGATAAAGGTGTCTAACCAATGGAATTGAAAGGTCATCTAATGCTCTTTCAGGAAAGGAATTAAGTTAATCAAAACTTGAACCTGAACATGGATTAATTATTGGGGTAGTCCTGACACTAAGTTATATACTTCCTTTCATGTTGCCATTACCATCTTGTTGTGTTTTGGGGGTGTGGGTTCATTTGGCTTTTCCTGAAAACCAGTCAAAAAAACCCCAAACTAGTGACTTCCAAGCGAAAAAGAAGCCATTAATATTAGGTTAATATGAGTAGCTATTTACCTCACAGGAAAACTGTTCTCTGCTCTCCACTGTTCTTGCAGAATTTGGGTGCAGTGTGCTAGCTGTAAATTATCAGTCAACTGGTATCAAAATTGCAATCTCATGATTTCCTCCTTGTATGGTAATCTCTGGGTGATGTCATGTGTTGCTAGATGCTAGACCACTAGCAAACTTCATCTCATCACTTCAAAAAGTAGTGGTAGCTTAAGAATGAGATATTTCTATGATAATAAATGAGCTTTTCTGTTCTTTTTTTCTCCTCTCAACAGTTGCAGGACAATAAAGTATTTCTATCAATGCTTAGTCACGTCTTGAGCGTGGATGGATTTTACTTCTCAACAACGTATGACCTAACGCACACCCTGCAACGGTTGGCCAACACAAGCCCAGAGTTCCAGGAAATGAGCCTCCTAGAGAGGGTGAGGATTTAGTTTTTGCTTAGTGCCTGTCTCTCAGATATTGCAGAACTGATTGGCATGGCTTTAGTTTAACCACCAGCTGCGTAAATGATGTCAGAACAATCACAAATTAAAGGAAACTTAACATAAAGCTTAGAGTGATGGGGCTGAAATCAGCGGTCCCATTACACTTGAGATGAAATATTTTTCCTTTTTTTTTGCAGTGAATTAATATGCTAAATGGTAGGAGATACTGCAAAAGCATTTATGATCTGCTTTTAAACTAAACATGGCTTTACTGTTTTAATCATTAACTTAAACTAGTGAAATAGCTTTACATGTTGCTTAGATGCACATCCTTATAATAGAAGTAGCTAAAAATAGCACTGTGTTGCTGAACTGGTAACTAGATTGCCTCTGATTTTTGTCGATTGACTTGTACTGGGGCTGTTGTCTGCAATGAGAAGCTGGCGGTGAGAGGAAAAAGAAGCAACCAAGCAAGTGGGCAAAGTACATTGAGTCGATTTACGGTTTGAGTTTGCTTCATAGGGTGCTGGGAATAAGGGTGGAAATTGCTGGTCTGTGATGTTTCAGTACACAAGTTTGAACGTTGTGATGTTTTATTGAAACCGCTAGGAGTGGTGGCTGAGCATACTAGTCCAACCCTTCCTTAAATTTCATGTTGTTGGCAACATGAAGTTCTAGGAACCTGCTCAGATTTGTGATGTCAGACTTCTAAATCAGGCTGTTGGAAGTACTTTCTGAAGTCTTCTTTAAATGCATTTTAAAAATTCAAAACAAATTGATGTTTGCCTCTGACTTAAATATTGATTTAATTGCAACAAGAAGGAACTAAGCAGAAAAATGAGAAAAAGCGAGTCATTCCTCTGACCTAGAATTGTGGGGATGGAGGGAGAGATGAACCCCGAAGTGGAATAAATAGCACTTGACTTAGAATCCTTTTCGAAGACAACGTGGAACAGAACTGTGGGTTTTATGGGTGTTGGCCCTAGTATAATGCATTCTTTCTAAACTGTGCCTATTGCTTACATTTGAAGCATGAATTTTATATACTGCTTTTGTTTTAGAGGCAACAGAATCACTCAGACTAATGCAATTTGAGCTTAAAATTTTCTTGTGCTTCCAGAGTTTCAGAACCCTTAGTCTGGTAACTTAGTATACTGCAGTGTAAAGAAAGTCTAAACTGCCTTGGCACTCAGAAACTGAAACCTTGGAAATCAAGTTGTATTTGTTGTTTCCTATTAGACAAAGGACTGCTCCACCACTGAGTTTGAATTAACCCTCATCTTTCTTGATATAGTTATCGTCTGCCTGCCTCATCTTAAAGTTGAGATTGAATGTCTATTCTGTGGAACATTCACTTATTCTGCAGTGAATGTCGCTTCTGTGACTAATCTGGTAGCTTTCGGGAATGTACTCAGCAACCTGCCTAAAACTCTAGAGGTGAATTAGGGATAGGGAGTAGGCAAAGTTGAAGAGGATTTTCTTTGCAGTGGAATATAAATACTTTTGTCTTTTAAGTTACAAGTACTCTTTAACATTGAATTCTTGGAATTTTTAATTACTGCATACAGGACTCCTTGCATTTTTATCTTCTGCCCATTTTAGGTGTATTACTTTGCTACTGTTCTTAAAATTTTGGATAATCTCTTCAAGCCCCGTTTAGTTGGGGCAAAGACCAGAATGTTCTTCCAATACTGCAGCTCAGGTTTTAATGTTTCAGCATGCCTGAAGTGTCAGGCAACACTGTTTAAGGCTGGAGAGAACTGCTATTCTTTTTTTAATCTTAAATTTACATTTCCAGTTGAGGCCATGAATAGTACTGATGAAAGAAGCACTTCCCATCTCCATGTACCTCTGTTCTCCTACACACTTGTATAATGCATGGATACTGTGATGTTCCATTTACGTTGAATTAAACAGAACTGACAGTTACTAAAAGCATGTTGACATTTTCCTTGCTGCAGGCAGATCCACGGTTTGTATGGAATGGACATCTTCTTAGAGAATTTGCTGCTCAACCAGAGGTAAACAATTTGTAATGATTATTCCAGTACCTGAAGGGGGCCTACAGGAGAGCTGGGGAGGGACTGTTTACAAAGGCTTGTAGTGATAGGATTATGGGCAGTGGGTATAAACTGGAGGGGGCACATTTAGACTAGAAATAAGGAAGAATGTCTTCACTATGAGAGTGGTGAGGCACTGGCACAGGTTGCCCAGGGAAGCTCTGGATGCCCCATCCCTGGAGGTGTTCAAGGACAGGTTGGATCGGGCCTTGAGCAGTGTGGTCTGGTGGGAGGTGTCCCTGCCTGTCACAGGTGTGTTGGACTGGGTGATCTTTAAGGTCCCTTCCAACCCAAACTGTTCTATGATTATATGATTATATTAATGGAGGTTGGATGTATTTTTACTTTATATAACAGTTCCCTGTAACTGTCTCGTATTTCAGACAACCAGAATCTAGTATGATGTTACTAATTCATCTTCTAGTTTATACAGTGACAGTTTTCTCCTTTCTAACTTCTGACTTTGTAATTTTCTTTAGTAGTGCATATAGTAAAGCTGACACTTTGGAAATGTCTGCATTTGAAGATACCAAGCTGAGACAGTGCTCATATAAACCAAAGAGGAAGTTACACTGCACAGCATATGCTTCTCAAGCTTTTTTTTGAAGTTTAGCTACTTATTTATCTTTCAGTATAGGCAAGGGTCAGCTGCTCTTTTTTCTTTTTTTTCTAAGACCAGCTAGCATTTTTGAGTGCAGTTTAAACTCTCTCTAGTGGACAGGTCATAAAGCTGATAACTAAGAATAAGACTGATTGTTCAGATTCTTTCCATTTCTGTCAAATGAAGACTAGCACAGTGTAACCTTTTGAATTCACTTAGTCCAGCAAATACAAGCGCATGACCATGTGCAACAACTGTTGTACTTCAATGGTCGGACTGATCTAAGCTCTTTCCTAACAGAGACTTCAGATGTGCATTATACTTCTCAAAGTGTCTGCACTACAGCAGCCTTTTCTTTCTATCGGTACTTCTCATTTATCAAAGTGAATGACGCACTGCTTCTATTTCTGTCTCGGTAACCTGTGGGGATGTGCTCTTACGTTAGACAGCACTGTTCCAAAAGGCTGAATTGTGCAGTACTTCTGGAATGTGAAGATATGGATTAGCTAAGGGCTGTTGTGCATATTCTGGAGGCATGTGACTCTGTGTTTGGTCTGGGTACTGCTAAGCAAACAAGGCTTGGGAAACGAGAGAAGCTGTGGTGGGAATAGCAAAGAAAGCCAAGTGTGGCTGGTTGGTGAAAACACACGTAGGAGGCAAAAGACAGAAGTTAAAAAGGGCGATAATTGATATGTGAGGGGAAGCGTGACCTAATATTGACAACAGGTGGCTTGCTGTAGTAACAGCTTTTGGTAATGAGATGTGGTATTTCTGACTTCTAGTTTTGGAAAGATTTAATACTAATTTTTTTGCAAGACCCAACTTATCCAAGAGTGGTAGATAGAGGTGGAAAAAGCCTGGAACAAGCATTTCAAGTATTAATCACATAGAACTATTCCTTATTGAAGCCCTGTGTTGTTTGCTACTGTCTCTGCTTACATCCTACTGTGGAGTTACAGCAAAAAAGTCTTTCAGCATATATTGTTTTGTATCTGGCATGTTTGTAGAAGGGTAAATGCCATATATAGGAGGATGAGCAGCTTGTTTTTTTGTCAAGGTCACTTAATTAGGATTAGACTTTCACTATTTCCCTACTGCTAATAAGGGTTACATACGTTGCTGTCTTCTTTGAACTCATTTTCTCAGAAAGAATTATTGTACTCTAAACAAAAAAATGTGTGAAGTATAAACTACCAGAAAGCCCCCAACTTTTAGACAAAGCATAGTCACTCGCGTATCTCCTCTGGTTGCTAGTGCTTAATACCTTTAACATGTATTTTGTGTGTGTGTTTCAGATCCATAGGTTTGCTATGCCTGTGATGCATGGATGTATCCTTTATGTTGTAAACCTCAGTGCCCAATAATCTAGCAGCAAAGTGGTTGCTGATGTGACTGCTCTGTTGGCTATATTGGCAACTATAATATAGAATACTGTCAGAATTTAAGTTATAGTTTGCTTGGATATGAACATTACATATTGTTTGATAGCCCACTCAAATATTAACTCGCTTGGATGTTCTGCTTTTAAGACTTAATGTTCTTAGTTTTACAGGCATGATTTATATAACTGCCTTTCAGTGGTGTTGAAGGTTAAGGTGAACATAGCACATGCTCTCATATCAGCTCTAGTACTTTTTATGGTGCTATTAAGGATACTTTCATTTAGCATTTACTTTGGCTTTCAAGTAAGACAGGACAGTTTTGACTTGAAGTGCTTGTGGATATTCCCATTGATGAATAAAAATATAACGAGTTCTACTGAAGGCTCCTGGAACACATCTCTTAGCCAGCTGTTTTCCTGCACCAACTCTTTGGATAACTGTCTTTTTAGCAAAGCAGTCATGAGTTTATTTTTGAGAAGGGGTGTGTGCTACAAGTAAACCTAATGCTTTTTGAGGGCAGTGTTTCTCATGCAGTGTGTGATCAACAGTAAGTCCCAGGTGCTCCTAGACTGGCAGCATTAAAAGGACCGGCAAGACTGGACAAGAGTAACTCATGCTATATTGTCTTTAGTTTCTCCATTGCAAAGGCCTCTCAGGTGTGTGCAGGGAACAGCTTCCAGACTGGATCTGTTGTTCTCTGTTGTTCTGGTAGGACTGTTAGCAGCTGGCAATTCTCCAGTCCTTTTCCCTGTGAATTCTTTTAGTGGAAAGTTCTCTGGGAGTAGGTGGAAAGGCAGGGAAAGACAGCAAAAGGGTCAAGAATAACCCAGTCTTTATCCTGCAGGTTCTGGGTGGAGGAGTTTGGGTGGATTGCAATTAGCAAGTGGCAAACTGCAATTAACACCTTCCTCTGCCCTATTTTCACTATATAAATAATTAGCATAAGTGATGTATTAGAATTACAGCAGAATACACTAACCAAGCACCTCAGAGAACCCAGGAATTCCAAGAAACTGGATTTTTAGTAATGAAAATGCTAACAAGAGCCCTAAGCAAAACTGTTAGAGTGCCACTAGTAGTTGTTTCAGTAAAATCAAAGTTTTTCACCACCACCAATAAATAAACCTAAATATATTTTGTTCCACTATCTGGACTGGGGTTCTGGACTCGCACTGGTGAGAAGTAATGGTCTTACTTGGTTGATTGAGACTTTGACTGTCTAAAACCTAAAATATGATTAATATTTCCATCACTGCTCCAAAAAGACCCTTCTAAAAGACAGTAAATTATCTTTTCCTTTCTTTGTATATATGGAAAGTAGCCAAATAGCAAGTTGCCTCTTAAGTTAGGACAGATTGCAGACAGAAAATGAGCTGACTATTGCTAAGCATCTAAGTCTAGAGGTAACCTTTCTTTGCAGGAAACTGTTGGCTGTACCAGTGTTGGCTTAAAGGACCTGGCAATAATTTTCCTGGAAAGCAGAGGAATAAGTCTTTTTCACAGTCTAATTTATTAATTCAGAGAATGTTCTTGATTATGTAGGGCCAATTTGTGTTATTTTTAACACACAGTATTAGCACAAATACATACATAATTCAAGATGTTCCATGTATGCAGTCAATGTGCTCTTTAACATGGCTTAGGTGCTTAGCTACTCTATTTTACTGCTAGTTTTGGTATCCATAAATGTGAAGTATATTTTACTTACAGATAAAAGCTATAACAGCTCAAGATGTTCACTCTTCTAAAAGCTTAGAAAAAAGGGTTTGGACCAATATTTCTCTGCTAAAAGCCATAGGGGCAAGAAACTATTCAGAAAGCTTGATAAAATTATGGATGACATGGATGTTGCCCTGAACAGAACTTCAGAAGTGAGTCAGTAAAATGATACCCATAGGACCATAAGGCTAGATTAATCTTTAGAATTCTGTCTTCTAAAACTGATCACACTTTCAATGTGTGTTCATCAGAGACATCACCTGTAGCCTGTCCTCCTGCGATACACATACCAATCTTAACATTAAGTTACTGTCTCGAGTTTAATGTTCAACTGTTATTGGTGTGAGAAACCTTTGAGTTTCTTTGAATGTAGTCACGTGGTTCCTTGATGTTTCCTGCCTCTTGATATTTAAAAAAAATTCTAATGAAACTTGGTGGGTTTTTCCTTAATGTTGTTCATTAGTTATCACCATGCACTCTTGTTCTATTAATGGCAAGTGCTTTGACTGGCTGCTTGTTTCCAGAAGAAGCTGTTTCAGGGCTGGTGTACGCTACTATGTAAGAGGTAAAATAGCAAATTTGTTTGTTCTGAAATACTGCAAATTCCATCTGTGCATGTGACTTTATACAGCAATTACTCCTAAAGGTAATGACTTGAACAAAAGAAAATAGTTGGTCTCAAGAAATCCTTGCTTCAAAAAAAAAATTAGGAACCTGTATGATGAACTGAAGCATGTTTATTAAAATTAACTCTTCTTTATTCCTCCTAGAGAACTGCTAAAGTTCTGTAGGGCTTTTTAACACCTCATTGGTTTTATTGGAATTAAATGCAAGTGTGTAATAGCCCTTTTGGCTTAGCAGTAAATTCAAGAAGGAGTGCAGGGAAGCCCTGAATAAATGGTGTTCTCTATTTGTTTCAAGTAAAAAAGAACACAGATTTAAATTACTTTCTCTGTTCTTAGTCCCAGCATATGTGCTTTTGAAGAACTATGTCAGTTTCTGTAGTACCATTGCTGTTGAATTGTGAATATTTTGGTGTCAAAGCATTCTTATTTTATTTTGTATTAAACTACATTTCTAGGACTGTAAATATCAAAATGTGTTAAAAACAACTATGCTTCCTCAAGTTAAATTTAGTATGTATAGTGTTAACCTTTGGCAAAAGGTGTATTTAATTTACTCCCTTCAGGCAAATCTGTGGTATTTTCAAGGCTTCCGTGAATGTGTAAAAGGGAGGAGTAGGAAGCCTTTTGCTGAGACGCTTGCTGTTCTGCAGCCCATTGACCTGGTTAACGAGGTCTTTCTCCTACATAGGTATTGATTCTGAAGGACATGCTGCTAACTTTGTCGAAACTGAACAAATTGTGCATTACAAGGGGAGCAAAGCATCATTTGTTCAGGTAAAGTCTGTGTGAGGAACTGCTCACTGGCTTAAGATATATAGCCAGATAACTTGCTCTGTTTCTAAATATAGATTATAAATACGACATGCATGCACACAAATGAACAAACAAAACCAGTCTGCTTCATTTTCAAATGGCAAGTGAGTTTGTAAGTTTTACTGTTTAAAACTGTTTCTGTTCTTTTGCAGACCCGTGGATCGATTCCTTTTTTCTGGTCTCAAAGACCAAACCTCAAGTATAAACCAAAGCCACAGATCAGCAAGTCAGTAAATCATGTATGTGAGTGTTTGTTGTGTCTGGGGATTTTAATATGTTACTGGGTTCATATTTATGTGATAGGGTAACGAACTGTAATCATAAGAATAAAAATCAGCGATACTGATTGAGCTTTATTTTTAAAAAGGCAAGAAGCCTCATGTGCCATGAGTTCAGAGCATAAAAAAGAATCCAGACATCAGCTTAGGTATTTTCTCTTTTGATTCTTGTTTGCAGCAGTCTTAGTAGCTGCACAGCATTCAATATCTCCTTGTTTAATAAGGAGAGCTGAATGGACTGGGGGATGAAAGTAGAAATGTATTAGCACAATAGAGGACATTAAATGCTTCTTAGTTATAAAACTTCCTATGTGGTATCATAATAAAGATGATTATAGCGATTTCATGTAAATCAGATCTTAATAGTATCATACATCTATGAACATGTTTCCTTTCTCTTCTAGATGGATGGCTTCCAAAGACATTTTGACTCACAAATAATTAGCTATGGGAAGCAAATGATTGTCAACTTGGTATGCTTTCACTCATTTTTCCTGAAAAAACTGCTGCTTTATTTAAGCAGGCTTTTGAATAGTACTACCTCTTTCTTTTTTCCCTTTTCTTTTTCCCAGGTTAACCAAAAAGGTTCAGAGAAGCCTCTTGAGCAAACATTTGCAAAAATGGTAAACAGTATGGCAAATGGAATGGTCAGGTATGTGTGAAGTGAAATGATAAATTCTGTGTTAAATTTGAGCGTTGCCTCTGAGATCCACAGAGTGATCAGTTCTTCGAGGGCCTCTGCCCACTGTCTGATAGATTTGGGTTTTATTTTTATGAAGTAACTTGCATGTGACCAATGCCCCTACCTCAGAGCTCCCATTATAAGGAGAAGTGAGACTGAAGCGAAAATGGACAAACAGAGGGAACAGACAGAATAAAGAAGGGAGCTCACAAGCAATAGATGTGCCAGCATTGGAGGAATAGTATGCTATGAGAAAAATCACACCCTGTAGAACTAGCTTCTGGCAAAAGGGCTCGGTTACGTTGCTAACTTAGTGGGGGAGTACTAAGGGTGAGCAAAACAGTACTGAGATGAAGGAGGAAACAGTGAAGGGAACATATCATTTAGATGTCTGGACCTCTATGTAACATGGGACCAAAAGTGGAGAATGTGCTTAGGTCACAAGAGAAATTCCATTTCTGTGGGAATCTTGAGTGTAGTACAGTTTTACAACCTGCCTGTGCTTGCTTTCATTAACTTCTAGAGGCAGGGCTAGCATCCGGCTCCCATAGACACGTACATCTGTCTTTTCCTTGAAATTGCTCTGTAGTATTATTGTCACTCATGTATGTTAAAAGCACAAAATTGTACCCGTAAGCAAAAAGGCATCCTGTTTTAATAAGAATTTACTTCTGTCTAGGCATAACTAAGGAATTGCAGAGTATAATCAAGACATAACATACTTTACATTTTTTCCAAGCTTTTTTCTGCTTGAGCAATGCCCTGCTGCTGTTTTCATCAGGGTAGTTATAGATGTCTGTCTCGCTTTTGTGCACTGCCTTTACTACCCTCAGGGGGTGCCTCTGTGTTATTGGTGTATGGGTATGGATTTTTCTTTTATTCTTATTAAAGCTGAGCTTTTTCCTCACTGTCACACCTTTAGCTGTACAAAGCTTCTAGAATTCTGTGTCTTTGCTATGAAGTCATGTGGTGGAAACCAAGGTGTCAAATTCTGTCGAAGTGTGTTTTAAAGATGCTGAATGTTCTGTATATCTTAACAGTGGTGTTTGCCAGCCTGATTTTCTTAATGCTGGCAAAAATATCTTTTCTTCATTAATCAGTTTTGATGGTGTTTATACGCCAGACTAAGATTTGAGTCTTCAATGTATGAATACTATCTTTCTTCGTGCAAATAATAACTTCAGGTTTATGAATACTTGAGGGGAAGAATGTAATGCCCTGTAATTCACAGAAAATATGTGTATATATTTGTTTATATATAAAATGTTGAGTCAAATGCCACTTATCTAGCACACTTCTTACCAGAAATGAATCGGCTGTTAAAATCTAGTTCAAGTCAGTACCTGTTTAATTTTCTTATGAAAGAGTTGGTTAGCTGTTTAAACAGAACCTGTCTCAGGTTTCTAGAGAGCTATCAAGTGAATTATACTGCATGCCAGCAAAGAATGTTGCATTTCAACATGTCTTTTTCAAGGTGGACTGAATTTACCAATGCATTTGCATGGAACAGAGGGCAACAGAATCCTGGTAGAAAGAGAGAAGAAATCAGATGCATATCCCTTTTGTACTTCTGGAGGAAAAATACTAGCCAGAACGCAGAACGTGTGCTTCCCCAGGCTAGTGGCATCTTGTGCAGAAATGTAAATGCTGTCACTGCACACTGAGAGTGTAGCCTCAGGAATATTACAGAGCACTGACAAAATCCACAGATATTTGCTGGAAGCCATCTCTAAAAGAAAAACAAATCCTCTGTCCCTACCTGTTTTATAGAACAGCCCTTCCCCTTGGAGTTTTCTGACACCTTAACTGCAGTTACATACATAGTCTAAAAAGATGCTTCTCTCTCTGAACAGATACATAGCGTTTGACTTCCATAAAGAATGCAGTCGGATGAGGTGGGATCGACTTCAGATTTTGATGGATCAACTAGCAGAACAGCAAGATGAGTTTAGGTAAGGCCTCTGCAATACTTTCACTTTTGTACTGTTTAAATGAGACCACTTTCTCATAGTTTCTGTTGTCTTGAGTTAAAGCACAGTAAAACAGACCTGTAATCTTCTATAAAGAAGATGCATTTGTATGCATTAGTGTTTCCATGTCTCTGATCTCTTGCTGACACCAGATGCAAGGCTAGAGACCTGGCAGTGGGTAAAACGTGTAGAGCCCTTTTTGTGTCCCCATAAAGTGGTTCCGAGAACTATAGCAATTGTGCATTGTGACTCGAGCTGTCTTGGTACCTTTGATTAACAGGTTAGACAAAGAGATGAGTGTGCGTACAAACAAAGGTTTTTAAAAAAAAAATAGTAATCTCCTTAGGTGATATTTTTTCATCCAAGAGTAATTCTGTGTGTTGTTGATAGCAAACTATTCTGCTACACAGTGTCAAATGCTTAGTGCTCCTTCCACAGGCACCTGCTCTGCTCTCTTAAAGTGTTTTCTCTAACACAGGTTGTTTGTGGCACCAAACCTTGTCACTGATTTTTAGCCCTTGCTAACATGACCTCACTTTATTTAGTCATAAGAATAAACTAAATGTCCAGATCAGCTCTCTTAGTCCCACAAGAGTGTTTTAAGCACTTCTTGGTCTTTGCTACTTGTAGATGTGTAGATTATTAGGAAGCTTTGATTTTGTTCTGCTTTTCTGATTGCTTCCTTCCTGTTCATGAAGTATAGTGCCTAAAGCACAAAGTAGACCAGCTAAAACATTACAAAACTGGCAGTGGTGTTTTCTATCCTAAAAAAAATAAGCTGAAGATTAGGACAGAAGTGTCATGAATGAAAACTCTTGCCTGGCATGAAGAATGTGGGAATAGTGTAAATTAACCAGATGATAGTGAATGTTCTCTGCTCACCACCCAAAACAAATAAGCCTAAAAGCTACCTGGGGAGTTGATGAATAAATTAGCTTTGAGCACTTCAAATAAGGAGAAAGAAGCACATAGGCTGCCAGTGCACCAAGTGTCCTTTATTCTTAAGAGTGAATACTGAATTGCATAACTTGTTTGCTGTCACCTGCCGTTGGAAGCTTACAAAACAACCAGGTTTCCTTGAAAAGAAAAAAAAAAAAAAGCCATACATGTCTAAAACAAGATACAAAAAAGGAAGGCTCTACCTCAAGATTAGGTTGTCTCTACCTTGCTTTGTTTTGTTTCATCTGGAGTGACTGTTGCTTAAATAGGAACAGAAAATCTGAGTTCCGATATTTTTAGAAAATAGTTCTGCAACCCTGAGGGAGATAAACAGCACTGTTAAATCCAGTTGTGAAAGACCTGTCAGAAAGGAGGGCTGGCTTGCTGGATTTTGCAGGGGCTGGGGCCAGTGTGTGTGTGTGTTTAGGTTGGGGAGAGGTTGTTTAGTTTTATTTTTTTAGAACAGTTACAGGAGGTGCAGCACTTAAACTATTTTACTAACCAGAAATGTCTGCTCTTCAACTACACTAATTATCCTGATATCAGTTCTAGGCAGAGCTTGGGAAGAGAAGGGAGGGAAATGAATATTACACAGGTGTTGTCTCCCTTAATCATACAACAATGAAAAATGTGGTTTAACATAAATTTAACAAAACTAGTTCTCCAAGAATGACAAAAATGAGTCTTGTTAACACAAGTTTGATTGAAGTAAATGCATATGCTGCTAAGGCTCTTGGTTTTAGTGCTCAGACTTTATAATTGTGAAATGCTCTACAGTAACAGTGGATCATGTGCTAGTTCACATTGAGTTCACAATGACATAATGGAGTAACTTCAGCTTCAGAATATGGTCTGTAAATATTTAAGACAACTGGAAGTTTAATTCTGTGGCAGAAGGACAAGTATATTTCTTTCCCATTCACACATCCAACTGATAATTTGATCATCATATTTGTTTTATCTGCTCAGTTAATCAGAATACATGCATGCAATTCAGTATTTAAAATGATCTGTTTGTTATCAATTAATAGAAATACCTGATTTGGTTAATTTGAAAAGATTGAAGTAACAATTTCCCTCTTGCAACTGCATATGGTATATCTGGTTCCCCTGAATCCTCACCTAATGGAGAGAAGAGTAAGTGACAGTGGCAAACTGTCAGTAGAGGCCCAGTAGATATGAATAATTTTTAGGAAGAAGTGTGCCTGACAGCTTATGTGACTTTTTAATTCAGTGGTGACTGAATTGAACCAGGTGACCAGGTATATACAGGTTACTTCTGCTGTTGCACTCTGCTAATATCTGTGGAGCTCAGACACTATAACTAAGAAAAATAAAATGCAAGTCACTGATTTTGCACCAGAAGCTGCTCTTCCCAGCATATAACTTCATGTTGCTGGTTGGCTGGTGAAATGCTGAGTCAGTACTACTGTGAGATTACTAAACATTCAGATGTTGGTGCGGTTTTTCAGCGTGGAAGGGGAAGAATTCATGGAGGTCTCGAAGTTCAAAGACATGACTAAGAACTCCTTTTATGCTCAAGACAACTGTGTTTTGCTTGCTAGAATATTTACTTTCGGGGAAAGCATTGTTTATATGGACTGTTATCTATAGATACTTAAGTGGTGTGTATGTGTTAGTTATTTTCTAGTTGATTCCGATGGCAAAATTGTGACTCAGCAGGAAGGCATATTCCGCAGTAACTGCATGGACTGCCTTGATCGGACCAATGTGATTCAGAGCTTGTTAGCACGCCGATCTCTTCAAGCCCAGCTTCAGGTAAATCTTTTATTCAACAAGCTGGAAGGGGAGAGAGGCTTTCTCTTCAGAATGGAAATGTAATTTTAAGACTTCAACAAGAACTTGGATAATTGAGTTACTGTACTACTTAACTTGAAACACATCGGCCAGACTAGTCTAATAAGTACAGCTTTTTCTGAAAGCAAATCCTAATTTTTCTAGCGATCTACTAGTAAGCCTCAACGTGCTTTTTGTTTTAGAGGCTGGGTGTTCTGCATGTTGGACAGAGAATTGAAGAGCAAGCAGACTTTGAGAAAATCTACAAAAATGGTAGGCTCTTTATAGAGTTCAAACAATCATTTTTTTTTCCAAACAGAATACATGACTTCCTTCATCTTTCTTAATGTTTTCCTATTCACAGCATGGGCCGATAATGCCAATGCTTGTGCCAAACAATATGCTGGAACTGGTGCCTTAAAGACAGATTACACAAGGCAAGTCAGCCTTTCTTGTAAAAGTCAGCCTTCTGGGTTTTGGGGTATGTTTGGGAATTTCTTGAAGTTGCAACAGGCTGCCCGGGGAAGTGGATGAGTCACTATCCCTGGCAGTATTTAAAAGACCTGTAGATGCGATGCTTGGGGACATGGTTTAGCAGTAGAGTTGGCAGTGTCAGGTTAAGGGTTGGACGCGATGACCTTAAAGGTCTGTTCCAACCTAAACAATTCTAAGAAGGTTATTATCTGGAGCTTAGGCCATTAATGAGTTCTGCAGTGGTTTAACTGGTAATATGTCAGACTAAAATCTACAGAACACCCTTCTTCACTGTGTTTATATTCAAGGAGACAAGGCTATCTGGAAATAAAACCAAGAATATGTGCCTCTTGAAGGTACATTTATGTTGTGGGACAGAGAATTCTAATTTACTTTCAAACTTTGTTACAAGTATGTGTGGCAGTAATGCAGAGGCAGCACTAGATAAATGTATTTACATGCAGGTAAATAAAGGATCATTAAACATAGTAAATATGAACAGTGAAAGAACTTTAAATCTGAAATTATCTTCCTGAATGTGTAAATCTGTTTTAAATATTTTTCAAAACTTCTCTTTGCAGAACTGGGAAGAGAACTCAGTGGGGCTTAATAATGGATGGCTGGAACTCACTAATACGTTACTACAAAAATAACTTTTCTGATGGATTTAGACAAGTAAGTTAGGCTTTTAACTGAAGGGAAATGTGTTTGGTAAATGTTGTGGTTTTTAACTCTTGCTCTCCCTTTTTCTTAAAGGATGCAATTGATCTCTTCCTTGGAAATTACTCGGTGGATGAAGTAGAACCTGCTAGTCCTCTACATGTTCAGAAAGATTGGAAGTTCTTAGCTGTGAGTATGAAGACTTTATTCATGATTTGAGAAACACACATGCCCTTTTAGTCACTTGCTTCGAATAACCGAGTAGAACTAGTCTATTGAATAATGAAGCTTCCCTATAATCTAGTTATGTTTCTATGATACCTGCTTGTAGAACTAAACTCAAACTCTTCCCTTGACAGAAAACGGAGTGTCGTTGAGGTATTGAAAAAAATGCTGCTTGCTTTTTTTTTTTTTTTAAAAATCTGTTTCATCAAGTGGAAAGGGAGAAATTCTACTAGTCACCTTCAATGACTATTTCCTTCTGCAGAAGAAGCTTGTGAAGATCTCTTCTCATACTTCATGCAGAAGCATAGACTGTAACACCACCCCCACCCCCTTTTTATTTTCTCCCTCCCTTTCCATTTGGTGAAATGGGATTTGGGGATACTAAGGGTTTAACTGGTGGCTGGTGTGTTTTTTTTTTTTCTCGTAAAAACAAAACACAAATCTCAGCCTCTCTTTTAATAGGTAGAAGGTGTATTTTAATTCTTAACGTTGTTATTAAACACACTCTTTCACATTTTGGAACTATCCAAAATTTTATTTGTACCTAACAAGTGAATTGGGAATTAAAGCAACTTCATTGCAAAGCAAGTAAATAGCTTTGCAGTGTAGCCTATCTTAAAGGAAATTAAGGAATGTACGTGTTACTGTATCAAGTGATTATTCTTTTTCTGTTTCCCCAGTTGCCTATTATTATGGTGGTTGCTTTCTCCATGTGCATTATTTGTTTGCTAATGGCTGGTAAGTCACTACCGAGTTTTAATTTCACAAAATTAGCTTGCTTGAACTTTGTATAAATGGTTACCAGAAACTATTCAGTATAAAATTGCTTCTCGGTCATACTTAAAAGGTGTTTTAGCACAGCTCTGGAGGCTGAGGGGTTAGCACTGTATCATTAATGTTGAAAAACCTGAGCTACTATAGAAAACAATGTTAAAACTTCTGTAGAAGTCGCTTAAAGGGTAGTTAATTAACCCCAAATTCAGTTTCACCGGAAACTGAAGGCATCCAGCTTTATCATAGGCTGGATGAATCCCCAGAAGAATATCTACATAATTCTGGTTAGAAAGACAGTTCGGAAAAATCGGGCATAAGCCTGTTCTAATAGATGTCCCTCTAAACTAAATCTGTGTTGGGGATTGTGAATGTTTTTGCTTCTGCTTTTGCCTTGACTTTCCTAACATTAGTGCCAATAGAGTTCTTGACTGACTTCTGTGGAGTGTTCCAAGAACTGTGTGGCAAACACAGTTTTACTAGGCAAGGAAATAGGAGAGAAAAAAAGACCCCAGTACCCATGAAGGACTTCTCCCCCAGAGAGCTGCTGTCAAATGAAGTTAGGGCTTGCTTGATATATTTTGCTTTTGTACTAAAACAACCTTTCTGGTAATTGGAGGTAACAAACCAAAACATTTCTCTGACTCTTTAACAGGTGATACATGGACTGAAACACTGGCCTATGTGCTTTTCTGGGGAAGTGCAAGCTTTGGAACTTTCGCTATCATCCTTTACAACGGCAAGGATTTTGTAGATGCACCCAAGCTGGTGCAGAAAGAGAAGATGGACTGAATTTGTGTGTGTGGAAAGCGGCTTGGCACTGAGGATTCCTCAAGTCACACTTGGAGTCTCTACTGACCTGCTTTCCACACCAAATAGTGGTCTTTTAAAATTCTTCCTTGGCAGCGCAGGGGTTGGGGCTGGAAGAAAATTGTGTCCTTTGGTGGTGGTAGCTTTCAATTGAGAATGGGCTCAACAGTCTTAGTTGCAATGGTCTTTGGAATATTGCATTAGTGGATAGGGCTCTGGTCTTATTGAGGTAATGCAAAGATGAAAGCCAGCTTTTTCATGTCTGGAGTGTTTTGAGGTGTAAGTGGACTGCTTAAGCTAATAGTCCACCTGGGCCGTGTCAGCAGAATGTTTGCTTTGACAGGAGAGAGCTGTGATGCTCTTCATACGTCAAAAACCCCAGATGTTGAAGCATTAATAACAGAGCTTCTGATTGTGGTCTCTGAACAAAATATGGCTTCATACCAACAAAAAGTCTAGTTCCAGGACTTACAGCTGGATTATATTTCTTGTGATAAAGTCCATGTTAAGGAGTCCTTTGTGTATATTTGTGTGTGGATTCTCTTCACTCAATATAAAAGATTTTTGAATTGTAATGCTCTTCTAGAGTGAGCTTCTTGTCCTGTGTTGTTTATCTAGGACTGATGCAATATTCTACTAGTCATTGTTCGGGTGAAAGGGCAGTGTAGCTGGATATTCCTGAAGTTGCAAATGTCTTGCACTGTTTCAATACTACAGTCTCCAGATGATGATTCATTAGGTAGCAAGTTAAAATGTAAAATTTTCTTTCTAAAGATGTAAATGAATTTGAAGAATGTAAAAATCCTTTGCAGTGTTTATTGAACCTTCCTTATGCTAAAGGTCCAAAGTAATCCATGACTTTAAGAATGGGTCACAATGTAAAAGGTGAACTTCATACTGTTTTGCTCGTCAACTGCTTCTGTTCTTGGTTATGTTGAAATAATTCATGAAAGAAGGAATAACAACCTGAGGAGAAAGCGTTTAGTCTATACTTCATGTTTGCACTTGGGAGCAGCAGCTTGCTTTTCATGCATGATCATGTAACACACTCTTTAAAAAAAGAAAAAAGGAAAAAAAAAAAGCTACAAAATAATTTGTGCTGGTTAATAATAAATGTGTGTCTTTAAATTTAGTGCTTCCAAGCTGTATTAAAAAAAAAACCCACAAACAAGTAATCCTACTGAAGGACCAATTTTGAACTATTTTGTCACTTACTTTATATGGTTTCTTCTAAACCAGACATGGAACTTGCTTAAAGCGCTGTGCATTGTTTAATATTTCCTGTAAGTACAGCTGTATATTCAGATTGCAATTACAAAAATTAATGGGGGGGGGGGGGGAAGAAACATGTAGAATATTAGGACTAGCACAGTTGTCACTATTGAAGCTAGAACACAAAACACTGATATTCCAGTGTTTCCTTAGGCTATTACTGAAAATATGTACAGATTTTTGCAACTGTTAAACTGTTCATTTTAACCTTGAATGTTTCTGGAGGCCTCTCTGGGTTTTATGTAAACATAACCTGTTCATAAGCACTAGCACTTGCAGAGTATCCGTTTGCTTCTAGATGCTGTAATGGAAATGCCAGTTGACAGTTAACTGGAAAAAACTCTTAACTTAAGATTTTCAAAGGTGAACTCCATTGCGAGCACAAAGTACAAGAACATCTAGGGCTCAGTAGTTGAAAGAATGTTTTTCTGGCTCACTGGCAGGTGGTGTTTAAAACTTGGTTTGGTTGTCTTGCAGTCTAGAACTAAATCTTTGCATCTTTGGTGAGGAACTTGTTGCAGCAAAGACCAAACTTTAGTTGGTAATACAAAAGGTTTGTAAAACAGAGAGTGATGTAGGTTTTAGAAGTTGGAAAGCACCAGTATCTCAGTGCTTTGCGAAGAGCTGTGTTTATAAAATCACAAATGATGTACTCATAAATGACAATAAAATGTTCGACTTTTCTAGATACACTGTCATGGTGCATTTTGTGCTTTGGAGCGCACCGCTCCCAGATTGTTCCTCAAGAAGTATTTCTCAGCAAAAAGATGCTTCCATTTTGTCTCTGCTCATTGCATGTGAAGATTTTGCTGTTCTGTGCTGAAATACTGATGATCTTGCAGCGTGCCCTGTGTAAGAATTGGCATTAACATCACCTTCAGGCCTTCATTGCTGCATCTGGATCTTAGTCTGAGAACTCCTGTGGGTGGATTTCTTTGATGCTTCATCTGAAGTGTGCCTTCTGCTCAGTACTTATGGCTCTTTACTTCTTCCCTCCCAGAACTGCTTATTGACTAAAGTGATGGGTGCGTGAGGGGACATTCAAGTTGTTGTCCTACTTGTCATCCTTTACTGCAGGCACGCATCAGCTTTCTTGTATTTTGTTTTCCATTGTGGCATTGTGGGGTGTTAACACTGCTTGCAAACTCTGACTCTGGAAATGTGCTTGCCCAAATGCACAGGTTCTGAGCTGGGTCTTTTCAAATCACTGATCATAGAATTGTTAGGTTGGAAAAGACCTTGGAGATCATCAACTCCAATTGTACCTGCCTATTACTAAATCATGTCCCTAAGCACCTCTTCTACTTGCCTTCTAAACACCTCCAGGGATGGTGACTTCACCACCTTCCTGGACAGCCTATTCCAGTGCCTGGTAACTGTTTTGTTGAAGAAATTTTTCCTCATGTCTAATCTGAACTTCCCCTGGCACAGTATGAGGCCATCCCCACTTGTCCTATCACCTGTCACTTGGGAGAAGAGGCCAATGCCCTCCCCTCAGGTAGTTGTAGAGAGCGATAAGGTCTCCCCTCAGCCGCCTCTTCTCCAGGCTAAACAACCCCAGTTCTCTTACCTGCTCCTCATACACTTTGTGCTCCAGCCCCTTCACCAGCTTCGTTGCTCTTCTCTAGATACACTCCAGGATCTCAATGACTTTCTTATAAGGAGGGGTTCGAAGCACCTTTATAGAATAATTGAATAGTTTGGGTTGGAAGGGACCTTAGAGATTATCTAGTTCCAACCCCCCTACTGTGGGCAGGGACATTGTGAGACCTCATCTAGAATACTGTGTCCAGTTCTGGAATCCTCAACATAAGGATATGGAGCTGTTGGAATGGGTCCAGAGGAGGGCTACAAAGATGATCAGAGGGCTGGAGCACCTTCCCTACGAGGACAGGCTGAAAGAGTTGGGCTTGTTCAGTCTGGAGAAGAGAAGGCTCAGAGGAGATCTTAGAGTGACTTTCCAGGACCTGAAAGGGGCTACAGGAAAGTTGGAGAGGGGCTATTCATAAAGGCTTGTGGGGACAGGACCAGTGGGAACGGGTATAAACTGGAGAGGTGCAGAGTTAGAGTGGACATCGGGAAGAATTTCTTCACTATGGAAGTGGTGAGACACTAGCACAGGTTGCCCAGGGAGGTTGTGGATGCCCCATCCCTGGAGGTGTTCAAGGTCAGGTGGGATGTCTCTGCCCATGGCAAGGGGGTTGGAACTAGATGATCTTTAAGGTCCCTTCCAATCCTAACCACGCTATGACTATGACAGGTCCCACTAGACCAGGCTGCCCAAGGCCCCATCCCACCTGGCCTTGAACACCTCCAGGGATGGGGCATCCACAGCTTCCCTGGGCAACCTGTGCCAGTGCCTCACCACCCTCATAGCGAAGAATTTCCTCCTGATGCCTAGTCTAAATCTGCCCCTCTCCAGTTTGTACCCATTCCCCCTGGTCCTATCCCCACAAGCCTTCGCAGCCAGTCCCTCCGCAGGGCTCCCGCAGCCCCTTCCCGCCCAGCCGCCCCCGTGAGCCCCCGCTTCCCAGCGGTCTCTCTCCCCGCGCACGCGCCGGGCTGGGGGGGGCGCTGGCCCCGCCCCTTCCGCCCATTCATCGCTGAGGGCGGCGGCGGCGCGGCCTGCTCGGAGGAGGCCTCCGCACCGCCCGCGCCTCCGGGGCCTTCCCGCCTCAAGGAGCTTTCTCCTCTCTCTTTCTCTCACTTTCTCTCCCCGCAACGGGAACGGCCGCCCTTCCCGCCCTCAGCGCCGGCCTCCCGCCGCCATGAAGCTCGTCAGGTGAGCGGATGGAGGCGGATTCGCCGGCCGCGATGGCGGCGGCGGAGCCCGCGCGCCGAACGGCCTCGCGCCATTTCCTCCCCCCCAGTGCATCCGGATGGCGGAGAGGGAGGGGGGAGATCTAGCTCTGCCGCTGCCCTGCGAGCGGCTCGGGCCTCCGGGAGCGCGATCCGCGGGGAAGCCATCTTCTAGGGGGAAAAACCACACAGCTTGGGTTAGAATTGTCTTCCGGAGAGGGTTGCTCAGTTAAGCCATCTCTTTTGAGGGGAAAAGAGCTGCCCAGGTTTAGTCAGAATTGTCTTCTGGAGCGGGTTTCCCAGTTAAACCGTTTTTTTTTGGGGAAAAAACCTACCTAGATTTGGTTTGAATTGTCTTCTGGAGCGGGTTGCCCAGTTAAACCAACCTCTCTTTGGGGGAAAAAAAAAAACCACCCATATTTGGTCAGTATCATCTTCTGGAGCAGGTTGCTCAGTAAACCATCTTTTTTGGGGGAAGAAACCTATCCAAGTTTGGTCAGAACTGTTTTCTGGAGCAGGTTGCTCAGCTAAACTATCCTTTTTTGGGGGGGAAAAGCTACCCAGCTTTGGTTAGAATTGTCTTCCAGAGACGGTTTCTCTGTTAAACCATCTTTTTTGGGGAGAAAGCCTACCCAGATTTAGCCAGAATTGTCTTCTGGAGCAGGTTGCTCACTTAAATAATCTTTTTGGGGGGCAGAAACCTAGCCAAGTTGGGTCAGAATTGTCTTCTGGAGCGGGTTTCTCCGTTAAACCATCTTACTCGGGCGAAATCCCACCCAGGTTTGGTCAGAATCGTCTTCTGGAGTGGGTTGCTCACTTAAACTATCTTTTTGGGGAAAGAAAGCTAACCTAGATTTGGTCAGAACTGTCTTCTGGAGTGGGTTCCTCAGTTAAACCATCTTTTTTTGGGGGGTGGGGGGGTAGAAAACCCCCAGATTCGATTAGTATCGTCTTCTGGAGCCAGTTTCTTGGTTAAACCATCTTTTTATGGGGGGGAAAACTACCCAGATTTGGTCAGAATTGCCTTCCTGGGGTTTTAAGTTCTTTCCTTCCTTATACGATGCTGAATGTTTGGCCTTGGAATTGGGATACTGGGTTTGGGCTCACTCAGGGCCCAGTGGTTAGGTGGGATGTGGGGCTGTGCTCATAGAATTGTTGGGTTGGATTGGGCTGGGTTGGAAGGGACCACGAAAGTCATCCAGTCCGTATGCCCTGCAGTGAGCAGGGACACCTTCCACTGGATCAGGACATCCCTGTTTTGGGTGTTTGCATCCTTCCCTCTTGTAATGCTTTACTGCTTTACTAACTTTCTTCAGGAGAATCCGTGAGCTCTGGGAATGGTGTCTTTGGAAGCTTGGGATGTAAGAATACTTGGTGCATATTGGCTTTCTGTCACAGGATGTTGAATATGTAAGGCGTTATGCGGGAGTGAACAAATTTTGTTTCAATTTCTAGGTTTCTAATGAAGCTGAGCCATGAGACTGTGACCATTGAACTGAAGAATGGGACACAGGTGCACGGAACCATCACAGGTATGGCGGGATGGGAGACTGTGGCGAAGTATTGCCTATTCTCTTTCTGCTAACAATTGGCAGCCCTGCTTTGGTCTGAACTTTTTGTTTTGCACTCCTTTCTCTGTAGGACGCAGGAGATATTGGTTTTAATTCACATCTTTATGTGCAAGCTTAAGGTGTGTTTTTTACAGAAGAGTCTGGACATTGACAGAAGTTGCTGGGAGGCAGTAAATTCTTGGGATCCTCTGAGCCTGACTGCAGGCTTTGTTTATAAACAGGCTTGGGGTGTGAAGGAAGTGAAGGTTCCCCAACATCTGGCAAAGCTGGTGGAGCATGATATTCTCTTAAAATTCTAGCAGCACAATAAATGTTGATGAGGTAGCTTTACTACTGTATCAGGCTGGTAGTGGATGCACAGCTACATTTTTATAAGATGCTTCAGTGCATCTGACTTGCGTTTGTGAAATTGCTATGAGCTCTGGTCATGTAAAACGTTACAGCTGAATCACCAGAAGAGGTGGGGGCTATTTTTGATGGTAGTACAGATAAATGGCAAATGTTAAGTGTTGATCTGGTCTTAAATTGGTTAAACTTTGTGTGCAGGCAATTTTAATCTAAAAATTAATTATTTCTGTTGAGCGCATTTTAGCTCTGCTTAAGGTGAACTTACATAGGAATGCATCTTTTCAAATACTTGCATTGATTTCATGAAACTGATCTGAAAATAGATAACCTTGATGGAGGGACATAGGGTAAAAAAGGAATCCTGGTGTCAAGAATCTGGTCCCCTGCTGTTGCCTAAGGTCTGTCATTTATTGTAAGTTTGTGTGTGTTACTGTAGCAGGTGCTTATCTATATCACTGAACTGTAGCTGCAGGAAAAGACTTGATGGTTCATTATGTGGTTCTCATGTATTGAAAAATGTGCACCCTAATTTGTTTGCTTTACTAATATTAGTGAGGGATATTGTTCTGAGAACATTCATGTTGGCATTACTTTACAGTCGATTAGGTCTGTAGGTGGGGCACATTGTACTTAATGAAGCAAACCCTTTTTGTCGGTGGAGGAGTGTGCTTCATCTCCTGTCTTTCACTCACTCCAGGCTGCTTTTAGAAGCTCTTCTGCGTAGACGCTGTTAAAAAAAAGATAACTTTCAAACTCGGCAGAGTTGTATTCCAGGGGATTGCTTAGGTGCTTTTTTGGCCAGCAGCTGTCTGCTGAGACTTGGAAAAATTCAGTACTGGCAATATTTTGCAGCTGGATTCTTCAGCAATGATTAGACCTGAGTGCACCACCCTGGTACCCAATTGCAGCATGCTCTGTTGAACCCAGCTAGGTAGGAAGCAAACAAAATGCTTGTCTCCTGACCCCGGTGCTCTTGCAGGCTTAATTGTTGAGCAGTCTCTTTCATTTTCTTCTAAGATTCTGTAAAAAACTTGAACACAATCTGTATTTCTGAAATGACAATCTTCCCTTGGCACTGTTGTGTAACTACTGTTCATAATTGCTGTTTCCTCTGCAAATTGTACAATCTGCTCTTCCTTTTGGAGTGTCAGTTGGCCAAAGCAGGCGTGCGGAAGGGGAGAGTTTCAAGTAATGCATAGGTTACACAAACTAAGGGGGCTGGTCAGGTGGAGCACAGCTGTCAGAGAGCTCTGTGAAATGTAGAAGTCAGGGGAGGGGGCAGAAAAACATGGAATAAGCACAGCACGTCTGTGCTTCTGATTCTGGACTGCTACTTATTTATGTCATTTACCTTAGTCAGACATTTCAGAGTTTGTCTTTCTATGTTCATGAAATGCAATAATAGTTACTTTTTACCACAAAGGGTTTTTCATGCAGAAATTTGAAAGCACAAAAGATTTTCCTCATGTGGGTACCGTGTCCCTGAATTTGTAAAGCACAGTTTCCATCTTTTGCCTGAATTTTTATCTGAAAAAGCTACTCTGTGTTTGATCTTCATAATACGAGAGGAAATCCAGTGCAAAACTTGTGATATGCAAAATAAGAATTAATATAGGGTGCTTTTTAGTACTGTTATTCAATACATGTATTCAACTAGGATTTTTTTCTATTTTGGGATTATTCTTAACGCTGCATACTGGGTGCAGCACTGATCCCATACAATTACATACTGGCAGTTCGAGGAGTTTGTAACCACAGTGATTGTTCCTTGCACTAGTGTATCTTACATAACTTCATGGAAGATATCACACAAGTATTAGATGTATTTTATCAGAAAATAAATGCTGTTGGACTTTGTCTAAGCCTTACAGAAAGATGAAATGATCAGGTTACTTTTCCTTCTCAAATCCTTGTTTTGCTTTCTTTTTAAAAGAGTCAAAAGACTAATATTGGACTTCTGTAATAAACAGCAGTTTATTTGTTATTCAGAGGAACCATTTTCATGGTTTACAAAATTGCAGCTGTCCCTAAGACCTAGATAAAGATCTCTAGCAATGAGGTGTTGAAATCAGCAATTGATAGATCGGCAAGCGAAATTTAAGAGAGAAAATGTAGTTTCCTTCAGTTAGGGGCTTAATTGATGAATGGCAGAAGCAGGTGTTAACAGGATAAATCTTGGAAGCATGTGCATTCTTAAAAATAACCAACAAGGGACCATTTTATAGGTGTTCATTCCTGAAATTGGACTTGTGTTGTTTCAGGTGTGGATGTCAGTATGAATACACATCTCAAAGCAGTGAAAATGACACTGAAGAACAGAGAACCCGTTCAGCTGGAGACGCTGAGTATTCGAGGGAATAACATCCGATACTTCATTCTGCCAGACAGTTTGCCTCTGGATACTTTGCTAGTGGATGTTGAACCGAAAGTCAAGTCCAAGAAGAGAGAAGCAGGTTAGTTGGTGCTTTCCCAGCCCTGTGTTAGTTCTGCCTTTCTGTGCAGTTTGGTGCTCTGAATCTGAAGACATCTGGTTTGAGCATCTGAGCATTTGTGTGTGGTGGCGAGTTCTTTCATCTTTGAGAGTTCGATACTGAACTAGCCAAGTCTGCCTTGCTCACCTTCTTCGCATCTGTAGAGCTTTCTTACATGTGAAAATATTTGTGACTTTTCATACATCTGTTTTTGAAATAAGTAAATGTTTTTAAGCCTGAGTAAATCTTAACCTGTCACAACCTCAGCATTGACACTAAGGAGATTTACATTTCCTCATCTCCGAATATGTGCTGTGTTTCCCCAGATTGTATAGAGAACTTTATGTAGCCTAGTAAGAAAGCACAGAACAGCCTCTTGAACAGTGGTGAATGCCTCACTGAAATCACACTTGATTGTGGGTAAAAATAATCTGTCAGAGAATTGTATTTGAGAGAGTTGAGTATCTGAGGGAGTTGAAGCTCTGTTCTGATGAGCAGTGCTCTAGCTTTGGCTCCTGGTGGTGTTTCACTCTGCTCGTCCTGGAACTTGACTTTTTTTTTTTCCAAAAGGCTGTAGAACAAAAACCTTCTCCTTAGAAGCCTAACAGTAGAGAGAGGAATTCAATTTTAATCCAGTCTGTTAAAGATTAATATCCAATAAACTCCAGTCTGTGGGTTGTCTTCAGGCAGGATATATTTTGCCCAACATTTAATGTGTTTTTGTAATACAGTGTTTAAGCAAAAGCTAATTGTGCTCTAAAATAATGTCATACCATTTCTCCTGTAATTAGTATTTAAGTATTTGAACCTGCAGACTTTGATCCATGCGTATGTTTTGAATTGGAGTGCTTACCTTGCTGACATGGTATAAGGAATCCTCTGGTGTGTCACAGAGTGCAAGTGCAATGGCTGCCATCTTCATGGAGAGTAAGGAAAAAGCTCCTGAAAGCATTTTGCTCTTTTCACATCCATTAAAAATAATCTGACCACATGGAGAAATTAGAGCATCGCTGGATTACTTTTTTTTCTGAACCTCCTGATGTGGTGTGAACAAAAACATCGCTATTTCTTTTAAACTTTGAAAAATGGAAAGGAGCTGTGATAGCGTTGTTTACCTCGATTTGGTACTCCTTGCTTCTTCGCTGTGCTGGAGCACTCTCAGACCACAGCTGAGAGTGTGCTGCACTTTGCCTTACTCTGTAAACGCTCACGTGTGACACGTGGTTTGTCCTTGGCGAATGAAATTGTTGGCGGAAGGCAGGATGCTGGCTGAGATACATACATGGCACGTATGCCTTGGGTCTGAGTGTACTGGCAGTTAATGAACACGACTCTCCTGATGCATGTAGATGCTGTAATCATCCAGTCAGGTAGTGTTGCTCCTGTGTGTTTTTACAAAGAGTTTGTCTATTTCCAGGAAAACACATTGCATCTTGTTTCTTGCAGATTTGTCCTGTGCCTCTGCTCGTTCTATCTTACTCCATTTCTAACCGACATACTGTCAGGTGGAACAGAATCATTTTTACAGCCTGTGGGTGTTTTTGTGTGTCTCTTGTTCAACCACTCACTTCAACAGAATTTTTAATTTCTTGGTATTTTTTTGAACCTTATACTGATGAACTTGTTTGACATAAACGTGTAATTTCAAAAGTTTGAAGGGTGGACTTGCAACCTGACAGGACAGGTTTTGTTTCTTTAGGAAAAAAGAGATAAAATTACATGTTTTCACCATATGGATCATATGACATCTGGCAGTTGCTTGCAGACCGAATTGTTCTGTGATTCTGTTTTCCCTTTACCATTAAATAGCAGTATTTGAAAGTAGAAGCACAGAGCTAAGACCTTGACCTGAGGAATTGGCAGAGGTGTCACTGGAAACAGTAGAAGCCGTTTGGTGGTGGGATCCTTTCAAAATGCTGTCTTTTCACATGGTGCCAGAGAGAGTTTGGGCTTGGGAGTTCCACAGCATGTTAAAACTCACATTTCCCTTTAGCAGAGTGCTTTATTAACCACAGTGTGAGCTGTGGCAAAAAACCAAAGTCTTTTCCACTGTATTAATAATAAAATACTCATCTTGCATTTGTTTTTTTCTGATGCCTGAAAAACTAGATTTTATCAAAAAAAAAAAAAAGAAGAGGAGTCATAGTTCTCTGTCAGATTTGGAGCATTTGGAAGCAGCCAACTGTGACGCTATATCCCCTTGTTTTTTGCACTGAAGTCAAAAGACAGACAGTAGGCTATGGAAGCTCTATATGGAAATATCTCAAAATGTGAAAATATTATCTGAAACTTACCACACATTAAGAGACATAATATCTGACTTCCTGCTTCCCTGTGATTAGCTGTGATGTTGTTTATGCTCGATACAGAATGTTTTAATCAAAATGAAAGTATTCCTGGGTCTCAGTTGATTAATCCTTTTTGTTTCTTCTGTGAAGTTGCTGGAAGAGGCCGTGGCAGAGGCCGTGGAAGAGGACGAGGTCGTGGAAGAGGACGAGGAGGCCCAAGACGATAACTTCTCACTGCGCAACTGCTACCAAATTCTGGGCAATTTCTGATATTTTTTTGTACAGGTCTTGTTTATGGTATCCATTTTTAATAAACTGAAATGTGAAAAAGACGTCTTTCCTTTGTTAGGGAAGTCTGGGGAGGGAGGCATGTCCTGTTTCTAGAGGCTGTTACAGACTGAGCATGTCTTGTTTGGTGTTGGTTGCCGTTGTCAAGGTCTCACCCACTCCTGAGGGCTGTATGATGACCTCTTGCTTTTTTGCCCCAGAGAGAGAGAGAGACTTGTGTTGGTATGCTTTTAACAGTGTTAGAAATGAATCCCTCTTCCATAAGGCACTTCACATTTTCTAATGCTGATGTAGTTAAGACTACATTAAGAACATGTTTCTACTGTTGTTCTGCAGAGTGACCTCTTTAAAGTTCATAGATAAAATTTTACTGTTTGCTATTACATGAAGCTTACAATTTAAACATGTTGCTTTCTTTATACAAAGTTTTCACATAAGGAAATTAACCAGTTCTGTGGAACTGCTGGATTGTTACATCTCATGATTAAAGTATACCTGGCTATGAACTTTGTCAGAGCTAATTATATGGCATACTTTTGTTTGGGTGGGGCTTGTAAAGTAGCTTTATCACACATTTCTTTTAGTGTACTTAAAGTGCATCCCTAGAAAATACAAAGTACAACACAGTTACATACTGGAATTGGAGATTTACTTCTGGAAATACAGAACTTCTGCAGCTCATGTATATATGTATATGAACTGCTTTGCTGGACACAAACATAAAAAAGCAGTGTTGGCCACAGTTACCTCGAATATCATCCTGCTAACTCTTCCCCTGTAGGAAAGGGATATCACATTTGCGTTGCAAGACGTCAACAGCTTCATCTGTTGGTGAAATACACAAGTCATTTCAAATAACATTCATGTTAGAGCATGGCTTTCTTGAATGATAAGGGCATTCGCCAGTACTTCAGTGCAGGAACGTGCTTACTTGGTTGCTCGTGTTTCCGCACAGGCAGTGCTACGAGTGGAAAATTACCTAACGTTGTGTAATGGATTGATACGCTGGTTAATTTGTGCTAGCTAGCATTTTGTGAGCTGCTCTTCTGCTTTTTCCCCTCTTACAGAGGCCATGGTAAAACTTCATCTCGTTACAGAAGAGCTTTTTTTTTTTCCCAAGCTGTGGTGGAACCTTCTGAGAGCACTTTTTGGTCAATATAGCACCCACAATTCTCAACTCTATAATAGCTGCTACAAATAATGGTTGCTGCTGTCTTCCAGAAGTGCCCGGTCACTGATGATGGGCGTAAGGTCTTCCCAAATCCAGCTGGTAGCGTTCATGCAACAGTTGAAACATTTTCCCTCTTCAGTCTCTTCCTTATGAAAGTCAGTAGTGCTCCCAGGGGGATGCACATGGTGGATGCTGCCACCAGTAGCCCAATGGCTGCTAGGGCGTAGCCTGGGTAATCCTTTGTCACCAGCTGCCCCTGCAAGGGAGAGAGGAAGCGTTGGATGTTTGGAATCTGGTGTTCAGTGTCCGGCAGTTGGGTCTGGAGCAAAGCCGTGTACTTAATCAGGACATATGAGAAGCGTTTGAAGGCTGCAGCAGCCCATGACTGTCCTCTCAGTGCTTTTATCCAACGTTTTTATCAAATTGATAAGAACAGAGCTACTGCTTGAACAGTAGGGAGAATTTTGCTGCAAGCTTTGGTAAAAAGCAGATTTTGGCTTGATTAATGTTTCTTAATGAGGTAGCTGGGTGCTGACCCCTGTCAGTTCCGTTCCTGGAGCCTGTAGGGTCATGCTGACACCCAGTCAACAGGCCCGACCTGCCACAGGTCCCAAATTGGGGATGACGTGTAAACAATGTCTGTAATTTGTTTCTGAGTGCTAGGAACGTTTCTATCAAAGGTTTTGAAAGCAGTGGTAATCCAGAAATAATTAGTAATTTTGTATAAATTGGCATTTGTACAAAAGCACTTTGGCCACACAAAAAAAAATGTATATGGAAATTATGAAAGATTTTTATTCCAGCGGGGCCTCAGTTTGTTAAAATACCATTAATTTTGTTCAAAATACTACAGAAGGAATGTTTCTGTTATTTTTAAGATGATAGTTGGGTCTTCAACATGAATAAAATTTTACTGTTTGAACGGGTGGAGGGAAATGGATCCATCTTAGAGAACCAGGGCATTGTCACTAGGCCAAGGTTTCCCTGTTTTACCTTTCCACAAAATTAAAGGATGGCCCCAACTCCCGCTGCAAGCTTTCAGAAGGCAGTTTTGTGGAACAGTGGGGATAGAAAGTCTAAAAACCGAAAACCAAAACTATTTTACCTGCGTGGCGTCCCATGCTTGGTATTGCAGCGTTCCTGTGAGGATGTAGTCGGTGAGGTAAAATATAAATAGGCTTACAATTAGCAGAGGACTAGCGAAAGCCCACATAACTTTCCAATACCAGTTTGGCTTGCGTCCAATCATGGTGTGAAGATCTTTCTCAAATCTATATTTAAAAAAAAAAAAACCCAAACAAACTTATTTTTGAGAACAGCTGCATACACTCACTCGATACCTTGATCCGATGGTTTTGAAGTAGCAAAACCACCTGCAGCATTAAATGTGTAAGATGGAAAAGGGGGAACTAATGAGCAGAGAGGCATTTTCTGAAGAACTGGCTCACCAGGAGCGTGTAGTGAGAGTGAAATCAAATAAAAAGATAGTAGGGATTCAAAAAGATCCCAAACTGCAGAAGAGTAGCTAGAAGTAGGTACAGCATGGAAAAATCCCAATGTTCTGACCCGAGTAGTGGTGTAAGCTGATGGAGAAAAGCAATGATGCTTCAGTACTGCGGAGAAATCGCTACTCGTTTATGTGTGGTTGAGCTGTTCTCACCACTGTTATTTGACTGGTTTTGAGGAAGACAATTCTAATGCTGGGGATGGCATCTACAGTCACACAGGAAATCTGGATCTGCCTTGAAGGCTCGGAACTCATGGACATAATGCCACTGTCGATGCCTGTACGCATACTGCGCAGAGCAAATACTAAAGCCTTTTCCTTTAGACACCCCAAGCACAAATGCCTCTGCTGAGCAAAACCTTTTCTGACCTTGAATGTTGCTTTTACCTAGACCCGGGGAGAGCAGCAATGTGCAAGGCCACAGCCTTTGAAACCAGACTTACTGGCCCTGTTGAGCTGACTTGCTGTGAAAGGAGAAGCCAAGTTTTGGCAGAAGGTTC
The DNA here is from genome assembly GCF_017976375.1 of Cuculus canorus. Classification (NCBI taxonomy): domain Eukaryota; kingdom Metazoa; phylum Chordata; class Aves; order Cuculiformes; family Cuculidae; genus Cuculus; species Cuculus canorus. The sequence goes on from NC_071402.1 coordinate 114,503,967, forward strand.
TCTTGAGACCAAAGACAAGAGCAGGGAGCAGTGTCTACGGCTCATTAGCACTCCCCTGCCAGCACAGAAGGTGTCAGCCCAGCCTGGACCCCATGCAGCCCTAAGCCCAAGGCCTTGGAAGGGGTCTGCAGGGCAGGGGAGATGCCATTGCCTTGCTGATACCATAGTGAATGAGAAAAATTCAGCCCGAGCTGGCATTTTTATTCTTGGCCCTGCGTGTCTCGGCCAGTGGTCACACCCTTGCTGTCCTGCTATGAGCAAACGGAGGTTCAAGCTTTACCTTCTTATCCCGTAGATATAGCATACAGCAATGGTTTCCACCAGCACGATGAGCAGCAGTGAGAGAGTGGCTGCGTAGTCATTGAATATATCAAACCAATAATTTCCAGCCTCCATGGTGAAGATTAGGCCAATCACACAGTTAATGAAGCACACAACACCTGCGTGGATAAAACAGGGACCTTGACATCATACCTGGAAATATAACAGCGTGGGGAAAACATCCTGTGCCTTGTGGCTGAAAAGCTGGTGGGATTTCTACTGATTTCTGTCAGGAAGCAGCTTTCTCAGAGAAGAAAGATAAATTTTTGACCTTTGGAAAAGACATGGGGTGGTGAGAGTGGATAGATACTGAATGTGCTGGAGTATCCTTAAAGTGCTGCTTCTTAGACCTGCGCAGTCCCAGCACATCAGCACAGCAAAGACAAGTGTCTTAAGCTATAGCCTTGTTGGATGTGTGCGCAGCATCTGCTGTTACTGCTGGGCAGCCAGTTAAAACAGCTCTTAAGGTGGGACAACTGATTTTCGTGCCTCAGTGGGAGCATGTATCAGTTTTGGCCAAAAAGTCTGAGCTGGTTCACAATTAGGATACTAGTGATATGACTGAAGAGCCACTCACTGGAGGTGTCTTCAAGTGTCTCCTGGCCCTTTGAGTTTCACCGGTCAGTTCACACCAGTCTAAAGGAGCTGGGGTGTGTCAGGAAGCCTGCAAAATGCAGCCACAATTGCCCTAGCGCTTTGAGAGCCCCTGAAGGAAAGTGCTGTACAGGCTGGGCAGGCAAACCCTTCTGGCAGCATCTTTGATATCTTCTGTTCCACCTTAGATCAAAGAAGGACCCTCACCAGCTGTGGGACACCAAAGCTCTTGCACACACACGTGCTCATTCCCTGCGTGGCCTATGCTGCTCATGGCAGGTGCTTACCTGAGATCACCTCCTTGGGGAAATGGGCAGCAATGACCCTGCTGTCGGTCAGCGGCGTGAGGATAGCGGCGGTGTTCCCCAGCATGCTGCCGATGCCCAGCATCAGCAGCATGACAAAGTAGAGCACGGAGTACAGCTGGGGCACCTCCATGTTTTTGATCGCTTCGGAATAGACTATAAATGCCAGTCCCGTCCCCTGGACAGCCTGCCGGCGAGAAGGAGAGAAAGAAGTGAGTTACGGGCAGCTCTTCAGCTGGATAACAGACATAAGAACAGACATATGAGGCTGATCCTCCACAATGACAGAAATACACCGGTGGTGGCTGTCCTGTACAGCAGAGGCCGATGAGCTCTTCACTGTTTTTATTCCAACTGGATAGAAACTGACACAGTCCTACTCTTAGCAGAAACATTTGCCCCACACCTTTGTGACCTGCCCTGTCCCACAAGATGCAGCCAGCAGTCTGGCTGCATTGCAATCCGGCTTGGTTGCTAATTAGCCATGCAAGCCCCTCGTTGGGCTGAGCCACCCCAAGAAAATATGTCCCACCCCATCCCAAGAAATGAGATGCAGAAATGAGCCCCACCACAGCTCCTGGCCAAGTGGCTCCTGGGGGCAAGATGTGCCCACGCAGGGCTGAAGGGCTGCCAGGGCTCTGCTGGAGAAAAGGAGAGGGAGAAGCCCTGGTGCCAGCACAAAGCAGTGACTCACTGTGTCCAGTTCAGCTTCCAAGCTGCAGTTTTTAAGCTGTGGTGATAATTGGGCATATTCCTGTGGGTGGGTGGCCATGAGGTAGCCTTTCATCTCATTGAGGTTGTCTGCTGTTAAAGAGCCTTCCTCCAGGTCGAAAGCATTCATCAGTAGCAGGATCACCCTGGAGAAGATTATAGGAATTCAATGGCTTTCAGGCCAAGGAATAAAACTGGTACCAGTTTTATACCTCATCCCCTTCTCCACCAGCCCCCTCATGGGGATGCGCTGCCAGTCCCAGGGCTCTGCTCTCCCTGGGTGGGAGCTGTGGTACTTCCAGCATGATATTGGGATGTGGGCAACCTTCCACTCATCTCTGCTTCAGAGGGAGATGTTCCTACGCTCACAGGGAGGTATTTTTGAATGGCAGCTGGCGTCTCTTCCCCTTTGCTCTCTAGTCCCATATCCGTATCCCACGAATTTAAGGACTCTTTTGGCAGCAAGCAGGGCCTGGCAGCTTGGTTTCCTCCCTGATCAGCAGATAGATGGAAAACAGTAAAAATATGAGTAAAAGTGTAACTGCCACGGGCTCTGTGCCAGGGACAGCACGTGAGCTTGCTGCCTTGGGGCACAATCCTGCAGGCTGCTGGGCCCCTCCAGAGCGTCACCTCCGAGGAGGCTGAGCTCCTGGCACAAGGCTTAGCCTTAAAGGAAGGGATCTGAGCATCATTGTGTTGTATTAATCCCCCACGACCCTCAAAGAAGGGGCAAGTGCCACTGTGATTCACCCAGGGAAACCCATCCTCTGGACCTGGCCCATGCCTGGAAGCAGCACCCAGGTGTCAAAAGGCACCCTAGCTCTGACCTTTCGACGCAGCCTTCATCGCTTTAAATCATGCCATTAGCTTTATTAGAGCAGTATCAGATCTGAGGCAGTGCTGCATGGTGTTATTTATTTACCTCCCCCCCCTTACCTTCCCTGGAACAGCTTGCGGTGGAAAACAGGGGGACTACCAGGCTCTTACTTGTCTATACAGCTTTCGTAGTTAAATGTCGCCTTGAAGCCGTAGATGGAGAAAGTCACGATGCTGGCAAATATGGATGTGGTGCTGTTGATGAGCGAGACGATGATGGCGTGCCTCTCGCAGTTGTTACTGGGCTCATTGTAGCTGGCGAACGCAATGAGGCTGCCAAAACCCAGGCCCAGTGAGAAGAAGATCTGCGTGGCGGCACTGATCCATGCCTTGGGGTTCGATAGCTGCTCCAGCTGCAAAACCAGATGGGGAGAGCAGGAGCATGGAGCTCTGCATGAGTGCCGAGCAACGCACCTTCCAGGCTGTGGGGATGCAGATGTGCCGAGTCCCTTTGCACACCCGTGTTAGTGCAGGGGTTTGGGGACAGCGTTACTGCTCGGTCTGGACGTGATGTGCTATAGCTTATGTTAATAAGCAGACCATCTTCTGCAGGAGAAAGCAAGAAACTTGCAGCCGCTGTGGGACAACAGCCTCCCACCAGCCCCAGCTGGGGTTCCAGCCGCATAACCTAAGTTACTGCTGTAAAAATCCAATATAAGGAAAAGAAGCATTGCCACCTTTTAAAAACCCACATATTTTGTAACTAATAACATCTCAAGAAAAATTCAGTGCATTTTTTTCTCTACCTTTGGTGTGAACATGTAGATGAGTCCATTCACTGCTCCATGGAGTGTTAATCCTCTGATGAGGTATATAATCAGAACGCAGTATGGCAAAGAGGCTGTTACATAGACGACCTGGGGGCAGGAGGAGGAAATACCTTGGTCTAAGGAATATGCAATACTGACCATAGTAAAAATTAGCACTTTCTCATTTACTTTACATAAATAATTTCCATTTTTTTGCATTTGCTACCTTGTATTAATCTTTAAAGAAATATTTTCAGATAAATCTAACTTTAGATTTATGTTTCAGGGAAACAAGTTTTTTTACTAATAAGAAAAACCTGTCCTACTGTTCTCTTTGACTGGAAAGATGAAACCAGAATCTAAGATATTTGCAGCATTTACAAGCTCAGTTCTGTGCATTTAGTGGAGTAATATCAGTTTGTAACCATTCTCTGTCAAGAATGTAATAGGCAAAGGCCGGCCATCAGCTGCTCTAGAAGGAAGGCAAGCAGACCTCATAAAAGGTCAAAATCAAACTTGAATGAAACTATTTTCATTCAGATGGGAAAACTAATTTAACTGCATGTATCATGGATGGGAGGAATTAAATCTTTCAGTTGCCTTCTAGAAGCTTTTGATTAAACCTCTGAATTTCAATATCCACATTGGAATAAGCCACCTCAAAAAAGAAAACAAGGGGAGAATGCAATCTCCTTCTCTTTGCTGGGGAGGACCCCAATGGCTCATCCAGCAACTAACAAAAATCATGCCTTCCACAAGTCTTGGGAAGAGAATCAGATGGGTATTTACTAAATATTCCTCCAACTCACACCCACCTGCACTGCTAACTGGCACTTTCTCCATCACACACCTGGAGATGCAGCCACTTCCCTTTCCTGGTGGGACAGCTGTGTGCCCACTGCCCAAACCCACCGCTGTTCCTGCACAAGAGATGCAGGGGAAGCATCCCACGCCCCTGCTGATGAGACCTTGTCTTCATGACACTGTTTCAATCCTCCTTGGCTATTTCCTTCTTTCTTTTTTGACCCCCAAATCCAGCTGCAGCAGGTTTGAGAGGTTGTTCTTAGCTTACAGTCTCTTGGCTTTCTGCATTTGGCTAAGACGATTTGGGGATTACAACCCTCCGCTCGCTGCTTAGTGCAGGCTCAGCTGGGACATTGCTTTCCCCTCCTTTCCTCAAAACTTCTGCTGTGAATAAAAATAAGAAAAAATGCCCAACAAGTATCTTTTTTTTTACTTGCAAAGTCCGAGGAATAGATGCCTCCTGACACGGCTCTGCTGTGGCAGGCAGCTTTCCACACGACCAGCAGCCTGAAGGCTGATTTTACAGCAGAGATGGCTGCGTTTAAAGGACTTTTCTGTTTGGTTTTTAGTTTTGTGTCCGTTTTAATATCACTCAGTGTTCTGGTTGAGACTTTTTCAGTTGCAACTCAACAGGGAGGCAGAGGCAGCGGGGCCAGCTGCTTTGGGGGAGATGCCACAACCACAAGCGTTACAGCAGCCATGACCACTGCCTTTTTGGCACTCGTTTATCCTCCCTCTGTCCTGCTGGGTCTCGACAGGGCTGTGCCTGTCGCTCACCTTGCCGGTGGACTCAGTGCCACGGAGGATGCAGAGGTAGACCACCAGCCAGGCCAGTGTCAGGCAGAGTGCCTGCTCCCACTGCACGCTCCCGCTGGCCTCCAGCGATGGAGAGATGTTCAGGGTCTGACGGTACCAGAAGTACTGGGTGGATGACGTCTTCTCACACTCCTCCTCGTAGCCAGTGCGGTTGCTGTTCAGGGGGCAGGTGGCCCATGGCAAGGGGTCCTGCAAAGGGTGGGAGAGGTGTGGAGTTAGTACCCAGCATGGCAGGGAGAGCCAGGGCACCAGTGAGGGACAGGGGACACGAAGGCAAGGGTGGCTTTCTAAGCCTTGGGCTTGCTTGTCCCTGCATTGTGCTGCCTGGAGTGGAGACCGACCCTTTCCCCTAGGGATGTCCTCTCTCCCCAAGGACAGATCCCCTCTGCCTCTCTTCCCTGAGGATGACCATCCTGATTCTCTCCCCCAGGGCCAAGCCTCTGCCTTTGGACAGACCAATCCCAAGGTGGAGGACACCGTGGCCATCAAAGCACATGTAAGCAAGGAATCACAGGGCTGTACTTGACCTGCATTTTGAGAAGAAACCCTGATGACCCTGGGGAGCCACCACAGTGGGATGCCCCGTCTCATTTTTTCACCCCAGGTAAACCCTGGGCAGGTTTCTGGAGCTTTTGCTCCTCCCAGGCTGATGATGGTGAGGGGGCAACATCCACCACCGATGCAAAGTCACCACGGCAGCGCTGAGCCATGCCACTGGGCACCCACGCACCTGGAAGGAGTGGAAGAGGTACCAGAAGGCCCAGGCATTTATCACGTTGTAGTACATGGAGAGGAAGAAGGAGACGACGACGCTGGCAACGCCTGCGGGCATGATGGGAGGTGTTCAGTCAGTAGAAAAACCCCAAAACGTCCAGGGCCCCATAACACCCTGCGATGTTTTGCCTCTGCATGGCCCCACTGCTGCAGCCTCCTCTTCCTGTCAGGGCTTTCCTGCACTGGATTTTGTGTTTCAGCCCTTGGGGTGGGTGAATATTCAACGTATCATTAAAAATAAAGTGTTGCTGTAAGCAATTTAGAGACAGTTTGGGCTTCGAGGGTAATTTAATAGCTTAATAATGAACGTAAAGGTAGACATCGGTAAATGGTAGCCAGCGATTGTAGGAAATTAAGGCACCATTTTATTGCTCAATGTTGAGCTTGTCAAGATGATTTTCTTGGGGTCAGAGTCCAGTGCGGGCAGCCCCGGGAATGGGTTAAGTGCTGGCCTTCACCCTGTGATTTTGGCAGTCTGCCTCAGGGCAGGGGGACTCACACCCCTGAGTCTGGGGACCCAATACAGTGAGCCAGGGTTTGACCTCGACGCCCCATAAAGGATGAGGTAAATGCATGCTGTGTGCATCTGGGTGACAGTTTGATTACTTGGCAAGACCCAGTAAAACCCCAGCCCCTGTCTCGTTTCTTCTCTGAAGGACAAAGCTCCCCATTCAAAAAAAATCTCCCATGTTCCCTGGGCACTTAAAAGAGAAAGATGAAAACTGAGAACATACCAACACCACAGAGGTAGGGGCTTATTATTTTCCAGGCGCCGATGCTGCCCTGACGCATGCGCTGCCCCACAGCCAGCTCCAGATAGAGCAGCGGCATCCCCTCAGCAAACAGCATGATAAAATAGGGGATCAAGAAGCCACCTGCAAGAAAAACCCCAACAGACAGCCTTCAGCAGATCAGCAACATAATAAACACCGGGTTGCCCTATTCGTGGCCAAATTGCCCTGTTAATGCCCCAGGAGGTGGCTGGAGCTGGGTCCACTCAGGGCATCTTGTGTATTGAGGGCACGGCACAACCCTGAGGGACATCTCATGGGGTTGCAGGTGGCATCCCGGATGCCAGTGAGCACCAAGTGCTTGGGTGCAGGGATTTTTCCGCAGGCAATTGGCAGCACTGGCATTTCAGCTGTTAAAATGCGCCGGTTGGCAACCTGGTGTGGTGGGGCTGCCCATGTGCTTCGCAGGCGGTTTAAGCAACGCTCGGGGCTGGGGCTGTTAAAGGGTAACCAACCACCACCCAAACCTTGTAAAAGATAATGAGAGAAAGAGGATGAGGAGAAGATTTACTTCGTGTGCAGTGGTCTGCAGCAGAGCTGAAGTACTCAATGAAAAAGCAACAGCAGCATCTGTGTAGAATAGAGTTTCAAGTAATATTTTTGAAGCCTATCATGGCTTAAAAAAACCCCAAAACTACAAAAAACTCTCCCGCAAAACCCATGTTGAGCCTGCAAATGAGGTGAAGGCTTTTCCCCAGTGTCCTATCAGTAGGAGCAGACCCTAGGACAGAGGCACAGAGCCTTCCCCTGACCCTCATCCCTGCTTCCCCAGCACACGGAACCACAAGGATGCTCCTGCAGAAGAAGAGCAGCAGAAATGGGTGGGCAGGCAGCAAGGCAGGGAAAAGGACTTTCCCACCCAACAACTTGGATGTGTTTTGGCTTAAATTTCTGCTGGAAAAAAAAATAACCCCCATGACTCGGGGTTCGCTTCAGAAAGAGCTGCTGACTGAGACAAAACCTGGATTTTTGTGAAGGCTTTCCTGCTTTCCTTTTTCAGCAAGCCAAAAATATTTACATAAATATCTCTTATTTAGGATTTAATCAGCAGCATTAACATTCCTTGCAATGGGCTTGGTGCAGCGCCACAGAGGTATGAACTTCAGGCAGCGACTGAGGCAAAGAACTGGAAGTAAACACTGAGCAAAAATCTGGTTTATTCTGGGAATTAATTTTGCACCTCCTGGCTCTATCGTTGTTAACAACCCCTTTGTTAGTCCGTTAGGTAACTTCCTATGCCACAAGGGAACTGCTGGGGGTTTAAGAGCTCCCACAGCTTCTCTGTCCCGGCAGGGTGTGAGCTGCCCCAGCAGCCACAGAGAGAGGCTTTGCCAGGTACCATGGCAGGAATCAGCGTCAGGCCTTTCCACCCCCTCCCCAGCAGCATTGCTATTTCCTTGGTGTTGCCACCTTGCAAGAAGGAAGAGTGGCTCCAGGCTTGCTGTTCACCCTGATGTCCCCCCTCACAGCTGGGAGCGTTGGGGCTGAGACCCTGCTCCTTGCTCTGCACCCTCATTGCACATAGATTTTTGCCCCCAACACTGCTTGTCGTAAAGGGTAGAACCAAAATGCCTCATAAGTGATTCAGGGCAGCTGCATGAACCAGCTCCCTATCCACTGTGAACCTCCAGGGACCTCCCTGCTCATTTACACCTACTCTACCAGCCCCACAGCCAGACCCCTGCAGTTGGCACAACATGAGGAATGTGCTCTGAGTCTTGTCAAGGAACCAAGCTTGGCCAGCAACACCCTTGTCTCTGCTCAGCATCCTGCCTGGTGTCCAGGGGCTTCTTCCCTCAGGGCTGAGCACTGCTGAGCACCTTCCCTGCTGTAAACCCATCCCAGCATTGTCTCAGCCTGGTCCCGCCTGCTCACGGATGTGCTGTCTACAAGGTTTTGACCTTCCTTTGCTCGGCCTGAGTCAAGCTCATTGGAGGCAAGCAAGAAGGAGGCAACACGCTGATGAACAGAAAGGCGGATGGTTGTAAAGTCTGCAAATACCCTGTTTATGAGTAACATCGGCGATAAGGGTGCTATCACTGCTGGGCAGCACAGGGACTGTCTCTGTGCTTTTCTGCAAGGAGGATGCCAAATGAGCAGTGACTGCCATCCTCCCCTAAGCTCGTTGCCTGACATATCCAGCTTTTAAGTTCCTGAAACCATGTTCTGTCTGCATGGGTTTTGCAGACCCTGAAAAGCCACCAAATCCTTTGCAAGAGGGCAGCGGAAAACAATTAAGAAAAGCAAAGCCCGCTGTCAGGAGTTTTAGGTTCACAGTAGGGAAGAGTTGCCTCTCGCTGGGAGATTTAACCAGAGAGGATGAAAGTAGTGGAGAAACTACTCTTACAAAAACATGCTTTTAATAAAATACTTGGGTTTGTTGAATCTTTTTTTTTCCAGTTAATCAAGTGTTCCGGTTTTGGTTACATTTCAGAGAATTTTCACCATCTACTACAATAAGATAAGAAGAGGATAAACCACACAAAGACCCCAATGTCTGAGTCTTGCTGTCCTTCAGGGTGTCTGCCAAAACAAGCCGCTAGTGAACTAATCACGTGCAGTTTAATTGTGTAGAGAAACTTGCATTTTAAGCTTTGTGCTAGAGTTCAGTGTCACACAGGAAGCCTTTACCCTCAAAAGGATCCGTGTAGAGGAATACACACAGAAATGCCGCACATTTATCACTTCTGCTATCTGAAACACCTAAGAACACTTCAGCCACTCAAGCATCCAGCTTCTACTGTAATTTCACCCAGTGTATTATCTGGATTTTTCTGACCTGAATCCCACAGAGCAGTTTTGACGTCATCCCAGCACTGAGCTAGCTTTTCAACAACCAGGATGAACCAATTCCTACCACCACACGTGCATTTAAAGCAAGCTACAAGCCAACGAAACAAGCAAGAAGCACTTAAAAGTCTCAGTGTGGGCAGAAGCAGACCAGAAGCAAACAAGGCAGGTGCTTATCTTGCCACTTAATGCACAACTGAGATGGGTCCAACACTACGACAACAGACGCCGTGCAAGAAGCAGTGTAAATCTGGGATGTCTTACAGAGAGAGGCGCTTAATCAGAATTCTTCAAAACACGTCATTTAGCATTGGTAGCTGTATGCTAGAAGGTAGTATTAGTGTTGTTTTTTAATTAATCAAATTAACTGACTTTTGATTTCTAAGGTAGAACATCTGTGGCTGGTATACAATACAGACATTGTCTTTCCCCAGTTTGGACCTAGGAGAGTGATAAACTTTCAAAGCTTTTTTTTTTGTTTTTGAGCCCAAACCGATTTATTCCCTATTTTTAAAGCTTCCTAGAAGGCTTTAGTTGTGGAACTCCTGTTGATTAAGGAGTTTCAGCCTACTTCAAGGCAGATTTGCAGCCAAGTTATCTCCTCCTAAAGTAAGGCTTCGTATAAGAGACAACACATTAATGACAACAACTGGAAATTATACAGTTGATCCTTAAATAAAATCAGCATCGGCATTTCACTCTCAGTATGTTCCAAGAGAATTATCAAGGAATTGAACTACTTTTGATGCCTTCAGAGTGGTTCAATGGAGTAAGAAAGTAATAAATGAATACCATGTAGACCTACATCTCTCTAGCTCCATCCTTTTTACAGAACATTGGTTTTCCCACTGTTTCACTGCACTGCTAGGAAACAAATGCCCCTGTATTGGGGCAGTTGTCAGCTAAAATCCTTATGCTGAAGAATCTGTAAAATAAAGCAGCGATAGAAGAGATTGTACACCCACAAAATGCCTGACCTCCTGCTCTGCCCTGGACCCTGCTTAGGCGTTAGCATGGAGAACATATTTTTGGATTTAAAGCTTGCCACACTCCTCCTCGAGGGAAGCAAGAAACATAAGTCGCACTTACCTCCTCCATACATCTGACATAAGTATGGAAACCTCCACACGTTTCCTAGTCCCACAGCATAGGAAATGCAGGCGAAAATGAACTGCAAGGGATTGTCCCACAGAGGCCGGGATTTCTCCATTGCCTACTTGCAGACAGAGGTTTCAGCAGAACCTTCCAGCCTTCACTCTTTCAGGTACTCTGCCAGTCCTGCCTCCGACTCCACGCCAGCCTAGCTTGGAGGGGAGGGAAAGGCGGAGAAGCTATGCTTGCCAATTCCTATCAAGCTTTTTAATTACTAATCTTATTAACAGGCACATACTGAAGTAGGAATGCTGGTAAATAGATTATAGACACACAGAGAACTATAAAATTGGTACTTTGGGTGAATAGCTGCTTGGGTTTTGACTGGCATTTCTGGGAAGGATGTGAGCCCAGGGATTTTTATCAGCTCACATGCTGACCTGACACGGGGAGGAAATAACACTGGGGCTGCAGCCTGGTTTTGGAAATGGGAAAATCCTTCTCCACAGGGCTCTCTTTCCTGAGAGTGGTATTAGTGTGCTTGAGGCACTGGATTGATTTGATAGCACAAGGAAAGAGGTTCCCACACTATTAGGACTGAGCTTAGTGGCTATCAGAGCTGAGTTTTATTCTCAGTGCCCCTTGCCCAAAATAGGTCCTCGAGCATCCCATCACTTGCACCCTGGTGCTCACCCCACCCAGCCCAGCACACTCATCAGTTCCAAAAGCGGCCTTAAAACAGTCCCCACCAGCTAGACTGCTACAGCCTTCAGTATAACACTCAAGTCTGGCCGCCTGGGAATACTCCCCTGCCTCTGCATGCTCTGTGTATGTGTGAGCATGCAAAATAGCCCCGTGTGTTTTCACTTACCTTCATGCTCAAACCCCGCTGCTGCAAATGATCTTTTCCGAGGGTGTGTTGGTTTAAAATACTTTGAAGCATCAGGGACCAAATATATATGAAAGCCACTGGGAAATGATGTTCGCAGCCCATTGTGGAGAGAGAAGGACCTAGGAGACCTTTGGGTCAGCTGAACACACACTGAGGTGCCAGGTCTGAATGTTAACCCTGTGTGCTTGGGCCCCTGCCAAGCCACATTTTGAGCTCAATCACTTATGACAGGTCTCCTACTGAAGGAGGCTACCAGCAGTGTCTTCAGTAATAAAAAGGGGCTAAACAAGTCCAAGGACTCTGCTTCCTCTGTTTGTCTAAACCTGGGTTTTTTTTCAAGCCAGGACTGGGCAACCCTTCAGGTCCATTTTACCATAACACACACTCAGCTGCTGTCAATCTTCTTTCTCCAGCACCAGCAACTTGCTCCCTGCCAGCACCGTCCGCGTTGTTCCAGCATCCCATCGGTTCCTGGCAGAGCCAAGGCATCCAGCTGTGGGTATGGGTGAGAATCCCTATCACGGGGCTTGGACATGAGCCCAAACTGCAGAGTATGTCATGCAGCATTGTTAAGACCAGCAGAACCACTCTGGTGGACTTGCTGACCAGCCACCTGGAGTAGCAACGCCACAAAGTGGGATGCCACCTTTTTTCATTCTAGAAAAGGTGACTGCAAGAAGTCTACGCATCTCCCGTAAGTGAATCCATCCTTCATGGTGTCTTTTAGCACTGTTAGAATTGGAGGCTGTCATTGGAAAAATATCAGAGTTTGCCAAGCCCTTCCAGAGTACGGTTTTGAGGGAGTGCCACATGCCACAACTGAGTTATTTTTAGATAAAAGTCATATTTAAATAAACGTGCGACTTGTAATAGAGTTCAATGATAATGTCACGCTATTACATATTACATAGAGGAAACACACAGAGGGAAAATGGGGTTATATGTGTTTATACCTAAATAATTACATATGCACACCCTATCCCCTCTGTCACTCAGCTAAGGTTTCAAAGCTCCCTCGCGCTTTTTCCCAATTCCTGGGCATCTGGCGTGAGTTCACTCTGGAGTCCAAATCTGACGTTTTGTTAACAGACTCCTGGGCAGCAGGTCTTTCCAGCTGGATGTCCAGCATTAGTTCCAAAGTAACCGAAGTTAGAATCCATGGTTTCACAAAGCAGACTTTCAGGTGTCCAATTTTATAAAATAAATAACAGAGGGACACAGCAGCATGGTCAACTCTGGAGAGAGTCCAACTCAAACAAAGAAATCCCTGTGCAATTACACACTTGCAGACTATTTACCCGCCCCTCACACCGTAGCTTGATCTAGTAATAATTTTTGGGTCTGGGGTCTTTTTGTTCCTCCTTGGATTTCTTTGCTGTCTTTCAAGACAGGCTACCTTGTCTCAGTGCAGCTGGTATTGATGATCTGTATCCTTGAAGCCTTTGTATTTTCCTGTGTTTTGTTGACTCTGGAGGCCTTGTTTTGCCTGAAAAAAAAAAGATTTTAACTGGAAACTCCCAGCTTGTGGCCTAGTCCTTCAGAGCAATTCTGGCTATTCATGCTAAGAAAGCTAAGCAAACAGCATACTAAACCACACAATATTATAACTTGAAATTATTTATTCTTTTTAAAATATTACTTATTTAGGCTAAACAACTAATCTCTGTTAAAGAGGAGAACTGGCAGGTGTGCAGTCCAGCTGCCATCCACGGAGGATTCAAATGGGGCTCACCAGCGACCTGTTGCTGGTAAACGATCAGATTGCTTCGAGGAGCACCCTTGAAAGGTATCCTCCCAGGGCAAGGGGAGCTCATCGCCATGCAGCCACGCTGCCAAGCAGGGAGAGTTCAAGGAAGGCTCACGAAGGCTGTCATATTTATAGGATAAAAGTGGTTGACTCATAGTCAAATTGCATGTAACAGAGCCATCCCAAGGCTCCTTATCGGTGTTCACTGCCTCACCCTGCTCCTTGTGGGTTTCTCAGTGGAGTTCTCAGCCCAGCTGCAGGCAGGCCTTTACCTCTGCTGAAGCCAAACTGCACCTGCCTTGGTTAAGGGACGGGTGGGGAAACTGCATCCGTCATAGGTTGCTCGTGGCTCTTCTGCATCACCCTTGCCGTTCTTTTCTTGCCTGCAGAATTGCAACGTGCCAGCTAGCCCTGGAAATACGTCTCATGGGTAACCCTGAATTCTGCTGGAAGGAAAAATCCAAGGTACTTTTATATCTGTAAGCTATTAAACCAAAGGGGACACACACTGAGAAGCTACGGATCCGTTAACAGTCCCCATTCACAAACACTTTTGCAAGTTATTAAAAAGTTAAGTGCCTGTCACTGCCCGTGGGATTTATTACAAATCCTTATAAATAACTCACACCATTTAACAACTCACAGGCAGGACAGCCTTAAAAAAAATAGCACATCACTGGCACTTGGGATGCTTCCATGTGAATAGATTTGTGCTACTGATGAGCGTAATCAGGTTAAACATTTCCTTGGCTCTGTACCTCCTTCCCATTATATTTCAAACTAGTTTACTAATGGCCTTGGGAGATCGTGCAGGCAGAGAGGTGTGGTGTCCTCGGCTCGGGTCAAGTCAGATTAGTAAGTTCAGATGCACTAAAATGAATCTTTGCTTCTCTCAGAAATAGTCAGTGTCACAAGCAACTTGGACGAGTGTTTTTTTTTAAGGTGGTCATGGACATAGGCACCTAGCGAAGTGCCTGTCATTCAGTGGCTCTTTGAGAGGCAGGCTTTAAATATATTTAAATGTATTTAAACAGGTAATACTCAGGAATTCTTGCTGTGGAACTTCCCATACACACCCCTCAGATAATAAACATGCTATTTCTGATGCTATTAAAGCTTTTATCTCCTTTGAATTTTCTTCATTTGGGTTTATCATTTCACTGCTCACGTTAAAGGGGGATTAGAAAGAAATTCTGCCACCCTTCTCCCAGTACCTAACAAATTTGAGAGTGTGGGGTTTGGGAGAAGTGGATGACAAAGCATAGGGGTTATTCTCCACAGCAGGCCAGGGACAGCGTAAGAACTGCCCTACGTAAACCTAATCAGAAGCTGGTAAACAAAGTGGAGAACCGCATTTCTCACTGCAGCAAAAGTAGAGGTACTTAGGTGAAGATACTGACTGGAAATCCTGAGCTTGTGTCTGCACAACAAGAAGTCAAGTGCTGCTCCCAGCTACCTAAAATACAAACAAAAAGGGAGAGAAGTCCTAGCAACCAGTTGGGGAGCATTATTTGAGGGCAGGGAAGAACCTTAACGGATCTATTGCCAAAAGAGACAGAAAAACAAGGGAGGAATGAATAATAAGGAGCAACGGAAGAAGTCTCATAGAGACAACTACTAAATAATTCAGGTAAAGTCCAAGTAGCCTGGACTTTATTATGCTACATCCAACATGTAGGACTATAACCCCTAGATTTGAAAAAAAACTCTCTGCGCTTTCATTGATGAACCAGATACGTGGGAGGAGCACAAAGTGTCAGCAGGCACCAGCTGCAGTGTTTAGTATCTGCTATTCCTGCAGACACTCCCTTCCAAAAGAAAACATACTGTCCATTAGCATATTACATGATTATCAAACAGAAGTGATGGAAGAGTCTCAATAGCCTCCGCAAATGTTCAGTTATGCTACAAAGGAGCAGATACGCAACCAAGAGAGCAGCAGCACCCACGTATGTTTTTTTTCTGTTTGGATTCACTGTTCACAGTTGCTACTCTAAGCTCCATATTTCCTAACTTTAGAAAAAAGAAAAAAATCCACCTGGATTTCCAGACCTTTAACAACTCAGGTCATGACAATTGTTGGGCAATTACTCTACATGCAACTTCAGATTAGTTACTCCTCTAAGCAGTTATTAGGATTGCAATTATTCCTTCCAGCTCATCTCTGCTACTTGCTGCACAGTTTTAAACCGCAGATTATGCCATTGAGGTCCGTATCCTGAAGTCATACCTAGCCTTACCACACCTAGTCACACTACCATCCTTAAAATTGTTTTGCATTACCTCAGTCTCCCAAGAAAAACACTCCTGAGAAGAGTCCCCTCTTTATTTTCATTGCTTTTCTTTAGCACTGCAGTTCTATCCACCTTCTGACTGTGTGTGTTTTTTAGGGTAGTCCCTCTATGAAGGTGCACTCAACACAATTCTGATTCAAAGAATCACACCCAATTCACCCAGACCTCAGAACCAGCCTGTGCAAAACAAAGAAGCTACAAACTGGCACTTCACTAAAATAAAAAGGATACCTGGTCTGTTTAGTCTGTTCTTCTGCTTGTCTTCTGCCAGTTCACGCTCTCTCTGTCAAAGCTTGTCTGCAGTTTGGGGAGGTCTCCGGGCAGCTCCCTTGTTCACCAGCAGCTGTCAGTGGTGAGCTGCTCCATCAGAGTCCTGCATCAACCACAACGCAGCAACATGAGATACTACATTAACAGGTTCCTAAAAATAATAATTAAAAAAAAAAATAATAAATTATGACTGCTGAAACAGAATGACATGAGTCTACCCACCCTTATTTGGAGAAGAGCTGACTCCAAATATGCTTCCCAGTGTTTCATGGTATGTCTGAGAGTAGAGCATCATAAGGAGGGCAGGTCCAGGTGTCTTCAGGACTTCTGTAGGCAGCCAGAGCAAGGCAGGAATCCTCAGCCAATGCTTTCACTGGGACATTGTCAAAATTAACAGTCACAGGGTGACTCCTGTGGGCACATTCTCTGCTCAAAGCCACTTAGAAACATTTACAATAATAATTATAATAACAATCCTTACCTGTCCATAAAATTACCTTCAAATTACATTAAATTGTTTTTTAATGTGTTTTAGAAGGCCTGGAGTCCCAGAACAGCTCAAATGTTTTAAAGCTTGATCCATTCAGCTACCTGGCACACCAAGATGATTCATGCTTGTTTCCTAAGGCAGTAAGAATCATTCGGCTGTGGTCTGACAGCATTTGGTATCATAGAGAAGCCAAGAGCAGTCTTTGACAATGCCAGAAGGTGGAAAAACATCAAACAGAGGAATCTTACGAACTTTTTAGCTGGATTGAATCTAAGTGCCTAGCAGTTTCCCAAAGCAAGGGGTATGTGGGAAATTGCAGCTGTCCAAATTGCAGCTGTCCTTACATTGTTATATCAAATAAAGAGGAGCAGTTCAAGTGTTATACATCAGTATTCATCTTATGACACTAAAAATATAGCCATTATCCACAAACAAAAACCAGATTAAAGAGTACTTTATGAGCAGTTACAGAACATCAGGAAATACACAGTCTCATTAGGAAGGTAGAATGCAGCACTGCTGGCTCAATTGTTAACGAGCAAACGTTGAATCCAAGTCACAGTTAGAGCTCAGGGTTGGTTGTTACCTGTCAGAGTCAATATCAGCAAAGTGAGCTGCTTAGATTATATTCCCACGGAAAATATGCGTCACTCTGCAAGCCAAAAAAATCCACACGCAGCTTGAAAGACATTCGACTTCTGCAGAGCAGCCAGTTATAGAGAAATTTTATTTTTAAACACTGCTTTCAGGCATAACAAGGGAATTAACAGCTGAAGCATACAAAAAAAATAGATGATGCCTACTTGAGTAATGTAAGGAACTTCCAATAAACAAAGGCTGGTAAAAGCAGTGTTAGAAACTTCAGGAAAACAAGTGAAGTTCTAGAAACATCAGACAATCCAAAGAGGTCCAGATGTCATCTTCAAAACGCTGCACCTATCTCAACAAAAAGAGAACTGCTACTCTATAATGCCCCAGGCTAACTTTGAGAGGTACATCATCTTTGACAGGTGATGTATTTTTCCTCAAAACCCACACAAGACCTTTACCTTCACCATTGTACAACACAAACCAATGACAGCATCATCCTGATCCCATACTCACTAAACTGCCAATCTGCAAGCCAGGCAATCAGAATCAGTGTTTCAGTTTTGCACTACACAATTCTCTACAAGATTGCCTTGTATCTCATTTGAGGAGATAACAAGGTCTGTAACCATGCTTGCCTACAGCCAATTTATTTTACCAAGACCTATTCATTTTCTGAAGCCGAGAGTGTACTTTGTTGAAACGGCTTCTAAGCAGACAATGAAGGCCTATCACAGGGACAGCATCCTAGCTAAGTCAATAGCCAAGAGATTTGTCAGAAATGAAAGACAGCAGAAGGCATGAGATCCTCTGCCTTTCTTCACCCCTTACCTGCCATTCTAGAAATAATAACCAATCTCAAAATGAGTTTCACTACAAAGAAAAGCACGATATTCACCCAGACAAGCATTCCTGTCGGTGTCAATGTAATTGCTCTGAGTAAACACCAAGCAGAAAGCTTTTTGGTTCATCCCTATTAAAAACTTCACATTTTAGTGACTGTTGAAGGGGCAAAATAACGCCTTTCATGAATTTAACTGACACTGCACGAGAAGTATGTCACCCCATAATGCCCTACTATCTTGCCACAACAATGATATGCTACAGACACAGGACTTCGTCCCAAACCAAATCTTGCTTAACCAGTGGGGGGCAAAAGGACAACAAAAGAACTCATAAGACTGCAAATGTATTGTAGATATGATTGGGGCATCGCTACTTGAGCGATTTTAACAGCTTTGCCTGCTTGAGAAAGAAGAAGGAAAAGTGATCCACTCCAGTTCAAGCAGCTCCTGAGACAAGCACTGTTAAATGCCACTTTCGGTAGTGCGCACGTACACACATACACACACTTTGGTCATGAATATATAACTTACATATTCACATTTCTGGCAAGATTCTTTACTGATCTGCCACTCCTTTCCATAGATATTTTTATAAAGAGCTATACAAAACATTACTATGAAAAATCCAACTCCTTAAAGATTGTGTTTGAAAAAAATGTTTTTATTTGGAGTAAAATACAACACACATACGAACAGGGACAGATGAACAAGCAGAATGCACTATTAAGAGGCTTCCAGATAAATGAAAGACAGAAGATTACAAACAAAAGACTTCAGAGAAGTAAGCTGTTTTCTAGTGGGGTTAAAATAAGAAAGGACATAAAAACATCCAAAATAACTTAATTCCCAAGAACATCGCTCCATTAGCACCTTCCCTACACTTTTTCAGATTACCATCTTAAAGTTAAGAATACTGGCAAAATCAGAATCTACATTCTGATGCTCAAATTTGTTTCAAATAAATTCAAGTGAAAAAGCGTAACTCCAATTAGTAGCTTTATTTAAAAAGGTCTAACACTTTCGCTAAAAAGCATTTTTACCTCACTATCTCATGAACATCCTCTAAAAAAAAGAAACTGACTACATTTTGCTGAGGTATGAGATGTTCAGCATGAAATAACATTACAGAATCTGCATATTTTTTAATTTTCTTCCTAATTTTTACTTCCACTGACAGAGTTTTCCCATATAAATGCCATCTCATGGCTAGATTGCCTACACAAAAGTAACTACTGGAGTTTCCACCTTACAGGGGTCAAAAAAACTCTAATGCTGATTTTTATTCCTTTTTTTTTTTTTTACTTTTCTTAACAAAAATAATTTCTTTTCTTTGTCAGGAATGGTCTCTTCTTCAATAAGCTCCTGTGTGCTGTTTCTCATGGAATGTCAATGTTTAACAATTAAAAATATGATTACATAAACTAATTTCTACAAATTTTGAGTTTATAAGGAAGCAAGATAGGAGTTTCAGTATCTTACTGGTATTAATAAAAAATTATTTTAAGCACTAGAAGCAAAAAATATACCATTCAAACCAAAAATTACTGAAAAATAATACCAGTCTACATTTTATTTCTATGGCAGCTTCTGACAGATCAGATATCCTTGGCGTTTTAGTCCTCTGGCTCATACCTGAGGATTAAAAAATAATAATTAAAAAAATCATGAAAATGGAGTAGAAAATACCCAACATTTTGTCTCTAAAGAAAGTGTGAAACCCAAGTACTCCCACTAGTGATGCATACCTGTCCAGGCTCACCATATGACTTAAGGCACAGGCTAATATACTTTTTATTAGACTATTTTCTCCCTTTGAAATTGGCCAGTTCACCAAATAGTGAAGTGAGGGAATGACCAGGAAGCTACCCGCAAATCCCAAAATAAGGGCAGAAGCTTAAATGGAAGTTTTACATTCCACCTCTATTCTCCTGCAGCACAGGTCTATGGGAACCATGTTGCCAAAGCTCATCTGACACTTGCAGAATGATCATCTGTCACACAATATGATGGCCAGGGCGCATCTTTCTGAATACAGGCCTAACCCTGTTTACATACTGTGGACTTCTTATTCCCATAAAGAAGCATGGAATAAATCAGATCATGTCAAAGCATCTGTTACATCTCCTACCTGTACCTCTGTGTGCAGCACCTGCGGGCTTATCTACCACACCCGTGAATATTTTTTATCCCCTCCATCCTATTCCATGCCATGCAGTAGTTGCTGTTGCACACCAGTCTATTCACCTGGCAGCCACTAAAAGGACCGGCTTGTCAAAAACCTGGGAACAACCTCCTAAAAGTTCTTTTCAAGGGAAAATTTATAGTCTGTTGTAGAGATATGAAAATCTATAAAAATGAAATGGGAGCACATCACAGATGCAGACAAAGGATCCTGCTTGGACAGACAGAACAGCACCACTTACTTGGAAAGCTTTTTACGTAGATCCTTTATCTGTTCGTTCTTCTTAGTGAGAATCTCTTTCATGTTGCGATAGGCAGCTGTTTGCTGAAATTTCTTCTCCAATTCCTACATAATAACAACACCAACATATTATTTACATGTTATGAAACCCAAGCTAACAGATGGTGCTTTTCTTCCTCAAGTTTCAGGATAGCACTTCCTTTAATCTACTCAAATTGAGGGGAAATTAGGTTGTAGATTCAAATGATATTACCAGGACAGATAGAGAAACACAAGCCTTCTTTTCTAACGAAATCAGACTAAAAGTCTTCCAAAGACTTGGAATACACTTTTCATTCAGAAATTTCTATGCAGACAAATGGCCAATTTTTAAATATTCATCTAGTTATAATCACATGGTTAATTTTTTGCTATTTTACATAAAACACGTTTTCCCACCGAAATAACAAAAATACACTAGCACAAGTGTGACTAACTAACCAGTAGTGTATGCTTGTTAAATTACTCATCAGTTAAAACATGAATGAGGATCTCACCTTTACATTACAATAAAATGCTAACCTTTTCAGCTGCGGAGAGCTGATCCTGAACCCTGAGCAAGTCATGTTTTGTTGTCACCAAGTTCTGTTCCAAGAATTTTTGGCTTGCAGTAGAGTCGTTCAAAGTCTTCTCAAACTGGCATTTCAAAGCTGCCACTTTATTCTCCAGTTCAGTGATATCCTGGTTCGTATTAGTCTTCAAAAGAAGAATATTTAAAATATGTCAAATGCAAGAAAAGAAATACTTAAAATGCCAAGTGCAAATTTCCAGACTAAGTGGGTACATCTTAATTTTTAATAATTATGTTCATGCTACTCCTGTGAAGTCTAAATTAGAACTGCTTTAACTAAAAAAATAAATTAGTTAAAGCACTAACTAACTTATAACCTTAAAAACCCTTTTATAAATGCATTTTAAAGATGGCTGGAATATCTTCTCTACCAACGTGAGATTTTAAGTTCTTGTACTTCGCCTCTTTAGGAATTAAGCGAAGCCACAGGATGAAGCATATCACAAGAAGTTATTTAGCATACAGAAAGAGTAAAGTGCAGTTTAAGATCTGAATGTCTATGCTATAAAATATTTTTAGAACAGATAAAATATCACACGCATTTAAAAAAACTGTTAGTGCAATCTAGGTAGGAAAAGATTAAAGTGTTAAAGCCTCATATTATCCCTCAGATACTGATATTATTATTATTACCACTCTCGGATTCATTACAAAAATAGCCTCTACAGTTGCTTACGAAGCAACTTCCCTGTTTCCTCGCGAGATGAAAAAAACCCCAAACTCTTCTAGACATCTGTTCAGGGTAATAAAACGTTATATTCATATAACTGTTCTACACATTTCCATTTATAAAAGCTCTCTCAGGTTTAAAAGTTCAAGTGCAAACTCTCAAAAGTATAATGATTCGGGATGAGGTTGAAGCAGCAGCACCTTAAAAAGAATAAAACTCTGAAGCTAAGGAAGCTCTGCTCCTTTTTCAGTGTGGAATGTAAGATTTGAGCATAGGAAACCATTTGATAATAGCACCTGTACAAGGAAAAAGAAAAGCTTATTTTGATTTTTGAGGAGTCCAAGGCTGCAATGCTGAAAAGCACCACATCATATAATTTTTAGATCAGAATAGACAACGATCATTTTTCTAAAATGTGACAAGTCCATCATGTAAAAATTCAAAAACCCCAAGTTACACTGATCCAACAGAGCCCAGTTACTCCCAAACCGTGGTTCACACGGTGTTTGGAGCCATATTAAACTATGAAACAAATAAACAAAAACACACCAAGAAAAAACAGGTAGAAATCTGCTGAGCTAAGAGTTGGTCCTTAAGAACCACTGTGGTTTGGCAGCCATTTGTTTGTCTAAGGAATTTGAAAACTACTGCTTTAATGAGCAACTGGCTTCACATGATTTTATTGACACTCATCCTGCAAAAATATGGAGTGAAGCCAGATAAAAATCAGCATTTTCTCCAAAAAACTAATACCTTATTGTTTAAATAAAGTAGTACATTTCAGGGCTGTATCTCTTAGCTAGCTTCAACAACAACATATATGCCTGTAAACAGAAAACATAAAAGCTGGAGAAGAAAGTGACAGATTACAGAGAGCAAATCAGGACATGAAAGTTGAAGATACTCAGCAGCCCTGACACTGAGGCCAATTCATGTTTAACCAGAAAAGCGGGATGAGATTTGGTTCCAATCTTTTAAAACTACAAACACCATTATCCAGGATTAATAAACCTCTTTAGTATTTTAAACCTTTAATAATTTAAGGCTTAACAAAACAGATAAAGAAAATATTTGCCATGACTGATAAATCAAGTTCCCTATGAAATAACAGTATTGAATACAGATGTTGAAATTCACTACGCAAAATCACAACATATTAAGAAAGCCAAGTACATACCATAAACCAGACAGAAAGCAAAATAAAAAGAAATCAAGATTAAAATATGAAAATTAAAGTGGAAATGTTTTATGATACTGAAGTTCACTTCCAAATCTATAAGCACTGCAGGATAAAAGTCAGTTTCTCTAATAGGATAAAAGTGTTCTAGTTTTATTAAAAATTTAAACTGCAATGCTTTAAATTTAAGAAACAAATCACATGTGAACAAACTTAAGAAAATCCTTATTACTGCCAAAATAAAGGTAGAAACTTAAAAGAAATACTCAGGTGATCTGAACAGATTTATCTGTGTCAACCTGCATGACTTCCACTTTCCTACTTTTCTGCAGCAGCAACTCATCATGTTTGAATCCTCATTTACAAAGAAAATATTAGGACCTTAAGCAGTAAAAAAAAAGTTAATTACTTTTGACAGTACGCTGATATGGCTAGAACTATATAAAAAAAAAAGTATTTGACTTTATGTCATCTGACCCATGATCACTGATATTTGCAGCAAAACTTCAATTGATGTTTAAGAATCTAAGACTCTGGACACTTTTATAGAAGTATATAGGTCTTGAAAGTTTGAAGTGAGAAGCAGCAAGTCTGGCTTGTCCTTGTCACTATCAAGTGTGACAAACATTTGAAAGAATTGGTGTATTATTGTTGCTATAAGATTAGATAAAGTTATAAGGTTGATATAAGGTTATATACAATTCTTTCATCAGGAAGGAGCAAACTGAAATAAATTTGTACCTGTTAATACAAATATCACCCTTGAGAATATGAACTCCGGAATAATACTCCCTGATAGTAACTGGAATAATACTTTCTGATAATAACTTATCACAGTCTACATGACACAAAGTGCATGTTGTAAAATTCCGATGTTCTGGATTATCTGCTGACAGACCAGCAGGAAGATGAAAATACTAACTTGAATATTCGTATTTGCCAGAAAAGAAACACATCAGACAGAACAACTTTTAGATGTACAAGCAACAGTTGTGTTAAATGGTGGTTGAGCTGGGGGGAACCTTATCTATATTTACCTTTTGATCTCCTTGGATCATCTGTAAATCTTTCAGTGACTTCTCTAGTTTGGACTTTTCATCCAGTGCAGCTGTAGCCTGTGATACATTGAAACCATAAAGCCTCAGAAACATATTTCAATTGAAAACATGAGAACAGTAACCATGGGATTCTTACTTAGACATTTTTTAATATGTAAACAGCATTACATATCCAAGCTTATAGAGAATTTACCTGTGTTTCTACGGTCTTGAGTCTGGCCTTCAATTTTTCATTTTCTTCTTGGAGACAAGCAACCGTCTTTGGGTTAATGAACAAGAAAAAGTTTGTGAACACTCTTGCACTATTCTGAATTTTCCAACTATTTCAGGCAAGAAGATACACTTCATAGCTTAGGAAAGCAAACAAGCTTCTAAATGCTTATAAAATTTGGCCTTCAAAAGAAATGAGTAATCCATTTATTTATTATGTTTTCTGCCTCTGAGCAAGAAATTTAAATTTCCAATTCTACTGCAATCTATAGGATCATTGACTTAATTTGACACATACTCTACTGAATTGAAATTAGTGAACTCAGCATCCTGTTAGTATCAAGATTCATGACAAAGCAAATTGCACGTTCAGAGATGCAAACGTTGTTGCTCCTCATCATTTGTATTTTCAATCAACAGGCAAGAAAGAATTTATTCACAGTTCCTGTTTAAAACAGACATTCCAGGTTACTGCATACCATACTCTGTATCACAGGAAATAACTGTACTTCATCAGTCAAAATAAATTCACCATATAAATTTTGAATTATTTTTGAGGAAAACAAAAAGTATCAGATGCACATATTCAACAAAATCTGTTACGAATCACAATTTGAAACTATTTTTGAAAGAGAACTACATTGATATATAAGTAAAATACAAGTCTGAACTCCTGAATGCTTTAATTTTATTAATGGGGAACAAGAGTTTGATTCAGACACTGTTCTTGACAGAACATTTTGGTAAAGCAGGCCAGAAGACAGAAAACGCAACTCCTCCCTAGATATCTGGACTCCCCATAACTTAAAAGCGTGTGGTAAGAAGCGTGGCATTTTAAGTAAATTCAGTTGAACTAAATGAGTTCAAAACCTAACAAAACCCACTGATAACATTAAATAATAGAATGCGTTTTGTAATTCTGAAATTCTTTAGCAAGTGGGAAATGAGACATTTTCAAAACTAGTAAATTCCATATTCTTTAAGTGTCTGTTTCTTTAGGAGGAATTTAACCAACTAACAAAAGAAAAAAGACTGAACATAACAGCGTTTACTTCAAGTGATACAGAAAGTGTTCGGTAACCTTATCATTTCAGCCAGCTACGTATTTTAATTTAGTTCTTTGCTGGAAAGCCAGACAGCTGCATGGAACAAACTAAATACTGGTTTCTACTAATGTACCTCATTAAACGGAAAAAGAAATAATTACGAAGGCCAAAATGTCTTTGCAAAAGAAAGGTTAATATTGCAAGACATGTTAGAGACCATAACCACACAATAAATTTAAGACACTTTACCATATTTATTCATTTTTAGCACTTTACTTTACATTCTGAGGTATGTTACCTTGGCATCTACCTAGCAACAAACACATTATACAAATATTTCTGTACAGCTAACCAGTGCAGCTGAAAAAGCAGAAAGATCATTAAATACAACTGTGCGAACAGACAAGTTCTTACCTTGTTTAACAGCTCTGACCCACCTTCATTTAACGGAGCCAGTTTTGGTTTTACAAGATCTGCACTGGGCTAAAGAAACAATAAAGGTTAAAAAACTAAATGACACAGATTTCTAAGAAGAAGAATAATATTCCTTTAGCCTACAAAACAACTACTGACAGTAGATTCAGCTTCCTTTTAAAAAGAAAATCAATGATTTTTTATTTCAAGTTCATCTTTTACTGGTACCTTGGCTCCAAAGTTATATACTTCACTTTCAGCTAACGTTAAACAAATATATTGCATACAGACATAATAGGATTGCAAACTTGAATTTACAAAATGCTACTGATGCTGCAGCAGCCAAAAGATAAATGGAAAAAAGAAAAAATATTTCAGTGATTGTAAAAAAAAATACTTACACAACTCCAAACAGTTTTCTTGTTTTAAGCATTCAAATATAATATGTATTAACTAAATATCTAATGATGCTACAAAACAAATAGGTGCAACCATAATCATACAAGATAAGTTAGAGTCATATCTGCATTGTGGAATCTCCTCAGCTCTTGATGGGACAAGCAAATGACTCAGTTCTACTCCGGTTTCCAGGGTGAAGGCAACCCAAGAGCAGGTGCTCCAACACAGCCCTGGCCCAGCTGACTTTGGGGCAGTGATTATGAGGCATGCCCTGGCTGTGTGGAATCTGCCATCTGGAAACAGCCAAGCCAATTCAGTGTGAGCCTTGGTGTCAAACTGCAAAACACTAATTTATGGAGACTTTCAAAGATTGCTTTGAAAAAAAGGTGTTTTTTCTGGTTTTGTTTTGTTTTTCTCTCTTAAGCACACAGAGTCAGTATTAAGTATTTTAAACATCTGTCGTGAGTCCACATGACATTTGACTATGATTTGATTAAAATAAAACTCTACCTTCTTGTTTGAAGATGTAAATTCTGACTTTTCAAACTCAGCAACCTGTTCCAACAATTCTCTTGGAGAGAAAAATAAAAGGGAGACATTTATTTACTAAAATAGCTATGCTACGAAACACATTTTACCAGGCTGATGCTATTATCCTTATTGCAGAGTCTTGTCAGAAATACAGAATGAAGTCCTATGCAATTACAATGAATGCAACACATCATTAAATGTAATCACATGTGTTAGAAATGTAGAATTTAGCACCCTTGATTAAAATATAATCTACTGAGACATCAAAGGGTTTTTAATAAAATCCTATCACCTGTTCTTAATTGATTAATTAAATTAAGAATATTAACAGTAAAAACATCTTCCTGACAAATCTGAGTTTATTGTGCATCTTGCTACTTTAAAGATGATAGACCTGAAACTAACCTGTCATTGATACAATAGTAAAAGAACAGCTCTCTATGGTTAGGAAAAGAACGCAAACAGTCAACAGCTTGAGGTTTTATTATTATTGAAAGACACTCTGTATAGTCTTAATATTTTACCGGTTCTCCAAATCAGAGACGTCTGTCTGTAACTTTAGGTACCATTTCTCAGCCTGAGAAAAGAGCTGCCGCAGAAGCAAAACATTGGTGTAAGTTGTGTTTATGAGCTCTGACTCCACTTCGCTGTGCACAACAGTCTGCAGTCCATCCAGCATGTCTATCACCTCATCAACTGTGAAAGTCTCCTCAACAAGTCTAAACAGAGCAGTAAAGATGAGTCATGTGTGACAACAGTAACAATTCTGCATTGTTAAGAAACTTCACTACACAGGTATCTCTGTTAAATAATGCAATGTCCTTCTGAAAGCATCCACTGCCAGTAGTTACTTGATGGCCATGGCACCACTAATTGCTTGTGGTACTTAAATTTTCTCTTGGGAACATTACAACCACAACTACTACTTCTGCTACAGTACCACATCATATTTAGACATTAGAAGGAAGATATAAAGCAATGTCATGCTGTCAATATCTACGTTAATTCCTAAGAGTCTGAACAACTTCGTTTTAAAAGGACTTGACTTGTAACATCTGGAAAATTATTGGGTTGCTCTTCCTCACTAAGAGCACACAAATGGAGAAAAGTCGTCCCATAAAGCATTTAAACCTGCAATTGCGCTAGCATATTTTGCTTTATTCTTGCACACAATCTTCCCCCGGTACCTGCTGTCCTTAAGGTCCTGAAAACAAGAATCCACTGCTTTTAGACACATGCCACGCTTGAAACGAGCAAAGCGCATGTAGTTGATCACTTCATTCTGGTGGTGCTCGTTAAGGCCTAGCTCTGCCTGAGGATGTAAGTACAAAGATAGTTAGACACTGAAATAAGTAAAAAGAAGCAGAAGTATTGCGAAGACTTGTCTTCCCACTAGCTTCTGCGCTTGCTTTCATAGGGTTATCATGTTAGTATGATAAAAACCAACCATATTTTCCTATGTGTAATCCCCCTATATCTCATGTAAGTACTCCCCCTTTAAAAGCACCAGTACTTGGAAGTAAGTCCTTGACCAGTAGCCTCAGAAACATCATACCAAATTGGAGATAGAGATAATCAGAGGATCAGAACCAGAAAAACTATTAGAGAGAGAAGAGCTCAGGGATGCTCTTGGATAAACTTCTTTGTACTATATGTACACACGTTTAATGCAGCTGAATGATGTATCTTTCATAGACGTACTAAAAAAATACACTGGAAAGTACGTTATGTTTCTTTGTTACTTTACATGTAAAATCTTGAGACTTACCATATATTATTAATTGATAACCTGAATTTGTTTCTCAACAGTCTATTGCCCAGAAACAAACGTTCCCAGGGCAAATTAAAAAGGAATCACTTCTTGATCTGGCTAACTAGCTCTTCTATGTATATCTCTATTTCAAAAGATGGAGTATTGGCATGGCAAATTATATTAGAATAAATCTTGCTGGTGCGGGTAGCGCAAATCACAGGGAAGCACCACAGGGCACAACCACGAGTTGATAATCACAGTCCCTACAGAGCTACTGCAACCAAAGGTGAAGTCCATTTCATTGACTCCAATTTACTGAGTTAGATTTGCTGGTGTTGGAGACAGCAGTGCAGGAACTCTGACAAAACAGTTAATCTGATCACTTTGTCCTTGTTAATCCAACTGTGCAGGGCACCTCCAGTGAAAATGCAATACTGCGACGACAGCATGAACAATACTGAAAACGTGAGCGCAGATCTTGACTGCCTGGAAATGAAAGGCAGTCTAGGGAAGAGCAACAGCAGTAAATAAAGCAAGCCCTCACAACACGTTTGCAAGTCCGATGTCTCCAACAAAGTCCCACATCTTGCAAATGAGAGATCCTACGAAAAGGTCAATTAATGTTCTCTCTTGGCTGTGGCTGGGTTTCTTTAGGTGAAAAGCTTTCACTCTTTACAGGGAGAAAGGCAGGTGCCTGCCAACACCAGTGCTGACATCTCACAATCCAAAGAACAGCCACGGAAGGACATTACACTAATAAATACACATATAAAGCAAGGCCCAAAGCCACTCGTGCTCTCCAAGCGCAGTTTATCAGCTGGAGCACACCAGGTCCTGCAGACACCCCCGAACCCCACCAGTCCTCACAGGGCCCAGCAAGGGTGTTAGGGGTGCTAAGGGCAGGGGACCGCACGGATGCTCAGGGCAGGACAGGGCAGGGATGCTCGGGGCAGGGGGCGAGCAGGGATGCTTGGGGCAGGACGGGGCAGGGATGCTCGGGGCGGAGGGCGGCGGGGCTGCGGAGGCGGCGCACTCACCATGGCGGCGGGCCCCGGGCGCTCGCGGTTGCCATGGAAAGCGAAGGCTCGCGAGCGCCCTCGACTCGGTCCCATTGGCGGCGGCCACGCACACGGACCTGCCCCCCCCCCCCGCTCCCCGATCCGCCCTCGCGCAGTGGTTTGGGCTGGAGGGACCCTGAAAGTCCGACCCCTGTCATGAGGGTGAGCTGAGCCGCAGCCGACCCGGCCTTGAGTTGCTCCAGGGGGGCGCGTCCGTGAATTCTCTGGGCAGCGTGTGCCGGTGTCTCAGCACATCGTGAAGAATTTCCTCCTAATGTCTAATAGATAGCTGCCCTCTTTCAGCTTCAAACCACTAACCCTCACCCTCTCCCTGCGCTCCCTGATAAAGAGCCCCTCCTCAGCTTTCCTGTAGCCCTCCCACCCCATTTAACTATGGAAGTTGCGATGGGGTCTCCCTGGGCCCTTCTCCAGCCTGAAGAAGGATATGGAGCTGTTGGAACGGGTGCAGAGGAGGGCTACAGAGGTGATTGGATGGCTGGAGCATGTCTGCTATGAGGACAAGCTGAGAGACTTGTGGTTTTTCAACCAGGAGAAGAGAAGGCTCCCAAGAGACCTTCTAGTGCCCTTCTGGTACCTGAAAGGGGCCTACAAGAAAGCTGAGGAGGGACTGGTCACGAAGACTTGTAGTGATAGGATGAGGGGCAGTGGGTATAAACTGGGTAGGGTCAGATTTAGGCTAGACATAAGGAAGAATTTGTTCACTGTGAGAGTGGTGAGGCCCTGGAAGAGGTTGCCCAGAGCAGTGGTGGTTGCCCCATCCCTGGAGGTGTTCAAGGCCAGGTTGGATGGGGCCTTGGGCAGCCTGATCTAGTGCGATGTCCCTGCCCACGTTAGGGGGTTTGGAACTAGATGGTCTTTGAGGTCCCTTCCAACCCAAATGATTCTCTGATACTGTGATTACATATATGAAATACAGTTGCTTTTTTAACAACCTAGCATGATAACCCTATGAAAACCAGCAGAGTGGCTTTAAATTGGAAGGGTAAAGATTAGGATTACCCATTGTTAAGAAATTCTTCACAATGAGGGTGGTGAGGCACCGGCACAGGTTGCCCATGGAAGTGTGGATGCCCCATCCCTGGTGGTGTTTCAAGGCCAGTATGAGCTCTGCACTCCAGGCACTTTCTAGCTAGTGCAGTGATTTTTTTCGTTATCATTACTGTTGTTGTTGTTGTTATTCTTATTATTATTATTTCCCCTTCCTGGTCTTGTGGCTACCCAAGGTGCAGCCAGAATATGGGAAGACTCGGAGCTGGTCTCCAGAGCTGAGTGCGGTCGCGCCTCGAGAAGGGCCATGATTGTCTTGAGGCTTTGAAGGGCCTTGCCCTGAGCCCTGTCCCCGGCTGGAGGGGACGCTACTTGTGCTGAAGACAAAGCTCATTGCAGCCCTTCTTGTCGTGTGTGTCCTTTCCCCTCAGCAGCCCCCAGGTTCTGTCCTTGTCCCCGGGGCTTCGTGCTGCTCTCCTGCAGAGGGCTGTGACTGTGAGTCCTGCAGGGACCTCTGTGTTCATCCTCACCCACCAAAGGGCGTGCTTCCCCTGGGGAAGGGGTATGGGGAGTCCCCCTCCTTCCCTTGCCTGCCCCGCTGGGGGTGACTTGGCCCTGGAGGCGGCTCATGCCCTTCATGGGATCTTTGACTCTGATCCTGGGGCTCAGTAGGGCTTTTGCACCTCTCGCGTGCCATTTCCCAATGCACCCTGCGCTCCCTCCCCGCTCCACAGAGGGCTCGGAGCCTGAACGAAGCAAATAGCTTTTAATGGAAAGAATCAAGATAACAAATCCCTCAAAGCTAATCTAACACCTCGCTCATCTCCCTCCCCTCCCCAAAATACACCACCCTCCTGCGCCACCCTCCAGTGCCCCCATCTTGATTGCAGCTCTGGAAGGGGACTAATGCCATCCTGCCACTTCTTTGCTGCCAGACAGAGCCCCTGCGCTTGCTGATTGTGTTGGCCAG